>NC_064645.1:616315439-616921154 GCF_023864345.2 Schistocerca serialis cubense
CACTCACCAAAACCTATGGAGGAGCTGCCTATAAACATAATTAAGTTTGTACAGAACCCTCAGAGGGCGTCCTACTCGCACCTCTGAAAAAAGTTTCAAAACTTCAACAAACAAGGGAACCTCCCCATCGCACCCCCCCGCCTCTCAGATTTAGTTATAAGTTGGCACAGTGGATAGGCCTTGAAAAACTGAATACAGATCAATTGAGAAAACAGGAAGAAGTTGTGTGGAACTATGAAAAAAATAAGCAAAATATACAAACTGAGTAGTCCATGTGGAAGATAGGCAACATCAAGGTGTGTGTGAATCCAAGAGCGCCGTGGTCCCGTGGTTAGTGTGAGCAGCTGTGGAACGAGAGGTCCTTGGTTCAAGTCTTCCCTCGAGTGAAATAAATTAATTATCTATTTTCGCAAAGTTATGATCTGTCCGTTCGTTCATTGACGTCTCTGTTCACTGTAATAAGTTTAGTGTCTCTGTTTTGCGACCGCACTGTAAAACCGTGCTTTTAGTAGCCGAAAGGACGTGCCTCTCCAATGGAAACCGAAAACATTTGATTGCAAGGTAATAGGTCAACCGATTCCTCCACAGGAAAACACGTCTGATATATTCTATACGACACTGGTGACGGCATGTGCGTCACATGATAGGAATATGTTGTCGATCCACCTAACTTGTACACTTGATGAATGGGTAAAAAGATTCTTCTACCTTGCCCGATTTAGGTTTTCTTGTGGATGTGATAATCACTCCCAAAAAAGTGTGCAAACATAAGAGTTTGTCACATAAACTGCAACACATGAATGCAACAGTTTCACAGTCGTACAGTTTTGCCTGCGCTCTGTCAAAACATATGTTTTTAACGTCTTCAAATTTTTCCGTGCGTAGACCGTCAAATCCTGCATATGTCCAAGCAAATCTGAACATGTCCTGGAATTTTGGAGAGCGAAGTTGATTATGTGTGAGCGCCTGAACGTTGATAATTGTCTGAAAATAAAAAATTAAACTTTTCACCCGTGGGAAGACCTCTCGTTCCACAGCTGCTCACACTAACCACGGGACCGCGGCGCTCTTGGGTTCACACTCACCTTGATGTTGCCTACCTTCCACATGGACTACTCAGTTTGTATAGTTTGCTTATTTTTTTCGTAGTTCCACACAGCTTCTTCCTGTTTTCTCGATTGATCTGTGTTCAGTTTTTCAAGGCCTATCCACTATACCAACTTATAACTAAATCTGACGGGGGTGCGATGGGGAGGTTCCCTTGAAAGATGTATTCGATAATATCCATGTGCTTCCTACAGCGTCTCTACGATTTCAGCATCTTTGAAAATAATATTTTTATTTTATCGCCCTCTCAAGCTGGACCACGTTTTGTGAATGTTTATTACAGTGTGTGGTCCCCTATAACGTATAGTAGAAATATTCGCCGAATGGGTCACTCAGGAATATAGAACACCTAGACTTCAAACAGATTATGTATAAATCAGTTTGAAAACCGTTTCCTGTATGATTAATCAGATTATAAATCTTCTTCATATGTTTTCTGAACTTAAAACAAACAAGTTTGTCTTACAGTAGCAAACAATTAAGAATTTCAGTGTTTTGGTTCATAAATGTGTAATTGCCGAAACACTTTATTTCATCATATTCACAAGTACTTAGAAGCGTTTATTTTAACGTCTTTGATTGAGACGCTATAGAAGCAAGAGACATCCATGTGGACTGGGATTTAAATTTGTTTTGTTGTGTTGGTTCCCCTAACTCGCTTCAGGCAAAAGGCACGAGAGTTCCATTGACAAATCAACAGCCGAGTCTTTCGTCCCGTTAGCACTTTAGTCTTTTTGTCCTAGAAGTACTTCGTAATTATTGATATCGCCAGCGAAGGCACATGGCGCTTTTTCCCTTTCTACTTCCACCTTTCGGGCTTTATAATATGCCGTGTGTAAAATGGGGAAGTTGTACCCCCAGTCTGCTACAGTTTTGATCGTCCCTGACTCTCAACAGAGCCTTCGACCATCAGAAAAAAAAAAAAATCATCATCCACTACGGACTCTCTAACGTTCTTGCAGACATTGTTTTTTATCTATGGTCTCTGGCGTGTTTGCCCGTTACTGTAGCTCAAATTAGGAGGTAGGACTCTTTGGAAAGAGACTAGCTGTGTGTCGGTCAACACTCCATCGTCGTTAATGTCACATCAGATGTAACGAGAAATATCTGTACTTCGACATCAGAGGTATTTTGCCCATCACCATCGGTGCAGCCCGCAGCACTTCTTGACCCGGACGAGATTTGCTGCGAAAGGGTAGGGGGGGGGGGGGGAAGGAGGGAGAAGGGGGAAACTTTGGTGCACATACGAGGAGGACTCATAAGGTTTTAATTATCAGGCCGGCCGGGGTGGCGGAGCGGTTCTAGGCGCTACAGTCTGGAACCGCGCGACCGCTACGGTCGCAGGTTCGAATCCTGCCTCGAGCATGAATGTGTGATATGTCCTTAGGTTAGTTAGGTTTAAGTAGTTCTAAGTTCTAGGGGACTAATGACCTCAGAAGTTAAGTCCCATAGTGCTCAGAGCCATTTGAACCATTTAATTACCACCCCGAAAAAATGAAGCATGAAATTTTGTGACAATTGTACTTCTTCTTTACCCGTTCATCCTCCATAGCGACACTTTTCCTCAACGATAGATGACTTACAGGAAACCTTGGTTGCAGAACTCTGCAATTAGGCTGCTCACCAAACGTCCCACGTAGAAAATAGTCTCGTCATTTTTATGTAAATCTTGCTAAGTTCCTTCGCCCAAGGAAAGAGGGGATGAAGTGTCGTCTGCCTAGTGATAAGGTTGCCTATAAAAAAGTACTTCTGCTGGGATCCAATATTTAAACTGTGTTACCTGCTACGAATAGTTAATATTGCTGCTGTTGCTATTGAAAATAAGAATAAACAGAAGTCCTGGTGTACCAAACAATTACCAAGTGGGCAGTAATGCCCACATTAATTCGTTCTACATGTAATTTTGAGTTTCTATCTTGTTTACTTTAAGGTAAAATTGTACAAAGCTGGTCCACTGTGTTCCTTTAAGAATCGATAACATGTTTACCAAACTGATGGACAACAGATGTCGCGTCGATGCTTCAAGCAGAACTGGCGTACGACAGTGGCTCCACAAGGGCCTTATGTGTATACATTTTGCTACAATTACGTGATTGTTGAAAACAGAAAATTAAATATTGCAGTGAATTTTGGCAGGTAACAGTACATTAGATAATACTGAATAAATCATAAAATAAAGGAATTTAGTTACAGAGCAATCTGATTTGCAATAAAAATTGACAGATACGTAAATACAACAATACATATACATTTTTTGTGCATTATTCGTAAAATATAGAATACACATACTTCCTAGCGTGTTTCCTAGCTAGCCACCAGGAAGGTGAAAGCAAAATGACGCCGTCCACTGATAAAATGGATTGTTGTTGTTGTGGTCTTCAGTCCAGTCCCCAAATAGCAAAACTCATTTACTACTTTAAGCGTCCCATTTCCTAATGTAATTCCCGCAGCATCAGTATTTCTGATATTGCCTATATTTGGCTACGCTTAGGGTTGTTGTTGACAGGATTTTAGCTTTTCCAGTAAGTGATGTAAATGAGAAACTACTGGTAAAAACTTTTAAAGGAAGTAGTAAGGTCCTACCTGTTACGTTTCAGTACTTCGTGCACATAGACGCAAACGGTGGTGGTACAGCAAGGAGATGCGTAGGGCAGAGTCTTTGTGCGAGGACAGTGATGGGAGATCAACAATTATCGCAGAAACGTTATCAACGATGGAGACGACATTTTGCTGTCTAAGGTATTTGAGTCCCAGAAGCAGCTCCCCTCGGCGGCGTAGTATGAAGTGTACAGCACTGATTGTGTGCCTCCGTGAGACTCTCAGATCGTCCCATACTGCCCTCTGGTGGAGACTTATTCCTGTTACAGACGCTGTTACCACATTTCGTGCCGGAATGTAAGCAACAATCGAGCTAGTCTGTTGGGCTGTGCATAGCTATAGTCAGCTGTTGCCGCCAGCTGTTCTGGATGCTGAAACCGCTGAGCGACGCCTGGAGGCGTCCAGCAGCGCCCCAGACGGCGGCCACCGCCCACGCACCCCGTCTGGCGCCGTCGGCGTCGGCGTCGCTATCGACCGTGGCGGCCGTGCCGACGCACAGCCGTAGCGCGTGCTGCGCTGCGCTGGAATGCGAGCGGCCTGTCCGGCGCCAGGCACCGCCTCCGCGATACTCCCCCAAGGTGTTCTCCACCTCCCAGGGAGGGAATCGCAGTCAGTCAGTCAATCAATCAATCAGTCAGTCAGTCAGTCGATCATTGAATCACACAATAGTTCAAACGTTGCTGTAAAGGTACAAAATTGTGGTGGTGGTGGTGGTGGTGGTGGTGGTGGTGGTGGTAGTGGTGGTGCAGCTTCAACGTATAGAGCACTCAGACGAAGTAATCAGCGCCAAATTCAGTTTATGGGAGACGAACGTGGTTTTGTTTTGTGAAACATGTGCAACATATGTTAAAATATAGGGCGTCGCACATAAAACTGGTATGCCTCACGCCAGAGATTCAAGGAATAACCAGCTAACTAAAAGAGAATATACATTGAAGCGCCAAAGAAACTGGTATAGTATATGTGTATTCAAATACAGAGATATACTGGGTGATTCAAAAAGAATACCACAACTTTAAAAATGTGTATTTAATGAAAAAAACATAATATAACCTTCTGTTATACATCATTACAAAGAGTATTTAAAAAGGTTTTTTTCACTCAAAAATAAGTTCAGAGATGTTCAATATGGCCCCCTCCAGACACACGAGCAATATCAACCTGATACTCCAACTCGTTCCACACTCTCTGTAGCATATCAGGCGTAACAGTTTGGATAGCTGCTGTTATTTCTCGTTTCAAATCATCAATGGTGGCTGGGAGAGGTGGCCGAAACACCATATCCTTAACATACCCCCATAAGAAAAAATCGCAGGGGGTAAGATCAGGGCTTCTTGAGGCCAGTGATGAAGTGCTCTGTCACGGGCTGCCTGGCGGCCGATCCATCGCCTCGGGTAGTTGACGTTCAGGTTTCATAACTAACCTTTTTCGTAGGACTCTCCATACAGTTGATTGTGGAATTTGCAGCTCTCTACTAGCTCTGTGAGTCGATTTTCCTGGGCTGCGAACAAATGCTTGCTGGATGCGTGCTACATTTTCATCACTCGTTCTCGGCCGTCCAGAACATTTCCCTTTGCACAAACACCCATTCTCTGTAAACTGTTTATACCAACGTTTAATACACCACCTATCAGTAGGTTTAACACCATACTTCGTTCGAAATGCACGCTGAACAACTGTCGTCGATTCACTTCTGCCGTACTCAATAACACAAAAAGCTTTCTGTTGAGCGGTCGCCATCTTAGCATCAACTGACGCTGACGCCTAGTCAACAGCGCCTCAAGCGAACAAATGTACAACAAAATGAAACTTTATAGCTCCCTTAATTCGCCGACAGATAGTGCTTAGCTCTGCCTTTTGTCGTTGCAGAGTTTTAAATTCCTAAAGTTGTGGTATTCTTTTTGAATCACCCTGTATAAACCGGCAGAATACGGCGCTGCGGTCGGCAACGCCTATATAAGACAAGTGTCTCGCGCAGTTGTTAGATCGCTTACTGCTGCTACAATGGTACGTTATCAACATTTAACTGAGTTTGAACGTGGTGTTACGGTCGGTGCACGACCAATGGGTCATAGCATCTCTGAGGTAGCGACGAAATGGGGATTTTCTCGTGCGACCATTTCACGAGTGTACCATAAATATCAAGAATCCGGTAAAATATCAAATTTCCGAAATTACTGCGGCCGGAAAAAGATATTGCAAGAACGGGACCAACGACGACTGAAGAAAACCGTTCAACGTGACAGAAGTGTAATCCTTCGGAAAATTGCTGCAGATTCCAGTGCTGGGCCGGGAAATAATTATACCATGAGTTTGTCAGCGTGCGAACCATTCAACGAAACATGATCGATACGGGCTTTCGGAACCGAAGGCCCACTCGTATAGCCTTGATGACTGCACGACACAAAGCTTTCCATCTCACGTGGGCCCGCCAACACCGACATTGGACTGTTGATGACTAGATACATGTTGCCTGGTCGGACTAATCTCGTTTCAAATTGTATCGAGCGTGCACGGGTATGGAGACAACCTCATGAATCGCTGGACCCTGCATGTCAGCATGGGACTGTTCAAACTGGTGGAAGCTCTGTAATGGTGTGGGGCGTGTGCAGTTGGAGTGATATGGGACCCCTGAAACGTCTAGACACGACTCTGACAGCTGACACGTGTGTAAGCTTCCCGTCTGATCACCTGCGTCCATTCATGTCCTTGTGTATTCCGACGGACTTCGAAAATTGCAGCGGGACAATGCGACACCCCACACGTCCAGAACTGCTACCGAGTTGCTCCAGGAACACTGTTCTGAGTTTAAACAATTCCGCTGGCCACCAGACTCCCCAGACATGAGCATTATTGAACATATCTGGGATGCCTTGCAATGTGCTGCTCAGAAGAGATCTCATACTCTACAGGATTTATGGACAGCCCTACAAAACTCATGCTGTCGGTTCCCTCCAGCACTACTTCAAACTTCAGTCTGGTCCATGCCACATCGTGTTGCGGCACATCTGCGTGCACGTAGGGGCCCTACTCGATATTAAGCAGGTGTACCAGGCTCTTTTGCTCTTCAGTGTATAATGATGTAAAAAAAAAAACGTGTAGTTACTTGTTTATAAGAGAAGCGACAGCCACAGGCATCCAGGCATCACTGACTTAGTATGATAACGTCACCATCAATAAGCTGTAATTCTGCAGGCAAATGTGGGTAATTTCTCTAGTAATGTTCCGTTTGAGATCGTCTATTGTGAGAGGGTAAATTGTGTGAGCATAAATTTTGCTTTTTAGTATGCTCAGAAATAAAAATCGCAAGATGTTCAGTTCGAGGACCTCTCTCCCCCTGTCGCTCAACCTCTTTCCCCCCTCCCTTCCCTGTCTGCCTCTCCCCCCTCTGCCTCTCCCCCCTCTGCCTCTCCCCCCTCTGCCTCTCCCCCCTCTGCCTCTCCCCCCTCTGCCTCTCCCCCCTCTGCCTCTCGCCCCTCTGCCTCTCCCCCCTCTGCTTCTCCCCCCCTCTGTCTCCCCCCTCTGTCTCCCCCCCTCTGTTTCCCCCCTCTGTCTCCACCCCCCCTGTCTCCCCCCTCTGTCTCCCCCCTCTATCTCCCCCATCTATCTCCCCCCTCTGTCCCCCCTCTATTTCCCCCCCTCTCTCTCTTATCCCCTCTATATTCCTCCCTCTATCTCGCCCCTCTATCTCCCCCGTCTATCTCCCCCCTCTTACACCCCCTCTATCTTCCCCCCTCTATCTTCCCCCTTTCTCTCCCATCCCCCCTTCTCTCTCTTATCCGCTCTATATTCCTCCCTCCATCTCCCCCCTCCATCTCCCCCCTCTATCTCCCCCCTCTATCTCCCCCCTCTAATTCCCCCCTCTATCTCCCCCCTCTTACACCCCCTCTATCTTCCCCCCTCTATCTTCCCCCTTTCTCTACCATCCCCTCTCTCTCTCTCTCTCTCTCTCTCTCTCTCTCTCTCTCTCTCTCTCTCTCTCTCTCTCTGTCCTTCTATCTCCCCCTTTCTTCAAGGAACCCCATGGCCAACTGTTGATATGTCTAGTGTTATCTTCCAATAGAAAAAGGAGTTACAGTTCAGAGAGAAGAAATAAAAATGCGAGGGGATTAGGTTAAGAATGTATAAGTGAGCAATTCAGAATTTATTTTTGGGAAAAACTAAAATAGCTGAATATGGCCAACTTAGGAAGCCAATATGAAGAAAAACATATTTGAAAAAGAGAACGCGAATATAAATGTCAGGAAGTCTTTTATGAAACTAATTGGTGCCTTACAAAGGGTTTTCGACTATTGTAAGTACAAACAATAGGGCGAGTGAAGGTCAATGAAACAAGTAAAGCTTCGTAATAAACAAGGGTCCGGAAAACAATGGTTTCCGCAATACGAGGTATTACGACTTGAAACGTTCCTTTTTTTCCGTCGTCTCGGAGCATCTGTAGCGACTAGTGAAGACATGTTGGGGCTGCTGCCAGACTCCACGAATTCTTAGCGCCGTGCGATGCACGAGACGAATCATCGCGCCGTATTGCACCTTAGACTGCCTTCCAAGCGCTTTTTGGCGAACCTGGATGATTTCTAGGCCCTACCACACCTACGATAAGGGCCGCCAGCCTCGCTTGGAGGGAGGGTTAAAACAGTCCTTCTTCTGTACCAGTACTCCACACCCTGCAGCAGTCTGACAATTCTCAAAAGATATTAAATGTACTCGCAATTGTACGGACAACCATCAGTTGTAGAATGGAATCCAGCTTTCCCATTCATCGCGAGTGGTCGCTTTATTATTTGGCTATCCGTACACGACTCCCGGCCAGACCCAAGCTTAAATATGTCGTCAACCATAAGTCTGCAAATTATATTCGTACATCCATTATGTATATTCCCGTACAGGTAAGACATTCCAATTGAAAGTCGCTTACCCTTTGTCGGTGGATAAATACGATATTGCAGTGAGGGTGTTATTCTGAATACAATGCAAAGTTCCTTTGGACATGTAACTATGCATCGTATTCAGAATAACGCAGGCACTGCAATATCGCACTCTCAAAAGACCCAAAGGCCGACCAGTGGACTGAAGAACAAACACAGCAACGAGTCTCTGCACCGTCACCACCTCCTCTGTAACCGGAACCGCGAGACTGCTACGGTCGCAGGTTCGAATCCTGCCTCGGGCATGGATGTGTGTGATGTCCTTAGGTTAGTTAGTTTTAAGTAGTTCTAAGTTCTAGGGGACTGATGACCTCAGATGTTAAGTCCCATAGTGATCAGAGCCATTTTTTCCTCTGTAAACAACACAGGAACACAGTCCAAAGTCAAAGAGAACTCCACACTTCAAATTTCCTTTGAAGCAAAACACAGTTTTTTTTCTATATGAGAAAAAGTACCACCGCAGCTGTATCTTGAGAACGTCTTTATTCTATCGACTAGTTTCGACAGCACATTACCGCCATCCTCAAAAAAATGGCTCTGAGCACTATGGGACTTAACATCTATGGTCATCAGTCCCCTAGAACTTAGAACTGCTTAAACCTAACTAACCTAAGGACATCACACAACACCCAGCCATCACGAGGCAGAGAAAATCCCTGACCCCGCCGGGAATCGAACCCGGGAACCCGGGCGTGGGAAGCGAAAACGCTACCGCACGACCACGGCGCCATCCTCAGGTCCCATCAATGCCAAAAGAGTATTTGATTTCCTTGGCACATTTACTATGGAATCCTTGTTACTGGCACACGTGGGCTAGCTTCCATCAGAACTCCTGATCAAAGCTAACCTATGTGTGCTAGTAACAAGGATCTCAAGGAGCGGTGCATCGAATTAGGGAGTAAAGAATTTTCTGACTGAAATAAGCGATGAGATGGTAGGACACATTCCTAAGGCAGTAGTCAATTTGGTAATGGAGGGAAGTGTGAGGGGTAAAAATTAGAATGGAAGACGAAGGCTTCACTACAGCAAGCAGATTCAAGTGGGTGTAGGCTGCAGCAGTTACGCAGAAATGAAGAGACTTTCTCAGAATAGGCTAGTGTGAGGAGCTGAATCAAAGGAAGTCCTCTCGAATCCGAGCCCAACGATTAGAGGACCAAAATTTTTGAACAAAAACAACCGACTTTCTCCGACAAGCTCAGCAGCGTGGAAAAAAATGCATAATCAGTGTTTCTCTGGGGACAGCAATGTTGGTGGCAGGGTGGCCCCAGCCCTAGCTGGGCCAGGCGGCTGAGCCCACAAAAGCACGAAGCAAGCCAAAGACTCACTTTCGCGAAAGCAACTCTTCTCCGTCGGGAGGCTCGCCTGCCATGAACTTCACATTGGTTTGTTGGGTACGCATGCAGCTATAGAAGGACAAGAGAAGAATGTTATTTAGTAAAAGAAGGAAACGAATGTTGTTATTCGTGTGAGCTCTCTTCTAGGTTTCAACTAAAGATTCCACAAGGAGGAAATTTTCTGTCAGCAAAACATTTTCCGATGACTACTCCGCCTATTGTTTACCGAACGACGGATCAAAGAATCGCACAAAATGTCCCAATGGAGCATAATACTGTTTATAAGACATTGAGCTGAGCGTGCAGTTTGGCAGTGGGTCATCGGAGATATGCTGTAAGTGCAGAACACCGTCATAGCTGCGCTGATGTCACGGATTAATTGGTTGCTCTTTCTTCGAAATAGCGCGGAACAACTGCTGTTATTGCAGGCTGTCCAGCGACATTTATTGCTCTTTCGCAAGATTTGTTTCCCTGTACGTAAATGTCATCAGGACAAGTGATAAGTTTCAAGGAGACTGGCAGCGAAGCGATGGATAATGACGCCGCTGGTTATTCGTCATTCCCTTTTGTCGCCTGGTATTACGAGCTCAACCGAACGTTTTCAACCTCCATAAGGCAACAAGTCAGGAGGCAATTTTGCTGCCAGTTCTAGCGCACACTACGCGCCATTACTGGTCGGACACTTGTAAGAAATTGCCTATCCGCTCTCCTATAATGTGAGCAGACGCAAGAGCGAGATTTGCACCTACCTCAGTCTCTCGCCTAAGCTGAAGTTGCTTTGCCTTAAGATACACATTTTCAGATATTCCCCTATAATTTTCCAGCACCGTAAGTACGAAGGACTTCAGAAAATAAGTTACACTTGTCGCCCCACGCTAACAAGGGGACGGTACGAACTTCTCCTCACCGATCTGTTTCGCATTGACAGGCTGTGTAGGGCACGACTGGGACTACAACACGTGTAAACAGGAAGACTCAGCACTCAACCGCTTTTAGGAAACGGAATTTGAAAATTATAGGCGTGCGTATGCTTTATGGTTCTGTAACTTTTCTGCTCTCTCTCTCTCTCTCTCTCTCTCTCTCTCTCTCTCCTCTTCTCTTCTCTTCTCTTCTCTTCTCTTCTCTTCTCTTCTCTTCTCTTCTCTTCTCTTCTCTTCTCTTCTCTTCTCTTCTCTTCTCTTCTCTTCTCTTCTCTTCTCTTCTCTTCTCTTCTCTTCTCTTCTCTTCTCTCTCTCTCTCTTTCTCTTTCTCTTTCTCTTTCTCTTTCTCTCTCTCTCTCTCTCTCTCTCTCTCTCTCTCTCTCTCTTTCTCTTTCCCCCCCCCCCCCTCGTCTGACGAATCCTGCCTCGGGCATGGATGTGTGTAATGTCCTTAGGTTAGTTACGTTTAAGAGGTTTAAGTAGTTCTAAGTCTAGGGGACTTATGACCTCAGATGTTAAGTCCCATAGTGCTTAGAGCCGTTTGAACCATTTTTTGTATTCACCGAAATGCTCAATTTTCAACTTGCTCCCAACACAAAATTAAATGAAATAAATTTATTTCCGTCTCGAAAACAAGTTGTGTGTCAAGTTAATTAAAAAATAAAATAAAATTAACGCAGTTTTACGTGAGTGCTTGCTGTGACACGAAGAATGTCTAGCCTGTATTCACTTTCCATTCAGGTCCGGTCCAATATGTCCGGACGGATGGTACCGATGGCTTCCGAAATCCGAGTACGGCGATCTTGAAAGCCCCGTGCTGCAGTGGCGAACACTCTGTCCTTCAGGCCATAGCCCCAAAGCAAAAAATCCAATTGTGTGATGTGAGGAGAACGAGGAGGTCAATTCAAGGGTCCATCACGTCCAATCCATCTTCCTGGAAACGATAGATTCAGAGTTTTCCGAACATCCAACAACTAGTGGGGTGGAGCACCATCTTGTTTAAATCAAAGGTTGGGTTGCAGGTCTTCAACCTAGGTAAAAGCAAACATCTCCATTATAAATGATAATTAATTGAAACCCTCAGCTGCCGAAAGTTGTTGTTGATATACCTCGATGGGGACAGCCGAAAATGTGTGCCCAGACCGGGACTCGAACCCGGGATCTCCTGCTTACATGCCCGGCGCTCTATCCATCTGAGCCACTGCGGGCACAGAGGATAGTGCGTCTGCAGGGACTTATCCCTTGCACGCTTCCCGTGAGATCCACATTCCCAACATGTCCACACCACTACATTCGTAGTGCGCCTAATAGAAGTTTGCCCATCATACTCATTACTCGTGGCAGATTAATCTACCAAGTCCCGTACGAGTTCGGGCATAGCGTGTGCGTTCGCGCAAGAAGGTCAATGGCCGGGAAGCCATATTTTAACTATATATGACGGTAGTATCTGTTCCCGAAAGAACAGTTATCGTGGATGACCATGCAGATTTGCTAGAAATGGAATGATAATTAAATGGACACCCTAGCTGCAAACAGGCGTTGATGTACTTCATTGGGGACATGTTGAAAATGTGTGCCCCGACCGGGACTCGAATCCGGGATCTCCTGCTTACATGGCAGACGCTCTATCCATCTGAGCCACCCTTTTTTTTAATCTCGTTTTGTTCGTTGTATCTGCTCGGTGCGAAGACACCCGTTTCAGTTCGTCGTTGGTCCATTAACTCAGTTTTTTTTTTTTTTTTTTTATTACAGAGGGCAGCTAACCCTCTGGCAGCCACCGAGGACACACATGAATAGCGCGACTGCAGGGACTTAACCCTTGCACGCATCTAATATATCTCTGTATACAGACCCTGTGAAAGTCTTCTCATCAAAGGAGGACAACCCAGTTATCTCTTAGCAAATGAGATCACACCAAAAGTTCATTTTCTCGCACCTTTTCCCTGATTTTGTATGCGTTCCGTGGCCCCAAAATGTGAATGTTCTACTTATTCGCAGAGTCAAAGACACAGAATGTGGCCTCACCAGAAAGCATTACACTTGATGAGAAAGCAGGATTCCTGTCGATTCGATTAAGGATTTCACATGCAAAAATATATTGCTGTTGTTTGTCTTTGGGCTTTATGGCCTGTAGAATCTCCACTTTGTATGAATACAGACGCAGCCGCCTCTTGGCTACCTTACGAATAGTTGTTCGTGTCATCTGAAGTTCCTATGAAGCTTGACGAACTGGTGTGGACTTCGTTGGAACGCTTGGCGGATATTCTCATCTTGTTCTTCTCCCTGTACACCGCTTCAGAACGCCGCCAGTGTCCAGAAACTTCGTATGCCATGCTTTCATTCTCTCGGCGTCTGGTGCTAATGTCTTGTAAAAAGAGCGAAATTGTCTTTGCACCGTAACAATGGATTTGAACTCTGCGTACCAAAGTCCAGTTTGTGCCTGCTCCTGAACTGATTTTCCATCGGACTGACAACAATAAAAGAATGTTACCGTGCCGGAGTCCACCTTCTGCCCCCAACGGACGAGTCAGCCACTAAACAAAGAAAAATGTACTATTTTTAAATAGTAATTTAAATAGGGCATTTCGGTATATTTACCTGCAAGAAATATAAGCTTCTGTGAAGAAGACTATGGCACTTTCATTAATGTGGTCGCCGTTCAAGTGCATGGTACTGACTGCGGCAATCTAAGTGCGCTGAACTCGCGTGCTGATAATTCTTCTGCCAGCGCTGGCCAAGTCCTCGGTTAAGCGGCTATAATTGCGCAGGAAAGTTCTCGACGTCTATTTCCGTTCCAGTCGCTCCAAATAAGATTTTCCGATGGCGGTAAATCACGTGAAACGTATTTCGCAAAGACAATACTTGGGAGTTGGAGCAGATGTCCTGGGACCCTGCCTGGTCTGAGAAATAATGTGACAGAAAACAAATTTAAAAGTATACACTACTCGAAATTATACGGACACTCATATGTAATGCGGAATTGACCACTAGATATCATGATAAGCGTCAGTAAAGCAGCAGCAACAACAGAATGGGTTGGTCAGGGGAGGTGTGGACTAGTCATCGGATATCAATTGAGCAACAAACCCATCAGGGACATTTTAGACCTTCTAAAGCCGCCCACGTCGGCTGACTGTTGGCGATGTGACTGTTAAATGCAATGTGAAGGAACAACCATAGCAAAACCAATACCAGGCAGACACATACTGGCGGAAAGGGTCTGTCGAAAATTGCGTAGGGTGGCTGTAGAAAATAGCACCAAACCAGCGAATGGAATCACTACAGTTGTAAGTAGGCTGTTAATGTTTTCTCTATGTAAGTAGGCTGTTTATGTTTTCTTATTGGCAACGTTACGTAGCGCTCAATATGAAAATCACTGGCTGTGCTGTGTGCAGTCTGTGGCTGCTTTGCATTGTTGTAATACTCGCCATTGTAGTGTTGGGCAGCTGGATGTGAACAGCACGTAGCGTTGCGCAGTTGGAGGTGAGCCGCCAGCAGTGGTGGATGTGGGGAGAGAGATGGCGGAGTTTTGTAATTTGTCATGAACTGCTATATATATATTATGACTATTAAGGTAAATACATTGTTTGTTCTCTATTAATATCTTTCATTTGCTAACTATCCCTATCAGTAGTCAGTGCCTTCCGTAGTTTGAATCTTTTATTTAGCTGGCAGTAGTGGCGCTCGCTGTATTGCAGTAGCTTGAGTAGCGAAGATTTTTGTGAGGTAAGTGATTTGTGAAAGGTATAGGTTAATGTTAGTCAGGGCGATTCTTTTGTAGGGATTACTGAAAGTCAGATTGCGTTGCGCTAAAAAAATATTGTGTGTCAGTTTAAGCACAGTCATGTACAATTTTTCAAAGGGGACGTTTCACAGTCCGATTCACGAACGATAGCGGTTCGCGCATATCGAGGCATTGACGGGGATTGCATTGTTGCCGATTCCAAGCGACTGTTAAGGTACGCATATATTCGTAATTTGCGCTTGAAGAAAGCGTGTATCCCGTAAATTATTTCCTTCGCATGCTTATGTAGAATTTGTCGTTTACCTCCATCAGCAGCGATGACAACTCGCTACAAATGGAGTAAAAATAAAATAACTCGTTATGATCAAGTTTAAGACTGGTGTTGGCTACGACATTTACAGCGGAGTGCTCAGAACACTTCTCAACGCCCATTGGCTGTCTGAGAGTGCGTGACGTAGGTGCGCAGAACAAGCGTAAACTCGACCACCATCGTTATCGGCTCCAACTATAGTGGGTTCCAAGGTGCTACCAGCAGTCAGATAACACAGCACTGCGTAGGGAGTTAAGATAAACGGGTCACAGTGGTCAAGTAGCTCCTCATAAGCCACACAGTTCAGTGGTCAATGCTAAGTGACCCTTGGGGCGGCGTGAAGAGGGCCAAAACTGGACATTTAATGACTGGAGGCGAGTGATTTGGGGTGAAGAATCGCGCTATAACTGTGACAATCCGATGGAAGGGTTAGGGTTTGATTGAACAGCTAGTGTATGTTCTTAATATGCACTCTACAATATGGTTGAAATGGCTCTAAGCACTATGGGACTTAACATATGAGGTCATCAGTCCCCTAGACTTAGATCTACCTAAATCTTCCGCACTGAAGCGCCTAGAACCGCTCGGCCACAGCGGCCGATCTCTACTATACGATCAAACCAAACAGAAAATCATCATAGATCCATTTGGCCCGTCTTCCTTGGCTACGTATATCAACAGTGAGAGACCAGAAGTATATCTGGCTCACTCAACTGTGCTTGGGTAGTTCAGAGGTAGAGACTGATCTTTACGTTCCAATGTTCATTCCAGGGGGTATCTACATCTACAGCTGCATACGTATCCAACAAACCAATGTGAAGTTCATGGCAGGGGGGCCTCCCGACAGAGAAGAGTTGTTTTCGCGAAAGTCAGTCTTTGGCTTGCTTCGTGCTTTTGTGGGCAGAACCGGCTCCTGGCCCAGCTAGGGCTGGGGCCACCCTGCCACCAACATTGCTGTCCCCAGAGGAAAACTGATTAAACCAATGTGAAGTTCATGGCAGGCGGGCCTCCCGACGGCGAAGAGTTGTTTTAGCGAAAGTCAGTCTTTGGCTTGCTTCGTGCTTTTGTGGGCAGAGCCGGCGCCTGGCCCAGCTAGGGCTGGGGCCACCCTGTCACCAACATTGCTGTCCCCAGAGGAAAACTGATTATGAATTTTTTTCCACACTGCTCAGCTTGTGTGAGAAAGTCGGTTGTTTTTGTTCAAAATTTTGGTCCTCTAATCGTATTGAGTCGCTCCGCCACCATGTTTGGCCAGTGGAAGAGACACTGCTCTAGACCAGTACCAGCCTCATGTTCGTTAATGTGTCCGTTTTGTATGCCAACGGTGGGAAGTTTTTGCTGCTTCCCTGTTTTTTATGTTTTTCCACGAAATAAGCGAATTTCTCGACTGACATTTTTTGTAGTGAGTTGAGGACGGAGAATGAAATTTCGTGGCGTTCGTGTTCCGACTGCCGTATGATTGGTCTCCTAACCTATGTCTGGTGCTAATGGACGCTAGCTTTGTTCATTTTGGGGAAATGTGAATTTCTCAATCTGTAATAGCGCGATCTGTACTCTGAGCAGCTCTCTAAGTAATTGTTATGGCACATTAACTTGAGTAGCCCATTTGATTGTAATTTGTAGTGTCTCATTAACGGTCAATTTGCGAGCTGCTCAGATAAGGATAATTTGCTGCGTTTCCTACACACAATCTTACATACAGTTTGCTACCTCCCCAACGTGTTAGCGTCATTTTGTGTAAATTCAGGGCAGATTTTTTCCAGAACTTTGTGCTCTATCAGCTGCTTGTGAACTGCTTCCAAAAATTAGAGCAAATAAAAAATCTGTTGTACTCAGACCTAATTTAAATTACAAGATGCTTTGAATTGTCATACAACTTTTTCATAGTTGGGCGACCCATTGATAACGAATATAACCCATTGCACACCTCAACTTGTTGTTCTCACTGTGATTGTGTTATCTCTGTGCACAGTCGTCAATCTCAATGATCATTCTCTTATTATTCAGTGAAGATAAGGAGTATTGCACTCGCTTGTCTTTTTTGATTAAAAGTTGTTTATTGACTATGAAGAACTGTATGGATTTCCCCTAGGATTCTGAGTCTGCTGTGTGGTGTTTCACGACGATTTGGTTGCGAAATCTTCCAGTATTTAGAAATAACTTTTTCTAGCAACATATATCGCATAACGGACGTCTGGGATTGACTACCTACACAAACAGCTTATACTTTCAACAATGACGTCACAAGCTATTGCCAGAAAAGGAGAAGCCTTCGATGAACTTGGGTAGAGTGTCACAGCATCAACAGAGTGACGGGAAAAACAGACGGTGATTGGCATGTTAGCTACAGCTATATGTCGCTTCGTATTATTATTTTCGTTTTTGGGTAATGGTATGGTGGCAACACTGGTGGCAGCCATATTGGACCGCATTGGACGTTGTATGTTGACAGCAAACAAAAAATTATAAAATTTTGGTTTCTTATTCAAACGTCATCACCTCCTCAGACATCAAATGAAGCAGTGGAACTGCAACCCTGGGAAAAACGTCAACTATGATAAGTATCACTGTCTTATTCATGATTTATTTCTGTTGTAGTAAGTTGGCAGCACTGAACATTGCGCGATTTTCATCTGTGTTCTTTGTGGTTAATAACGGAGCCCTTCACGACGGAACAGTGTGTTGTCATAGTGAAAACGAATTACAAATGTGGTGAATGTTGTGCAGATTGTTCGTGAACTCCATGGAATGTTTGGTCAACGTAACTCTCCGAGTAGGTTGATCGTGATGGGACTGATCTCTTGAGTTGGTAAAACTGGTTTGGTTGTGGACATCAAACTTTCGGCGCTCTTCATGGTACTCTTTTTGCAGAAAACATCCCCATAGTGCGTGATAATGTTGCTGTACGTCCATTGAAACCTATTCGCCGACGTTCATTATAATTCGATATTGCGAGAACCAGCATGCAACGAATTCTGAAAGGTGATCTGCACCTTTGAGACTATAAAATTGAACTGGCACAAGAACTGATGCCAAACGATCACGAAAAACGCCGAGTGTTTGCCCATTTGATGCTTGTGAAACAAAGCGCGGACAACAATTTCGTCAAGAAAATAATGTTCACCGATGAGGCGCACTTTCTGTTGAATGGCTCCGTGAACGAGCGAAACTGCAAGACTTGGGGCACAGAAAACCTTTGAGTAATTATGGAGAGGGCATTAAATCTAGAAACGGACTGTGTGGTGCGGCATTTCGGCTGTGAGCGTAGCTGGACCGTACTTCTTCAAAGATGGCGCCGGAGACGAATTAACAGCGTACGGCGAACGCTATCGAAGTATGTTAAGAGACATTTTCTGGGGCCGGCTGAAGTGGCCGTGCGGTTAAAGGCGCTGCAGTCTGGAACCGCAAGACCGCTACGGTCGCAGGTTCGAATCCTGCCTCGGGCATGGATGTTTGTGATGTCCTTAGGTTAGTTAGGTTTAACTAGTTCTAAGTTCTAGGGGACTAATGACCTCAGCAGTTGAGTCCCATAGTGCTCAGAGCCATTTGAACCATTTTGAACATTTTCTGGTCGGAAATGGATCTTGTGAACAGACGCCGAAGCCGTTTGATTTCAACATGATGGTACAACCTGCCTCACACTGATTACAACAATGAACTTGTTACGAGAGAGTTTCCCTGGCCAGATTACTTCTTGCAACGCTGACGTGAACTGCCCACTCAGATCTTGTTATTTGACACACCCTGATTGATTTCAGTGCGGTATCTGAAATCTTGTGTGTATGCCAAGAAACCACAATCGTTTCCAGAGCTCAACACCAAGATTAAACGCGTAATTTAAGAATTATAACTGCAAATGTGCCCAAAATCTGTGGAAAGTTTCACAGAGAGAAGAGGAGTCAGCTGGCAAGTCGTGGAGGGCATTTGAATAATATGTTTCTTACATAATCACAAGTAGGCTACGCTGCAAAAATATGCAACTTATTTAATTTCATCAATAAATTTGTATGTTATTACGTACTGAAAGGCTGGATTCTTTATGTGGCTCCCTTTCCAAATTTCACATTTTTGTGACGATTAAAAGTGTTACTGTATACCAGGGGTGTTCAATCCGCGGGCCGTGGGCTGCAAGCACCCCAAAGCAAAGTATCCGTACCGCCATAGACATAAACATCTATCACACGATCGGTAAAAAACAAAAATTCCATGAAATCCCGTACGTGTTAAGTTATGATAAATTGAAACATAATTCTAAAGATGGCACGAAATACGCTGCTAAACCTTTCGATCTGATGCACGAATTTTTAAAAATCGATTGCAGGATTTACGAAAAAATAGTCAAAATTTTTGTATTTATGCGAAAACTTTTATAATCAGTGTAGATATATTTCCAGAAGATTTTCGGATGGAATGCAAATAGTTGCAATCAGACATCCATCTAAAAGAAAAATTTGATTATTTATCTCTTGTTGGACTATTACATATCATACCTGCCCAGAGACAAATATCCCTTCAGTCATGCACTGTATATGTCCTCTTTGTTTGATAGCACGTACGTTTGTGAACAGTTACACTCCTGGAAATGGAAAAAAGAACACATTGACACCAGTGTGTCAGACCCACCATATTGCTCCGGACACTGCGAGAGGGCTGTACAAGCAATGATCACACGCACGGCACAGCGGACACACCAGGAACCGCGGTGTTGGCCGTCGAATGGCGCTAGCTGCGCAGCATTTGTGCACCGCCGCCGTCAGTGTCAGCCAGTTTGCCGTGGCATACGGAGCTCCATCGCAGTCTTTAACACTGGTAGCATGCCGCGACAGCGTGGACGTGAACCGTATGTGCAGTTGACGGACTTTGAGCGAGGGCGTATAGTGGGCATGCGGGAGGCCGGGTGGACGTACCGCCGAATTGCTCAACACGTGGGGCGTGAGGTCTCCACAGTACATCGATGTTGTCGCCAGTGGTCGGCGGAAGGTGCACGAGCCCGTCGACCTGGGACCGGACCGCAGCGACGCACGGATGCACGCCAAGACCGTAGGATCCTACGCAGTGCCGTAGGGGACCGCACCGCCACTTCCCAGCAAATTAGGGACACTGTTGCTCCTGGGGTATCGGCGAGGACCATTCGCAACCGTCTCCATGAAGCTGGGCTACGGTCCCGCACACCGTTAGGCCGTCTTCCGCTCACGCCCCAACATCGTGCAGCCCGCCTCCAGTGGTGTCGCGACAGGCGTGAATGGAGGAACGAATGGAGACGTGTCGTCTTCAGCGATGAGAGTCGCTTCTGCCTTGGTGCCAATGATGGTCGTATGCGTGTTTGGCGCCGTGCAGGTGAGCGCCACAATCAGGACTGCATACGACCGAGGCACACAGGGCCAACACCCGCCATCATGGTGTGGGGAGCGATCTCCTACACTGGCCGTACACCACTGGTGATCGTCGAGGGGACACTGAATAGTGCACGGTACATCCAAACCGTCATCGAACCCATCGTTCTACCATTCCTAGACCGGCAAGGGAACTTGCTGTTCCAACAGGACAATGCACGTCCGCATGTATCCCGTGCCACCCAACGTGCTCTAGAAGGTGTAAGTCAACTACCCTGGCCAGCAAGATCTCCGGATCTGTCCCCCATTGAGCATGTTTGGGACTGGATGAAGCGTCGTCTCACGCGGTCTGCACGTGCAGCACGAACGCTGGTCCAACTGAGGCGCCAGGTGGAAATGGCATGGCAAGCCGTTCCACAGGACTACATCCAGCATCTCTACGATCGTCTCCATGGGAGAATAGCAGCCTGCATTGCTGCGAAAGGTGGATATACACTGTACTAGTGCCGACATTGTGCATGCTCTGTTGCCTGTGTCTATGTGCCTGTGGTTCTGTCAATGTGATCATGTGATGTACCTGACCCCAGGAATGTGTCAATAAAGTTTCCCCTTCCTGGGACAATGAATTCACGGTGTTCTTATTTCAATTTCCAGGAGTCTATTTTCAAGAGTAAAGCACACAAAGAGTAAAAATAGGACCCAAATCTCAGATGAAGCCTTGACAAATCTTAGATGAAGCCTTGCCTCAGAATTGTAACCACTTCAGTCGAATCTGATGCTGATAGATTATTTTCCTAAATTATAAGTCAAATGTCACGTTAATTATTTATACGTTAATTTATTGATGAAATCCCATATATAAAATATCACGTTGATTCCATTTTACGATAACTTATTTTACTCAGTGGTTATTGTAAGTGTTAAAAACATTGAAGAGCCGAAGAAACGGGTACACTTGACTAATAACGTGTAGGGCCCCCGCGAGGACGGAGAAGTGCCGCAACATGACGCGGCATGGACTCGAGTAATGTCTGAAGTAGTGGTGGAGAGAATTGACACCATGAATCCTGCAGAGCTGTCCATAAATCCATAAGAGCACGTTGCAAAGCATCCCCAGATATGCTCAATAATGTTCATGTTTGGGGAGTTTGGTGGCCTGCTGAAGTGTTTAAACTCAGAAGAGTGTTCCTGGAGCCACTGTGTAGCATCGTACTGCTGGAATTGACCAAGTTCGTCGGAATGCACAATGGACATGAATGGATACAGGTGATCAGACAGGATGCTTACGTACGTGTCACCTGTCAGACTCGTATTTAGACGTATCAAGGGTCCACTATCACTCCAACTGCACACGCCCCACACCGTTACAGAGCCTCCACTAGCTGGAACAATCCCCTGCTGACGTGCAGGCTCCATACCACTACACGTCCATCCGCTCGATGCAAGGTGAAACGAGACTCGTCCGACCAGGCAACATGTTTCCAGTCATCAACAGTCCGGTGTCGGAGTTGAGCGGCCCTGGTGAGGCCTAAAGCTTTGTGTCGTGGAGTCATCAAGGGTAGACGAGTGGGCCTCCGGCTCCGATAGCCCGTATCGATGATGTTTGGTGAATGGTTCGCACGCTGCCACTTGTTGATGGTCTAGCATTGAGATCTGCAGCAGTTTGCGGAAGGGTTGCACTTCTTTCACGTTGAACGATTGTCTTCAGTCGTTGTTGGTGCCGTTCTTGCAGGATCATTTACCATCCACAGCGATGTCGAATATTTGTTTTACCGGATTCCTGTTTTTCACGGTACACTCGTGAAATGGTCGTGCGGGAAAATCCCCACTTCATCGCTGCCTCGGAGATGTCCATTATAATTATCCGGGCTGTTATGCCGTGGTCGGTTGATGAATTCTGTGTTAATTCCCAACGGTTCGTCCCCGTCTGCGGGAGACACCTTCAAGGGGGTCTGTAGCTCGATGAAAGGTCCAACACACCCACTGTTACAGAGCCCCTTGAAGATGTCTCCCGCAGACGGGGACGAACCGTTGGGAATTAACACAGAATTCATCAACCGACCACGGCATAACAGCCCGGATAATTATAATGGACATGACATTTCCGGTCGTGAAAGTCTACATTTTAGTACCTCGGAGATGCTGTGTCCCATTGCTCGTGCGCCGACTACAGCACCACGTTCAAATTCATTTAAATCTTGATAACCTACCATCGTAGCAGCAGTAAGCGATCCGACAACTGCGCCAGAAACTTGTCGTTTTATATAAGCGTTTCCGACCGCAGCGCTGTATTCCATCTGTTTACATATCTCTATATTTGGATACGCATGCCTATACCAGTTTCTTTGGGGCTCCAATGTATATTATGTATCGCAGAAAAATACTCCTATTCTTCATATGCGGCCGAGTTAAGCTACAAGTTTGGTCACACCTGCTTTCTGCGTTAGAGCATCGGGATCTGCTTCAATGAATTGTGAAATTATGAACCATGAGCTTTTCTTTAAGGCAAGAAAGTGAAACATTTACGAGAAATCCTATTTGACGTCTGACGAAGGACCAGATTGCGGTATGTTCTTCAGTGATATTTACAAAAGCAGCTGTTGTGTTCTCAAACCAACAGTAATATCCACGGGAGCTATGGATTTGGGTATCTACTATTGGGGCTCGATTAAGTGCTAGAAGACACACAGGTTGATGTCAAGTGGTTAAAGAAAAGCTGGACCGCATTTACCCCATCGACAGAAGGCTGAGTAAAACAAACGCGAAGAAATCGCCAGCTGGCGGAGTTGAGCTGGTGCCTTTCCATTCCGTCGTTTACTTCGCAACGGCCGGCAGCCATCCTGCGGGCTTTGTCAGGCACGCTCGCGCGGTATTTTCCTACGGACGTCGCAACCTTGCACGTTCCGACTGCAGCAGGAATCCGGTAATGAGGAAGCTCGGCTCGCTGTTGCCCGGATAGACGTGTGGAGGCCGCTGCCGCTGTCACCAGTTTCGTAACAATCTGCGCCAACACAGCTGCACCACCGCGTGAATTTCCTCCAGTGCAGTGGCAGCTTTCTAAACCAGAGGCCAGACATGTTCCTCCCGCATCCTGCAGTGCTCAGGTCTATACGTGGCTGTCTGCAGTACATTACCTGGTCTGATAGTAAAAGCAAAACCTTTCTTTTTCCATGATACAGTAAGCTTACCTAAGGCATAAAGCCATAATTTTCAACTTTTTGAATTCGTTGGTCCCCTGGCCAACTGTTTTTTTTTTTTTCTGTGGCTCCCTTGTAGGATACCTTCTAAAAACCGAAATCTCCGTTGCTATTTTGTCTAAAACTGACATGGTGAGACGGTAGCTGAGTACAATTAATGTAAGTTAATTCTTACGAAGAAGAAGACAGCAACAAGCCACTATTAATTTCTATTAACAGTGGCTGGTTACTGTCTGCTTCTTCGTAAGAATTAACCTACATGAAATCTCTGTATATAAAAGGTAATGTCACCATCATAGCCCAGCCCAAACGGCTAAAGACAGAAACTTGAAATTTGGAGAAGGTGTGGATCTCATACTGCAGGCATCGTTTAAGAAGGAATTTTTCGAAATTCGAGCCATAAGGTGGTGAAATAGATGAAGGTTTTTGTTTTTGAAAACTGTTGCTATTAAAGTAATTTTGAAGCTAGACCTACGAAAGTTAGTTTTGGTTTCCCGGTCAGATATAAAGAAATACATTTTTTAGCATTTTTGGAAATGTAGCCCTATGGGGGTGAAACAGGGGTGAAAGCTTTTTTTCAAAATACATCATTATTGTAGAAATATTAAAGTATTTTAAAGCTACTGCTATGAACTCTGGTATACGGCTTCCAATTTAAAAAGAAGTGTTTCAGTACTTTTGGAAATCGAACCCCTAAAGGGGTGAAATAGGGGATGAGATTTTTTATGAAAATATTTCATTCTGAGAGCATTTGTAAAGCTAACTCTACGAAAATTTGTCTTTATCTTTTCTGTTAGAAACAAAACATACGCATATCACTATTTTTGGAAATTCAACCCCTAAGAGAGTGAAATAGCGGATGAAACGTTTAATGAAAATATTTCTTGCGAAAGCATTTTTAAAGCTAAATCTCTGAAAACTGGTGTTTGGCTTCTCGGTTAGAGATGAAAAAACACGTGTTTCACTGTTTTTGGAAATTAAACCCCTAAGCGGGAGAAATAGGGTCAGATTGATTCACTGACTCATCACTATCCAACAGAAAGCACTAAGGATGAGTGCGGATCTTGTACTGTAGGCATCGTTTAAAAAGGGATTGTCCGAAATTCCACTCCTAAGAGGGAAACAGACAACATACAATGTTAAACTGCAAACAACTGGAAACAAAACTTCTGGTGTAAATCACTAAAAAGCACCTGAAGATGAGCCTGCAAGGGGTCGAAATGCATAGTGCAGTAAATAAATACAACTTGTGACTGAAGGCGGTTTGTTCTTCATTTTACGAAAGTGAAACAGTCGCGGACGAAACACTGGAAAACAATGGATAAAATTAAAAAAAATAAAACGAACAAATTATTGCTCAATTCAGTGCGTCACCTGAACTTGCTTCTTGTTACATGACAGTTGCTTGTAGGCACTGTAAACCCCCCCCTCCCCGACAAGGATTGCACACCATCAGTACACAAACACACAGTGAGCCCAGTTAATTTGACTTTCTGTCATGAAGCTGTCCACTATTTCGAATAGATCTCCGCCTATCGCACCTGCATGTCTTTCATTACGAAAAAGGTCTTCCATCATTTTTTTTCCTTTTTCTTCAACAAATTGCACCCAGCGAATTAAATGAGCATCTCTGTTGCTGTCAGTGGCCTCATCAAGTTTCAAACCAAAATCCCTTCCTTTGATTTTTTTTATAATTTGTTTACGAAGATCGTCTCCTAAATCTTGAAATCGACTAACTGTAGTGTCAGACAAAGAAATGGGCAAAATACGTTTTACCGTAGACTCTCCAAGCGTAATGGACACCATGTCAGTAGCACACAGTAGAATTATTTCTTCTGCAGTTATAAGAGTTTTCTTACATTTTGCTACTCTTTAAGTTATATTGCAAGACCCTAAAAAAGCTTAATTCGAGATTTTCGCCTGATTAGGCAATGATGATAATTTTTGTTCTTTCATTTGACTCATTTTTCTAGAAAAATATTCTCTTCGTTTGACCACGTCATTCTTATGAACACTTTCTAAATGACACTTTAATATGCTAGGTAGCATATATTCAACAAAAAGTACTACCAGATAAAGAAACACACGTATGATGCTCTTTATTGTTCAGGACAGTGCATGTCAAACCAAAGTCTACGCTTGCGTTTCCTTAAACTTCTCATTACCACTTTCCGTACTGTTCTCACCATGTTCTAGCTTTCTACTTCCACTTGACAGATTTAAAAAGTTTTCCATAGTTTATCGCCTTTCTCAACTTTATAATAGAATGACAATACAATAAAAAGTAGTTGACACAACTATCATGCTGATGCTAAGTGTAAGGTGCTATAGTTCAGCTTGGATGTTATGACTGCTTACGCAGGCTGGCCAACATCTACAGCGGAACTTCTCCGAGGCTACACAGATTGACACCAGATGTGAAATTTCCTGCAATTTCCTTCTTTGCCACTAACTATGGAACAAATCCACAGTGCCCCAGGCTGTCATACGTTGCGGACCAGGGCGCCGCATCGCATAAGTTGAAAGCTACTGGCTTAAAGGCCGTATGAAGCGAACATTCTTCCTTTTTATTTGTACTCGTAGGTTCTCATTGTTTGACATCGTCCTACATCTAGTCTTCAAATAATTATTTTTATTGTTACTGGCTTTGATTTTTTCCAATCGTAGAGCCATCTCCAATACATGACAAATGCTCTTATTTCATCGCAACAACACAGAATCACGTACTCGAGTCACACGAATCTTTTCATTCTTAAAGCCGTATGGCTAGTTTTTCATGACTTACGTAAACGATGTTTGAATTGTATTTGTGACATTTGACTGTATAAACTTGCTTACTTTATATTACTATCATGATTACGCCCAACAACAATGTTGCGTATGACTGGACTTCGTTAAGTGAGGTCATCATCAAGATCTATTGTACAGGGTGACCCAGCGTGCAGAAAAGTACAAAATCGCAAATAAATTGCAGACAGGTAGCAAAGTTTTTTCCAACCAAAGAACAACTGAGCCACAGAATAAATATCAATACAGTCGTTACATGTGCAATGAACATGGTCTGAAAATATACTATCGAAGTTGCTGGTCGTGCATATCTAACGACTGTTCTGATGTTTATTCTGTGGCTTAAGTTTTATATGGTTGGGAAACATCTTTGCTACCCGTCTGTCATACATTTTTGCGATTTTTTACTTATCTACACTCTGGGACACCCCGTTTAATATATATTGACGATGGCTTTACTTGAAGTCTATTTATACCCACACTGTTGTACTTCATAAGGCCTTTCATACGGAAATCATGATAGTAATATAAAGAGGTTGTACAGTCAAATGGCGGAAATATCATCCAAACATTATTGAATAACTGTGGCCTAAAACTATGAGACGGTCACTTAAACGACACTGGCTAGTTACATGAAGTCTCGTACGAAAACGACAACTCTTCATCTTCTTTTTCTTCCTCTTCTGCTTGCTGATTATCTACGATTGGCGTGACTTCTCGGTCCCCAGTCGCCACTTTCATCTCTCTTGACTTTACTCCTTGCTTCTATTGCTCCGCCATATAATTTAGCCAATTGCGTCGTGGGCGACTCCTTCCGCTGAGATGGTATCCACCGTAGTATCCCATTTGGTATCCTATCTTCATTTACCCTGTTGACATCCTCAAACCACATCAGTCATTTCTGTTGAATTTCGTCACAGATATCCTTATCCATACTCTGTTGGATTACGTCATTTCATATCATATCCATCCTAGAACAGCTTGAGCTTCGCCTTAAGTAATCCGTCTGTGGAAAGCAGGTCATTCTTATTTCTGTTGCTAACGTCCTAGGGTTCTGCTCCGTACAAAACTAAACTCTTGACTGTTCTTATCTTTTTGTTCCACCGAACACAGTTCATTGCCTTTGTTACAGGTCGTCCTTTATCTTACCAGTGATCGCACAATTGCTTATGCCCTGTTTATTAAATAACAGCCCAAGATATTCTGCCTTTTCCACACCTACAATCACCACTCCGTCTACCTGCAAATAGCTACTT
This sequence comes from Schistocerca serialis cubense, assembly GCF_023864345.2. Taxonomy (NCBI): domain Eukaryota; kingdom Metazoa; phylum Arthropoda; class Insecta; order Orthoptera; family Acrididae; genus Schistocerca; species Schistocerca serialis. Next base: position 616,342,955 of record NC_064645.1, read on the forward strand.
TTTCCGTTCCAACGTTCATGTTCATCTTCATGCCATCCTTACTGTATTCCTCTTTAACCTTTCATCAAAACAACTTAAACTAAACTGTCTTTAAGGCCTTGTCTTCTGCTGTAGAAGACTTAAGCATTGTCAGAATTCTACTTCGAATGCCTCAAGGCAGGAGCGTTTTCATGTTGAATGATCAGCTACACCATAACTGCAGAAGTAGGGTGTCCGTCGTTTGTTTCTGTCGTTTCATACCCAAGTATCACAAGCTGTGTGTTTTCTTCCGTCCCACGTTAACAGAAGGCAGACACTGCTCGTTCGAGCCGGTGCAGATATTTTTTGTATCGTTCGTGGTTAAATTTCAGACGTGTCACAGTCTCATATAACCTTAGTGGAATAGCGTTGTGTTCACCAAATAACCTTGACATACAATACAAAAGTGGCAGGAGCGAACCATCTATCACGTAAATAGTTGATGTTAATAAGTTGACTTGCTTAGTGCGCAGCAGCTAATCTGCTCCGTCATAGGGCAAAGTTGATGTAGAGGAACTGCGACAGAGTAATGGTGCCAACACAGATGACAGTTAAGAACAATTTATTAAAAGATCCTGTAAACTATTTAACTGTAGTATGATGATGAAAATGATTTCTTTAATTCTTTTGGATTGTCTTCAAATTAAAATATTTATTTATAACTCTTTTCTTTTTGATCACTTTTTGTTTCTTAAATAATTGTTGATGGTTCGTTCATTCTTCAGTGTTTCCGTCAAGTTTTATTTTATAGCTTGTGTTCATTCTTATGCTGATTTAAATATAATTAGATTGTTGAACAGTTGTGTCACGAGATATGACTTTGAACGCTGGTCTAGTTTCTACTACAATGGAAGAATCCCCCATCTGGTTCAGCTGGTGATGACGATAGATAGCTCCTGGCGCTCTTGGTTGACGCACACCGCGACATTCGGTTGATACTGCGATACTGTCAGACTCTGGAGAGACTGACGGCGTGGCACTGCATCAGTGGAGCTGTGCGTCCGCTTTTATCCGCGGCAGGCCGACGAATTTTCTTTTGCGAATTAAATGCATGACGCGAGGCGTGTTTTGGGCGCTTTCTATGGCTTGGACCACCTGAATAACCACCTTTCACATCACAGAAAGCTGCGAGATGGCAGGAAGAGGGTGCGTGAGATTCTGGAGGGTCCGGACTCCAGTGCCTCGGACAGTGCGCTAGGTTTCTCGGTTGAGGATTGTTGTGTACATAGTTCCGTGTAGTCAGCGCGTACACAACTTTCCCACTAGAGCGCGCCCCGCTAAGCACAACAGTGCAGGCGCAGCGCTCGTCTGTCTCCGCACTACGAGATGGCGCTGCCTTAGAGACGGACCAAATTCTGCTTCCGCCGATCCGCGTATTAATATGTAATGCAGCCAATGAGATTGCTGCTAACGTAGAACCTTTTCTCCTTGTGGGTCACACTCGCGCAGTGATACCTGAATGTGCGAGGAATTAACGAGTGTACAGACCTCTGATCAGTCAGTCTGCATTTGTCTGCACCAGTCCGTACCAGTCTGCATTAGTCTGTACCAGTCTATTGTCAAGTTCCAGTCTGCGCCTAATAAGATTACCATATTCCTGTACATAGCCATGAAGATAAATGTATAAACACTTTGTCAAGTATCAGAGATATGTGAGAATAAGATTAAAGTACCAAGACCAAAGGAACTTCAGATTGTCAATTGTAAACAGCATCCAGAATCAAGTTACGTAATGTCTATGCTTTTTATTATTTTAATAAATGTGTGCCAAATTAATCAAGTTCTGTTTCAAGTTGGTCACCGTCAATCTGCTATTCTAAGCGTGCGAGTGGCATTTCTATCGTCTGACCTAACGGCAGAAGATAAACACGCCACGATAAGACCACGAGACACATTGCTGACACTCGCCTACTTCGTTAGAGCGACAAGTCAAATAATCTGATGGTGTGTGTACCGAAGGTCTTAGAGTACACACACCACAAGGATTCATGGCACGAATTGCCCGATCGAGGTGCACCAGAGATTGTCGCTTGGATCTAAATGTCCCCACAGCTCTGGTGGCCAGGGGACTAGGGTAAACTCATCCCTGCGCTCTTCCAACCACGCACGTACACTGCGAGCTGTGTAACACATTGCATTGTCCTGCTGGTAGATGCCATCGTACCGAGAAAAACAAACTGCATTTAGGTGTGAACGTGTTCGGCGAGCCGTTGTAGCTGAGCGGTTCTAGGCGCTTCAGTCTGGAACCGCGCTGCTGCTACAGTCGGTCGTTCGAATCCTGCCTCGGGTTAGTTAGCTTAGTTGGGTTTAAGTAGTTCTAAGTCTAGGGAACTGATGACCTCAGGTGTTAAGTCCCATAGTGCTTAGAGCCATTTGAACCATTTTGAACTTGTTCCCCAAGGATAGATGCATACTGGGGATGATCCATTGTGCCTTCCAGAATGACGAGATCCCCCAGAGAAGCCTTGAAAACATTTCCCAGACCCTGACTCCTCCGGCGTGGCTGCTCCCGACGATTGTTCCAGGGTGTTTTCTTTCGGACATTTCACACCGTAGACGACAGCGTCCATCTGTCATCTGAAAGGGCCACCTGTCATCACCCAGTGGACATCCAGTTGCGGTACTGGCGTGCCAATTCCAGCCTTCGTCGCCGATGAACAGCAGTCAGCATGGGTGCATGAACCAGACGCCTGCTGCGGAGGCCCGTACGCAGCAACGTTCGCTGGAGACACTGTTGGTAGCCCCGTGGGTCATTTGGGCGGTCAGCCGCTCAACAGTTGCACGTCTGTTAACTCCTACACATCTCCGCAGCCTACGTTCACTCCTGACATCTATGGCCCATCGTGCACTACAGATGCCTCGGCACCGGTTTCGGATAGCACCATTTTGCCATGTAGGGTTCACTTTTAACCCCCACGGTATGCGACCAGTTTGGAAACTTAGCAGTTTCGGAGATACTTCCACTCTTGGCCCGAAATCCAATTGTCACGTCAGATAAGTCGTTCTGTTTTCGCATTACCCAAACGACTGCACTGTTTTCGCATCCCCCAACACGCTTTATGTACCCTGCACTGCTAGTGCTGCCGCCTGCTGTCTGTGAGTGGTTATCACAAGTTGACGTCGAACGTAGGCGGTGGTCGCATTAACGTCACTGGACCGTCTACATGGAGGTGTAATAAGGGGAGATGGCGCGACAGCCTTGCGCTGTACGTTCTTCAAAATGTTCAAATGTGTGTCAATTCCTAAGGGACCAAACTGCTGAGGACATCGGTCCCTAGACTTACACACCACTTAAACTAACTTATGCTAAGAAAAACACACACACACACACACACACACACACACACACACACACATGCCCGAGGGAGGGTTGAATCCCCGGCGGGAGTGGCAGCGCAATACGTGTCAAGGCGCCTTTAAGCTCGCGGCCACTCCGCGCAGCACTGTACGTTGTCCTGAAGCCGGCGCTCAAGTGGCTCTGAGCACTATGGGACTTAACATCTGAGGTCATCAGTCCCCTAGAACTTAGAACTACTTAAACCTGACTAACCTAAGGACATCACACACATCCATGCCCGAGGCAGGATTCGAACCTGCGACCGTAGCAGCAGCGTGGTTTGAAGCCGGCCCGACTTATTAGAAGCCCCAAAGCATTTACAAACTGCCGTTAACTATTCCCTCTTGTTCTTAAATTCTGTCGTGTGCACGCAACAGTTCTTCTAAATAGGTGTTACAGTGCTTTCGTTAATAACACACCGCCAGGAAGGCATTCTCAGATGTTTTACCGATCTTAACTGCGTTATTGATCCAGTAATACGACGCATTTTGCTTCGTTAATGTAACTTTTCTATACGTTTCGGACAGCCAAGGACAGAAGTGTGTGGTATGAAAAGGATTCTTTCGTAATCCAGCATTTTCCATAATGTGGACTGACGAAATCGATGTTCGGTCTGTGCCCTCTTTCCGAAAATGAGAACCTACTCGTATTTTGCGATGTTTGGTCGGTAACTAATCTTTCCATCTAACAATACGCACCCAGAGAGCTTTTAGATTTGGAATGATAGAAAATCTGAAGTCAAATGTCAGAAATGAAACCACTGTAGTAAAAGTAAACAGTTCTAGGGGACTGATGACCTTAGAAATTAAGTCCCATAGTTCTCAGAGCCATTTGAACCTCTACACTTCATTCTATGGCTCTAAGCACTATGGGACTTAACATATGACGTCATCAGTCCCCTAGACTTAGAACTACTTAAACCTAACTAACCTAAGGATATCACACACATCCAAGCCCGAGGCAAGATTCGAACCTGCGACCGTAGCAGCAGCGCGGTTCCGGACTGAAGCGCCTGGAACCGCTCAGCCACAACGGCCGGCACTTGATTCTATAAACAGAATGTTTTGTAGATCCGTCAATGACGAAAGGTGGCATTTTTAATCAAAACATTTCCACCAGAAGCTATTATCTGGGGTAACAAACGTGGTGGATTTACGCTTAAAGTCCGTATCGTCATGACGATTGCCCTTGTTATACCTCCATGATAATGCAGTGTGTATGTGCGCCCTCTATGGCGTCTGAACTTGACTATGTAGGGTAAATGGGAAGTCGACCTTGCCGTGTGGTACCCGTCGTGTGTATGGCTGTGTATCGTATCTACCGGTGGATATAGCTGATACGATTTTGGAATATCACTACGTGGCCGGGACTCAGGAAAAAGCTTATAGCTCTCTAAAGACCGTCCGCTACAGATGCTAGAACTTTTCTTTTCATTACGCCACTAGTTTCTTAGTGATACGTTCAAAGTCACAACAGAGTATAATTTCGGGACTTTGTTATAATCGTGGCTGCGCGTAACTATTGCTTCCTTCCCTAGACAGACCATCAGTTCGTGGCCCTGAAAGTCGCAGTGGCCTTTGTCCCAAATTTAATTTGGGTGCTATTGTGCTGTATAATGTCCACTAGTTGCTCTGCGTCACACTACGAGGTTATTGGGGCATTACTGTGTTGCTGACGAATCAGATAGTATCAACATCACTGGCGCAGAACATTTCGAGGCATTTTTAACACCGCTACGATAGCTGTTAAATATGCCGTCATCATATCTTCCTTAGGGGCCCGGTCTCGTATCGGGAAAGGTTCAAGGGGTATACGTAGTACGGTAAATACTTTTTTTTCATTTGTGCATACCTACTATATCCAACAGCATACATAAATTTTGGTGTCAAAATCTCCTTTACAATTCCTTAAAGTGATAAGTTAACTATTTCTGGATGTCTTAGGAAAAGAACGATTAATCAGTTTGTATTGAGAAATCCTAGATTTCTTTCCTCGCACAGTCTTTCTATTGCCTCTTCGTTTCGTAATTTCTGCTACGTAAATTAATTCAGGTGTATAATCACGTCTCCTTTCTGTCACTTTTCAATCTATGAATAACTGGGCAATTCCATAGAGAAACCATGTCCACCACTGCTTTCCAATGTACGTAATTGTTCTACAACAGAATTTTCATGTCGTTGTGCTGGTGTGTACACATACCAAGAGTGTCCGAGAGCTTCTTATCTTTTAAGGGCAAGATCTTAAAATTTCGAGTAGAGAGAGAGAGAGAGAGAGAGAGAGAGAGAGAGAGAGAGAGAGAGAGAGAGAGAGAGAGTGTGTGTGTGTGTGTGTGTGTGTGTGTGTGTGTGTGTGTGTGTGTGAATTCTTGGAACGGTAAGTGTCTGATCTCAATTGTTTCAGGAGCCGCTTACCGTAGTGATTGGGAGCACGTGTAACCTAGATCCAAAAAGAATTTCATAGCGTATTAATGCGAATGTATTCCAAGGCCTATGTCTAAGCGTTGAGCAACTGAAGTGTTCGCTACCAACTAAATTAATAATCTTGACTATAGATAGGCGTGTCGTATAACAGCTAGGCCTTTCTGAGTCCTTTTCCCAATGAACGCGATGTTGCAGGGTCTTACACGCGAAGCGCTCTACCTCGACCATTAAAACCGGATAAACACAATTGTAAAAAATAGGGACATGTCTCTTCTACCACCCGCCAATATCATTCATCCATAAAAGAGTGCATTTATGTATAGTCGATATTCGAAGGTTGCTGAAACTAAGGACTGCAGAACCATATATCTCTAAAGAAATAATATCACGTGACGTACACTTATGACTAGTTTATAATAGTGATAAGAGAGGTGTTATTTCGCAAACTTGAATGTTTCCTCGAACCACATACAGTACTTAAAGAGTTATATTTCATAAAATGGAAATTACTGTGAAGAATCTCCTGCATGGAATCCACAATAAAATGATTCAAAATGGCTCTAACCGCTATGGGACTTAACATCTGAGGTCATTAGTCCCCTAGACCTAGAACTACTTAAACCTAACTACCCTAAGGACATCACACACATCTATGCCCGAGGCAGGATTCGAACCTGCGACCGTAGCAGCTGCGCGGTTCCACCACAGTCAAAACGCACTCGTTTTGACATGGTGCTGACAACTCACAGAAACGCCTGTTCCAAAGGGTTTTATTTAAAGTGCGAAGCAAGATTCTAGCCAGGCTTTCTTGACAATGGTCCCGAATTCCTCGATGTTTGTATCACGGCAACGTATTTATGAGTTACGTTAAAGCACTATTTTCAGCACCTGACAAAGTCCTAAGTGCCGAAATTACAATCGTGTACTGAAAAATGAAACATTAAAATCTATTGTGGTGAAATTATTTACTTCAAGAAATAAATGTTGCCGTACGTTATTCTTATGTTCGTCATCGAACTGGACATGCCAAGTTTCAGTGAAGTGATTAAAACACAGCGGAATTGAACATAAGGCCTGCATAATATGATCCCTACTATTGCCTTTGATAGTGGATTATTTCAGGGCGAATGCATAGTAACGAGATGTATTAGGTTGATGCATAAGTTAATAGCGTTTTTGTTTTGAATGTTGGTATTCCGATTGCTTTGGGTTTATTTTTCGATTGTCCAAAGTTTTTGTTAATCTTGCATTTCTAGTTACCTGTTGCTATTTAAGTTTACACATGGCCAGTTTGTCGTTTGGAGATATTCTTCTTTATTCGTGTCAGAGGTGCACTAAAATGAACATATTTACAATACATACAAAGAAAACTATACAGTATTCACCCGGAATTGTGCAACTTCGATAGCATTGAGTGCTGCACACGTTAAGTCCTTCATGCTACAGCTGGTTGGGCATGAGTTACATTTGAAGAGATGCCGGGTTGTCTGCAATTCACCGCATTTGCACGGTGGCAGTGGCAGTTGGACGTTCCATTTAAGGAGATTGTCCCTCGATCCTGCGACTTCGGTCCGTAGTCTGTTCAAGGACTTCCAGATGACCCACTTCTCCATGTGTCCAGACGGCACGGATTCTTGTAGTGTCATCCAGTTTGACAGGTGGTGGCATCTTTCTTTCCACTTGGTGAGCCGGGTAGCCGCAGCTGATCCTTCTAAGGGCTGTGAAGTTGTTAGGAAACTCTTCCTGGACTATTTGGAGATAGTGTGTGGAGCTGTGTACGCAAAAAAATGGAGTGCGACGTGCAGAAATCGGAACATTTCCGATATATTCTTCTGTCTGAGTTCAGCAGAGGGGTGACAGCAGCTGAGGCAGTCAGAAACATTTCTGCCATGTATGGGGATAATGCCAGTGGACAGAGCACGGCAACAAAATGTTTTCGTTTTCAGGCGGATTATTTTGCCGTTAGTGACTCTCCACGTACAGCAAGACCTTCGGGGTTTTATGAAGATCGTTTAAACGCATTTATCAGCAATGAACCACGTCATTGCACTCGACAACTGGTAGATATGATGAGCTGTGATGATCGCATTATCGTGCGATATTTGTATGCAACGGGGAAGGTTCAGAAATCGGGTTTATGGGTACCGCGCGCTCTAAGACAAAATCACAAAAATCAGTGGGTGGCCGTACATGCGTCCCTGCTGACTCGTCATCAGTTGGCTCGTGAACAACATCGATCGTTCCTATCCTCTATCGTTACTGGTGACGAGAAATGGTGCCTTTATGCTAATGTATACAAGGGCGATGTACTTGAGGACAATATTATGGAAATGAAAGAGGATGTAGATGAAGATGAAATGGGAGATACGATACTGCGTGAAGAGTTTGACAGAGAACTGAAAGACCTGAGTCGAAACAAGGCCCCGGGAGTAGACAACATTCCATTGGAACTACTGACGGCCTTGGGAGAACCAGTCCTGACAAAACTCTACCATCTAGTGAGTAAGATGTATGAGACAGGAGAAATACCTTCAGACTTCAAGAAAAATATAATAATTCCAATCCCAAAGAAATCAGGTGTTGACAGATGTGAAAATTACCGAACTATCCGTTTAATAAGTCACAGCTGCAAAATACTAACGCGAATTCTTTACAGACGAATGGAAAAACTGGTAGAAGTCGACCTCGAAGAAGATCAGTCTGGATTCCTTAGAAATATTGGAACACGTGAGGCAGTACTGACCTTACGACTTACCTTAGAAGAAAGATTAAGGAAAGGCAAACCTACGTTTCTAGCATTTGTAGACTTAGGGAAAGCTTTTGACAACTTCGATTGGAATACTCTCTTTCAAATTCTAAAGGTGGCAGGGGTGAAATACAGGAAGCGATAGGCTATTTACAATTTGTACTGAAACCAGATGGCAGTTATAAGAGTCGAGGGGGCATCAAAGGGAAGCAGTGGTTGGGAAGGGCGTGAGACAGGGTTGTAACCTCTCCCCGATGTTATTCAATCTGTATATTGAGCAAGCAGTAAAGGAAACAAAATAAAAGTTCGGAGTAGGTATTAAAATCCATGAAGAAGAAATAAAAACGATGACATTGTAATTCTGTCGGAGACAGCAAAGGACTTGGAAGAGCAGTTGAACGGAATGGACAGTGTCTTGAAAGGAGGATATAAGATTAACATCAACAAAAGCAAAACGACGATAATGGAATGTAGTCGAATTAAGTCGGGTGATGCTGAGGGAATTAGATTAGGAAATGAGATACTTAAAGTAGTAAAGGAGTTTTGCTATTTGGGGAGCAAAATAATTAATGATGGTAGAAGTAGAGACGATATAAAATGTAGATTGGCAATGGCAAGGAAAGCGTTTCTGAAGAAGAGAAATTTGTTAACATCGAGTATAGATTTAAGTGTCAGGAAGTCATTTCTGAAAGTATTTGTACGGAGTGTAGCCATGTATGGAAGTGAAACATGGACGATAAATAGTTTAGACAAGAAGAGAATAGAAGCTTTCGAAATGTGGTGCTACAGAAGAATGCTGAAGATTAGATGGGTAGATCACATAACTAATGAGGAGGTATTGAATAGAATTGGGGAGAAGAGGACTTTGTGGCACAACGTGACAAGAAGAAGGGACCGTTTGGTAGGACATGGTCTGAGGCATCAAGTGATCACAAATTTAGCAATGGAGGGCAGCGTGGAGGGTAAAAATCGTAGAGGGAGACCAAGAGATGAATACACTAAGCAGATTCAGAAGGATGTAGGTTCCAGTAGTTACTCAGAGATGAAGAAGCTTGCACAGGATAAAGTAGCATGGAGAGCTGCATGAGACCAGTCTCAGAACTGAACACAACAACAACAAGGAAAAGAGAAGAATGGTTAAGCTCAAACGAAGCAGCACTTCCCCGTACAAAGACCTGCGTGCATCCACAGACGATACTGATACGTGGAATAACTACGGTGTGACGTACTACGAAATGATTCCCCGAGATGTATCCATCACTTCTGACATTTACTGTCAACAACTGAGGTGTCTTGCAGACTCACGCCAAGAACAACGACCTGGAGTACTCAGTGAAATAATGCTACCCCATGATATAACGCCCGCCGGCATTCTGCTAGATTGACAGAAAACACTATACAGGAGGTGGGTTGTAAAGCCATTCCTCACGCACCTTATTCACCTGATCTTGCACCCTCAGATTTTTCACCTTTTCCGCTCTCTATCGAACGACCTTCAAGTAACTTCCTTTGGGGTGAAACGCTCCGAACGCAGCTCGACAAGTTCTTCGTCTCAAAACCACGTGATCTCTACAGTAGTGTATTCGAAAAGTTACCCCAGCGTAAGGAGACTGTTGTAAACAGTGAAGGAGAATATGTAATTGATGGTTGAACTCTCTGTTATGTGTATCTGTTGTGTAGGGGAAAACGCTACGACCTTATGCACCCGCCCAAACATATAATTTTGGTGCCTGTGTCAAGTATTCATACAATTCCACTCGCTGTGTTCTTCATTGAAACTCCACATTTGCAATTCGATGACGAATATGGGATGAACGTTCTATTTTAGGAAATTCCTTTCCGTGTTAATGCATTAACACACATTGTTTCAAGTGTGTACCCTGCCCTGACAAAAAAGTGGAACACTCAGAAGACGTGTTCAAATGTCAATGTAACTTCGTAGAGGTACTCACCATCGAAAGGTGTGTGAATCATTAGAGTTTTAATTCTCTGTGACAGGTTGAACGGCTACCAGAGTGCTTAATGTTGTCCATGTCTAGTGTTGTTACCAGGCCTGGTATGATCCATAAGGTGCATGAACAGCGTTAGATGTTGGATGATCACTGTGAAAGACACGGAGATGCCGCGTACGCGTGTGAGACAGCGTTATCAGTCTCTCATACAGTTTGACAGGTGTCTCACTGTGGGCTTCAATTTGGCCGGCAGGACGAATCGTAAAACATCCAGATTTCTGGGGGATCCGAATGTGACTGTGGCCCGATTTTGGACTGCATGGAACGCGAGGGCACGTAAATGTCATCTACCCCTTATTTGCAGATAAATGAAGATGCTGTGTGGCGAGGGCTTCCCGTCGGGTAGACCGTTCGCCTGGTGCAAATCTTTCGAGTTGACGCACTTCGGCGACTTGCGTGTTGATGGGGATGAAAGGATGATAAGGATAACACAACACCCAGTCCCTGAGCGGAGAAAAGCTCCGACCCAGTCGGGAATCGAACCCGGGCCGTTAGGTATGACATTCCGTCGCGCTGACCACTCAGCTACCAGCGGTTGACTATATGCAGATGAGAGCCCGTTTTACTTTATTTCCTGTTTCATGTACGTGAAGTGAATGTATCGGCGCTGCAGTACGTACAGAGTAAGGAGCGAGCGTAGGTTCCCCACGCTGGTTAGCAGAGGCAGTTGGCCATCTGGAGCTTTTAGAGCCAGTAGGATGAGGTGCCGATGCAGAAATCACTCGTGACGTCAGCAAAGAGATACGTAGAGAAAGCACATTTATTCTGGCGCCAATAAGTAATAGTTATTAATAAATATTTTCTAACAAAAATTGCCTTTTGGCACCCAGACATCAGGAGGACTCTATGGGTCATAAATACTGCCTTTCAGTAATTGTACAATGCTTGGAAACATAGATATTAATAAATAAATAAATAACTTTGATGTAACCGAAGATTATATGAGCTACACCGCATATACGCGCTCAAGTTAAAGACTGTGCGCTATAGTGATAAGATTTCTTTCCATCGTCGTGTGGTAGACTATGCTCTCGTACCGTTAATGATTACTTTACAATCAATGTCAACATTTCACGGTGTTTCTTAGATACACGCACCATAATGAGGTTTAGCCACCGCTACCTGCTCTCCGGTGACCCAGCCCCGCAGTGCCCTTGTGGTCAGGCATTAACAGTGCGCCATGTTTTATTGTCGTGTCCCCGCTTTAGTCAATCTCGTGTTGTCCTGTCCCTGCCATCTACTTTACAGGATATTTTAGCTGATGATGCTCGAGCAGCTGCTCGTGTTCTGCGTTTTATAACTTTGACTGGCTTGTCCGAAGACATCTAACTTTTTTATTTTATATGCATCTTTGTCAAGCCTTTCTGGTGTCCCCCCCCCCCCCCCCTCACCTTGAGTTTTACTAGATTTCATGTGCTCTAATAACTGTGACTGGGCGCTAATGACCTCTGTAGTTGAGCGCCCTTAAACCACACCAAAAAAAAAAAAGCACCATAATGACATCCCATGTAAAAATTGTTTACTCCAAAAAACTTCTTCCTGCTTCATTACGTATTATTGCAGTTTCAGAATTCGACGGCTCTGCTACGGTTCTGCAAGGGATATAAAATTATGAGACCTAATTTTCACTCTGCATTGGAGTGTGCGCTGATATGAAACTTCCTAGCAGATTAAAACTGTTTGCCGGACCGAGACACGAACTCGGGACCTTTGCCTTTCGCGGGCAAGTGCTCTACCATCTGAGCTGCCGAAGCACGACTAGCGGCTCGTCCCCACAGCTTCAATTCTCATTCTGGAAACATCCCTCAGGCTGTGGCTAAGCCATGTCTCCACAATATCCTTTCTTTCAGGAGTGCAAGTTCTGCAAGGTTTCACAGAAAAGCTTCTGTGAAGTTTGAAAGGTGGAACACGAGGTACTGGCGGAACTGAAGCTGTAGGGACGGGTCGCGAGTCGTGCTTGGGTACCTCACATGGCAGATCACTTGCCCGCGAAAGGCAAAGGTCCCGAGTTCGAGTCTCGGTCCGGCGCACAGTTTTAATCTGCCAGGAAGTTTCATGTCATGGATGTAGCATTAAAAATCCTTTAGTACTTCTTTAGTAATTATTTATTTTCAAAAAAACTTCCTCTCACTCATTTGCCCCCTTAGTGCCTGAATTTCCAAAAGTGCTGAAACCTGTGTTTTTTACTTTCTGATTGAGAAACTAAATACCAATTTTCGTAGTTAGAGCTTCAAAATTTCCTTAATAGCGACGTATTTTCATGCCCTATTTCACCCCCTTAGGGGTTCAATTTTCAAAAACACTGGAACATTTTTTTTTTTTTTGTTGGTAACCGAAAAGTCAAATACCAGTGTTCATAGACGTAGCTTTAAAAATACTTTAGTAGTTCTTCAGTAAATATATAATTTCAAAAAAAGGTTTCACTCATTTTTTCACTCCTTACTGTTAAATTTCCAAAAATGTTGACACACGTATTTCTTTATCTCTGATCGAGAAACCAGTTACCTATTTCCGTAGGTCTAGCTTCAAAATTGCCTTAATAGCGTCATCCCTTATTTCACCACCTTAAGGTTGGAAGCTCGGACAGTTCCTTCTTAAACGAGCTTACTGTATAAGATCCATATCTTCTCCAAATTTCAAGTATCCATCCCTAGCGGTTTGGGCTGGCCGTGTTGAGTCAGTCACTCAGGACATTGATTTTAATATTTAGAGATTATCTCTCATGTGACAGTATCGTTGTGGCGTTTTTCAACAGAACAGTGCTCGTCAAAATATGGCCCGTGTGCCTGTGAACTGCCTCCGTAGCAAGTACAACCCTCAGGTCCGTCCACAACAAACTTATGTGGGACCGCCTCAGACGTGAGGCAGTGTATTAGATTTCTGCTAAGTAGTACCTCATTTGTGATATTTGTGAACCTGCCGCTCATAACTTTTGTTACAAGGTATTTTTTGTTCAGCGACTCGTCTCCTGTAGTCTGAAGATCCGTTATCCTCTAAAAATCGATTCTACACAAATGCAGAATTTTGCAGATAAATGAACTTGACTGGTCGTGGAACAGGTACATCTCCGAGTAGTAAAATAACTTTCATTCGGTTTTAGCCGTTCGAACTTGGATTCTTCACTGCAAGACAGATATTAGCAAGTTCTACAAGCGCTTTGGACTATATTTTCTCTGGCATTCGGGTAGGGAAAACAGCGACTAACGTGCAGACTGAACCTGGAGAGACCGGACATATGAGCAGGAGCAACCAATGGGCTGTAGCGAGATCTTTAGCGGAGAGAAAGCGGAATGGCGAGCACCTCAAATGGCTGCGCGCTTTCACAGAGGGAGGGTCAGACAATGGGTTTCTTGTCTAGACGGAGTTAAGAGATAGGAACAGGACTAGATAAAGACTGCTTCTAGTGAAATCTGAGCACGGCCAAACATAAAAGACCGTGGGACCATTTAATGACCCTGATAACTGTACTCATAATGTGAATACCCGTCGGTGACTCTTTCTACAAGGTTACATTCCTGTGGGCTGTGTACACTTTCCTTCTCACAAGGCACAGTATCGATTTCATTAACCGTTTCTTTTCTTATTGCTTGATATGAGACAGAGAAATGAGATCGATATTTCGCGAAAATTAAATTTTTTGGACATAAAATAGAGAAAAACTGACTCACAATGCTCGAGAATATACCTGGGTTCATTACGTGTTCCCATGTCTCGGCACGTGAGGATACGTCCAGCATTGTCGAAAATGATCGTTTTGGTGGTCCAGCTGTTACGGTGCAGGGAGGCATACAGTCGCATGGTCTACTGACCTCCAGATCATTGAATACAGTATACTACAGTAACACAGTAATTCTTCTCCATGTGCGTCATTTCAGGGGTACATTCGGCCCTGACTTGGTTTTCATGATCATAGGAAGAACTCCACTAACAGCTGGCAAAATTTTTGTTTACTAAAACACAACCGGTTTCGCGGCCTAAAGCCGCATCATGAGAGGCAAAAACGTTAAAAGATCATACGCATACGCATCGTTCTTAGTCAAAATTTGCTGTTTATAGAATATCGTAAATACTGTGGGAGCGTAAGGTATTGACGATATTATCTGAATAGAAAATTTTCGCTAGGAGCGATGGGTATTGTGAGTTAAAGATCATTTCGCTCTCATTTAAATATATGGCCGAAAAAGTCAGCCTACAGGAATTGTGAAACTAACGCTCAGGACTGTGTGCCACAAAGGGCGCAGATTTACACGAGATGGGGAAACTCACAGACGTCTAATGTCTATTGAACCCAAAGCGCTGTAGCGTGTGGGTGAGACAGACGAGAATCTACGACATAGGGAAACCCAGTAGAAGGCGTTTGTGGCCAGGGAGACGTGGCAGTGTTAAATATTGCGACCTGAGATCGGCCATAAACGGGAACATTTATGGAAACTATTTAATTCTGTAGTAATTCAGGGAATGGAGCCACAGTAATTTTAATCTGCCATTCTCCATAAATTTTCATGGTGATCCCAATAAAACTTGAATACTGATAATATCTATAATAGTATAGGATTTACTGTTAAAGTGAAATTAACAAGTTTTGTAACAAAGATCTGAATGTTAAAATCTGAACGCTTTGGTCGATCTTAACGATCGACATTTCATGTACGATGTTTGGAACTTTAATAGTGGTAACTATTTATTTACAGGTCGTACAAAATAGATACGTGTTTCAAAGTTTTACTGACCTTCAAAATAGTCACCAGCATTGTGTATAACCCGTTGCCAGCGATGTGGAGACCGTAGGATACTCTTACCAGTGCCAGCTGTGTCGACAGTTCGAGTGGCGCTGTCTATTGGCCGACGAATTTGTAGCAGTTCTGAATCGAATGCCGTGAAGTGTTTCCGTAGGTTTAGAAATAGAGTTGAACTTACGAGGGCTTAAGTGAGGGGAGTGCAGTAGGTGGTATAGCACTTAGCAGCCCCATCACTCAAACAAATCAGTAACAGCTTCCACTGTACGTGCTTGAGCATTGTCCTGCAAAATGATCGTCAGGTCCTGCAGAAAGTGTCTTCAATTCTGTCTCTAAGCTGTTAGTAGGTCCTGTTCCAAAAATGAACTGCATAGAGACAACTGATGACACTTTCACTTCTCCAATAAAGCATTTTCACATATTTGTTACTTCTCCATTGTATCTGAGATTTCCTTGTTTATTTCGTACATCTACCCAGATCATATCATCATGACATCGCATTTTAGGCACTTTCATATTCTTTTGTATGATTTTCCAACAGCTTGCGCTTCAAATAATCCAACATTTCTAAATGTCGTCGTTAATTCTGTGGCAATGTTTCCTATTGATAAATCTTTAGTTTGAACGACGTTTTCTTCGTTTGTGTCTGTTGCTGTTTGTCTTCTAAAAATCAGTTTCAAGTCTACATTTTCTTGCAAGATAGCAATAGAGTATTCTGATGTTAATGATGCAAACTAGTTACAAAAGCAGTGTAATATGTGTTCGTCTATCTGATCCTGTTTCATGCTCTTATACAAGTTATTTATATCTTAAATTACTTTTGTCAGTGGCTGAGCGGTTCTAGGCGCGTCAGTGTGGAACCGCGCGACCGCTACGGTGGCAGGTTCGAATCCTGCCTCGGGCATGGATGTGTGTGGTGTCCTTAGGTTAGTTAGGTTTAAGTAGTTCTAGGTTCTAGGGTACTGATGACCTGAGATGTTAAGTCCCATAGTGCTCAGAGCCATTTGAACCAATTTTTTTTTTTTTTTTTTTACTTTTGTCATTCGTAGGTCTCTCGGAACTCTGTGTTTTTCATCTGACTAATGACTGGTGTATCAGAGACAAGTAGCTTTGAAAATATTTTCCGATTAATAATTTCTGGTCGGGTCGCTGGAAAATGGAGTTTTAAACGTTACCAGCATTCAGAATGATGAGCCAAAACATTGTGAGTGCCTGCTTAATAGCTTATTTGTTCGTCTTTGGAACGCAATACATCACTGATTCTGCTTACCAGTGATCCGAGAATTCGTTGGTAGGTTTGTGGAGAGATGTGACATTAGATGTCTACGCACAGGTCATGTAATTGGCGTATATAACGGGCCGCTTATCGCCGCACGCGGTGATGGCGTCCGACAGCCACCCAGATGAGTTCCTCAGGATTTACAAGGATTTACATTAGGCGAATTTGGTCGCCGAGAAATCTACATTCTGGCTCCGAAACAGAGACAGTTATATTGCTGAAAAGTGACATCACCGTCGGAGAAGACATCAAGCATAAAGGGATGCAGGTGGTTAGCAGCTGTCAGCTGTCTTCGATTACTTCCACAGACCCTATGCAAGCGCAGGAGAACGTCTCTCATAGCATAATACTGCTCCCACCAGCCTACGTCCGCGGCGCGCTGCACGTTTCGAGCCGCCGTTCACGTCGATGAAGGCATTTGTGTAGACGACTGCCGGCCTAGTGTAACAAAAATGTGATTCACCCGAAGAGCCGACACGTCTCCATTATCAACGGTCGAATCCCGAATCTCCCGTACCCACTGCTATCGTAGCTGACGATGTCGTTGTGTCAGCGTGTGAACACGTAGGGGTATTCCGCTGCGGAGCTCCATGTTAAACAATGCACGATGAACGGTGTGCTCCGAAACACTTGTGCGTGCACCAGCATTATGCTCTTTCACAGAGATGTCACAGATCACCATCTATCCAATTTTACAGAGCAGACAAACCTCGGAACCCACGTTCTGCAAAGAGTCGTGGACGTCCAACCATTTAGTGCTTAGTGGTAGTTTCACTGTCCTAATTCTTCCCGAAGATGCTCAACACAGCAGCATCCGAGAATTCGACCAGCTCCGCCACTTTCGAGGTATTCGTTCACAAGCTCTGCATAACAGTAATCTGCCTTTCGTCGAAGTACCTTATTTCAAAGGGTTTTCCTACTTTCAGCCCACTTCTTCGGTAGGCTGACCCCCTCCATGTCCGCTCCGCTTACATACTTTTTGTTACCGCGTCACGTACCCGCAACGCCACCTAGGAGCATCCAACGTCGCGGTGGGCGGTAGATTATCAGTATATGACACGATATAAGTCCGTTAACTACTCGAAAATGGGTTCTTCAGCATTTGGCTAACGAATAATCAGTAACACTTTGCATTATTGAAAGGAGGAACATTGTGGGTAAAATAAAATGACACTTCAGTGTACCTTTGATTATTGTATTTTAAAAGTTGAGAGATTGGTGGAACAGATGATCTCCGAAAAAGTATTCGTAGATGTTATAAATCTTTTTGATGTACAACAACCGAAAATAGGTAATGAAATGAAATGATCTTATTGCTTTTATGAAAGACACACCGCACCCAGTCCCCTGAGGGGAATCGAGCCCGGGCCCCCTGCGTGGTAAGCGGTAACGTTACCGCTACGCTACGGAGGCGGACACCGAAAGTAGCAGCCTACCTATTTCGTATTCGTATGATTTGCTTAACGTGGAAAATCCGCATTTGACACTGGTTACTCGTTAGAACTCCTTCGCAGAACAGATTTTCAACATACATAAGATTTTTTAGCGTGCTTGACTCCTGAACAGAGCTCAGTAACAAAATTTTGACTGTCCGTCCAGATTAATAAATCGTATAGCGTCTCTCATGTACCGTGAATGGCAGGATATTTCCTTCAGTCTGCGGCACATTTTTTCCCCACGTCCTTATTGAAGTACAACAGTGCTCCATCGTTAATGAAACCAGTGTGCTGTGGACGTTAAATCTCTTAACACTAACCTGGCACAACCGAAACTTGAATCTGCAGACAGGACTGAGAGTCGGTGTTATGAGAGACCTCTGCGGTTTCGCGGCGTCGTTCTGCGCCTCCGCCTGAAGGCCGCATCCCACACACAATCCAGCCCTGCCTTATGCGGCCTACAGCCCGTTCTCCTTGTACCGGATTCTGCACAGATGGTGCAGTACTCTGAATTCCTCCCCCATTCCGCAGCAGGCTGTAACGTGGACTAAGCGGCCACAATCGTGCATTTCTGAGTCTGCTCAAAGCTCCAGTAGTGGACCTATCACCTACATGTCCATTGTTCACAACCAACATGTACAGCGCTAAGTTGTTAATGGGACTCTAGTATCCTCTATTAACAGCGAAAAAGACTGCTCCGTCGCAGCCTCCAAATTACCTCAAAAAATGGTCTGAGCACTATGGGACTCAACTGCTGAGGTCATTAGTCCCCCCGAGAACTTAGAACTAGTTAAACCTAACTAACCTAAGGACATCACAAACATCCATGCCCGAGGCAGGATTCGAACCTGCGACCGTAGCGGTCTTGCGGTTCCAGACTGCAGCGCCTTTAACCGCACGGCCACTTCGGCCGGCAAATTACCTCAAAACCTCATTCAGCACACATATCGCATTCCTGTAACATATAGTTCTTTCAGAACTGCTTATTCCTTGTGTGTAGTTGAATGGAATGTACAGGCTATTTAAGAAAAACTTTGCTGTAAGTATAAATAAAACAGTGGTGAATGTGACGAAGACTTCCATAAAACAGCTTAAAGATCTGCTAAAGATTGAACCTGGCAAAGACTATGAAAAAGTGAAACAATTCAGCTTATGAATAAACAGAGTGACTATCAGAGAATGAAGAAAGAATTTTTACACAAGGATTAACTGATGATATCAATATGAGGAATACTTTTACGTGGGACACAACATTGTATGGAGGTATGAGGTGAACCATGGGCAAACTGGGGAAGAAGGCTGTACAGTCAGGTGAAATGAGGTGTTGAGAATACGTTACAAGTTAAGTTGATGGATGAAGCATGAGACGAGTAGTGGGCAGTAATGCGGAGGGAAGAAATACATGGAAATCTCTCACAAAGTGTAGTGATACATTGATATGGCGCATACTAAACCGTCTGGACACCGGAAGGAAAAACAGAGGCGAAATTAGTTACTGAGAATTTTGGGTCCAGTAGGTGTGATCAGATTAGGAGACTCTCATCAAATAACAACAAATGGAAGACCCCAACCAAGCAGTCGTAAGAATTTGACTAAAAAAGTAAGACAATATAAATTCATGCGGATATTTGTGAGTCACCTGCTTGTTCACTTGCTCTAATCTCTGTTTCCCCACTATGACATCACAACCGAATTGTAACGCACAACAGATAGCTGACCTGTGTGATCCACTACGATATTAATCCGTAAGCGAAGAGTTACGCGGATGTTACTCTTCTGTCTCGTTGGCAGTGAGGCTTATAGCATTCGGTCCGGAACCGCGCGACTTTTACGGTCGCAGGTTCGAACGTTTGGGCATGGGTGTGTGTGATGTCCTTAGGTTAGTTACGTTTATGTATTTCTAAGTTCTATGGGACTGATGACTTCAGATGTTAAATCACATAGTGGTCAGAGCCATTTGAAACATTTTTGAGGCTTATCACAGACAAAAAGAAGCATATTGTGATGCAAAAAATTGTGGTCAGAGAAAAATCAACAATTTATAGACTATCGAGTCACGTTAATGTGACCACCGCCTGTGTTCGGAGTCAGCGTGCAATAACCTCTTACAGACGGCAGTTTGCAGCACTAGCAGTGGAGGGTACTAAAGCGTGTCGAGGAGACGTGGAATACAGTGCGGTCGTGGTCGCAATGAGAAAACAGATTGACTTATCTGACTTCCAAATGGGCATGGTAATTGGCTTTCGGGCCAAGAGTGGAAGCACTGACGAAACGGCACAGTTTGTAAACTGTTCGCGTAACGCCGCCCGGAGTGGCCGCGCAGTATGAAGCGCCATGTCACGGACTGCGCGGTCCCTCCCGCCGGAGATTCGAGTCCTCCCTCGGGTATGAGTGTGTGTGTTGTTCTTAGCATAAGTTAGTTTAAGTAGTTTGTGTAAGTCTGGGGACTGATGACCTCAGCAGTTTGGTCCGTTACGAATTCACACACATTTGAACTTTTTCGTTCGCGTACTGCCGTGGTTAAGGCGTAACGTGAATGGCAAAATGGCGTCATCCAAAACCCATACCGAGGCAACTGCAGTGCACAATGGACCATAGATGACATGAGCGAGCGAAGCCTGCGGAGATGTGTACGGGTGAATAGACATGCAACTATTGTACAGCTGACCTCCCAAATGAACCAAGGGGCTACCAACAGTATCTCCTCAACGATGTTCATCGAACGTGGTTGCGTATGGGTCTCCGCAGCAGGTGCCTGGTTTATGCATCCATGCAGACTGCTATTCATCGGCAACAAAGACTGGAATTTGTACGCCAACACCACAACTGTACGTCCACTGAGTGATAACAGGTGACCTTACCAGATGAATCACGTCTTGTGCTCCATCGGACAGATGGCCGCTGGCGTGCACGGCCCTACAACAATCATCAGAAGAGTCCAGGTCGGAGGCGAAAGCATTATGCTCGGGAATGCTTCGTGGCATTCCGTGGGCGACCTCGTCATTCTGGAAACCACAAAGAAACAAAACGAGTATGCATCTATCCTAGAGACCATGTTCACCCTTACATGCAGTCTTTTTTTCCTCTACGCGATGGCATCTACCAGCAGGACAATGCAGCGTGTCACGCCACTGGCAGTGTACATGCGTTGATCGGAAAACGCCAGGATGAATTTGACGTTCTGCCCCGGGCACCAAATTCCCCGGATTGAAAGCCAGTCGAGATTCTGCAGGTTCATCCTCGATCAGGCTACACATTGTCATGGAGCCTCAACCAAGTGCTGCTGGCCACAGCACTTGAGTCTCATCCCTGTTGGTACCTTCCAGAACCTGACTGACTCTTTTCTTGCACGTCTCACAGCTGTCTGTACTGCAAAAGTTGGTTGTTCAGGCTTTTGCCAGGTGGTCACGTTAATTTTTCTGGTCAAAATAAAAGGCTCTGAGCACTATGGGACTTAACTTCTGAGGTCATCAGTCCCCTAGAACTTAGAACTACTTAAACCTAACTAACCTAAGAACATCACACACATCCATACCCGAGGCAGGATTCGATGTTTCTGGTCAGTGTGAGACAATTCTCTGGCATAAGCGACGTTGTCAAAGGTATGACATCTGGGAACCAGCATCTCGAAAACGGCAAAGGTGAACAGCTATTCACGTGCTAGTGTCGTGCTCACTGTCTTGGTGCAATCAAGCATATTTCCTGTCTCAATGTTCGTGGTGGGGATATACCATCCTACACGACCTAACGAACAACATGTCCATCCTCTCGAGCACTATACTTCGGCCAGCCGAAGTGGCCGCGCGGTTCTGGCGCTGCAGTCTGGAACCGCGAGACCGCTACGGTCGCAGGTTCGAATCCTGCCTCGGGCATGGATGTGTGTGATGTCCTTAGGTTAGTTAGGTTTAAGTAGTTCTAAGTTCTAGGCGGCTGATGACCTCAGAAGTTAAGTCGCATAGTGCTCAGAGCCATTTGAACCATTGTTGTTTAACACGCGTCACGTGCTCGTCTTGTTGCCTGTTCTGTAGGAGCATGCAGACCCTTGTCAAGTGTGGCTGGCTGCACAATGGCAACAGTCCTCTTCCCCTCCACCCACTGCCATCTGTCAATCATAGTGTTATTTAAAGTGAAGTATGAACTCGCTTGGGTCCGCGGAGATACTGCAAGTGGTTGGACTGTGAAACCACAAGTAGGCGACAGGGTGTTGGATGTCCGTGCCTCATCACAGAAAGTGGAAGTCAGGTTGCTTGTCCACTCTCTGAAGTGGGATAGGCGCTGATCTGTGACAAAGCTGACGACGCGGTGCAGTCCTAATGCAAGCGCAAATGGTTCACAGTACACTGTTCAACCAACACCGTTTATCAAGGGGCTCTGCAGCAGAACCCCTCTACATGTTCACACAAAGACCCAACCACGTCATCAATTACAACAGCAGTGAGCACAGCATAATCGATATTGGACTGAGTATCAATGGAAACGCCTCGAGCTGGTCGGATCAATCACATTCCCTGTTGTAAGACATTGATGCCATGTCCAGATACATTGTCATACAGGCGAGCTGGTCTCGGCGGAGGTTCGAGTCCTCCCTCGGGCATGGGTGTGTGTGTTTGTCCTTAGGATAATTTAGGTTAAGTAGTGTGTAAGCTTGGGGGCTGATGACCTTAGCAGTTAAGTCCCATAAGATTTCACACCCATTTTGAACATACAGGCGAATGGCTGCACGAAACATGCACCGCGCCATGGACACAGGCTGGTGGAGGGGGGGGGGGGGGGGGGGGGCAGTAAACAGAAGGCTCCATGACATTGTCGTTGATCTTTAAAATATTGACTAATATCTTTAATTTTGAAACTTACTGGCAGATTAAAACTGTGTGCCAGATCAGGGCTTCAACCGCAGGGTTTTGCCCATCACGGGCAAGTTATCTACCAACTGAACTACCTGAGCATGACTCACAACCGATTCCCACAGCTGTACTTCCACCAGTACCTCATCTCCCACTTTTTAAATTTGTTTATATTTTAGTAAACCTGTGGACATTAATTGCGATCAACCTACGGCCCTTCTTGACTGATATGTTCCCCGACGATGATGGCCTTTCCTAGCAGAATCGTACTACAGTGGTTTGAGGAACAGCATAATGAAATCTTGTCTACATTTAGGCCAGCAGCTTCGCATGATATAAAACCGATGGAACACATCCGAGACGCTATCAGTCGCCAAGACCGCGTACAAACTACCGGACCGTAATGTAATCGAAATGAATGACCTGTGCATAGACATCTTGTGACGCATACCTACGGAATCCTATCAAGAACCTGTCGAATGCTTGCCATGGAGAATCCTGGTAGTATTGCGTTCTAAACCTCGACCAACGCGCTGTCAAATACATCGTCATTATGTTCTCGCCCTTCGGTGTATTTCAAACCAAAGTGTGACGGTTGTAAGAGAAAAACATTTATAAAATTTATTCCAGTTCATGTTGTCGTAGTAGTACAGCAGCCTTCTCTTGCTACTATTTAAAAGACAGTCTTAGGTTGCAGAATGTTCTTTATTAACTTAAGAACGCCCCGTTTCGCCCGGATGCGGTATCATCAGGTTATGTTTTGACGCACGCTTTTTGCAGAAAATTTCTGATTTTTTTAACATGATCTGATGATGCCCTATCCGGGTGAAACGCGTCGTTCTTATGTTGATAAAGAACATTCTGCAAGCTACGACTGTTTTTAAATAATAGAAATATTTATGAAAGAGTAAGCTCAGACGTTAAATGTTCACCATTCTTGATTTGAAGAATAGAAATATTTAATTTGAATGTATACATTTCTAAACATTTACAAAGAACAGTGTAATATCATAATTGTTACGAATTTCCTCTTAACAGTGCTAGTTGAGGCTCTGTAATATATCTCAGTTCTACATTATGCGTAGGAGTAATAGCTGTGAGAGATATCTAAACAGTCGAGCATATGGTTTTCTTAGTAAATAAAATAAGGAGCAGTCAAACGAAGACGAGACAGAAGGAGAAAAGTAAATAAATTATTTACTCGTATTATTTCAAAAGTAATCCAGCTGTGAAACAAGACGGTCAACGCCTTCATGGGAAAATGTTTGCAGTAGTCTACGTTCTTCAGAGCCTCAAAAATATGGAAATCGCATGGGGAGGGATCGGGCTGTATGGAGAAGTGTCAGAGCTCTCGAGCGAAACTTGTGCAGCGTATTCTAAACAACCTTGGCAACATGTGGTCGGGCCCACGCATCGTCCATACAGTACCCGTGCGATTTCCATATTTTTGAGCCCCGAGGAAGGACATAGGTGGCCGTCGTTTTTCTTCGGAATAAGAGTTGCACGCTCGGGTACAATCATGGTTCCCTAGACAAGGCACTCACCGTCTTGTCTCACAGTGGAATAAATGTATTAACAGTTATGGCAATTATTTTTGAAATAATGAACAATTCACTTACTTTTTTCTCCAATTTTTTCGTTTTCATTTGACTGTCCCCTGTAACATATCTACACGTCTAACGACCAGCCTTCACACTTTACTTCCCCTAATACCTCCTGTCTTACCTTCCAGACTTCTTTGTGTGAGCGGGTCGTGAGTCGCGCTTAGATAGTTCGGTTGGTATCCAGGTTCGAATCTCGATTTGGCTTTCAGTTTGATCTGCCAGGATGTTTAAATTCAACGCACACTCCACTGCAGAATGAAAATTCATTCTGCATCAGCAATTAAAAGTTGCTAACGGGCCCCGACGGATGTGGTGGCCACTACTGGTATGTAATGAAGTGGTCTGAGTACATGGCACTTAATCTACGGATGTTAAGAAAACACTGTAATAACGAGTGTATCGTGTGTACGTGTTTTGAGCAGCGTATACATGTTTAACTTCGATGGAGTACTCCTTTCTTAGAGGCTGACGTAACGCCTCTCTCTCTCTCTTGTAGCGAAGGCATGGGACAGGAATAAGACGTAGGTATACTGTGTTTGGAAGCGGCCAGAGTGTGCAGCATTCCTCGCGATTTTGTATGGAGAGTTGCATTTCTGCCCTACATGGGGACACCTACCGCTCCACAGGGTACAAGATACACGTTACGTACCTTACGCAGCCCAAGCGGCATGCGGCCAAACTGAACTCCGGGATTTACGTGTTAGCAGGTAGGTTACGATTCAATGATCGGTCGACGTCGTGGTCAGTAACGATGGAGGACTGGAATCGTCCGGACAAGACTAGGGGGAAAAAGTGTCTCGACTGATGTGATTTGATGTGGTGGGGAGAGGGAAAGCATTTATATTGTAATGTGCAGTGGAATCTCTTTTATTATTATCGAAAATCTGGATAACACGGAGATTCAGAAAAAAGTTAAAATGAAACATGTTTAATGCCGTGTACATACCCATTAAATTTATTTTCATGAACACAAACAAATTATACATTATTTTCACTAAACTTTTACCGAGAAATTAAAAAAAAACGGTTTTACTCTCTAAAATAATTAGCAAGACCCATAGAGTCAGATTCGTATGTCGTTTACGTGCAACACCACCGTGTAGGAGAGTCAACAACATAGTTCAGCCGAAGTTGTTTGACCCTCATATTGAAAATAAATCATTATTTTGTCCAGCTGCGTTGTCACATCTGTATGTGGCACGATGCTTTCATAATGAACGCTAAATTCGTCAGATAATGCATCATCACTGTCGTCTTTGTCTTTGAATAAACAAACGGCGATAATTTTGTCATCAAGTGCCATTATTTTGAAACAAAAGTCTTCAATTCCTTCCAGTATTCCGCGATTCGTTTCGTGCAGTGCGTTTGACCTGTGGATAGTACCACCTCATTTTCTTTTCTGTCATCTTATACACGGATCGAACAGGACCATGTAGTATTGTACAACCCACGAAGGGCAGTGGGCTCATTTTAAATTTAATGACTCCGTCAATTGATGCCCAGTTACTGAACAAAGAAAGTCTGGGTGAACCGAAGATCGGATATATGGATCAATGAGGGTCGAATAAACGGGGCTCCACTGTATCTCAGTTTCGTAGTTAATTTTTGAAAAATTAAGTAGCATGAGTAATAAGGCGGGAACAAAGGAGAACTTAAAAGAACCTGTGGTATAATACAAATGCAAGTAGTCATTATAAACTGACTGTGGAGATACAGATTTAATTACCTTACGAGATATGGAAGACGTAATTAAAAAACAAAAATGCAAGAAATTTCCAAGACCTGGCACGATAAATAGAGAGTTAAATAAGCATGGTTGATTACTGGTGAAGTTGAGAGTTTTTCCTAAGATCAATACCTGCTGGGTGAACACTAAAATTCAGAAGGGTGGCTTACAGCAAATGTGTTATCACTGTTTAAAAAAGAGATTCACAGCAAAACCACAGGTTACAGAGGTGTCAGTATGTTACAAAATATATCCCGGTGTATTAAATAACAGATTAAAGATTATAGCAGTAGGGCTGTTCCTAAGAGAACAAAGCGCGGTTTCATAAGAGGAAGATAATGTAGCAAAAATATATTTATTGTGTGATAAACAATAAAGGAAAGAAGAGAATTTAATTTACCAACATAGTTGGGTTCCATAGATTTTGGGAAATTGTGGCAAAACGTGGGTAAACACATCAATAAATTGCATGAAGAGTCTTTATAATGCAACTTGTAATATATTTGACGTCCCTAGTTCCACAAGGGAAATGATTTTAATAAACCTAAGTGTGAGGGAAGGGTGCACTTCATCGTCTACTGTTTTTATAATGCCACACGTAAACGGAAGTAAAGAGCACTAGAACGGATGCACATAGACAAGAATAAATATATTAACATAATATTACACGCTGACGACATTGCGTTAATGGCAAATTCTGAAGACGAACTACAAAAGTGAGTCTATCTTAATTGGAAAGGATTGTAATGTTAAGATAGCAGTAAATAAAACCGAGACAGTGGTATTCCGTGGGAAACAGCCTAGTACAAAACAAAATTGTAAATGAAGATGAGATTTTAAAATGAATTCAACACTTCAACTACATAGGGAGCTATATCACTTGTAACAAAGATAAGGATACTGACATTAAATTGCTGGGGTATCAGAGTGTATGTGACACTGTAGATAGAACATTAAAAAAATGCACAAAACTGAAATTCTGTACAGTGATGTCTGTACCAGTTCTACTATGTCGCAGTGAATTCCGGTTATGAAGAGAAAATATTGAAGCCATATTCAGAAGGCTGAGATGAAATTTTTACGAGTGGCCAAAGGGTGCATTAAGCTGGACTACTGCGTTACGAAGTCTGGTTTTAGATAATGATACCATGTATAACACGTGGGATACTCACTCTGGATCTTTAATACATTCCATCCTCAGATGTTATGTAGCACTTTGTTATATAAATTGCATTAAACCACCTTCACTGAATTTCACACAACATAGCGACGAGTTTCGAGAAGCAGTGCTCTCATAGTCAGGTCGTTGGCACTCAGCTCATACAACACTAAAAAAATCTAGCAGTGCGTTTTCTGCAGTCACAAAATAAAATAAAATACACTGCCTGACAAAGAAATGAAGCACAGAGAAGAGGATCAGGAAAGGAAATAAAACTTCACGGTCTGAGCGATTATGTGATGTCATTTCAGTGATTTATAAAGAACTTGACACTATGAACCCTTTTATGTTTTTGACGTTGCATCCCCTCTGGCCAAGGTGGAAGAACTGATTCGCTTGGTAAGGGTGTTATAAATCTTGTATCCCCTCCTGAGGCAAACTGGGCAACAGATGTTGTAACTTGTCCGTGATGTTCTAATCTTGGCATATGGACGGAGTTGTCGTCCGAAGCGGGCTCAGCATGTTCGACTGGGGACTGATTTTGGGATCTTACTGGCCACGAGAGTGTGTCAACAACACTCAGCCGCTTGTGGACGAGCATTGTACTGCCGAAAAATGGCTTCACGAAACTCAAATGAGACATAAGGGGACGTAGGTTGTCCGTGATGTACCGTTGTGCCATCAGCGTTTCCTCAATCACTACCACCCGTGACGTGAAGCCACACGCGATGGCTCCCACACCATGACGCCGGGCATAACACGGTTGTGCTTCTCCAAAACACTGGAAGAATTGTACCTTTCCCCAGGGGGCCGCCATATCCGCCCGTATCGGTCATCCAGGGTAGTGCAGAATCGCGTTTCATCGCTGAACTGCATGCGACGCCATTCATCAGGAGTCCATGATTCCCGATCACGCCATCTCTCCAAATGCAGCTCTCTCTGTTGTTGTGTTAGCTGTAGCCTACACGTGGGGCGGTAATTCTCTGGTCTGGCTGTTGCTAGTGTCCAACCAATAGTGTTAGATGACACAGAATGTTGCAAGGAGTTCATTACCGTCGTGGTAAGTCCAGCTGTGAAGGGTTTATGACGTGTTTGGTGCACTTTACGGCGATCCTCCCTTGCGGTTGTCAGACGCGGTCGACTGGAACGTTGACCAGGAGTATAACTGCCCTCGGCCGTGGTGGCCGAGCGGTTGTAGGTGCACAGTCTGGAACCGCGCGACTGCTACGGTCGCAGGTTCGAATCCTGCCTCCGGCATGGATGTGTGTGATGTCCTTAGGTTAGTTAGGTTTAAGTAGTTCTAAGTTCTATGGGACTGATGACCACAGATGTTAAGTCCCATAGTGCTCAGAGCCATTTACAAATGCCCTCAGGATCCCGTGCAATCCAACATCGGGCCGCTCTCACGTCTGAAGGCTCAACAAATCTGACGGTGTTCACGCCCCTTATGTGCCCCAACAGGCCTGATAACGGCGTTATAAACTCGAACAACAGTAATGCACGCTGGTGGCTGTTCCATCTGTCACAGAGAATTGCAACTCTAACCATTTATGTATCCGCCGATGATATGTACAAAGTTACATTGATACCTGACCATGTCTTCTGGGTGCTTCGCTTTCTTTTTTTCTCGAGAAGCGTAGAGTATATTGGAATATGGTCCTCGTCGTCCATTCAAATTGTCGACTTCTTTCGCTGTGAGACTCACCGCACATCGAAAACGCACACCAGGCCATATACTCTTCATCAGCTGTGGACATCACTGGTGCCCAGTTAACAGTTCGCCCCATGTCTTAGCAGCTATCTGCTAATAGAGACGCGAGGAGAAAGGTTATTCAACAGTCTTGTGTCCCAGCCTACATTACCACTCAAATGTGTGGGACCATACCAAAGAGTGTTGGCAGTGAATATTGGATGTATACAAAGGAGGTCGACGCGAATAGTCATGAGGTTCTTTTTTTTTTTTTTTTCCCTGGAGAAATACCTCATCAAACCGAACTCACAGACGCGAGACAATACTCAATATTCCCGCAAAAGCTTGCTGACGAAGTTTCAACAACCGCTGCCAAGTGAATAATCTAGAAATACACAGAATATACGCACTACAAGTACATTCCAAGATCAAAAAACGACACACCGCGAAGGAATTATGCGAATGACGCAGAAATCTGTAGATTGGATGCACTTACAGAAACGAATGGTTACTATTTCAGGAAAAATGGATGATTTAATCAAGAGAAAGAGCTTCACAAATTGAGCAACTCAACCACTGTCTGGCCCAAAAAAATGGTTCAAGCGGCTCTAAGCACTATGGGACTTAACAACTGAGGTCATCAGTCCCCTAGACTTAGAACTACTTCAAGCCAACTGACCTAAGGACATCATATACATACATGCCCGATGCAGGATTCGAACCTGCTACCATAGCAGCCACGTGGTTCCGGACTGAAGCGCCTAGAACTAGCCGGCCACAGCGGCCGGCTGTTAGTCCACCTCTGGCATTGACTGATAGGGTTATTGGCTTTCCTCGTGAGACGTAGCGTGCCAAATTCAGTCCAATTGGCTCGTTAGATCAGTCAGAATCACAAACTGGTTGGCGGGTTCTGCCCATAATGCTCCAAACGTTCTCAGTTGGAGGGAGATCTGGCGTCCTTGCTGGCCAATGTAACGTTTGGCGAGAACGAAGACAAGCAGTAGAAACTCTCGCCGTGTATAGGCGAACATTATCTTGCTAAAATGTAAGCCCTGGATACTTGGCATGAAGAGCAATTAAACGGGGCGTGGATAATGTAGGCGCGCCGCTATGCTGTAAGGGTGCCACAGGTGACAACCAAAGGGGTCCTGCTATGAAATGAAATGCCACCCCAGACCATCACTCCTAGTTGTCTGGGCATATGGCAGGCGAGAGTCAGGTTGGTATCCCATCGCCGTCAGTGGGGTCTCCAGACACGTTTTCCTTGGTTATAGAGGCTCCGTTCGAAGAGGTACTCATCTCTGAAGACAATTTATTCACTGAGATTCCAAGTCAAAGAGGTGTCTGGAGACGCCCCAGAGAGTGATGGAATACTATCCTGGCCGTCGTCCCCACACGCCAAGCAGCCCTATCTCTCTTCAAATGGGAACTTTTGGATCATTATGTGCATGGCTCTCTAATGAGCTCAGGATTTTGACCATCTGACGCGTCAACTGGACAGAATTTGACACGATATCCCTCAGGACGACGTCCAACATCAATCAGTGCCAATCCGTGTAATTGGTTGCATAAGGGCCAGAGGTGGACCAGCGCGTCAATGACTTGCTCAATTTCTGAAGCTCTTTCTCTTGAATAAATCGTCCAATTTTTCCGAAAATTTAATCATTGTCTGTCAGTGCATGTACATCACATCTACCGTTTTCCGTCCCATTCGGATGATTCCTGTTGTTTTCTCTTTAGCCGCTTTTATGTCGTCTCGTTGTCTCTTTAGAGCTGTACCGTGAGAAGCAAGGAGAGGATGTTGGTCGGTGGCCGGTATCCGCTTTCTATAACACAAAATGCATGCAATTAATAACTGGGTTCCTTATTCAAAGAACTACTTTAGTTTCCATGTGCTGTGGTAGTCTTCTGTATAGTCCACATAGCCTCAATGCTGTTGAAGTAGAAGTCCGCTAAGGTTTACTATGTGCTGCCTGTCTCTGTGCTAGAGGCTAAGTGTGCAGCTCCATCTGTGTGACACGCTGGAAGTCCACGGCGTACAGACTCTTAACTGGCGTAACAGGCTCGAACTAACTAACTGACTGGCTAACTCAAACGAATTGGCCCTGCGGTCTTCGGCGGTTATCTTAAATACTGACGGCTGAGAAGGCGTTGGCGGCCTGTTTCCAGTTAGTCTTGTCGTTGGCCTCTGTCGATACTCTCGTAATCTCTATGCCACATGGTGTGCTGCCCCCAGTGTACGCCAGTAGAATTCCTTTGTGACGTGTCGTCTCTTTTTGTTGTAGAAGCGACACGACTAGGTTATTGGGACGCTTGCAGTGTCTAGTTTATATTCGTTGCTGCCAGATGTCGGCTGTCTTCTTTTTGCTTGGCAACTGTCACATGTTGCAAAATAGCTACATGGCAGCAGAAATCATTTTTTTATTCTTGAGTTTCTCAAGTGTAATTCCTTGACTACAGTGCAAAGATGTTTCAGACTGAGCTGCCAAAGTGCCTCCGAATGGATGGAATGTACGCAGACTTGTACATAAAGGAAAGAGTGCTGCCCGATCTCGTGTTTCCGACGACAAAGTCTCACGAGTTCAAACTGCTTTCCAATGTAGTCCCACAAAATCGACTTGTTGTGCCAGTCAGCAATTACCACTATTTACAACAATTTCGCGTGTTTTGAGAGTTCGGTTGGTTGTGATGCCGTACAAGTTACAGCTGTTACGGGGTCTACGTCATGACGACAAACGCAGACGAGTTTCAGAATGCTATTGATAATGACAACAGATTCGCACAACGCATTGTGTTCAGTGATTTAGCGACTTTCACAAGAGGACAGTAAACGAATACAGTGTTCAAATTTGGGCTTACAGAATCCACATGCACACATTGAACATGTACGAGATTCATCCAGTCAACGTGTTTTGCGGGATATTAAAAAAAAAAAAAAGTGGTTCAAATGGCTCTGAGCACTATGGGACTTAATTGGCTAAATTGCTCTGAGCACTATGGGACTTAACATCTGTGGTCATCAGTCCCCTAGAACTTATTACTACTTAAACCTAACTAACCTCAGGACATCACACACGTCCATGCCCGAGGCAGCATTCGAACCTGCGACCGTAGCGGTCACGCGGTTCCAGACTGTAGCGCCTAGAACCGCTCGGCCACTCCGGCCGGCCGGTATATTCCACTCATTTGTTTACGGCCCATACTTCTTTGACGAAAACACCGTTAACGGTCAGCAGTAGCTTGGTATTTCACAAAAATAGTTGTTTCCGAGGCTGATCGAGGACAACTTCATTTTTCAACTAGACGCGGCACCCCCTCATTGGAGTAGCTAAGTGCGTTGGACAGGCCGTCAAACAGCCGACTACTTAGCACTTCTTAGCTGGCCTCCACGGATGTGGCGCCCAGTGACTTCATCCTGTGGAGTTTCATTAATGACAACGTCTACGCACCAAAATAGAAGAGTTGAAGAACCAGATCATACTGAAACTTCCTGGCAGATTAAAACTGTGTGCCGGACCGAGACTCGAACTCAGGACCTTTGCCTTTCGCGGGCAAGTGCTGCCATAATATCAGTGACGATGGGCATGCTTACCCGAGTACGGAGGGAAATCAAGTATCGGTGTGACATTCTTCGCGTCGCTGGTGGAGAACATATTGAGCATCCGTAATGTAAACGTGAGAGATTGATAAATATGTGTCCCAAATTTCATAGTTGCTTGTTTCACAGATACGTTTGAAATACGTATACTGTTTTTGAATCACCCTGTAGTTTAAGCCCTACGTAGCGCTTCCTACGGGGAAACAAGAATCGACTAATTAGAGCGCGTACAAGACATTTCAGCATTCATTTTTCCTCCGATTTATACGCTAATGGGCCAGGAACAAACCTTAATAGGTGGCGCACTGGTAAGCAACCTCTACCATGCACTTCATACAGTGTATGTACGAAGGTGTACTCTTCCTGTGGGGTGCCCCATCTGTCGCAAGATCATCGACAGAAATAGACTCACGTCATCTACAATGGAGAGATATATTTCATATAACAACTATTTTTTGGGAATAAGAAAAAAATGGTTTTTGGAAATTTTTCAGTACGTCTTGATAGAATAAAAACAGCCTTCTTCCTTCAATATACAACATTCGTTAAACTTTCAACAATTTCGTATAAGAAATAGTTTCACCGGCGAACGCTCTTCTCGTGTTGGCGGGATATCCATTAAGGTAAACAAAGTGCAAAATCGCTTGCCTCGCAGCTATTAATCTGACTCCAGACCGGTAAAAGTCCATAAGTTGCCGGTTGCGTGTCCTGTCCGTATGCTTGCGTAACAGCCACGTGTACCTTTTAAAGTAGGACGGACAAACAAATTGCATTAGTGTGGACAAGGCGTTGGCATTTCTACTCCAAGTTCAATGGTGTTATTTTCATCTTATTTGTTCGCAGAGTGGCACACAATTTGTTGTCTATCACGCGAGATGAAGACGGTCTCCTTCCCGTCACGTACATTCACGCAGCACGTAACACAAAAACATACCATACTGCAATCCCACTATGCATCGAAGACAGCTTATTTAAGCGACTATCAGTGTGCCTTACTGCAGTGGGTACACAGACGTGGAATAGTATGTTTCACAATCGACACCAATCATAAACAGTGTTATTTTTGATGAGCTAGTGTTGTAAAGTAGATTTTAAATCTAAGTATTGAAGAAGTAAAATGTGAAGATGTGACTGTGTATGTGCGCGCGCGCACGCGCGCGCACGTATCACGTGTGCGTGTGCGTGTGCGTGTGCGTGTGCGCTTGCGCGTGCGTGTGCGCGTGCGCGTGCGCGTGTGTGATTGTTTGTTTGGAGGGGGGGGAGGGGGCAAATAGAGGTATTATGTAGAAAAGTGCAATTACACATTTTGCTTAATCTAATTTATTACACATAAACAAGGGTGCAGAGAACAGTTTTGGGGAGATGGGATCGCCTTGCTTGACACCCCTCATGATGCGGAATTCTTGAGTTGATTCGCCGATGTTAACATAAGCTGAAGAATTCTCGTAGAATCCTGGGAAGGTAAGGGAATTAGAATTAATGGAAGAAGGCTTACCAACTTGAGATTTGCTGATGATATTGCCTTACTGGCCAAAGACTTCGCAGAGCTCCAAAACTTAGTTACAGATCTTGCATCGGAATGTCAGCTGGTTGGCTTGAACATGAACCTTTCCAAAACAAAAGTAATATCCAACAAATGGGTCCCAGCTGGAGATGTGAAAGTCAAGGACAGTCTACTAGAAAAGGTCAGTGAATATGTCTACCTTGGCCAGATTATAAATATGAAGGGAGACATAAGACCAGAAATCTATCGACGCATCAAGCTTGGCTGGCAAGCATTTGGGAAGAATTTAAAAGTATTCAGGTCAAAAATACCAGTAAATCTGAAGAAAGCAGTATTTGATCAATGCATTCTTCCTGTGATGACGTACGGATGCGAGACATGGACACTGAACTCATTCACAAAAGGGAAACTTAGGACAGCACAGAGAGCCATGGAGAGATCAATGCTGGGCTATACAAGAAAGGACAGGAAAAGGGCAGATGACATCCGGTCTGTGACGAAGGTTAATGACATCTTAGAGAGAGTAGGTTCCTTGAAATGGCAGTGGGCTGGCCACGTCGCAAGAAGAAAAGACAACAGATGGACGAAGTTAGTACTGGAGTGGAGTCCGAGAGATCACCGGAGGCCTAGAGGAAGACCACCAGACAGATGGGACAAAGACATCAAGAAGATCGCTGGTAACACCTGGCAGAGAACTGCCCAAGACCGTCCCACTTGGAGAAGACTTCTGAAAGCCTACCTGAATCCACGACTCGAAGAGGCCACATCATCTAATGATTGAATTGGCTGATGATGATGATGATGATGATGATGGAACAAGGGTGAATAACACATGCTACATACTTCATGTTACAGTTTACGATGATATCATGTTACAAGAGATAACAGTTCAACGGTATGATTGTGACTCACATGAAATCAAGCTTAAACCACAAATTTTACGCACTAATTATAACTCGGGAAGAGAAGGTTTCAGAGCTGACATTAATTTCATGGAACTTAGGTAACAACTACATGACTTATACCGTAGTTACGTAACTTAGCTGAGCTTTCGAATAATTCAATTTCAGAAGAATGAACTTGCAATTACCATATAAATTATTAAAACTAGTGTGGCCGAACGGTTCTAGGCGCTACAGTCTGGACACGGTAGCAGGTTCGAATCCTGCCTCGGGCATGGATGTGGGTGATGTCCTTATGTTAGTTAGGTTTAAGTAGTTCTAAGATCTAGGGGACTGACGACCATAGATGTTACGTCCCATAGTGTTCAGAGCCATTTTTTTTAGTTACGTCCCATAGTGCTCAGAGCCATTAAAACTAGTAGAGGGCGTCATAGCAAAGTTCACTGCAGTGAACAGATTTTAAAGGGAGCAAAATAATTACATAATTTCGGTTAGTGAACACGTTTAAATTTAAAGATTAAATACTTAATTACCAAATAAAGTAAATCTCTGGCACACAGCCTTTTCAAACAGCATCTACCTATAGGAGCCGATGCATCTCAGTAGAAACAGTGGAAGTTCAAAAATGGCTCTGAGCACTATGGGACTTAACATCGGAGGTCATCAGTCCCCTAGAACTTAGAACTACTTAAACCTAACTAACCTAAGGACATCACACACATCCATGCCCGAGGCAGGATTCGAACCTGCGACCGTAGCAGTCACGCGGTTCCGGACTGCAGCGCCTAGAACCGCGTGGCCACAGAGGTCGGCCAGTGGAAGTTCCAAAAAAAGTAGGGACAGCTTAGAATTAATTAGAGATTTCCTGTAACTAGCACAAAGTAATAATTACCACCGTCTAGCTTACACCATGTCAAATTAAAACATTGACTAGCTTATATCAGGACAAATTAAAACTCAGATTACTTAACTGAAGAGCCCTGCTCGAAATAATAACACACAGGTACAAGCCCCATTGTCAAACGTCTGCTTCCTGGCTCCTTAACAAATTGTCTCTCATCAAGGTGGCCTTTATATTGCGTTAACAAAAAACATTTGAGTAGAAATAGCTGAAACATGGTTTTGTTACTATAAGGAACCAACATAACTAAATGGCACTTTCACGCTTATAACGTACAGTAGCTATTGATTAGAATGTTAATAAAACATGACCAACTTGACGTCCCAGCACTGTTCTAACGTTGAGATGAGGATAAACATAACTCGGGTACAAAAGTTCTCACCGCTTTCTGGAGGACTCGGAAGAAGGAAACCACCGGTACATAGCTCAGCTCTCCAGACCAGCCAGATTGAAGACCGTGACGACAGGATACCAGAGTAAGATCAACTGACAGGACTCCCACAGTAGACTGCCACAATGCAAACAATTCATCGGAGACTCCACGAGAGTCCTCTCCACAGAATTACAAAATAGCACACAGTCTACTGATCTGCTCTTCAGGACGCTAATAGAGCCCTTCCGAAACACAAGTGGCTCTAGTATTGGCAAGCCGGACGACGCTGCTACAGAGTAACAGCCACCTCAGAGACAGTACAGCCGACTGCCCCGGCATCTGTCGCCACATTCCGCGTCACTCGCGAAGAGCCACCGCACAACACACTCTCGAAGAGAAACCCAAGACAACGCGCACGAACCCAAACAGCCTCGTTCTCGCTGCACAAGAAATCTCTCTGACGGGAAAATTTCGAGAGCACAATCGAATGATCCAACAAGTTGGGAAATGCAGCAAAACATCGCGAAAGAATTTGATAAAAGCAGTCCGGACGGTTCATAAATATTGTAAGGCATAGTGAGATCTGTATGACTGCAGGAAGTGCGTCAAAACAGCGCCAAGATTATGATGATAATAATAAGAAATACGTAGAAATAGAACAACAGAAATCGATTGCCACCAGTATATATCGGACGGTTGCACTTTCACGGCAGTCTTCGGTAAACTGAAATTGACATGGAAGCCAGAGACAAATGGCACACGTTGCAAAGATGATTAAAGTAATTAAGTCTCCCATATTTGTTTCATCTTCTGGTACACTCCTAGACAATGGGCAATATACGACTGTGAATCAATAAGTCGCAAACTGTAATGGCCTGAAATTTATTCTTTTTCAGCGTACTCACGTTGTAAAAAACTTACCTCATCGTTCGACAAGGCGTTAAAAGCTTGCAGCATAGAATTCTTCTGACAGCGTTGGCATCTAATGAGTGACTCTGGGGATATGACAAATTAATTTGGTTCCTTAAAATGCTGCAAACCACAGCGAAATACCTCTAAATGTGCCATCACTGGATAACAAGGGCGGCCAGGACGCTCCTATTTGTTGACTATTTTTGTCCTTTGCTGAACTCCTGTAGCCAACTGAACATAAATTTCCATAAATCACAGCGACAAAATTTACCTTGAAGTGACTGGGTCCGTAATGTTACCGTCTCGCCGCATACTAATTACCTTTCAGTTAAGTTTATTACTTCCATGGGCTGTAAATTTGTTATTGAAATCTTATAAGTACGATGCGGATCCTCCCACCGCAAGATAAGAGATCGGAAATGGTTCAAATCACTTTTTGTGACTACGTAAGTTCGAAAATGCTCCCTAGCGGAAAACAACAACGCATCGTCACTAAGATCGATAATTCACAGACACTATTTGAATATATGTCATCTGAATTATTTTCGTATAAATGTTTCTTGAAGCTATGACTCTATAAATCTATTAAAATCACTCTGTATAAAATAATTCCAATCATTATTTTCGATTTATCTTTTTTTAACTACCTTTAGAGTGATTTCTAACACTGAATAAGTTTTTATTCACGCTCCAGTGTGGCTACTCTTCACCACTATTCTTAATATTTATGTTAAGATTCTGTGAATGATATTTTCAACTCAAATAGTTTTAAAACTCTTATTGTGGTTCAGACTAGCACTTTTTCTGTATTTAATACCTTTTCAATAAACTGCTTGCAAGCTTGTTCACTTTCAATAAAATTTATATAAACTGGATAATATCTTCCGTAACCCTCGCAATACCGGGGGTGGGAGGGGGGAGGGGGATGATATACTCTACGCTCAACTTACCGAAATATCGTGAAAATATGGAAATCTGGTCATGTACTTCATATTTCAAAATTTTGGAAAAATATTTGTTTTAACCATTGCTTATACTAGATTCCGTTATTTTAAATTTTTCTGTGAAACGTAACCCAAGGCTTTAAGTCTTACTAATAAATTTGACTTCTCACATAAAATGTCATATTCGTATTTTCCAGTCTGTGATCCTTCTTATCTTGAAAAAGTATATTATGAATAAAAACAAAATCTGTATTTTTTAAAAACATTTTGTGGTGGTCGTAAAATACCCGTCCTGTCTGGTGTACACATTACGAAAACGGCGTTGTTCTAATGGCTCTGAGCACTATGGGACTGAACGTCTGTGGTCATCAGTCCCCTAGAACTTAGAAGTACTTAAACCTAACTAACCTAAGGACATCACACACATCCATGCCTGAGGCAGGATTCGAATCTGCGACCGTTTAATACAGTTATTCAGGACGGAACATGCCGCCTAAGTTAGTATTTCTGGCTTGCGTGAGGTCACTCAAACGGAAAAATAAAGCGACGCTTCATATCAAAATGTGAAGCACAACAAAGTGAGACAACACTCAACATTTCTGGACACGTAAATCGCTACGACATTAGGATTTGGGGTACCGAAAATGTACACAGTACACTGAATACACCCGTTATACCTCGAAGTTTGATGTTTGGTGTGATAATGCACGATAGGGTGATAGGCTCATTTTCCACGCAAAGAAAAGCATAATAGGAAACGTTTACCTGGAAAAGGTTGAACAGTTACAGCTGCCACAGACTGGTGAGCTGCAGCCGTCCATCATCTTCCAGCTTTATGGTACACCCCCACAGTGGAGTTTTTGAACGTGCAGGACGTGCCGAATGACAAATTTCCTGGATGTGTTACACTAATATCGATGTGACCTATACTTACCTCTTACAGCTTCTTTACTTGCATTTACTTAAAGTGATATCTGTATAACCATGCTCTTTGATGTAACATTTATGTAAATGTTTTATTCATTCTTTATGTCAGAATAATTAATGTATGTACGTAATGTTAAAAGCAGTGCTCTGCAAACGTACTGGAATATTAAAACTATACTTGTAGAATCGGTCCATACATAGGGAACCTAGGATTGTAATGATGAACAATTTGGAGGGAAGTCCCTCCGCAGCGAAACCGGCTTGGCGGGAGTAGAAAAGTTGGATTTGGAGGTCGAGCTGCAAGACTCCTTTGTGGCAAGAGTTAGCCTGTTTCTAGCATGAAAACTGCTCGCATCTTGTGCACTGAATGAAACACTTTCGTTTGAAATAACCTGTTTAGTTCTGCAAAATTGCTTGGACCATTCGTTTGGTTTCTTATGCAAATAATAATACCGTGTTATTTAAACTTTGCCTTGAAGACCTATACTTAATCCTTAATCATGTAAGAAGTTAGGATCCTTGTCCAAGAACAACAATATTTCCGAGAATTCTATTTTATTGAACTGAAAAGTAATGCCTTCTTTAACAACTTTGAACAGCTTTTGTGGAGTAGTACATTTCCTTACCATTCAGTGAGTCTTGTTTCTGAAGCACTCCACGTTTTTCACAAAAAATAGTCAAAAGTTTCACCAGTACAGTTGCAAAGAAATAATCTGAAGTGTTTAGATTAAACGTCATCATTTTGAAATATCAGAACAATATTTAAAAAATAAGCATAAAGTTGAGATCATTTAGAGCAGTTGTTAGCTAGTAAACTTGAAGGGCCAGTATGAGGAATAATTACTATACAGGTTTGTATGTAATAGTGTTTATATGTTCACGTCCATGTAGTTAAGTGTTTCTTATATTGTATCTTGACTATTGCGTCACTCTTGATCTGAGACAATTTGCACAATGGTTTCTGCGTACCTACGATAGTTGTTGATCCACTTTTGAAGCACAATAACAGTACTAAGGACGTGCAACTTTCTTTCTCGTGACTTGTGCGTGCTATATTAACTAGCTATAGCTATTCAGACTATGCCAAGTTCAGGGACCACATGTTTCATTTGTGCTCTATCCTGTGTACAGAAGTGAATGTTCCACATTAAAAAAAATGGTAATCAGTAAAGGTAATACGAATATCTGAAAACCTTTTCAGTGCAAGTATTTGACAGTAATTAAACTGATAATAGATACGCATGTATAAATTATTGGTGCTCTAGTATCCGTGATCAATTGCCGAAACAGTCTTCAGCTATTCTACTTTAATGTACATGTAGCAAGTTTTATTGAGAGCCAGTTGTTGCCGAAACGTTTTAATATTCCTTCTGTGTTGTTCATGCCGAATCTGTTATACTGACTGCTAGATTTTGCTGCTGTTGTGTGTCCCATTTGCATAACATAATTCATTGTCAAGTAAAATCAGTCCAAATAGTAGACTTTATGAACAGTGGAAGTACTTGGTACAATTTTGCCTAATTAGATTGGCGACCATTTGCTTTTATGTACTGCTGTTAACTTTATTACTAATAGAACCATGGTATTCCTTTCAAAAGAGTAACATTATCGGTTTTTGATAATTTAGTGTTAGGTTGGTGTATAAGTTCGCAGCGTTTTTGTTTTGCGTATTGGTATTCCTGTTACTATGGGTTTATTTATCGACAGTCGTTTTTCATGTGAAGTTCACTGTTGCTGTTATGACGTTTGGACAAAGCAACTGGAGCTGTGGACGCTAGAAAATGGAGTGCCTAATAGAGAAATAGGAACATTTCCAATATATTCTTCTGTTTGCGGCGTGTACGGGGATAATGCCAGTGGAAAGAGTACGGCAAGAAAATGGTTTTCTCTTTATGAGGAGGATCATTTTGACGTTAGAGACTGTTCACCTTCAGGAAATCCTTCGAGGTTTGGTGAAAATCGTTTTAAAAGCATTAATCCTCAACAATCCACGTCAGTGTACTCGAGAACTCGCAAATGTCATGAACTGTGATCATTCCACGATCATCCTCAATGGCAAAGGTTCAAAAATCAGGTATATGGGTGCTCCATGCTGTATGCCAGAATCACAAAAAGTCAGGTGGTACCCATATGTGCACGTATGCTTGCTCGTCATCAATTGGCTCATGAACAACACCGACCATTCCTATTCTGCATCCTTACTGGTGACGAGAAATGGTCTCTTTATGCTATCACAAGGAAAATAAAGGAATGGTTGAGTCCAAACAAAGCAGCAACTCCCAGTACAGAGATCCGTGTGCTTCCACAAAAGATAATGTTATGCATTTTGGGGAACAATGACAGCGTGGTGAATTGCTTCCCTAGGTGTGATGATCACTGCCGACATTTATTATCAACAACTAAGATGTCTTGCAGACGCAGTCCAAGAACAACCGCCCGGAAGGTTGTGCGAAATGATGCTACTCCGCGATAACTTCTGCCATCATTCTGCTAGACTGACAAAAAACACTATACAGGAGTTGGCTTGGAAAGTCATTCGGCACCCACGTTGTTCAACTGATCTTCAGATTTGCACCTTTACCGCTCTCTATCGAACAACCTTCAAGGAACTTTCCATCCAAATGAAAGTGCGCTCCGAACATGGCTCGACTGGTTCTTCGCCTCGAAACCACGTGATATCTGCAATCGCAGTATCGTAAAGGCACCCCAGCGTTGGCAGACTGTTGTAAATAGTTAAAGAGACTATGTTGTTCTGTTATGTGTATCTGTTGTGTACCGGGTGATCAAAAAGTCAGTATGAATTTGAAAACTTAATAAACCACGAAATAATGTAGATAGAGAGGTAAAAATTGACACACATGCTTGGAATGACGTGGGGTTTTGTTAGAAACACACCATATTGCTAGACGCGTGAAAGATCTCTTTCGCGCGTCGTTTGGTGATGATCGTGTGCTCAGCCGCCACTTTCGTCGTGCTTGGCCTCCCATGTCCCCAAACCTCAGTCCCTGCGATTATTGGCTTTGGGGTTACCTGAAGTCGCAAGTGTATCGTGATCGACCGACATCTCTAGGGATGCTGAAAGACAACATCCGACGCCAGTTCCTCACCATAACTCCGGACATGCTTTACAGTGCTGTTCACAACATTATTCCTCGACTACAGCTATTATTGAGGAATGATGGTGGACATATTGAGCATTTACTGTAAAGAACATCATATTTACTTTGTCTTGCTTTATTATGCTAATTATTGCTATTCTGGTCAGCTGAAGCGCCATCTGTCGGACATTTTTTGAACTTTTGTATTTTCTTGGTTCTAATAAAACCTCATGTCATTCCAAGCATGTGTGTCAATTTGTACCTCTGTATCTACATTATTCCGTGATTTATTCAGTTTTAAAGTTTATATTGACTTTTTGATCACCCGCTATATTGTTATTAAACTTCTGCAAAAACGATACAAATTTATGCACCAGCCTAATAGAACTCGTAGTGTTACAGATGATTCGTGATGGTCCCATCACTCGGCCTCCGCGCTCTCCCAGTATCACGCCATTAGACGTCCTTTTGCGAGATTACGTCGAGAATCGCGTGCACACAACACCAGTCAATGAAACTTTTACATTTCGTGCACAAATCAGTGAACCAAGCAGATGCTGCAGTGTTGGCCCATACATGAGAGGAACTCGAATATTGCCTTTATGTTTGTTGTTGTTGTTGTGGTCTTCAGTCGTGAGACTGGTTTGATGCAGCTCTCCATGCTACTCTATCCTGTGCAAGCTTCTTGGTCACGCAGTACCTACTGCAACCTACATCCTTCTGAATCTGCTTAGTGTATTCATCTCTTCGTCTCCCTCTACGATTTTTACCCTCCACTCTGCCCTCCAGTACTAAATTGGTGATCCCTTGATGCCTCAGAAGATGTCCTAGCAACCAATCCCTTCTTCTGGTCAAGTTGAGCCACAAACTCCTCTTCTCCCCAATTCTATTCAATACCTCCTCATTAGTTATGTGATCTACCCATCTAATGTTCAGCATTCTTCTGTAGCACCACATTTCAAAAGCTTCTATTCTCTTCTTGTTCAAACTGTTTATCGTCCATGTTTCACTTACACTCCATACAAATACTTTCAGAAACGACTTCATGACACTTAAGTCTATACTCGATATTAACAAATTTCTCTTCTTCAGAAACGTTTTTCTTGCCATTGCCAGTCTACATTTTATATCCTCTCTACTTCGACCATCATCAGTTATTTTGCTACCCAAATAGCAAAACTCCTTTACTACTTTAAGTGTCTCATTTCCTAATCTAATTCCCTCAGCATCACCCGACTTAATTCTACTACATTCCATTATCCTCGTTTTGCTTTTGTTGATGTTCATCTTATATCCTCTTTTCAAGA
The DNA here is from genome assembly GCF_023864345.2 of Schistocerca serialis cubense. Lineage (NCBI taxonomy): Eukaryota > Metazoa > Arthropoda > Insecta > Orthoptera > Acrididae > Schistocerca > Schistocerca serialis. Next base: position 616,386,428 of record NC_064645.1, read on the forward strand.
CACTGTCCATTCCGTTCAACTGCTCTTTCAAGTCTTTTGCTGTCTCTGACAGAATTACAATGTCATCAGCGAACCTCAGAGTTTTTATTTCTTCTCCATGGATTTTAATACCTACTCCTTTACTGCTTTTGTTTCCTTTACTCCTTTATGTTTAACAGAAAAAAACTGAGAACTGATAAACGGTTTGCAACAAACAACGGTGTTCTGTCACTAACAACTCCCAAGTTACGATTTTTTGAAACGAAAGTGGAACTTGATTGACACTCTGTATAACCTTCGGTTCTTTAGTTATTTGTGGAATGTGAGTTTTGTCTTAAGGCTAAATCAAAGCCAGATATTTAGTAATAAGGTCATTTTATTGCTGGTTACTTGGTGGACACTAGACAGAGAACGCTATTGTAGCCAGGCCTACCATTAAACTCGGACAGGTAAGCCGTTTACCGTGTGTGAGCAGGTAATTGATTGGAGAGTCGCGAGTCCCGGTCTATATTTAGAGCGGCGGCTCTCGGCTGCCTCCGCGTGGCCTGAGTGGATCGTTACGAGTGGTGAGTATCGGCCGCCCCCTCATAACCACATTCCGTCCCAGGCGGGGCGCACCACCCCGCCTGCTCACCTGGGCACGCCTCCTAACCGTCTGACTGCCTACCCCGATAAGCCACTGTGTCTAATTAACCTAATGAAAGGACCCACTCAGATATAGGAAACTGTATGACGTTAATACACCGACCCAGGATCAATATCCAGTTATGGTTTGCCACCGACCTCAGCCATGTATATTCTCGTCGCCACATCAGCGAAATTAATTCTTTTATGCACTGTTTGACACTTGCTGAGGGACAACCAACACTAAGGCCACTATTATCAAATTTCTTTGTCAAATGTCTTTGTCAAAAATCTTTGTCAAAAATCTTTGTCAAAAATCTTTGTCAAATATCTTTGTCAAATATCTTTGTCAAATATCTTTGTCAAAAATCTTTGTCAAAGATATTCGATGGTGTCATAGGGAACTTTGTCAAATGTCGTCCAATATTTGATCAAATCTAGGGCCTCGCTGTAGATTTGATCAAAGAAGCCGCTTGTCTCCTGTTCACTGCAGTGTGACATGTTACCACGTGGAGCGCTAGCATCGCTGCAGCGCTCTGTCGTCTGTAGTGTTTTTATAAACATTGCCGGTAATTACAATTGGTGTGTGCCGACAACTACAAAATTAATAGAGATGTATGAAGCTGATGAGGCGCTTTACAAGGTGAGGCACCCTGAATACAAAAACAGATTAAGAAGACTCGATACCTGACCTGACCTAACCCTCTCCTGTGGCAAGGAATCGGAGTGTTACAGTGAGCCTGTCTTCTGCAGATGTAGCAGTTCTTAAGTTCAAATGGCTCTGAGCACTGTGGGACTTAACATTTGAGGTCATCAGTCCCCTAGAACTTAGAACTACTTAACCCTAACTAACCTAAGGACATCACACACATCCATGCCCGAGGCAGGATTCGAACGTGCGACTGTAGCGGTCGTGCGGTTCCAGACTGTAGTGCCTAGAACCACTCGGCCACCCCGGACGGCACTTCTTAAGTGAGTATTATGCTTTGTGATATGAGGATACACTTCATTGAGCACATACAGAAATGTATGCTCATCCATTCTTAAGTAATTGATGTACGACTTGACGTCCTCCACTATAAGCTCACGTAACAAGCTTTGTTGAACACTTTTATCGTGTCGTCGTAAAACCCACGGCTTCACCCAGGTATGTTTCCTTCACCCCCCCCCCCCCCCCCGATTCTCTTCCTCTCTTTCGCATGTGCACACTGTCCAATTGTGGTACATGCAACTGCTCCAGTTAATAACAAGTTGTTATTGTCAGCCATCTTGAAATTTGACGAAAAATATATGACAGTGTAATACCCCTTCTAGCGCTACGTCAAAGATCTTTGTCAAATATACTTGATGGAATATTTCATCACATCTTTGATCAAATCTTTGACAAAGAAATTTGATAGTGTAATACCGGCCTAAGGAACAAGTGTCAACTGCTGAGGAACAAATGCCAATTGCTACAGAACATCCGACCAATTGTAGTAAAAGGAAATGTAGAGCAGGGAGGGGGGAGGGGGCGTCTTAACTGCAACGAAGCCTGTGCGGGAACTCTCTGTATGCTTGAATAAAACGTTCTCGTATTCCAAGCCGCGTCAGTTCGAATAAAATCCTCGAGCTTTCGATGACCATCTCCGCCATCAATGTCAGGAATTCAGTGACTGCCGGGGCTGCTACGGTTTCTCGTTTATATAGGCATGATGACATCATCAGCTGGCAATTACACTGCTGGCCATTAAATTGCTACACCAAGAAGAAATGCAAATAATAAACGAGTATTCATTGGACAAATATATTGTACTAGAACTGACATGTGTTTACTTCTTCACGCAATTTGGGTGCATAGATCCTGAGAAATCAGTATCCAGAACAACCATCTCTGGCCGTAATAACGGTCTTGATACGCCTGGGCATTGAGTCAAACAGAGCTTGGATGGCGTGTACAGGTACAGCTGTCCATGCAGCCTCAACACGATACCACAGTTCATCAAGAGTAGTGACTGGCGTATTGCGACGAGCCAGTTGCTCGGCCACCATTGACCAGACGTTTTCAGTTGGTGAGAGATCTGGGGAATGTGCTGGCCAGGGCAGCAGTAGAACATTTTCTGTATCCAGAAAGACCCGTACAGGACCTGCAACATGCGGTCGTACAGTATCCTGCTGAAATGTAGGGTTTCGCAGGGATCGAATGAAAGGTAGAGCCACGGATCGTAACACATCTGAAATGTAACGTCCACTGCTCAAAGTGCCGTCAGTGCGAACAAGAGGTGACCGAGACTTGTAACCAATGGCACCCCATACCATCACTCCGGGTGATACGCCAGTACGGCGATGACGAATACACACTTCGAATGTGCGTTCACCGCGATGTCGCCAGACACGGATGCGACCATCATGATGCTGTAAACAGAACATGGATTCATCCGAAAACATGACGTTTTGCCTTACGTGCGCCCAGGTTCGTCGTTGAGTACGCCATCTCCTGTCTGTGATGCAGCGTCAAGGGTAACCGCAGCCATGGTCTCCGAGGTGATAGTCCATTCTGGTGCAAATATCGTCGAACTGTTCGTGCAGATGCTCGTTGTCTTGCAAACGTCCCCATCTGTTGACTCAGGGATCGAGATGCGGCTGCACGATCCGTTACAGCCATGCGGATAAGATGCCTGTCATCTCGACTGCTAGTGATACGAGGCCGTTGGGATCCAGCACGGCGTTCCATATTTCCCCTCCTGAACCCACCGATACCATATTCTGCTAACAGTGATTTGGATCTAGACCAACGCGAGCAGCAATGTCGCGATACGATAAACCGCAATCGCGATAGGCTACAATCCGACCTTTATCAAAGTCGGAAACGTGATGGTACGCATTTTTCCTCCTTGCACGAGGCATCACAACAACGTTTCACCAGGCAACGCCGGTCAACTGCTGTTTGTGTATGATAACTCGGTTGGAAACTTTTTTCGTGTCAGCACGTTGTAGGTGTCGCCACCGGCGCCAACCTTGTGTGAATGCTCTGAAAAGCTAATCATTTCGCGCATCTGTCTTCGTTTTCTTTCGATGTCCACAGTTCGTGCAACACGGTGTTTGACGGAATCTCTTTTGGAGCCGATTAGTGTGACATTCTGTATGGCACGGCAACATGTCTGTAAGACATCATTTGACAGCTTGCTATCGTGGAGGAGAGCTGGACGGCTCGAAGCTGGTCAGGGTGTCATTCCTGTAGCCACAGTAATGGGTAGTGCGTGTGTCCAAAAGTATCACCTCGAATTAAAAAAGACCTTTTGGAGGTGGAAATGTTATGCGAAGGCCTTTCCAGGAGTCGTAGACGGACCACCACACCGCAAGAGGATTGGTACGTAGCCCTAGTAGCGAAAAGGACACGTCTAGGCAGATACCTGCAGAACTTGCAGTCGCTACTGGTACAGGTACCTTTTTCCAGAACAATTTCTACATCTACATCCATACTCCGCAAGGCACCTGACGGTGTGTGGCGGAGGGTACCTTGAGTACCTCTATCGGTTCTCCCTTCTATTCCAGTCTCGTATTGTTCGTGGAAACAAGGATTGTCGGTATGCCTCTGTGTGGGCTCTTAATCTCTCCGATTTTATCCTCATGGTCTCTTCGCGAGATATACCTAGGAGGGAGCAATATACTGCTTGACTCCTCGGTGAAGGTATGTTCTCGAAACTTTAACAAAAGCCCGTACCAAGCTACTGAGCGTCTCTCCTGCAGAGTCTTCCACTGGAGTTTATCATCTCCGTAACGCTTTCGCTATTACTAAAATGATCCTGTAACGAAGCGCGCTGCTCTCCATTGGATCTTCTCTATCTCTTCTATCAACCCTATCTGGTACGGATCCCACACTGCTGAGCAGTATTCAAGCAGTGGGCGAACAAGCGTACTGTAACCTACTTCCTTTGTTTTCGGATTGCATTTCCTTAGGATTCTTCCAATGAATCTCAGTCTGGCATCTGCTTTACCGACGATCAACATTATATGATCATTCCATTTTAAATCACTCCTAATGCGTATTCCCAGATAATTTATGGCATTAACTGCTTCCAGTTGCTGACCTGCTATTTTGTAGCTAAATGATAAAGGATCTATCTTTCTGTGTATTCGCAGCACATTACACTTGTCTACATTGAGATTCAATTGCCATTCCCTGCACCATGCGTCAATTCGCTGCAGATCCTCCTGCATTTCAGTACAATTTTCCATTGTTACAACCTCTCGATACACCACAGCATCATCTGCAAAAAGCCTCAGTGAACTTCCGATGTCATCCACAAGGTCATTTATGTATATTGTGAATAGCACACCTGAAATCACTCTTACTTCGGAAGACTTCTCTCCATTGAGAATGACACGCTGCGTCCTGTTATCTAGGAACTTCTCAATCCAATCACACAATTGGTCTGATAGTCCATATGCTCTTACTTTGTTCATTAAACGACTGTGGGGAACTGTATCGAACGCCTTGCGGAAGTCAAGAAACACGGCATCTACCTGTGAAACCGTGTCTATGGCGATTACATCGGGGTGGTTTGTATGCTCGGAAGCCTTTTAAATCCACGCGATTTCAATCACGCTATCGTCGAGAAAGAGAAGCTGTTGTAGAGAGCATATTGGTTGGGGTCAGCAACAGTGATCCAGGGTGATGTTCTCCGACGAATCTGACCACCAGTTAGCATGAAAACTGAGGGAAACACGTTAGATACCACAGAATGTTCATGAACGTCATCGTTATGGGTAGGCATTATGCTCAATGTCCGAACACCACTGCAAATCTTGGCGCGAGATACCGTTACAGCACAGTGGTATTGGAAAGATATTATTCTGGATCACGTATGTCTCCTTAGCGGTGCGGTAGGTCCCGACTTTCTGTTTCTGGACTACAGTGCCCGCCGACGCTGAGGTCTCTGACACAATGAAAAGTGAAGATGTTGGACGTATGGAATGTCCTGCGTACTCTCCGGACCTAAACCCTACAGATCACGCATGGGATGTTTTTGACAGACATATTTCAATCAGCAGACACACACTTTCTCACCGAACCGTGAAAGAACTGAAAACGAGAGAGGAGTGAGACAGTACCCTCCAGGTACTCGTCAACTCTTTATTAGCGTGACGTGTGTCGGACACGAACGTTAAAAAATGTGTGGAATTCCCTAGACTTACACACTATTTAAACTAACTCACGCTAACAAGAACACACACACCGCCATGCGCATGCCCGAGGGCGGACTCGAACCTCCGGCGGGAGGGGTCGCGCAATCCGTTACATGGCGCCGCAAACCGCCCCGCGACACGAACGTTATTAATGTCTATTATCCTGTTTTCCTATGGTGTGAAATATGTACCTTTTTTCCTGATAAGTATACCACTGCATCCCTGTTACGCATACACCGTGTTTCATGTCATCCATCATTGCCTGTGATTACTCCTCTGTAACAATCTCTTTGTTACTCAGCAAATGTCAAGTAATGTATTAACGCTGCATGGCCATTGTAAGGAGTGACATAGTGAATTGCTAAAAGCACGGCTCATATTAGGACGATGTGTGGTAGTTCACTAGCAATTTAGAATTACAACTCGATCGTACAATGGGACCTTATTGACAACTAGCCATTTAAGATGTTCTTAGATACACTGAAATTTATTGTTATCTTCCTTCTCATCTGAGTAACGACAACATTTATTGACTCCGCGAGGAGAAACTTGACGACAAAAAAACCTGGCTCTTGTTTGAACCTACTATTTTAGTTCTCGTCTTGCCACAAGTTTTTGGACACCTACTTTTTTGACAGTGTCAGTCTTAAGACAGGGAAAAATAGAATTCCCCGGGTTTTCACGGTGTGATTCATTAATTGTGTGCTTTCGTGTGTGCAACTGAGTTAATTCAACTTTTGTACGCAGTATTTCGGCTACCGTTGGAGTCAAGGAGCATAAAGAGAAGTCTCGCACCACGTGGACTAGAGGACTAGCTTGTTCATCGACATATTGTGCGCATTAAGCCTAAAAACGACGGAGAAGCTTCGTCCCGCCGTAGCCCTCAGTGGTTCAGAACCCCACAACAGGCCACAGCAGTCCACCCTGTGCGGTTCGGCACTTAATGGACCCCAACGCCCCTCCCGGAAACGTCTCATACCAAACGAGTGTAACACCTATGTTTGCGTGGTAGGGTAATTATGGTGCACGCGTGTGTGGAGACAGTGTTTGCGCAGCAAACGCCGACATAGTGTAACTGAGGCGGAATATGGGGAACCAGCCCGCTTTCGCCGAGGCAGATGGAAAACCGCCTTAAAAACAATCCACAGGCTGGCCGGCACACCGGACCTCGACACTAATGCGTCGGTCGGATTCGTGCCGGGGACCGACACGCCTTCCCGCTCGGGAAGCAGTGCGTTAGACCGCGCGACTAGCTGGGCGGGCTCTCATCGACATATAGTGTTTAAGGGGATTGGACAAAAATACGGAGACATCAAAAACGCAACACATTACATTTCCCTACACGATACAGGAAAAACGTTCGTATTCAAAGCTTCCAGTTACTTTGGAGAGGATAAGTGCGGTCCTGCACGTTTTTCAAGGCAATCACATACCATTCATCTTGCAAAACAGTATCAAGTTCACGTAACAATAATGGATCTGGATAGCGATCTCACACCCTACTCTCCAGAGCAGAGCTAAAGACTCAATAATATTGACATCTGGTGACTTGTGGCCAGGGGCGATGCGAGTTGTCGTCTTGGAACACAGTACTACCTTTGGGGTTACAATGTTTCGAACATTGGAACACGGGATGGCCTGATCAGCAAAGATGTTCACTTAACCCTTGGCAGTAATGCACGGAATACCACGATATGGCTGACAAAATCATTACCGAATTCTCGCCACGTTTCAGCCTTGCCACGTAAACTCAACCAAAAGAAGTTGGAAACGGACTCATCCGACCAAATGACCTTCCACTGCTTCGTAGTCCTGGTTTTATTGCTTCTGGAGTTCCCTTCGTGTTGTTTTGGTGCTGACAGGATTAGCGAGTGCGACATTCAGTTTTGCACTGAATTTTTCATTTTTCGTCCTCTTATTTTTAGTCACAGTCCTCTTCAACTACAGTCTGTCACGATCACTCACCACGCACTTGCGACCGCGCTGTGACTTAACCGATGATGTTAGTCCGCTTTCCCTGTATACGTTGAAAAACTTCGATACGGTGCCTCTTAAAACAAAAAACACCGTCTGCCTTGGTTACGGAAGCACCCACTATGGTTTCCTGCCCACTCGTCTTATATAGGGTGCCTAAGGGATGCCGCGTTCTCGGAATGCTATACAACCATTAAAGCAAAATCGCATTAATAGTTTTTTATTATAATAAGAGGAATGACAATACTTAACTTGTATGTACTTCAAGTGTCGGAAGCGATGGGAGACGTGTAAACAGTAATGTTCTTCACTATAGACGAAGTCGAAACAAGAAATGGAAATACATCATTAACAACTGCAATCGTAGCACTCCGTGCAAGGCTTGTGCGAATACTGTCCGAATACTGAGCCGATACTGAGCGGCTGAGGCTGGCTTCCTCTTTTTTTTTATTGAGTTTCGATTCCCCCCGAAGAAGGGGGCGGGCTGGCAGCAGCTTAGTACACTGCTCTTCAGCCTACAGATTTTTTTTTTTAAATGAAGATAAATAATAAAAGTAGGCGATAAAATCGGTGACTTAAATGGTAAAATGGCGGAAAAGTCTGGAGCTTAAAACATAAACAAAGGGTTGGCGATGCTAATAAAATACACAGGAAGCAGACACGTAAAATAATAGACAGACAATTAAAAAAACCAGGCGACAGTCTGGTTTCTGTTCGCAAGGGATATAAAAATCACACCCAGAGACAGCACGATTTCTGTTCGCAACACTTTGGAAAAGACGCACAAGACTGAACACTCACTTGAACACTGCACTAAAAAGATGGCACAAATTTGACACACCACAGCCGAGGACAGATGATGGGAAAGAAAAGGGGGAAGGAGAGGAAAAACGAAGTGGGGGAGGGGGGGAAGGAGCTGACGGAGGACGATTACTCATAAGAGAAAAGGGGGGGGCTGGCGGCGCTTATATTCTCCTCTTGTAGAGAGAGACCGCTCCTGTCGTGGTGCGGACCTAATCAGTGCACCATTGGCTGGCGTCGTTTCACCGCCTTCTCTTCCCTTGCGTTCTTCATCTTCGTTCCGGCGCTTGCGGTTACGCCAGAACACCCACTCTACGAGCACCATCGATTTGCCCACGTTCTACGTCACATAGCTCCGACAAAATGCGCTCTTAACTAACAGAACGCTGTTCTGATCACTATACACACTTGCAATGCATTGAACACATTGCACAGGTGCTGTTCGTGGTCAAATACAACAGAATAACGCGCTGGATTGGCTAGCTTCTGCGTTTCTCGCGGTGTTTCTATATACAGGGTTATTACAAATGATTGAAGCGATTTCACAGCTCTACAATAACTTTATTATTTGAGATATTTTCAAAATGCTTTGCACACACATACAAAAACTCAAAAAGTTTCTTTAGGCATTCACAAATGTTCGATATGTGCCCCTTTAGTGATTCGGCAGACATCAAGCCGATAATCAAGTTCCTCCCACACTCGGCGCAGCGTGTCCCCATCAATGAGTTCGAAAGCATCGTTGATGCGAGCTCGCAGTTCTGGCACGTTTCTTGTTAGAGGAGGTTTAAACACGGAATCTTTCACATAACCCTACAGAAAGAAATCGCATGGGGTTAAGTCGGGAGAGCGTGGAGGCCATGACATGAATTGCTGATCGTGATCTCCACCACGACCGATCCATCGGTTTTCCAATCTCCTGTTTAAGAAATGCCGAACATCATGATGCAAGTGCGGTGGAGCACCATCCTGTTGAAAGATGAAGTCGGCGCTGTCGGTCTCCAGTTGTGGCATGAGGCAATTTTCCGCGGGCTACGCGTGAATCTTGCCCGCACACGTTCAACCATTTCTTCGCTCACTGCAGGCCGACCCGTTGATTTCTCCTTACAGAGGCATCCAGAAGCTTTAAACTGCGCATACCATCGCCGAATGGAGTTAGCAGTTGGTGGATCTTTGTTGAACTTCGTCCTGGAGTGTCGTTCCACTGTTATGACTGACTGATGTGAGTGCCTTTCAAGCACGACATGCGCTTTCTCGGCTCCTGTCGCCATTTTGTCTCACTGCGCTCTCGAGCGCTCTGGCGGCAGAAACCTGAAGTGCGGCTTCAGCCGAACAAAACTTTATGAGTTTTTCTACGTACCTGTAGTGTGTCGTGACCATATGTCAATGAATCGAGCTACAGTGAATTTATGAAATCGCTTCAGTCATTTGTAATAGCCCTGTATTTATTCAAATTGTGGACATCTGAAAGCATACGAAGAAAACGCATTACCGTGGAGAGCTCTGACATCGCCTGCAGAGGGAAGAGCGACCGTTAGAAATAAAACTGTAGAGCAGTGAAAAGTCACACACAACTCTCCTTTATAAAGGATTGTTAAATACGTCATGTAGATGCTGTACAATTTTAATTTCTTATAGTTTTGGGACAGGTCCTGTGACAGTATATTGCTATGGTGGTATTGAGATCCGTGCTTCGTTCTGTACAGATTGTGCAGTAGGTTGTGCTCCTCGAGAAGTTCTCGACGCGGTGTGAAAAATAAAGTTTTCACGGTTTATGACACTAATAACATTAGAAGCTACCCCAAGGACAATCGGAACTGTAGACCAACCTGATACTTTTCAGCGTGAATGGACGTCTGCTGTGCTTAAGTTGGATTCCGTACTGATTTTTTTTTCTTGACACTACAGCACTGTGTTTGGTATCACGGATAGCTTATGTCGCTTCAGTTCAGCTGATGCATTGCATTACAAACAGCGGAAATTATATGCTATTACGCTGGTTAACAGGCAGAAAGAATATTTCATGAAAAGTGACTTTTGTTGCTACAGATTTACTGTCTATTTGTATCTGAGGAACGTCATTGTAACATTGTGTTTTCTTCTGTTTCAGGTAAGCCGTTTGTTCTGCGCTCCTTCTGTGATATGGTGAGTGAGTTTACCAGCCTTTCATTCCATTGCAGTTGAGAAATTACTTTTTCCGTCTATATCATGGAATTTGCTAGTCGATGCATTAAGTAAAATGGACAGTCAGGTTTCGGAAATGTAGGTTATAAAGAAATAGAAGAGTTCATGAAAAATGAAACAATTACCAACGTACCGCAAAACATAGAGAAAACATCAGAACACATAATAGCTCTGAAAGCCAGATAAAAAGAAAATAGGTTTTATCAAACTATCATTCCACTCGATGTTTCGATCATCATATTGAATAATTCTGCTGATCCTGTGTAAAACTGATGTACTCCATTATAATTAAGTTAAACACAAATAATCAGTAAATTGTATTATATTTTGACCGAAAGGCCTCCGCCTAGGCGAATAGGAACGTCAGTCTTCCAAGTGATTCATAGATTAATCAGATGTTTTGAGTCGAATGCACTTTTTTTTTTTTTTTTTTTTTTTTTTGCTCGATATTAATCTGTCCGCCGGTCAGCGCTCTTAATGCCATGTGCGGGACCCAGTTCAAACCGAGATACTGCTAGGGACGTTTTCTTCTCTAGAGGATGGAAGCGGGTTCCATCCAGTGTCATGGCGCAAACTGAGGGACTGCTTGAATGAGAAGCAGCTCCTCCAACGTCTGGATGTCGTCAACTGCCGGGAGAACTGTATTATTATTTAATCGAGTCAAAAACAACTATAATACATGTTCATAGCGGATCTGGTCCGGATTGTGCGTAGTATTTCCACAGAAGAACAGTCTTAGTTGTAGAGGAAACATTACTTGCATCATTAATCAATTTTAGTCTACTGCAGAATTTACATTCATCGCATGTGTGAGGACCGTTGTGTATAGCTTAAACTCACCCCAGTCATTTCAAACAGCAGTGTTGGCATAGGACCACATTTATAGGTTTTCAAACCACTAGGCACAACCTGTACACTAAGTGACAACTCGTTCCAATGCAAGCTTTGCATTTAATTAAAATTTCCTGAAGATGTCCGAAAAGGGCGAAACGCGTCAATAAAATAATTGTTTCCCTTACAACCAAGACTGCTTTTCTTTCGAAATATAATATATTGTTATTACCATTAAACACAAATGAAAGGAAGAATACCACGCTGCACTACTGCTGAACAATTTCTTGCAAATTCAACTGCTCTTTAACTCGCGAGCAGCAATTGCGAACGTAGAAGTCATGTAGAGTTATTATCAAGCGGAGAAATCCGCAGTTTTTTACTCGTGGTAGCTGCTGCTGTTAACAAGATTGAAGTCTTGAAGAAACCTCTTCCGAACCTCAGCATTTGGGGTGCTGGAACGTGCCCTTGTAATGAATTTGTTTCCTGATGAGTCTAATTTGTTCTCTCCGCTTTGGGAGCTACTTCACAATGAATATCTGGTGGCGCTATTTTGGTAGAGTCACTGCTGTATTGACCCCATAGCCGTCCGTGTCGCATCTGAATGACGCCACTTCACAGCGGCCTATAGGCATCGATGGGCAGTGGACCTGATGTGGAATTTAACTTTTTTCTGCATTAATCCAATGACCGTGTCATCAACGTGTCGTTAATCCTAATCTTCCTTCCTACCTCGTTAGCACCACTTTCCAACCTTCATTTTCTTGTTGCCAGTACTGTTTATCGTCCACGCTTCACTTCTATATAAAGCCACACACAACACTTTCAGAAAAACCTTCCTAGTGCGTTTATATTCGATGTCAACAAATTTAACTTTTTCGCGAAAGCTCTCTCGCTATACGGTCTACATTTTATACCCTATTTGTTTTTGCCCTTCAGTTACTTTACTGCCCAAATAGCAAAAGTAGTTTAGATAATAATCCATAAGAACCGCACACGATCTCTAACTTGGAAGATTCTGTACAGAGTGAAACTCTCACATGTTGCAGTCAGAGCCTCGGAATATCATAGCTTGGAATTAAAGAGGATCTGAATACGTTTCTTGCGAATCTCCCTGTAAACGGCTCACAAGCAAGATTCTCTGAAGAACCAAGCCCGAATACGTTTGCGTTCAGATGACAATCTGTGTTCCATGCCGCCCCTAACCATCACACTGGGCGTCTGGCTGCTAAGTCGCTCTACGAGGCAGGTCCTCAGGTTATGGTCATCACAATATCATGTAAGAGGTAAGTACGACAAATTTAAGCTTTTCTCGTTCAGAAACCCTATATTTTCCCACTCACTTCGCAGCACGTGTATTCCCGGGCGTTTGTGGTTTCCAGACAATGAGAGCCTACGCAGTGGGTTGGGTTGTGTTCCATCAAAAAAACAGCTGGCAGAAGACGGCCTAAAACGAGAACCTGACAGCGCCCTCTGTAGCGCTATAGCGCCAAGTGAAAATGGTGGCCGGATCTGGACGATTCGTTACGGCTACGTAGAAGGAAGGGATATAGGTGATCACCCCCCCCCCCCCCCACCCCCCCGTTTTTTCAAAGTCATCAGTCTTCTGATTGGTTTGATGCAGCCTGCTACGCATTCCTTTCCTATGCCATCTTTTTCATCTCAGAGTAGCACTTGCAACCTACACCTTCAATATATTCCAATCTCTGTTTTCCTATAGTTTTTACGCTCTACAGCTCCCTCTAGTCCCTGATGTCTTAACAGATGTCATATCATCCTGTACTACTTCTTGTCAGTGTTTTCCATATGTTCCTTTGGTCGCCGATTCACCGAAGAACCACCTCATTCCTTACCTTATCAGTCCGCCTAATTTTCAATATTCGTCTGTAGCGCCACATCTCACATGTTCCATTCTCTGCTTTTCCGGCCCCACAGCAGGAATGGTTTTTCAGCCAGTGCTAGTCTGCTTTTTATGTCCTCATTGCTCCGTCCGTCATGGGTTATTTTTCCACCCAGGTGGCAGAATTCCTTAACTTCATCTGCTTCGTGATCACAAATACTGATGTTAAGTTTCTCACTGTTCTTATTTGTGCTACTTCTCATTAATTTCGTCTTTCTTCGATTTACTCTCGCTCCATACTCCGTACTCATTAGATTGTTCATTTCGATCAACACGTCCTGTAATTATTCTCCACTTTGACTGAATATAGCAATGTCATCAACTAATATTAGCATTGATATCATTTCACCTTGAATTTTAATTCCACTCTTGAACGTTTATTTCCGTCATTGCTTTTTCTATATATTGATTAAACAGTAAGGGCGAAATACTACATCCCTACCGTAAACCCTTTTTAATACGAGCAATCTTATTGTTTCCTCTTGGTTCTTGCACAAATCGCATATCACCCGTCTTTCCCTACAGCTTACCCTTATTTATCTCAGAATTTCGAACATCTTGAACCATTTGACATTGTCGAACACTTTTCCCAGGTTGATAAATTCTATGAATGTGTCTTGATTTTTCTTTAGTCTTGCAACGTTATAATTGCCATTTTGGGGCCTTTACCTTTCCTAAATCCAAACTGATCGTCATCTAACACGTCCTCAATTTTCTTTTCCATTCTTCTGTATATTATTCTTGTCGGCAACTTGGATGCATGAGCTTCTAAGCTGACTGTGGATGATGTTTTTCTAACAATCAGATGGTGTATTGTCACACTCATACATTTTACCAACCAACGTGGCCACTACCCCAGATGATTTTAGAAATTCTGATGGAATGTTATCCAACCCTTCTACCTTACTCGATCTTAAATCTTTCAATACTCTTTTGAATTCTGCTTCTAATATGGCAGATATCGAAATAGACGACAGAGGGATAGAGAAACAATTAAAATCGCTCAAAAGAGGAAAGGCCTCTGGACCTGATGGGATACCAGTTCAATTTTACACAGAGTACGCGAAGGAACTTGCCCCCCTTCTTGCAGCGGTGTACCGTAGGTCTCTAGAAGAGCGTAGCGTTCCAAAGGATTGGAAAAGGGCACAGGTCATCCCCGTTTTCAAGAAGGGACGTCGAGCAGATGTGCAGAACTATAGACCTATATCTCTAACGTCTATCAGTTGTAGAATTTTGGAACACGTATTGTGTTCGAGTATAATGACTTTTCTGGAGACTAGAAATCTACTCTGTAGGAATCAGCATGGGTTTCGAAAAAGACGGTCATGTGAAACCCAGCTCGCGCTATTCGTCCACGAGACTCAGAGGGCCATAGACAAGGGTTCACAGGTAGATGCCGTGTTTCTTGACTTTCGCAAGGCGTTCGATACAGTTCCCCACAGTCGTTTAATGAACATAGTAAGAGCATATGGACTATCAGACCAATTGTGTGATTGGATTGAGGAGTTCCTAGATAACAGGACGCAGCATGTCATTCTCAATGGAGAGAAGTCTTCCGAAGTAAGAGTGATTTCAGGTGTGCCGCAGGGGAGTGTCATAGGACCGTTGCTATTCACAATATACATAAATGACGTTGTGGATGACATCGGAAGTTCACTGAGGCTTTTTGCGGATGATGCTGTGGTGTATCGAGGGGTTGTAACAATGGAAAATTGTACTGAAATGCAGGAGGATCTGCAGCGAATTGACGCATGGTGCAGGGAATGGCAATTCAATCTCAATGTAGACAAGTGTAATGTGCTGCGAATACACAGAAAGATAGATCCTTTATCATTTAGCTACAAAATAGCTGGTCAGCAACTGGAAGCAGTTTATACCATAAATTATCTGGGAGTACGCGTTAGGAGTGATTTAAAATGGAATGATCATATAATGTTGATCGTCGGTAAAGCAGATGCCAGACTGAGATTCATTGGAAGAATCCTAAGGAGATGCAATCCGAAAACAAAGGAAGTAGGTTACAGTACGCTTGTTCGCCCACTGCTTGAATACTGCTCAGCAGTGTGGGATCCGTACCAGATAGGGTTGATAGAAGATTAGAGAAGATCCAACGGAGAGCAGCGCGCTTCGTTACAGGATCATTTAGTAATCGCGAAAGCGTTACGGAGATGATAGATAAACTCCAGTGGAAGACTCTGCAGGAGAGACGCTCAGTAGCTCGGTACGGGCTTTTGTCAAAGTTTCGAGAACATACCTTCACCGAAGAGTCAAGCAGTATATTGCTCCCTCCTACGTATATCTCGCGAAGAGACCATGAGGATAAAATCAGAGAGATTAGAGCCCACCCAGAGGCATACCGACAATTCTTCTTTCCACGAAACGAGAATGGAATAGAAGGGAGAACCGATAGAGGTACTCAAGGTACCCTCCGCCACACACGGTCAGGTGGCTTGCGGGGTATGGATGTAGATGTAGATGTAGATGTAATACCGGATCCCCTATATCTTCCCTATTGACACCTTTTATCATGTCATCAGTGAAGTATTTCTCCTCATAGAAGCTTTCAATGTACTCTTGTCATCTATCTGCTCTCTCCTCTGCACTTAAAAGTGGAATTTCGACTGCACTCTTAATATTACCACCCTTGCTTTTAATTTAACCGAATGCTGTTTTGACTTTTCTATATGCTGAGTGAGTCCTACCGACAATCATTTCTTTTTGGATTTCTTCACATTTTCCATGCAGCCATTCCACGTTAGTTTTCCGGCACTTCCCTTTTATTCCATTCGTTAGTGACTCGTATTTCTGTATCCTTGAATTTCTTGAACATTTTTGTACTTACTTCTTTCATCGATCAAATGAACTAGTTCTTCCGTTACCCGGGGTTTCTCCACAATTACCTTCTTTGCATCTATGTTTTTCTTTCCAACTTCTGTGATTGCCCTTTTTAGGTAAGTGCATTTCTCTTCAACTCAACTGCCCACTGAGCTAATCCTATAATAGTATACATAACCTCAGAGAATTCCAAGCATACTTCTTCATTCCGTAGTACATCTGTGTCCCACTTCTTTGCGCATACATTCTTCCTGACTAGTCTCTTAAACTTCAGCTTACTCTTCATCACTAATAAATTGTGATCTGAGTCTATATCTACTCCATGGAACGCGTTACAATCCACTGTCGTACTTCGGAATCTCTGCCTGATCATGATACTCGTATAATTTAACCGAAATTTTCCCGTATCTCTCGGCTTTTTCCAAGTGTACTGCCTTCCCTTTCGATTCTTGAGCCGAGTATTCTATATTACTAGTTGAAATTTGTTGCAAAACTCTATTAATCTTCCTCCTTTCTCATTCCTAGTACCAAGCTTATATTCTCCAGTAACCCTTTCTTCTACTCCTTCCCCTAAACAGCATTCATATCCCCCATGACTATTAGAAGTTGATCGCCCTTTACTTACTGAATTATCCGTTCAATATACTCGTATACTTTCCCTGTCTCTTCATCTTCGGCTTCCGGCGTCGGCATATATACCTGAACTGTCGTTGTCGGGGTTGGTTTACTGTCGATTCTGATGAGAATGACCCTGAATAGTTTACAGTAACTCAGCAACCTACCCTCCTGTTCGTACCCATCTGTCCACAAATCCTTCTTTTCTTTCCATTTCACTTCACTGACACCCACTACACCTAGATTGAGCCTTAGGATTTCCCTTTTCAGATTTTCTAACTTCAATACCATGTTCGAACTTCTGACATTTCACCGCCTTATTGGATTGTTATTGTGTGACGACTGTAATCACGCTTTTTATTTAGCTGAAATAGGGTAGCTGTTACTGATTGTTATTAATATTTCCCGTTTTACAGTGTAATAACATTTGCCTGTAATCTAAGATTGTACATCAAATTTAATTTAATTCTTCATTTGTGCGTATCTGTTCCTTTTATTTTCAATATTTATTCTTGTAATTAATGTCTGACTCCGTGTGTCGCTGTAGCGAATGGTCACCCTCTTTCCTATCTTCCTGAAAGGAACTTATCATCCGTCTTCTTCCCGGTGATTTCTGCCTGGATAGCCTTGCAGCCCGTCTCCAAAAGTCTATCTAAGTTGCCATCAGTCTTTCCAGTAATGTGAATTTAAGTGTCCATAATTCTGACCATTGTCGTAATGCTTCTAATAAGTTTTGACTTTTTTTCTTTTGCTTCGTTCCTAATCTGTTCATTCCATAAAATACCATAATATTTCAATAGTGATTGATTTTATTTCCTTATCTTGTTTACGATCTCTTGTGCTTCTGACTCAGATCTTTGTACTGTTCAGTGTTTATAATGATTCCAGTCCCTTCTTCCAGTATCAACTATTGATTTTTTTCTGTTATTACCATATATTTTGTTTTAGTTGTGTTTCTCTGAAGGCCTGATTTTTTAAAATATATTTCTCAGCTTCCTGGTGATGTCTTTAGTGTCGTTTTCTTCTTGTGCCAAAATCTGTCATTCATTGTGAGTCTCTTGTTCTTACAGTTTTGTTTCAATTTTACAACACTTTCTTTCTCAGTATACATTTTACAAAGAGTCGGTGATAGGTTGCATCCCTGACGTAACCGCTTTGTAAATTTAAATCCAGGAGAGACAAACTTTCCGGAGCTGCGCGACCGCTACGGTCGCTGGTTCGAATCCTGCCTCGGGCATGGATGTGTGTGATGTCCTTAGGTTAGTTAGGTTTAAGTAGTTCTAACTTCTAGGTGACTGATGACCTCAGAAGTTAAGTCTCATAGTGCTCAGAGCCATTTGAACCATTTTTGAGAGAAACTTTTGGTTTTTATTCTGTCTGAAACGTTTCCATACAGCTTCTGAATGGCTTTACTTACGAAAGGATTACAGTATTTGATATTGTAGCAGATTCTAGTGCAGGCCGCGTAATGTGATCTTAGTAGTAGTATTAGTAGAAATCTTTAAACGCCCAGCGCCTTCACTGGAAGTCGTTTAGACCGTTCTCTCTCATCCTCTCTGAGAGTCCTTTATGATGACGTTGATTTAGTCCAGCAGTGTTGCTGGTGCTAAGTCCAGCGGTGCCGAAGTAATCCGTACCAGCCTTCACGATTTACGAAGAAACAATACTCGCCGTCGAGAGACGTGAAAGTCAGAGCGAGCTAAGCGCCGCCAGTGGCATTAAGCCGTAAACGATACGGCCAGGTGGGCAACGTGATCAAGAGGCACGCACGTGGCGCCACGAGAGAGCTGGTCTGCAGCCGGCCACGACTCCACAGGCCGTACCAGCTGCGGCAGTTGATGCTGAGCGCCTGCGATCACGCGCTCCTCTACAGTCTCGCCAACGAGCTCCCAGTCGCCACTACGCGCTCAGTAATTACCAACTGGCATTCGATTCCAAAAGGCTGAATCTTTATCTTACCATCATTCTAATTTTACTTCTCGCATAACTGCAAAGATCAGTCACATAACCAGTATAAGTGGTCTTAAGCATTCCACAGTGCACTGGAGGCTTGCTCAGGTTAAGCGATTTCATCTGTTTCTTATCAATTTCTACATGGAATTTAAGTTCTGAAAGTTACCAGTAACACCCGCCTCCTCATCCCTATCTATAATTATTTACAGAATAGAAATCCCACTTTCAAGACACCTTCAAACGCTTGACTACAAACGAGTTAATGTATCAAACATTTGAGGATAAGTATGTAATACATTAGGCCCGCCCGGTTGGCCGTGCGGTCTAATGCACGGCTTGCCGGGCGGGAAGGAGCGCCTGGTCCCCGGCACGAATCCGCCCGGCGGATCTGTGTCGAGCTCCGGTGAGCCGGCCAGTCTGGATGGTTTTTAGGCGGTTTTCCATCTGCCTCGGCGAATTCGGGCTGGTTCCCCTTATTCCGCCTCAGTTTCACTATGTCGCAAACAAGTTCTCCACGTACGCGTACACCACCATTACTCAACCACGCGAACATAGGGGCTACTCTCGTCTGGTGTGAGACGTTCCCTGGGGTGTCCACTGGGGGCCGAAGTGCGCAGTAACCCTGGGTTCGGTGTGGGGCGGCGGAGGGGTGAAGTGGACTGCGGTAGTCGTCGTGGGGTTGCGGACCACTGCGGCTTCGGTGGGGACGGAGCCTCTCCGTCGTTTCTAGGTCCCCGGTTAACATACATACATAAATAAATAAATACATACATACATACATGTAATACATTTATGGCTGACATTTGGGTATAGTCTGTGTGTAACCTTGAACTGTTCAAAGAAGCATAACGACGTAGAGAAGGCTCAGCACCTGTGAAGACCCGTCCCACGCAAAGAAAGAGAGTTCACTTACATACTAATCACGTATCCAATCGAGGATTCGTATAGTACACATAGTGACGATCTCAGTGATAGTAATCGCAGGCATATTGCTTAATTCAATAAAATAAAGTGATAAGTGTATGCATTAAAATAAATTTTCCCCAGCCATCGGAAGCCACCGACGGCTTGCCTGGGTAAAGGGTATCGAATGGTGGGGGAGCGTATTAATTATCATGGTTATTGATCGGTTAATTTAGAAGAGACACGAACTGGCGAATATCAATAGGGGTTCGGGGCCGTTACTTTCAAATTTCGGCTACAGGCACGCCGTTGCGTGGAGTTGGCGCTAGGACAGGTTGCCCAACTTCAACGCTAGGAGCCGGATGCAGCAGCAACCATATTCACTGCCAACGCCAGCAAAGCTGGCTATAGAAACCTTGTTCACTCGGTGAAGGCGCTCAGCGCTGCTCTCTGAGGCCCGTTTTGTCGCAATTGTTAGTCGGTGTCCATCATTGCTGGTGCCAGTGCAGGAGTTAGCGCCATCTTATTGTACATGTGTTGGCTTCCATCGCCTTGGAAGTTGTCTTGTGAACAGATACTGGGAAAATGCACTTAGCGTGCAGAGACTTACAATATTGCTAAAGTATGTGGGACCTACACTAAACAAGACACCTGGATATTGAACGTAGTATGCAGAGGAGGACAGCATCAATAGCTACATGTTTTTTAAACTAAAGGAAGAGCGTAACGAGCGAAATAGTGCTTTGCTAGGCACAATGGACTCGCATTTTGGAGGACTGTGACCGAGCGAGGTGGCGCAGTGGTTAGCACACTGGACTCGCATTCGGAAGGACGACGCTTCAAACCCGCGTCCGGTCATCCTTATTTGGGTTTTCCGTGATTTCCCTGAATCGCTTCAGGCAAATGCTGGGATGTTTCCTGTGAAAGGGCACGGGCGATTTCCTTCCCCATCCTTCCCTAAGCTGAGTTTGTGCTCCGTCTCTAATGACCTATTTGTCGATGGGACGTAAAACACTAAAACCCCTTCTTTTGGAGGACTTCGGATCAAATCACCGTCCGACCATCCAGATTTAGGATTTCCGTTATTTCCCTAAACTGATAAAGGCAAAGGCCGGTATGGTTCCTTTGAAAGAGCGCGGCCGATTTCCTTCCTCATCCTTCCCTCACGAAAGAATGATAAGAGCGATAAGAGAAAGGAAGCTTGCTCGAAAAGAAAGCGACAGAGACAAAACGAGACCAGAACTTACAAGAAATGAAGCAAATATCAGAGATCTGGGACAGGTGGTGGGTGGGGCTAGTGTAGTACACTCCATTCCAATTCGGCGTTTGTCGCGTGTCGTCGTCATTGTGTTGCAATTTTCATGGGCAGCAGGGTACATGCTGAACGCTAGCCTTATAGAATGACGTTAGTGGGGGCAGGAGACGGGTGGGGGTGGGGGTGGGGGGTATAAATAAGTTACCGGGAAGATGAAAGAGAGTCGCAGAAAAGAAGACCAAGACATGGCAGATATTAACTCTGAGGCACCAGGAGGACAGCAGAGGCAATAAGAAATTTCTGTATGGTGTTGTCAAAGGTAAAAGGAAACCAGTCAATGCCATAAAGGCTCTCGAAGATGAAAAATGGAAATTCGGTTAGAAAAGAAAGTGACATCAGAGAAATCCTGAAGGACCATTTCGACCAATTACTGAATGGATCAGTTGAAGTGACAAAGAACTAGATATTCAAAACTGCACTGAGGAGGCTCGCATCAAGTGCACAGAAACAGGCAGAAGGCTTCTGGGGCCCACGTAAGCTGCAGCGTAGAAAGACAACAGACGGGAGCAAGGGTGCTCTAGTTCATCTGTTTAAGGATGGCAATAGACTTAAAACCACTAATTATAGAGAAGATCATATACTTAAGATTGAGAACGATTGCAGAACCGCAGCTGATAGAGGAGCAGTATGGCTTCACAAAAAGGTTCTGAGCACTATGGGACTTAACATCTGAGGTCATCAGTCGCCTAGACTTAGAACTACTTAAACCTAACTAACCTTAGGGCATCACACACATCCATGTCCGAGGCAGGCCACAGCGGCCGGCGTTTCAGAAATAACAGATCAACAGTGGTTCTGATTGTCAGTACATGCATTGTGATGTAAAACAAAAAAAAAAACAAAAATAGTGATGTTCAGCAGCTTCTTCGTACAAAAACCTACGATATCGAAGATTGTATTTCACAGAGAGTCATTGAGACTCCAGGCATCAGAAATGATCCACAATCCAGAAGGCTGAGATGGATAAGCTAGGGAAAGAGGTGAAGAAGAAAACTGGAATCAAGAAAGCGTTTTTACACAGAATCAGCACGTCCATACTACGGTGGTAAGTGCATGTACTCAGGCTCGAGACTACAAGAACAGACCAAATAAATTTGGAAAGAGAGGTGGAAGAAAAACGTTTCGTAGGAGGACCCATAACCTGTTGGTTGGGGGTGTTCAAGGATGTCCTCACTGCCAGGAGGAGGACAATGGATGATGTTCTCCATGGCAGATGCTATATAAATTTCCTTTGCTTCACGTCTATGTTCACAATTTTTTGTCATCAGACTACCGGTTTCGGTCTACAATGACCATCTTTAGATCTGTTTTATAAATACATGTCCTAATATACTGGAACCATTGTGGCATCGTCAAATGCTAAGGCACCAGTATATTAGGACTTGTTTTTATAAAACATATCTGAAGATGGTCATTGAACCGTAAATTTACATTCAAAAATTTTTTTCTTAAAGAATTTACTTTATTTACTAGCGATTCACCAAGAACATTAACACATTTAATCACACTAGGTGAGCGTGGAAGTAGTTGCCACGAAGTAACTGATGGAAAATAAAATTACCTTTAACAAATGTGAATTTTACTCCTAAAAGCCTTTTCAAGAACAGATTTAAAATTACAGTCAGAAAGCACCCTCTAAATATCAAGTTACAATTATTCAGAGGCAGAATAACTTTTTTTTTGTTTTTTTTTTTTTTTTTAAGTAGGAGTCTTCGGGCTGAGAAGCTTCCGCCCCCTTTCAACACGGACGTAGTCGCGACCGCTCGCAACGACCTCTTAAAGAACTACACTGGTGCAACAAACCAGATTACTTTAAACTAAAAATTTTAACAAGTCACTACACAAACACATTAACTATGCACCCTGTAAGAGGGATGGAAATGGTACAAACATTCACAATAAGAGATTATTTGCCACCAAAAGTGCAATTTCTGTTTAAAAGGGCTTTTACGGTGAAAGGGTGGCAACTTTATAAAAATGACTATTTAAATAAAACCCATGAAATTCAGACTTACATAAAATGTACAACATGCTCTGTATTGCACATATACCGCCTCGCAAGATGATAGGCAAGATAAAAATATATTTCAGGAATTTGGGCTTTTCCTTAATTCTATAATTTCGTTAACACCGAATCCGACAAACATGACAGAGGCAGCTATTAACGTACGGCAGACTGACAGACAGAACGACAGACACTAACTGCCTAACAAATGCGGACAAGAGCAAGCTGGGGACGAGAGACTGATCACGAAAACAAGTAGAATGTAACAAGTAAATGAAACAACATATCTCCATTCACTTAACTTCTAATAAACTGCGATGTCTGGCGAAGACCTTGCGCAGCACCCCCAACGCTCTCCTGAACCATCCGCTGCCAGCCGCTCCAATGGACGCAGGAAGGCGCGCCGATCTCCAGTCTCACGGCGTCGCAGCTCGCCTCGGCCAGACCGATGTCGTGGGTTGACTCCTGTTGATCTCGTGTCGGCCGTGAAGTCACTACCCCTCGCTATACGGCGCGGCCCACTGGACTCACGTGGCGGCCTCACATACGCAGAAGCTCCAGGCGGACAAGTCATCTGGTGTCCCAGAGCGCGACCGACCAACCGATCGATCCAACCGCCAATGCCCATTGCCTGCGCAAACTCGAGCAGACTGGCGGCCTCACACATACTAGCACTCCGGACGACAGACAGACACTAACCGCCTCATCAATGCGGACCAGAGACAGGCTCAGACTAACTTGGCTGACCAACTGACCAGACTCTCCTAGACTGAAAGACTGTCCTGGCTGACCAACTGCCTCCGACTGACTTCATCCGACTAACCCACTGCCGAGCTGATGGCGCCCCTTAAAAGCACGTGAAGAGGCAACTTTTCCACTTTCCCACCAGAGGGAGACACCAAAGCTACGATTGCCACAGCGGCGCCACCGCCAGAAACGGAGGGCGACTGCTTCACACTACGCGCTGCGGCGCGCTCTTCAAAACAGCAAATTTTACCACGGCTCAGTCACTATACCACCAAAAACTGTAGTCTGATGACAAAAAAATTTTGACCATAGACGTGAAGTAAAGGAAATTTATTCTATATTCGGGTCACTGTTCAATTCGCGACCCTGTCGCGGCTTGTGAAAGCTGATACATCGACAGCAGAAAGTGGAAGAGGCTCGTTAACAACACCCGGGAAACAGGAACTGTCCAATGATGATCACTAATCCGAACTTGTGCTCCGTAATGATCTCGGTGTCGACAGGCCGTGAAAATCAAAGCTTCGTACCTTTCTTACTTCCTTCCTGCCTCCTTTTCTTCCTTACAGGAGAGCGTCAAGGAAATACTGAAATATATTTTTATGTAGTATAGACTGTTTGTTAAAATTTATAAACAGTTTTTTACAATACTTTGTTAGCTTGTTCTAATTATTTGATATTGAGCATGTTTCGAGGTATTACATCATCAGACGAATCTGGCAACACAAAAACCTTTTTAACATGTATGCACAAAGAATTTGAAGTAGCAGACCACAAATAAGAAGAAGGCTGCCATTTCTGATAAACAAAGTCACCAAACATTCCAAGACAGAAAATTACTACGAAGTTCAAGTCCTGCCAACGTTTGTACCATTGACTCTTTGGCACCGTGCGTAACTGTGGACCAACGAAAAGTGCTGGATGACAGTTGTTGTTGTCCCTCTGCAGAACTACAGGGTAGCATCGACAGTATGACCTAGTAACGAGTCACGTACAATGATTTCAGGTACCGTACCCAACTGACACTATCTACTCATTAGTTTCCGTACATCTATTAGTGGTTATTAATAGGAGTTGTTTCCAGCCTTCCCTTCATGACGGATTAAACTCCGCTGAGGACACGTTCAGTGAGTTGTCTGAATTTCAATGGAGGAATGTCAGCCTTTTCTCCCTGAAGAGCCCAAACCAAACGAGGAGTGATATTGGACGCTGGGTTCCTAACTCATCAGATATGCTCCATTGGGCTCAGGTCATGACTGTGGGCGGTCTCGTCCATTTCAGAATGTCACGGTGCACAAATCGTTGCCTTATAGATGATGCTTTGTGACAGAATGCATTGTCAAGCTGATAATCTCCATCTCCCTGTTGTTCCTC
Organism: Schistocerca serialis cubense; assembly: GCF_023864345.2. Taxonomy (NCBI): domain Eukaryota; kingdom Metazoa; phylum Arthropoda; class Insecta; order Orthoptera; family Acrididae; genus Schistocerca; species Schistocerca serialis. The sequence goes on from NC_064645.1 coordinate 616,411,634, forward strand.
TACAGTACGCAGTTCACAATGCTGTAAGATGTGATCATATACTTTCGCATTCAGCGTTTTCTTAAGCGCAGAGAGTGGACCACACGCTAACAAGGGAAACCACCACCATACTGTAACACCACCTCCTCCGCAAGTCACTGTTGGCATTACGCATGGTGGGAGGTAAGGTTCTCCAGCAATTCCCCGAACTCAAACCCATCCATCGGACTGCGCAATCATCCACAGTCCAGCGTCGCATCGCCTCAAGCGTCTCTACGCTCTGGCTATAGGAATATGTGGCTTGTGAGGAGATGCCCAACCATTACATCCTCATTCTTTTCAACATCCCACACACAGTCATTGTGCTAGCTGAACCACTGTTATCGCTACTTCTGTTATCGGTTTGGAAGTTATTGGTGATTCCTTCCGCTGATTTCATGCGACTTTTTACAGCCACCACCCGAAATGGTCGGTGGTCCTTGTCCTCAGTACATGAGCGCAACCTGGTCTTGATTCAGCTTCATAAGTACACCAGCAACAGTCAACTTGGGATTTGTTAATTCGGGCGACATCGAATGACTGGTCCGCGTTCGAAGACACTCAGCCGTCTTGCACGACCCATTCTGCTCTTACTGCTATACTTTCCGCCTCCTATTATACTGGACGGTCCATCTCTTGTGACACATACACTGAAGCGCCAAAGAAACTGGCATAGGCATGCGTATGGCATACAGATATATGTAAACAGGCAGAATGCGGCGCCGCGGCCGGCAACGCCTATATAAGACAAGAAGCGTCTGGCGCGGTTGTTAGATCGGTTACTGCTGCTTATCAAGATTTAAGTGAGTTTCGACGTGGTGCTGTAGTCGACGCACGAGCGATGGCAAACAACATATCCGAGGTAGCGATGAAGTGGGGATTTTCTCGTACGACCATTTCACGAGTGTCCCGTGAATATCGGGAATCCGGTAAAATATCAAATCTCCAACATCGCTGCAGCCGGAAAAAGATCCTGCAAGAACGGGACCAACGATGACTGAAGAGAATCATTCAACGGGACAGTAGTGCAACCCTTCTGCAAACTGCTGCAGATTTCAATGGTGGTCCATTAACAAGTGGAACCGCGCGAACCGGTCAACGAAACATCATCGATATGGGCTTTCGGAGTCGAAGGCCCGCTCCTGTACCCTTGATGACTGCACGACACAACGCTTTACGCCGCCATTGGACTGTTGATGAACGGAAACATGTTGCCTCGTCGGACAAGTCTCGTTTATTAGGCAGGTCTACCAGTTTCTTTGGCTCTTCAGTGTAGTTGTGAATTCTGTATTACATACGACTGACCAGGTACTTTTGACTAGATAGTACAGTTATTAAATACATTTTTAACGATATGCCGATGTGTTTCGTGAATTATCAACCACTTTCACAATCTGAAGACCCACTACAGTTACAAGGCTAAAGAGATGTCAGCAGACACAGTATTCTAGGCCAACTGCCCTCAACGAAATCTGCTATGGTGATAAGCTCAAGGCCCCCAAAGATCCTTTCTCCTGACTACAAATAATGATGTTCTGCCACAAAGTAAGCCGTGAATAAGCTAGTTCAAAATTATAGTCACAATCAAATTTATTAAGTACGGAGACAGACATAAAGAGAGTCGCTTTCTAAAATTTCGTTGTTGAAGCATAACTGATAGCAGCTGTAAACATATCCTCGTGATGACTGGGTGTTGCGTGATGTCCTTAGGTTAGTTGGGTTTAAGTAGTTCTAAGTTCCAGGGGACTGATGACCATAGATGTTAAGTCCCATAGTGCTGAGAGCCATTTGAACCATTTTTTGTAAACATGTGCACACTGCGAGCGAACGAAACAAACCAGTAGTCAATGGGCCGCTTCCTATGTAGGCGAACACTGTACTGACATATAATGAAGTCTGTATTCTTCATTGTATCAACACAATACGAACATCTCGATAGGAAACATTCGTTAGCATGCTGTTTTACTCCTTGTTTTATTATTTAATGGCACACAGCATTTTCACGGAGCGTAGCCTAATACCGACAACAGTACATCAGCCGCAAGGTCATTACGAACGCATTAATCAAAGGCTGTCTCACTACAAGAGCGTATCTGACATGCGGTTCCTCACCAAGATGATGTTATTATCGAGACGCATTTACTCCCTTCTTACCGCCCAATTTCTGCATCAAGGTTGCTCGAATGACTTTTAATGCGCATGTCACTTCACTCGAGCCGTTATTATCGCATCTAATTAGCATCGTGCGGTTCCTTATTGTAGATAGCTGTTAAAGAGATATTACGACGCCCTTCAGTTTAAACTTAAGAACTAACTTGAGAGTGAAAGGAAACTGGAGCGCGTGCTGGGTTCCTATTGTGCGATTCCAGATCAGTGCGTCCTCACCCGAATCACATACCTCCTTGTTGCGTGGAACAAACGGAATTGCTAACATTATTCCACGACCGTAAATCGGAGGTCAGTTTCTGACAGATGAAGGCATATAGAGGCATTAATGGAAAAGTAGATTTTTTAGCTAACGAAAACAATCACGATGGAGTGATTTGTGAAATCCCAGGTGCCAATTTGGTTAGGGCTTTGTGGAGGCTGCTCTAAAAGGAAGAATAGGAAGAATGGCGGCAGATCTACTCGGTAAGTAGGGAATGAACTGACGCATAAATGTACCTCCCGCTTCCAGTGCGTCATTATTTTGGTAGCTATCCATGTCCAAGGAGTATCAGAACTACCACCATACTCCTGAGCTGCGGTCACGTATGCTTCAAGAAATATCAGCACTGGAGCATTCCCGCTGTACACATGCGGCGAAAAGAAAACCAATAACACCTTTTTTAACTACATAAACCGTCAAGATTCAAGATCATCATTTACTTCTAACTTAACTATCCTCTGCTGACTTCAAAAACTGGTTCAAATGGCTCTGAGCACTATGCGACTTAACTTCTGAGGTCATCAGTCGCCTAGAACTTAGAACTAATTAAACCTAACTAACCTAAGGACATCACACACATCCATGCCCGAGGCAGGATTCGAACCTGCGACCGCAGCGGTCACGCGGTTCCAGACTGAAGCGCCTTTAACCGCACGGCCACACCGGCCGGCTGCTGACTTCAATAACGTCTTTGTCGGATTAGAAGTACAAGTTACAGACGATCCAATACGTAGCTTCTGTAAAGTTTGGACGGTAGGAGACGAGATACTGGCAGAAGTAAGGCTGCGAGGACCGGGCGTGAGTCGTGCTTCGGTAGCTCAGATGGTAGAGCACTTGCCCGCGAAAGGCAAAGTTCCCGAGTTCGAGTCTCGGTCGGGCACACGGTTTTAATCTGCCAGGAAGTTTCAGATCCAATACGTATTTTAGGCAAGTTGGAAAACTGGGTTTCATCTTGCAGCGCATGCAGTGTTGAGAGAAATGGTAGCAATTTGTGAGCCTTATCTAACTGCATGTTCACTTCTGGCCATTAAACTTGGAACAGTAGTAGGGATAGTACAAAACTGAATTACATTTGCTGTGCACATAGAGCAGTATAAAGGGAAAAATACGTAATTGTCAACGAATTGGGGTGTAGAGGGTGCAAAATTAAGTACACAGAGCTGCCACCATTGACAGCGACAATGGCATATACCTAGCTCGGCATAAAATCGAACTGCCTTTCAGTGACGGTTATGAAAGTGTCATTCCATGCTATTTTAACTCTACGCCAGAGTTCACATGTCGCGCTGACTGCTGGTGGCAGGCCTGTTTCTTGCCATCCCATGACCAGGTTTTTCACTCCTGGCAACTCCAACAGTCGAACACTCACTCTAGAAGTAACTCAGGACAGCATAATCAACATGCGGTTCTGCGTTATCTTGTTGAAAGATAACGTCTCAGAGACTTAGAAAATAGGGCACAGCCTCTGGCTTCAACATGGCAGAAATACAGGGTGATTCAAAAAGAATACCACAACTTTAAAAATGTGTATTTAATGAAAGAAACATAATATAACCTTCTGTTATACATCATTACAAAGAGTATTTAAAAAGGTTTTTTTTTTCACTCAAAAACAAGTTCAGAGATGTTCAATATGGCTCCAGACACTCGAGCAATATCAACCCGATACTCCAACTCGTTCCACACTCTCTGTAGCATATCAGGCGTAACAGTTTGGATAGCTGCTGTTATTTCTCGTTTCAAATCATCAATGGTGGCTGGGAGAGGTGGCCGAAACACCATATCCTTAACATACCCCCATAAGAAAAAATCGCAGGGGGTAAGATCAGGGCTTCTTGGAGGCCAGTGATGAAGTGCTTTGTCATGGGCTGCATGGCTGCCGATCCATCGCCTCGGGTATTTCCGGTTTCATAACTAACCTTTTTCGTAGGACTCTCCATACAGTTGATTGTGGAATTTGCAGCTCTCTGCTAGCTCTGCGAGTCGATTTTCCTGGGCTGCGAACAAATGCTTGCTGGATGCGTGCTACATTTTCATCACTCGTTCTCGGCCATCCAGAACTTTTCCCTTTGCACAAACACCCATTCTCTGTAAACTGTTTATACCAACGTTTAATACACCACCTATCAGGAGGTTTAACACCATACTTCGTTCGAAATGCACGCTGAACAACTGTCGTCGATTCACTTCTACCATACTCAATAACACAAAAAGCTTTCTGTTGAGCGGTCGCCATCTTAGCATCAACTGACGCTGACGCCTAGTCAACAGCGCCTCAAGCGAACAAATGTACAACTAAATGAAACTTTATAGCTCCCTCAATTCGCCGACAGATAGTGCTTAGCTCTGCCTTTTGTCGTTGCAGAGTTTTAAATTCCTAAAGTTGTGGTATTCTTTTTGAATCACCCTGTATAATGGCACCCCTTCTATCATCTGCATAAAGCCTTACGTCACCATTAATACAGATCATGAAACATTTTAAAAAATTGGTATAAGTAAATGCCTACACATACCTTAACAACGACACGAAGCTTCAAAGACAACACTGAAGGTTTTTTTTTTTTTTAACATAGTGTTGACAAGTTAGTTTCGAAAACCGCCGTCAGCGGCGCCACCGATCATAGTTGCTGAAAACGGCGGCGACCTATGCAAAGAAAACAATATGTAAGCTAGAATTTCCCCGTTGCTAATCGCTAGTGAATGCACAAAGAGCTTTCGGTGGCAAATTTCACAAGACACCACAAGTTTACAACAGCGTAGTGATGTGGTACAAGAAATTCGTGGACGGTGGTTGTCCGTGCGCTGCACAGCGTTCGGGCCGACCGGGCGTGGAAAAACAGTGGGCCGTGTGAGGGACGTGATGTTGCAAAGTCCTACAAAGTCTACCTGTCACGCTAGGGCGGAATTGCACATTACAAACCCAGCAGCGTGGAAAATCCTTCGTAAGCGAATGAGAGTGCAGCCGTATTAATTGCAGCTCCTGCGAGCCACAAACCATAACGACAAACTGGGCTATCTGCAGTTCTGCACTGCTACGCAAAACCATCTGGAGAATACATTGTACTTCTATCACCAATTTTGAAATCATTTTTTTTTCATTCTCATTGCCTTAACTTACCACTAATGTTTTACTATACTCTTATTTATTGTACTTCCAAATATCCAAACAGCTCCCTGCGGAACTTCTGCCCGCTGCTTCAGCACTTTGCTGCCTGCCAGTCTTACATAGCGTGCGCATAATTTGCTATGTATTCACGACTACTACAATTTGTGTTGCAAAATCTTTGTTTCAAGAATATAGGTGTGGCTCTGTCTTAACGCTAATATGTCCGCCCCCAGTAGCTGAGTGGTCGCCGGCACGGTAGCTCAGCGTGTTCGGTCAGAGGGTTAGCTGCCCTCTGTAACAAAGAAACTGAGTTAATCGATCAACAACGAACTTAAACGGATGTCTTACAAAGTCGGCACGGTAGCTCAGTGTGTTCGGTCAGTGAGCCGGTTGCCCTCTGTAATAAAAAACTGAGTGCAAGGATCAACCACCGAACTTGAACTGGACGTCCGCAACGACCAAACACAACGTTCGATTCCCGGCTGGGTCGGAGATTTTCTCCAATCAGGGACTGGGTGTTGTGTTGTCCTAATCATCATCATTTCATCCCCATCGACGCGGAATTCGGCGAAGTGGCGTCAAATCGAAAGACTTGCACCCGGCGGACGGTCTACCCGACGGGAGGCCCTAGTCACGCGACATTAGTTATTATTTAGCGCAGACATATGCCTTCACGGAAGGTAAGAGTTGTCAATGTCAATGAAATTCACCAACAGCCATGCAACAGAAGATGTTATTTTATTTCGTTTTGAAGGCTATCAATTTCAGCATTTCACTATGCCATCTTCAGGCCCCATATAGATCTCTCCATGGCATAGTGAAATGCTGAAACTGGGAGCCTTCAAAACAAAATAAAATAACATCTTAAGTTACAGGGTTGTTGGTGAATTTCATTGACATTGGCAGTTACTTAACTAGCTATTGCCCCTGTCCATGATGGACCAACATATTCCAGGTAAGAAATGCCGTCTTTTGCACGGTTTTATATGAATTTAGCTTTTCGTTTTTAGTTTTGGGCAACACTATTCAATTTCTTTTACTGTCCCGTTTTAGGTACATACCAAAAATTTTGGCTATTATGTCTAGTGCGTTACCCGCAGTTCTTAAACGCAAGTCCCCCTTAATTCTGTTTTTTTTATATATATATAGTACTTAAAAAAGTTTTAGCACGTTCACGTGCTAGATAGGATCATACCTCCAACCTATTTCTACTTATCATTTCTAAAGACGTCTCAAAACCACGGAACGGGCAAATGAAGCTACTGCTGTCATTTTCAACCTACACTGTTTTTCTGCCGAAAATATATCATTAAGCTTGCTGCATCATATTCATCTGGTGGGACGAGTTATATTGAAATTAACGATTTCCCAAGCAAATTAATCAGGGAACTACTGACGCATATGGGGGACAGATAAGCCACATTCAACTGCCGAACACGTTGGAATTCCGAGAACATTAGCATATACCGTCCCGTGCTCAATGAGACAGTCTATGGACCCACCTCCTTCTTCACTGAGTGACAAGTCAAAGCTATCGAGTGCCTCGACAGGCTGCAATTTTGACTCATGCCACAACTTGGAACTGAAAACAAACATTTCATCCAAAAAGATAGCGCCCCTCGTCATTTCCGCGACTGAGTACGGGATTACCTGAATAATAGGATGTCATGTCTTTGGATAGGCTGTCCTGCGACCGCTGACGTGGCGCTAAACCCAGTGGCCACAACTGACGCCGGACTTTCGCGAATTTTTTCTTGAGGATTTGCATCAATGAGAATTTGTATGAGTCGCCTCCACCAAAGGATTTGGAAGTCATGTGACACCGCATCGCCGTAGCTGTTCGTATCGTCACGCTGGGTCGGGTAGGCGCAGAACACGACTACGGATTAGATGTGTGCTATGTGACGAAGAGCAGACACATACATTTAAAAACATTGCAAAAAATGAGAGTTTGTCTTTCACGCACTGTATAATCTACTAGGCAGTTCTTGGTTATATACCTGTACCGATTTTTTGAATTGTTGATGCCGGCCGCAGTGGCCGAGCGGTTCCAGACGCTTCAGTCCGGAACCGCGCTGCTGCTACGATCGCAGCTTCGAATCCTACCTCGGGCATGGATGTGTGTGATGTCCTTATGTTAGTTAGGTTTAAGTAGTTGTCAGATGTTAAGCCCCATAGTGCTTAGAGCCATTTGAAATGTTCATGGATTTTATAATTACCCTATACTGTCTGGAAGATCAATATCAATGATACACGCTCTAAGACAAAAACGGTGTACCACGAAGGAATTATCGGAATGGGGCGGAAATATACAAACAAACGAATCATTAACGTGCCCGCGAAAGGCAAAGGTCCCGAGTTCGAGTCTCGGTCGGGCATACAGTTTTAATCTGCCAGGAAGTTTCATATCAGCGCTCACTCTGCCGCAGAGTGAAATGAATGATTTACTCAAGGGAAGAGCTTCATAAATTGAGCACGTTAGTGACGCATTGGTTCCTTATGCACGCAGTTATTCGGCTTGGCACTAATTGATACATTTGTTGAATGTCCTTCTGAGGGATACTGAGCCAAATCCTGTCCAGTTGCCGCATTAGATCATCAAAATTCAGAGCTGGTCGGAGGGCCCTTCACGTAATGCTCCAAGGGTTCTCAGTTGGGGAGAGATCTAACGGTCTTGCTAGAGTAGTAGGGGTTTGACAGGTAAGAAAACAAGCGGTAGAAACTCGTGTCTTGTGCGGGCGGACATTGTCTTGCTGAAACGTACAGCTTGTTTGGTTTGCCATGAAGGGCAACAAAACGGAGCGTAGAATATCGTCCACGTACCGTCGTCCTGTAAGGATGCCGCGGATGATCTCCAAAGTCTCCTGCTATGAACTGAGAAGGCATACCAGAACCGAGCGATGTGGCGCAGTGGTCAGCACACTGGACTCGCATTCAGGAGGACGACGGTTCAATCGCGCATCCGGCCATCCTGATTTAGGTTTTCCGTGATTTCCCTAAATCGCTCCAGGCAAATGCCGGGATGGTTCCTTTGAAAGGGCACGGCCGACTTCCTTCCCCGCCCTTCCCTATACCGATGAGACTGATGACATCACAGTTTGGTCTCTTTCCGCAAACAAACCACAACCCAACCGGAGGTAGTTTACTGAGGACCAAGGCATACCAGTACTGATAAGAGCCGCGCCATACGTCATACTTCCTCCAGATAATTAGGAACTAACTGGGTGCGGCAGGAAGTAGCGCGCTGATAATCCAACATGGCGCCCACATCCGGTATTTTTACCAGCGGATCCCGCTTTGTTAGAACTATAGCGCGATCCTCTGAACTCTAGCGGCAGCCAGGCGAACTACGTAGGCACTGGCGCTGTATGTAGCTGCAACAGCTAAGTCAACACAGCCATGCAAATACACCCACCCACCTCCCCAGGGGTCGGAACCCCTGCAACCCACTGAGATATTATAATTAATAAATAATTAATTTAGTGATTTAAAAGATAAGAAATTAAAGTCTAATTAGAAGTAGACTTTAAAAAAAATCTCACGAGATAGATAAGGATGCTTTCAAACTTTATAATGACCAATAAAATAAAAAAAATTAATAATTAAAAGGTGAGAAATAAATAAACTAATACTAAACAAGATGAATGAAAAAGTCTCCCAGAGAGCTTCCCAGAGTGACCCAGAGAGCATCCCAGAGTGCCCCAGAGAGCTAAAACACTAAGAAGAATCGCTTCTCGGGTTTTGGCAAGATCAGTGTGTAATAATGTATATAAATGTATTAAATAAATATTATGTATGGCGAACTATAGTCAGGTTGGTAATCCATTGCTGTCCAACGTGTCTCCAGACATATCTTTTCTGGTCATCGGAGCTCAGTTCGAAGCGGGAGTCATCGCTGAAGACAATTCCACTCCAATCAATGAGATATGACTCCAGTCATTGATATTTCAGGCCGAATATACTCTACTGCACTGCAAACGGTGGGATCGATGATAGTGATGAATCCGTGGTTCTGTGTGCTTCTCTGGTGATCGCTCAGTCCTCACATCTCTCTCGATAAACCGCTCCCTTCTTGAGGCTGTGTTTGGCCATGGTTGATCCACTGTTGCCAACGTTGTCCAATAGTGGCATCGCTCCTATTCAAATGTCTAGCGATTCTCCAGTTACTCCAACCGGCTTCTTTGAGCTCAGATATAAGTCCTCTCTCAAATGTGGACATTTGCGTATATTGTTCACGTGCCTGTCTGCGAGGCATAATTATTGTCCACCCGGGCACATGCTATGAAATTTACAAAGACTTCATGCCCGGTAGTGACATGTCCCATGTTTACTATCCTTGTCAGCTCCGAGGTGAAATTGGACTGCAGCGTCACACATTCATCCAACGCCCGCCAAAGTTTACAATTTTGCATTTACCATTGTATGAACGTCAGTTTCGACAAATTTGCATATCTCCTTCATGGTGCGTCGTTTCTTTTTTGTCTTAGAGTGAACAATACGAGCAACTAGGGTGCCAACGCACTTTGCTCGACCATGCCTGAAGTCTCTCAAAATACCATCGACAACCCTCCATCCAAGAAAACAATCTGTGTGCTCCCTATCAAGGTATCCTCAGTTGTTGTTGTTGTTGTTGTTGTTGTTGTTGTTGTGGTCTTCAGCCCTGAGACTGGTTTGCTGCAGCTCTCCATGCTATTCTATCCTGTGCAAGCTTCTTCATCTCCAAGTACCTACTGCAACCTACATCCTTCTTAGTATATTCATCTCTTGGTCTCCCTCTACGATTTTTACCCTCCACGCTGCCCTCCATACTCAATTGGTGATCCCTTGATGCCTCAGAACATGTCCTACCAACCGGTTCCTTCTTCTAGTCCAGTTGTGCTACAAACACCTCTTCTCCCCAATTCTATTCAATATCTCCTCATTAGTTATGTGATCTACCTATCTAATGTTCAGCATTCTTCTGTAGCACCACATTCCTAAAGCTTCTATTCTCTTCTTGTCCAAACTATTTTTGTCCGCAGCTCGTGGTCGTGCGGTAGCGTTCTCGCTTCCCGCGCCAGGGTTCCCGGGTTCGATTCCCGGCGGGGTCAGGGATTTTCTCTGCCTCGTGATGACTGGGTGTCGCGTGATGTCCTTAGGTTAGTTAGGTTTAAGTAGTTCTAAGTTCTAGGTGACTGATGACCAAAGATGTTGATTCCCATAGTGTTCAGAGCCATCCAAACCATTTATCGTCCATGTTTCACTTCCGTGCATGGCTTTGTCATTAAGGCTGTAGTTTCCCCTTGCTTTCAGCCGTTCGCAGTACAAGCACAACAAAGCCGTTTTGGTTAGTGCTACAAGGCCAGATCAGTCAGTCATCCAGACTGTTGCCCCCGCAACTACTGAAAAGGCTGCTGCCCCTCTTCAGGAACCACAGGTTTGTCTGGCCTCTCAACAGATACCCCTCCGTCGTGATTGCACCTACGTTACGGCTATCTGTATCTCTGAGACACGTAAGCCTCCCCACCAACGGCAAGGTCCATGGTTCATGGGGATGGGGGGGGGGGGGTATATCCTCAGCACAGTTGCAAATTTTTTGTTTCGTACTTCAAACAGTCCCACTTTTGTCTGGTACGCCGGTGAGTCTTACAGAGGTGAGCTGTTCCCAGACTGTCCTTTCGGAGAACGCAGTGACCTGTAATCACCGGCGGCTATAGACAGACCACTGCCCGCTGAATGCGCTGCCGATTAGCATGCAAATCACATAATGGGACGGTCAGGGCGCAGCCACCGGCGTGATTGTGCGCCGGCCCGGGCAGAGGCAGAACCCGCCGAGCCGCGGAGAGGCGAAATATTAACGCGAGTGCCGACTCGCGTATCCAGCACCCGCCAGCCGTGTCCTACTTGTAGCTAACGTGTGGAATTAAAAACTAATTTCGGGTTCTTTGCACGCTTAACATACCGTGCACGCAACCGTAGGTTACAATTAATTGCCGTTTGTGGACACGAACCGCCTTTCGCCGAATCGTTTTTTCGCCTGTAGTAAACAACAATCTAATCATATCGAAAACTAATCGAGCAACGTTTATAAACGAGAGCAAGGTTTACCCGGCTTTCCTTTTCATCAGACTCAATAAGGGCAGAAAAATCTGCGTAAGATTCTCAGAATGGATATCTTGACATACATGCTCAGGAATTGTTTTAATCAGTCTGTTGACAGGTCTGGTACATAGGGAGACCATCACGATATCCTTTTCAGTGCCTAAGTCTTCAACTCAGAGTAGCACATTCCCGAAACCCTCAATTACCGTCATTTGTTCTGTTTTTCGTCAGTCCTTAGCTGCTTCAAAATTCATGGAGGTTTGTTCCGTCTGCGCAACTAAATGACAAGCAGTTTCTTTATTATCGTACACGTTTCGCTTCTTTTAGTTGTGAAGCATCCTCAGTGGGCTGTAATACATGTAGTATTTACAGTATGTTACACTTCATCATGTTTTTGTCTTCTTTTCATATTAGAATCATTTCGTTCGGTGAAATTATCGTTTGGTGTTACGATTTCCAGTGCTGTCAGCCCATACGCTCGTGACTGTGCCCTAGAGATGTGTTCATTAATCTCCACGCTGCATCTTGCCGATTTCAGGCTTTTTTCACCCACTTTTGTTACAATGTATCACTTACATCATTTACACTTTTCTTTTTGTGATCAACATGTGTGTGTTTACAGTGTGTAGTGTTGCCAACTGACGCCGTATGTTTATATTTCGTCTTTTGTTTGTGTTGTGTGGTTTGATATGTTTCATTTGTGTGTGTGTGTGTGTGTGTGTGTGTGTGTGTGTGTGTGTGTGTGTGTGTTTGAGAGAGAGAGACAGAGAGAGAGAGTTATTGTTTATATGGATTTGGTCATTAAGTTCAATGGATTTGGTCATTAAGTTAAAAATGGTTCAAATGGCTCTGAGCACTATGAGACTTAACTTCTGAGGTCATCAGTCCACTAGAACTTAGAACTACTTAAACCAAACTAACCTAAGGACATCACACACATCCATGCCCGAGGCAGGATTCGAACCTGCGACCGTAGCGGTCGCGGGTCATTAAGTACTTTCTTTTTCTTTGTATGTGAAAGTTTTATTGTAACGTCAGGAGTTATTACATAATACACTTCTTGTTGTTATTGTTGTGGTCTTCAGTCCAGAGACTGGTTTGATGCAGCTCTCCATGCTACTCTATCCCACTTCTTCATCTCCCAGTACCTACTGCAACCTACATCCTTCTGAATCTGCTTAGTGTATTCATCTCTTGGTCTCCCTCTACGATTTTTACCCTCCACGCTGCCCTCGAATACTAAATTGGTGATCCCTTGATGCCTCAGAACATGTCCTACCAACCGATCCCTTCTTCTAGTCAAGTTGTGCCACAAACTTCTCTTCTCCCCAATTCTATTCAATACCTCCTCATTAGTTACATGATCTATCCATCTAATCTTCAGCATTCTTCTGTAGCACCACATTTAGATAGCTTCTATTCTCTTCTTTATAAGCTATTTATCGTCCATGTTTCACTTCTATACACGGCTACACTCCATACAAGTACTTTCAGAAAAGACTTCCTGACACTTAAATCTATACTCGATGTTAACAAATTTCTCTCCTTCAGGAACGCTTTGCTTGCCATTGGCAGTCTGTATTTTATATCCTCTCTATTTTGACCATCATCAGTTATTTTGCTCCCCAAACAGCAAAACTCATCTACTACTTTAAGGGCCTCATTTCCTAATCTAATCACCTGATTTGATTCGACTACATTCCATTATCCTCGTTTTGCTTTTGTTGATGTTCATCTTATATCCTCCTTTCAAGACACTGTCCATTCCGTTCAGCTGCTCTTCCAAGTCCTTTGCTTTCTCTGACAGAATTACAATGTCATCAGCAAACCTCAAAGTTTTTATTTCTTCTCCATGGATTTTAATTACTACTCCAAATTTTTCTTTTGTTTCCTTTACTGCTTGCTCAATATGCAGATTGGATAACATCGGGGATAGGCTACAACCCAGTCTCACTCCCTTCCCAACCACTGCTTCCCTTTCATGCCCCTCGAATCTTATAACTGCCATCTGGTTTCAGTAGAAATTCTAAATAGCCTCTCGTTCCCTGTATTTGACCCCTGTCACCTTCAGAATTTGAAAGAGAGTATTCCAGTCAACATTGTCAAAAACTTTCTCTAAGTCTATAAATGCTAGAAACGTTGTTTTGCCTTTCCTTAATCTATCTTCTAAGATAAGTCGTAGGGTCACTATTGCTTCACGTGTTCCAACATGTCTACGGAATTCGAACTGATCTTCCCCGAGGTCGGCCTCTGCGAGTTTTCCCATTCGTCTGTAAAGAATTCGCGTTAATATTTTGCAGCCTTGACTTATTAAACTGATAGTTCAGTAATTTTCACATCTGCGAACACCTGCTTCCTTTGGAATTATTATATTCTTCTTGAAGTCTGAGTGTGTTTCACCTGTCTCATACATCTTGGCCGGCCGCGGTGGTCTCGCGGTTCTAGGCGCGCAGTCCAGAACCGTGCGACTGCTACGGTCGCAGGTTCGAATCCTGCCTCGGGCATGGATGTGTGTGATGTCCTTAGGTTAGTTAGGTTTAAGTAGTTCTAAGTTCTAGGGGACTGATGACCACAGCAGTTGAGTCCCATAGTGCTCAGAGCCATTTGAACCAACCATACATCTTGCTCACGAGATGGTCGAATTTTGATAGGGCTGGCTCTACCAAGGCTATCAGCAGTTCTAATCGAATGTTTTCTACTCCCGGGGTCTTGTTTCAACTCAGATCTTTCAGTGCTCTGTCTAATTCTTCACGCAGTATCGTATTTCCCATTTCATCTTCATCTGCGTCCTCTTCCATTTCGATAATATTGAAAGAAAAATGTATTACTGCCCACTGAAGATGTCTCAAAAATAAAGGAAATAAACAAATTGCCTCTCATTTAGTTGCATAGAAGGTAGATAGCTCCATGAATCCTCAGTTACGTAGTGAGTTCATAAAGTAGTTCATGTTGTGCCATGCTAAGACCACTACGAAACAAGTGTGGTGCGTTGTCAGAACAGAAGACATGTTCAGTTGCCTGCAAACTCAGGTCTGCTGTGGTTAACAAGTTCATCACAGTGTGTGAGGGAAATGGCGCGACAACTCAAAGTGAACCCTAAAGTTTAAGTAAGCATGGCAATATGATTCTTGTGCGTAAAACGTGGAAATTGCACAATCCACCGTGAAATTCTGGCAATATATGAACGAAAAGCAGTGTCACGTCACACCGTAATGAAGTGGTGCCAACAATTTCACCAAGGTCGCAAAGACGTGGGTCATGCTGAAGGAGATGAAGAACAGTGTCATGTATCTGTGTCACTTTGAAGTGAAGTGAAGCATTCAATAAAAAATACTTGCCCTCTGCATAATAAAATGTTGATCAGGAGTACCTATTTCTGTTAGTCCATTACTCTGTTCTTTCCATCGAAAACAGTCGAAAGTCTTTTAGTAGTCTAGGAAACAAAGAACTAAAGGGATACTCAATTACCGCCCTTTCTCAGTTACCTGCCTGACATTGAGAATCAGCTCTTTTTTATGACGCGCAAACATTGGATAGTTGATGGACGTCGAAATACTTGCAAAGAGTTGTTCTGACTAACGTTTGCCAGCTGGCCAAGAATTACGCAAGACAGCAGTCAGCATTGTACGGTCCAGCTAATACCAACGAGTTCAGACTGCAGTTATGTTAAGACAGATTATTTGCGTCCAAGCGCTGCTAAGTTGTTGAAACATTGCCAGGTTAAATTTGTTAGGCACAGAAAGCGCTGTGCGGAGAGAAAATGGGGCCACCTGTTACGTATCATAACTCTTGCGGTCTGCACTGTCACTTGTAAGTACCTAATGCTAGCAGCAATGAGTTTCCTCTGTTCCTGACGTGCTCACCATAACGGTTAGGACTGACAGAGAGAGGTTGCTGCGAGAGGTCAACGCCTTTTCAACGATACAGAGTGCCATCATAAGTCTTCCTGTCGTACTTGCCCTGTGTACGCATCAGAGCAAAACGCTAGAGCCGTTTGGCTACTACAGCATAGGACATGGGACAGGTTACATCTCTTTGGTGATGAAAGAAAATAAAAGCTGTAGAGCTTACAAAGCGGCACTGTTTTTGAAAAATGAAGAAACCGCAGTGCAGTTGCTTGATCCACAATCTTTTAGTGTGTACACGACCAGTTTCGTAACACTTAAAGTTCTATCATCTGGTGTAAAAACATTGTCGAGTGAGAGTTCACACAGATATCAGAATCCCCAGTAACTTTACCCAATATGATGGCTTTCGAGCGTGTTGTTTTAAATTGCTGGCAATTTTGAAAGAAGTAATCCTTGCTGCTTGCGGCACTACTCTGCTATCCCCTTCGTTTTAAATTTGTACTACCGCTTTTAGCGCGCTATTTGTTTACAACTTGACGTGAATGATAGGGAGTGGCTCTAAGGTAGTTACCTGTCGACAATGAAATGTTAAAAAGAATCTTTGTCGCCTGAGGAAGCGCCTTATATTGGCGCGAAAGCGGTCGTGACTTTTATTAAAAAGTATTCTACAGCCTGTGTGGGTGATTTCTTTCAAAATCATGGACTTTGGTTCGATAGATCTTTAATGTTTCACTGGCTTTGTGTACTGATATCTGAGGACTGACTTATTCATAAGCTGTGTGGTATCTTTGTTTCCAGTTGTACACCCCCTCCCTCTAGGATATTGCCAACATTGCGTGATATTGAACATAGTTGGTACCAAAAAGGCTGCATTTGGATTGGTGTTGTCCTCGTGAGGCGTAAGTTGCATCTTTTAGTACACCGATAGATGGTTCAGAATTCTCTCTTATGCGGAGAGTCTTCTATGGGGAAAAGGCAGGAGGAGGGAGGGTGGTTGAGTGATTTGCCGGAGGGGACCAAACAGCGATGTCATCTGTCCCATAGGATTAGGGGAGGTTGGGGAAGGATGTCGGCCGTTCAGAGAAATCTTCTCGGCATTTGCCTGAAGCGATTTAGGGAAATCACGAAAAACCTAAATCAGGATGCCCAGATACGGGTTTGAACCGTCGTCCTCCCAAAGGTGAGTCCAGTGTGCTAACCGCTGTGCCATCTCGCTCGGTAAGGAGCGAGGCGGCGAGAGGGGGAGGGGGAGAGGATGGCGGGGGAGGGGAGAGGCAGACACCTGACTGTTGTTGTTGTTGTTGTCTTAGGTCATAGACTGGTTTGATGCAGCCCTCCATGCTACTTTATCCTGTGCAAGGTTCTTCATCTCCCAGTACTTACTGCAACCTACATCCTTCTGAATCTGCTTAATGTATTCATCTCTTGGTCTCTACGATTTTTACCCTCCACGCTGCCCTCCTATGCTAAATTTGTGATGCCTTCATGCCTCAGAACATGTCCTACCAACCGGTCCCTTCTTCTTGTCAAGTTGTGCAACAAACTTCTCTTCTCCCCAATCCTATTCAATACCTCCTCATTAGTTATGTGACCTACCATTCTAATCTTCAGCATTATTCTGTAGCACCACGTTTCAAAAGCTTCTATTCTCTTCTTGTCCAAACTATTTATCGTCCATGTTTCACTTCCATACATGGCTACACTCCATACAAATACTTTCAGAAACGACTTCCTGACACTTAAATCTACACTCGATGTTAACAAATTTCTCTTCTTCAGAAACGCTTTCCTTGCCATTGCCAGTCTACATTTTATATCCTCTCTACTTCGACCATCATCAGTTATTTTGCTCCCCAAATAGCAAAACTCCTTTACCACTTTAAGTGTCTCATTTCCTAATCTAATTCCCTCAGCATCACCCGACTTAATTCGACTATATTCCATTATCCTCGTTTTGCTTCTGTAGATGTTCATCTTATATCCTCCTTTCAAGACACTGTCCATTCCGTTCAACTGCTATTCCAAGTCCTTTGCTGTCTGACAGAATTACAATGTCATCGGCGAACCTCAAAGTTTTTATTTCTTCTCCATGAATTTGAATATCTACTCCGAATTTTTCTTTTGTTTCCTTTACTGCTTGCTCAATATACAGATTGAATAACATCGGGGATAGGCTACAAGCCTGTCACACTCCCTTCCCAACCACTGCTTCCCCTTTCATGTCCCTCGACTCTTATAACTGCCATCTGGTTTCTGTACAAATTGTAAATAGCCTTTCGCTCCCTGTATTTTACCCGTGCCACCTTCAGAATTTGAAAGAGAGTATTCCAGTCAACATTATCAAAAGTTTTCTCTAAGTCTACAAATGCTAGAAACGTAGGTTTGCCTTTCCTTAATCTATTTTCTAAGATAAGTCGTAGGGTCAGTATTGCCTCACGTGTTCCAACATTTCTGCGGAGCACCTGACTAGGGTTGTAAAAAACTTCAGTGTGGTGACTTCAGGCAGTAATGCTTCGGAGATAACTTGCATCTTGTTTTGTCTCTCCTGAAATACTACCTTTACGCAGATTATTCAGCAAGACTTCACTCGTTCGCTGGTCATAGATAATTCGCAGACTCCCTTTCATTAATACAGCCATCATGAGAAACTAGAGGGATCCTCTTAATCTCAACTGAACTATTGTCGACCCACCAGTTACAGAGTAAGAGTTAGCACGACTTTGTGTCAGCGTACATCGAAGATGAATGAATGCACAGGCAGGCTCAGCTCTCTGTTTGGTGAGCTTTCCAAATAATTATGATGCTGCTCTCTTGGCGTTAATGTTAGTTTCAAGAGACATCTTTTATTTTCTGTATCTGTCGTAGCTATTACCGCCCCTGTCTTCAGCCTTTTTTAGTGCGTCCGTGCCTCACTTCCATGCTTTCGCCGGAGCACTGGTTTTTAACAGCCTCTGCGAATAATAGTAACATGCTGTTAACGAAGAAGGTTTCTCGCTTTTGGATATATTGTATCGTTCAGAGAACCACCAAAATTCCGACAACTAATTTCGCAGCTAAACCAGGTGTATAAGCAGCCTGTGCTCGAAGATTACAGGTTGTAACTGGGCTAGGTAAATAAGGTTTTACGATGTTGTTGACAGAGAGTGGAGATGACGCAGTGGGTGTGGAATCCTGTTTGTTCACTTGTGCAGGAGGCTGCAGGATTCTCGCAAGTAAGGTGTGCGCTCTCAGTGCTATTAAATGATGAGGTGAAGGTGAGGCACGCTGCATGATTATTGTGATTACAGCTCTGCTGCCGACCGCAGTACTTAGGTTTAGAATTGCGTAACTACGCATGTTGGCTGTGTGATTGACAAGATCTGCTAGTAATCACTTTATTTTCTGACAAGCTCAGTCCCTAATTGCATGTAGGTAGCCTTGTGAATCAAGGAGTCCGACTGCTGTAAGTGAAAAGCGAGGTCGCGTTTTTTTTAGAAAACGTTCATTATAATGAGCAAATGTCTTGTCAGTTAAAGGCTGTATAAATTGCTACGTAGCCGACGGCACAGTAATATTTTGTGCATGTAATGTTGCTCAGCTCATAAGTAACTGAAAAACTTAAAATTGTAAAACCACCTAGCGATCATCTTCAATATCATGTACAAATACTATAAAAAGGATTTTGCATTACTACCGTTATTGGTAAGAAGCATTATGTAACTAACAGTGACTAGTTAACTAGATTCTTGCCCGCGGTCTCATCCACGAACCCATTTGTCACATGTAGACTGACGGGAAAAAATCGCAACACCAAAAAATAATTAATGTAGGGGAATGAAATTTCTGGAACACATTTGTCTAGGTAACATATTTAAGTGATTAGCCTTGGGAGATCACAAGTTACTGTAAGCAAGAGAAAAACCATTGCTAATGTGAGATGCTGGCACATTAATAACCGATGTAATTGCCAGAATGTTGAATGCAAGAATGCAAATGTGCATGCGTTGTGTCGTGCAGGTTCCGGATTTCAGTTTGTGGGATTTGATTTACTCTCAGAGAGGTCACAGTTCGTAGTGATAGACGGTAAATCATCGGGTAGAACAGAAGTTACGTCTGGCGTTCCGCAAGGTAGTGTCATAGGCCCTCTGCTGTTTCTGATTTACGTAAATGATATAGGTGATAATCTGAGCAACCCCCGTAGATTGTTTGCAGATGACGCTGTAATTTACTGTCTAGTAAAATAATCTGACGATCAAGTCCAATTACAAAATAATCTAGAGAGAATTTCTGTATGGTGCGAAAAGTGGCAGTTGGCACTAAACAAAGAAAAGAGGTCATCCACGTGGGTACTAAAAGAAATCCGATAAATTTTAGGTATAGGATAAATAGCACAAATCTAAGGGCTGTCAATTCGACTAAATACCTAGGAATTACAGTTACAAGCAACTTAAACTGGAAAGACCACGTAGATAGTATTGAGGGGAAGGCGAACAAAGACTGCGCTTTGTTTAAGAACACTTAAAAGATGCGATAAACCCACTAAAGAGACAGCCTACATTACTTACACTTGTCCGTCCTCTGCTGGAATATTGCTCCCAGTGTGAGATCCTTAGCAGGTAGGATTGACGGAGGACATCGAAAATGTGCAAAGAAGGGCATCTCGTTTCGTGTTATCGCGCAGTAGGGGTGACAGTGTCATTGATATGATACGCGAGTTGGGGTAGCAGTCACTGAAACAAAGGCCGTTTTCTTTGCGGCGAGATCTATTTACGTAATTTCAATCACCAACTTTCTGTTCCGAAGGCGAAAATATTTTGTTGACACCCATCTGTGTAGGGAGAGCCGGCCGGAGTGGCCGAGCGGTTCTAGGCGCTACAGTTCGGAACCGCGTGACCGCTACGATCGCAGGTTCGAATCTTGCCTCGGGCATGGATGTGTGTGATGTCCTTAGGTTAGTTAGGTTTAAGTAGTTCTAAGTTCTAGGGGACTGATGACCTCAGATTTTAAGTCCCATAGTGCTCAGAGCCATTTTTTATGTAGGGAGAAAATTATCATAATAAAATAAGAGAAATCAGACCTCGAACGAAAAGATTTAGGTGTTCCTTTTTCCCAAGCGCCAATCGAGAGTGGAATGGTAGAGAAGTAGTATGAAAATGGTTCGATGAACCCTCTGCCAGGCAATTAGGTGTGAGTTGCAGAGCAGCCACGTAGATGTAGGTGTAGATGGAGTTCTATGCCCGTTGCACTTGATCCATCAGCACGCGGACGGTTAATGCTGGTTGTGGACGACGTGGAGTTGTCGTCTGGTAACGAACCATACATGCTCGATTGGAGACAAATCTGACGATCGGGCAGGCCAAGCAACATGTCGACACATTGTAGAGAGCGTTGGGTCACAACAGCGGTAGGTGGGCGAGCGTTATTCTGTTGGAAAATATCCCAGGAGTGCAGGTCGTGAATGGCAACACAGCAGGTCGAATCGCCAGATTGACGTTCAGGGTGCGTGAGATAACCATGAGAATGCTCCTGCTGTCATAGGAAATCTCACCCCAGATCACAGCTCCAGGTGTAGGACCGCCTCCTAATCAGCAGGCGGCCTTCAATGTCACCGAAGGAGAACCAGCTGTAATCAGAAAACACGACAGACCTCCACCCTGCCCTCCAATGATCTCTCGCTTGAGACCACTGAACTCGCAAACGGCGGTGGTTTAGCATCAGCAGAGTGCACGATACAGGGCGTTTGGCTCGGAGCTCTCCTTGAAGTAATTGATTTCTAACAGTTAGTTGTGTCACTGTGGTGCCAGCTGCTGGTCAGATTGCTGCTTCAGACGCATTGCGATGCGCCCGAACCATACGCCAAACACGCCGGTCATTCCTCTTGGTAATGCCATGTGGCTGTCCAGAGCGCGGCCTCATTGCGACCGTACATTCTCGTGACCACCGCTGCCAGCTCTCATGTACAGTGTCTACAGTCGTGGTAATTCCTTCTGTATTGTCGCAGAGGGAACTTCCAGTTTCTTGTATTCCTGTTCCACGACCTCGTTCAAATTCTGTGACGTGCTGCTAACGGCGTCCTTGTCGCCTTAAAGGCATTCTTGACTAATATCAACTCATCGCGTCCAATCTCGTATGTAACTGACCCCCACGACCGTTCAGCCGTCGGCACACGAATCGTGCTGTCGAACGTCAACGTTTAGCGTGCTAAGTTCAACGTGCTGCTGAACGCTCAGAAACGATGCGACCTGTGAATATGGTACGTGGCCGGCCGAGGTGGCCGAGCGGTTCTAGGCGCTACAGTCTGGAACTGCGCGACCGCTACGGTCGCAGGTTCGAATCCTGCCTCGGGCATGGATGTGTGTGATGTCCTTAGGTTAGTTAGGTTTAAGTAGTTCTAAGTTCTGGGGACTGATGACCTCAGAAGTTAAGTCCCATAGTGCTCAGAGCCATTTGAACCATTTTTAAGGTATGTGAGCCCCAGCGTGGTATATGCGATTACAACGCACTCCAGCGGCAGTTGCGGGATGTTTCTAGTTAGTAAATCACACTGTTTACTAAACGGGCGCGCGTAAAATTCCCACGTTAGCTCTATTAAAATGCACATTTCCTCCATCGTCTACGAAAAGGAAAGTACCATGTCCAATCAATAAGGACACAGGCTTACAAAAGCTCCATTACAAACAATGCGATACAAATTTGCAGTACTTCTCCACATAAGATAAATATTATATCATCATTCCCACATTTTAATAAAACCCCAGAGTCAATCTTACTTGATCACTGTTCCGGCCCAGTGGCAGAATCTTTGCAACATGTGAATTACGAAGCGTAAAAGAAAAAAGAGCGAAATATCTTTACACAAGTAGCGCAAGCTCTCCTGTAGATTAAGCCAATCGAACCAACTCACCCCTCGAAAAAAGGTGAACTTATATTTACATAACATCAAATGGCTGGTTCAAATGGCTCTGAGCACTATGGGACTTAACATCTGTGGTCTTCAGTCCCCTAGAACTTAGAACTGCTTAAACCTAACTAACCTAAGGACATCACATACATCCATGCCCGAGGCAGGATTCGAACCTGCGACCGTAGCGGTCACGCGGTTCCAGACTGAAGCGCCTAGAACCGCACGGCCACACCGCCCGGCCGTAACATCGAATATTATAGTATATACTTATACTAAACTAATAAGAAAGTATCACAACCTAAAGAAAACGCAAATGTTAGGAAAAAAGTTTGTAAGTTTCGGGACGTGAACTACCGCCCTAGGTTACAATTTTTATTTGGATCAGTGAAGCTACTCACGACGCTTAACCAACAACACACTGCTTTTAACAAATCATAGCATTTTTTGATAAAAACTCTAATCGTAAATATGTTACTGATTGAAATTTAATTATAATAAATTGTACCAAGAACAATGGGTTTTGGGTGGATCTTCAGTGTGTCGCTGCCTTCAAATAGCATACTCTCATAATACTCAAGTTACAATAATTCTTTTGCCACGAATGTCATGTTTCTCATTATTTTATTGGAACGAATCACACAGTTCTCAATTTGGTGGTGTTCAGAAACGGTATATACAGGGTGTTACAAAAAGGTACGGCCAAACTTTCAGGAAACATTCCTCACACACAAAGAAAGAAAATATGTTATGTGGACATGTGTCCGGGAACGCTTACTTTCCATGTTAGAGCCCATTTTATTACTTCTCTTCAAATCACATTAATCATGGAATGGAAACACACAGCAACAGAACGTACCAGCGTGACTTCAAACACTTTGTTACAGGAAATGTTCAAAATGTCCTCCGTTAGCGAGGATACATGCATCCACCCTCCGTCGCAAGGAATCCCTGATGCGCTGATGCAGCCCTGGAGAATGGCGTATTGTATCACAGCCGTCCACAATACGAGCACGAAGAGTCTCTACATTTGGTGCCGGGATTGCGTAGACAAGAGCTTTCAAATGCCCCCATAAATAAAAGTCAAGAGGGTTGAGGTCAGGAGAGCGTGGAGGCCATGGAATTGGTCCGCCTCTACCAATCCATCGGTCACCGAATCTGTTGTTGAGAAGCGTACGAACACTTCGACTGAAATGTGCAGGAGCTCCATCGTGCATGAACCACATGTTGTGTCGTACTTGTAAAGGCACATGTTCTAGCAGCACAGGTAGGGTATCCCGTATGAAATCATGATAACGTGCTCCATTGAGCGTAGGTGGAAGAACATGGGGCCCAATCAAGACATCACCAACAATGCCTGCCCGAACGTTCACAGAAAATCTGTGTTGATGACGTGATTGCACAATTGCGTGCGGATTCTCGTCAGCCCACACATGTTGATCGTGAAAATTTACCATTTGATCACGTTGGAGTACGTACTGACGAAACTAAAATGAGCTCTAACATGGAAATTAAGTGTTTCGGGACACATGTCCACATAACATCTTTTCTTTATTTGTGAGTGAAGAATGTTTCCTGAAAGTTTGGCAGTACCTTTTTGTAACATCCTGTATACGTATAGGCTTGAAATGAATGCCAATATGGCGCCTCACAACTCTGTGCTGAAAGGAGATGGAGTGCATGTGACGTAGGTGGCGTTGTGCCATCTCATTGGTCAACGCTCAGACGGACGCTCACAAGGGAACCTCCCCATCGCATCCCCCTCAGATTTAGTTATAAGTTGGCACAGTGGATAGGCCTTGAAAAACTGAACACAGATCAATCGAGAAAACAGGAAGAAGTTGTGTGGAACTACAAAAAAATAAGCAAAATATACAAACCGAGTAGTCGATGTGCAAGATATGCAACATCAACGATTAATTGAACTCAAGAGCGCCGTGGTCCCGTGGTTAGTGTGAGCAGCTGCGGAACTAGAGGTTCTAGGTTTAAGTCTCCCTTCCAGCGAAAAGTTTAATTTTTTATTTTCAGACAATTATCAACGTTCAGGCACTCACACATAATCAACTTCGCTCTCCAAAATTCCAGGACATGTTCAGATTTGCTTGGACATATGCACGATTTGACGGTCTACACACGGAAAAATTTGAAACGTATGTTTTGACAGAGCACAGGGAAAAGTGAGCGACTGCGAAACTGTTGGATTCATTTGTTGCAGTTTATGTGACAAACTCTTATGTTTTCATCACTTTTTTGGGAGTAATTATCACATCCACAAGAAAACCTAAATCGGGCAACGTAGAAGAATGTTTTTACCCATTCGCCAAGTGTACAAGTTAGATGGGTCGACAACATATTCCCGTCATGTGACGCACATGCCGTCACCAGTATCGTATAGAATATATCAGACGTGTTTTCCTGTGGAGGAATCGGTTGACCTATGACCTTGCGATCAAATGTTTTCGGTTCCCATTGGAGAGACACGTCCTTTCGTCTACTAATCGCACGGTTTTGCGGTGCGGTCGCAAAACACAGACACTAAACTTATTACAGTGAACAGAGACGTCAATGAACGAATGGACAGATCATAACTTTGCCAAAACAAATAAAAACCTTTCGCTGGAGGGGAGACTTGAACCAAGGACCTCTCGTTCCGCAGTTGCTCACGCTAACCACGGGACCACGGCGATCCTGAGCTAAGATTATCCTTGATGTTGCCTATCTTCGCATGGACTACTCAGTTTGTATATTTTGCTTATTTTTTCATAGTTCCACACAACTTCTTCCTGTTTTCTCGATTGATCTGTGTTCAGTTTTTCAAGGCCTATCCACTGTGCCAACTTATAACTAAATCTGAGGGGGGTGCGATGGGGAGGTTCCCTTGTCAGAATATCTGACATGCCAGACATTGCTCTGCACGTTCGGAAAGACTCCCGAACGTGCTATTCTACGCTATGACGCCAGAAACTCGGCTCGCTCAACGCTCAACGTTCTGATGCACCGTCCGTGTGCTGACGGCTTTAGACCCTGTATTTAAAGCAACACTGATATACATACACATATTGGCGCTACTAGAGCCATTTTATGCGACTACGGCGAAATTTGAAGAGACATCGTCTTTCACATGCAGAAACTCGCCTACCAACTTTCGTTCATGTCGAGCAAGTCTTTCTTGGTGCTGCGACTGTTTTTCCATCAGTGTATGTACTATGACTGAAACTGCAGAGCCGGCCGAAGTGGCCGTGCGGTTAAAGGCGCTACAGTCTAGAACCGCAAGACCGCTACGGTCGCAGGTTCGAATCCTGCCTCGGGCATGGATGTTTGTGATGTCCTTAGGTTAGTTAGGTTTAACTAGTTCTAAGTTCTAGGGGACTAATGACCTCAGCAGTTGAGTCCCATAGTGCTCAGAGCCATTTGAACCATTTTTGAAACTGCAGTGGTCTGCAGTAACACTAATTTTTCTCTCTGTTGTTCCGTTTAGGAGAAGCAAGCAATCCCCAGCTATGAGTTGTTAGGCTGATTACCTGATAGTATACGTGTTTACTCATTGGTGCTTTTTGAAGTCTCGTGGCAATATCAAATACACCACTGAAACAAAAAGATCAGCTTACGCGAAGAGGTGAATTCGGTTCTGAAGACAATTTACTTACAATCTAATGGACGTGCAGGCTGATAATTGTTTTGAACACTTCTCCAGTGTTCCGCCCGCTATTTTTTGGGCGAAGCATGTGAGGCAGACTGTCCGGCCACGTGGCCCTGCGTCTCCGCCTGTGCTTATTGACCGCTGCCAGCGTCAGCATCTGACGTGGCAGAGTGCTGCTCACACAGCGCGAGCTGCCTGTGTTTGAATCTCGTTAGTTCAGGAGCTATACACGTTGCTTCAGGACAAACTGCCTTCTCCATAAGGTCTGATATTCTCCCGTCCAAATGCAAAAGACTCTTGTAAACAAATACTTGCTCGCCACTAATGACCAAACAGCCTTTTCAATCAAGAAGACTGTTCCCGTAAATCTGTCAAACATGACGTAAGTCTACTTCAAACACATTCTAGACCTTTTTACTACCTACAGTGTTCAGTATGGATATACGAGGGGAACTGTATGTGGCTGAGAAAGGCGCCATGTCACTTACCAATACCTTATACTATCGTTGC
Source organism: Schistocerca serialis cubense (assembly GCF_023864345.2). Taxonomy (NCBI): domain Eukaryota; kingdom Metazoa; phylum Arthropoda; class Insecta; order Orthoptera; family Acrididae; genus Schistocerca; species Schistocerca serialis. The sequence goes on from NC_064645.1 coordinate 616,438,145, forward strand.
AGTGGTGAAATGAAACAGTGCTGAGTTATGGAAGACCAGTCTTGAAAAGAAATACCTTTACCGAGAAATAACAGCCTAGCTTTGTAAGGAACCATGGTCGCATAGTTAAAGCTGCCACATAAATGTAATGCCTGTCAATTATCTGGCTTTGGGTTCGATTCCTTATTTTCTTTCTCTCTCTTCTTTTATAAAATGTATCGGTATGTTACGTTTGGAATCGTGAATGAAAATATTTGTAAGTCGTGACGTCGCGTATATTTCGCACACTCGTATTAGCGCTTAAAATATACGCTAACAGATTTCAGTGTTGCTACGTAGGCAAACAATTCTGAGTAAAGGTACAAGGTTGGGTTATAACAATTTACTTATGTTGTCAACACACACGGCTAGCTCAAAAATATGCGTGGTTTTTTTTAAAAAAAATGGCTCTGAGCACTATGGGACTTAACATCTATGGTCATCAGTCCCCTAGAACTTAGAACTACTTAAACCTAACTAACCTAAGGACATCACACAACACCCAGCCATCACGAGGCAGAGAAAATCCCGTTTTTTTAAAACCGTAGTAGTTAATGCCCGATAAATAGATACTGTAGCATACAGACGCACGATACAATCATCTACTTAGCTGCATTATTATTCTCAATGTTACATAAATTCTTTGTTAAACATTGAGCTCTTATATGTTAATTATCATTTGAATAACGTATACGGCAGTGAAAACAAAATTTTTACCATTCAGTAATTTACTCTTAAGCAAGCCTGAACCTCGGACTATTATTTATTATTTTTGCGTTCACCATGTATACTTGACTAAAACTTTCTGCAAATAATATTTTTTTCTCCTGATAGCAAAATATTTAAATTATTTTTCCTGTTATCTTGTGGGTAAAGCCCGAAACTCATGTGATACCATTACTACAAAGGAATGACAGATCGCCAATGATAAAACTTGAATTCTAGCGATAATTAATTATTTACACTTAATTATATTCACATGGAGGGATAGGTATGAAATGAGATTGAAAGGACAAATACTTCGTATACATATATTCTGAAAAAACTTACGTACAGTTGACGGAATCGTGCGTTCAGAAGCAGCGTCGTACAATAGCGTCTAGTAAGTTCGAGAACTAACACCAGAGCGATTATTTTATTCATCCAAGTCTTTATAACACAGCTGTATAGAAATTTCTTGATGATGTACTCATAGTCTTTGTTATTCTTGGTATTTGTTACGCAGAAATATATTTATTAATATTTTTATGTTCAAAACACTTAGGGGTGGAGAGTTTTTCTCGTTCCAAAATAATATCCCATCATTGATAGCACATTTACGTGCACAAACACGCATAGTTTTGTTCGTTATTGACACTGTTCAGTTGTGGTTGTCCTAACATTTTACTACGGTTTTTGGAAGGCTTTCCAGTAGTCTGTACATTACCTTGTAAAGAAATGGGCCTCCTATCACATACTGCCATACCGTCTTATACGCTGGAAGGACGGCAAAGAAAACCCGTAGTTGAATAAATACAAATTAGTAACTATCCCCTTCACATTCTCGGATATTAATAAAAAAAGAAAGGTTTCATAAATGTAATAATTACAACTATGTTTGTGACGATCCACGTATCTAAAGACAATATGTTGAGAAGCGATCTTAATTGTGAATAATATGTCAAAGTATTGCGCAATGTTTGCGCCCGTGTTTGAAGTTTGATGTATTATGGTACATAAGCAGACCACGTCTTGTATAGAAGAATGAAAAGTGAATCATATTAATAAGGAATAAAAATTGATACATAATCTAGTGAAATACCTAACTTCAAAATTTACGTTTTTGGAAAAAGTTATTTCATTTTGATAATTTATATTTCAGTAAAAAACTTAAGAGGCAATGCATTTTAGATTATATCAAAATTGTTGAGGTGGAATAAAATTCAGGGATTAATTACGTTAATCGTGTCTCAATTCGAATTTTAGAAATGCGCAAACTAATTGGTTTTTTTTTAATTCGTTTTGAGAGGCAATTTATGAAATTAAAGTATGAATTTTATCCAGCTCAATAACTTTGGCATAATCTAAAATGCAATGTGTTACTCTGTCCTCTCAGCCTTCCACGGGGACGTCAGTTATCGAAAGGTGACGACTTTTAGAAACACGTAAATTCTGACGCCAAAAATACACAAGTACTATCACTAAAGTCATGTTTTTAACTTTTTAACACCTAAACTATTTTTAAGAGTCGATATGTGATGTTGAGAAGGAAGACAAGATCTAAGTGTAATGTTGTCTGTATGGCTAACAACGACTGCTACCTCGATCAAATTGCTTGTGCTACTGGAAATAGGAATGCTAAATTGAATTCCACATAGAATGTGATCATTACGCAATGAGTTTGTTTTAATGGTGCCTACTCCTGTTTGATCATCTACACCGGAACAGTTATCAATGACCTTCAAAAATAAGTCCATACGTAAAAACTGTATTGACTTTGGAGAGCTCCTTCATGTTTTAGCACTCAGAAACTAAAAAGGGAGTTGTTTGTGATGTGAGAAAGACGTAATTTCAATTCTGATGTATGTCAAAGTATTGCGCAATGTTAGCGTCCATGTTTGAACTTTGATGTGTTACGGTACTAAGCAGAACCAAAAGCAACAATAAACATGTAGATAACTGTCCGCTTTTTCTTAACTTTCTTATATTAATTTCAAGAAATCCATTATGTACAATTTCTGCAGAGCTGCTGGTTCGAACCTGGAGATATTAACGAGGCATTTCCTACCTCTGTGAAGTCATCAGGGACAAAGAGAAGCATACTGTGGCCTCTAGTGTACTTAGGCATAAACAAATCTGTAGTGTTGAACTCAACTGAGGCGTGACGGCACATGCAAATTCCACCGAGATCTCGGGGAGAGGTCACAAGCTGAATCATGTAAGCTAACGTTGACGAAACTTGATAACTTTTTGTTTTTGAGACCGGCCGTACAATGAAGGATGAACATCAATGTCGACGGTTTTCTGTGTGATGCAAGGTGCAAGACGATTGGTAACAGGGTGCTTTCTCTCTCTCTCTCTCTCTCTCTCTCTCTCTCTGGGACCAGAGTGTACAGTCTTTCGATCGATGGATATAGAAGCATAGCATAAGCAAAGAACTGTCCTCTGTCTGTGGAGACGTGGCGGTTTGCACTTTCCTGACACTGATGGCAATGAGGCATTAACTGAGTTGTCTGACGATGTGGGTCTAAATAAAACCAAGCGACCATACCAGAATCCAGCTCTCCATCCAGTGGTGCACGTCTAGAATGAGATATAGTTCTGATTTACACGCAAAGCACATGGTGTCAAAGCGGCACAGAATTAATACCGTGTTGCAGAGCGAATAGAATTTGGCAGTGTGCAGCCATTCTAGCTTTCAGTTTTAATAACTACATTCCATATAAACAGAATAGAGAAACCTCTATAGAAAAATGAACGGCGTGGCGCGTTTTGTTAACACCTGGACTTCAATTCGGCGGGGAGTAGGAGACTAATGACCTTCGCTATTTGGTCTCCTTAAACACTCTACTAACCAAAGTGGAACGATCACATAAAAGTAAGCGCAGATGAGACGGATGCCAGGGTGAAATTCAGTGGAAGAATCCCCAGAAAGTGTAATTCAGACCATAAAGAGAGTAGATTACAAAATCTTCATCCGGTCAATACTTGAATATTACTCGTTAGTCTCGGATGAGTAGCAGAAACAGGATTAATAGAAAAAATATAAAGAAGAACTGCACGTTGCGTTACAGGTTCATTTTGTAAGCGCGAAAGCGTACGGAGATGCTCATTACACAAGTAGTATTGCGTTGTTTTCAATTCGTCAAACGTATTTCTTCTTCTGATGCCCAAACTGCATAAAAAGTAATTAGATACACAAAGATTTCCTTTGCATACTGTGAAACAGCTTATACGACCATTCAGTAATTTGTAATAGGAAAATGCTATTACACTCCATTTGTTTCTTCAAGTTTAACTTAAACTCTTGTCTGATCCTGAACTGTGGAGATGCATAATACAATTTCGTTTATGTAATCTCCTTGTTGACGAATTAACAAAAATAATTTAAACAACGGTATTTCATCTGGTAGAAGTAAATGAAATCCATCGTTTTATGTCATTAATTAATCAGAAGTATATATTGATATTTTACAAGAGGCCATGTTCAGTAGGACTGCAGCCGCATTGTTCAATGACGAAATGATTTGAGCTTCATGACGGCTCAGTCGTTAATCATTCTCGCATTAGAGAAAGAACTCATTTTTGTCAGAACCGAAGTGCGAATAGATTAATCTTAGATTCTTTAATGTGTAAGAATTCTGCTAAAGTTTCACGGTCAGAAGTCACTGAAGAATTACAGAAGCCTTCTATTTCACTGGCCTGTAGATCGATGAAATATAGATAAAGGGCAATGGGAATATGTCAATTAAATTATTTGCTATAATTCAACTTACGTTGTAGAATCCACCTAGAAAACTAAAAAAAGAAACAATTCTATCAATGTTGGAATAAGCTACCTGACGCGGCTTACCCGAACATTTTTTTTTAAATTATGACGATTAACTAGAGGATTTTCCCTTTGTGTAGTTTTCTATAACAAGAGGTACATTTCCCCATCCAACTCCATTGGCAGACGCTACAAGGCAGCCGTTCTCCATCACTGTGTAGTTTGCCATTAAAATTCCGAGAGGGTACGTTATTAGAAGAGCCGAGTAATATATTACTTCTTTCCTACGTATTTCTGGCAGAGAGACCGTAAACGTAAGATTAGAGAGAGTCGAGCTCGGGACAGAATAGATGGTAAGTTACACGTGGTAAGGTACCAGTGGTGCGCAAAGCAGCCTTCTGCATGTACTATAAGTTAGCTTATAGAATGAATGCTCTAAGGAACTGAAAATCTTAGCACATATTACAGCTTGAGTGAGTGCTGAAAACTTAGCTGAAAGAAGGATGAAAAAATGAATTGCAGGTTCATGCCTGGATACGAATTTATAAGGCAGCTAGTTGATATAGTACATAGTAGTAATTATGGAATGAAGACAATTGCTGGCAATCAGCAGCGGAATGGATAACTGCTTCACATGAACCTTAACGTTGGTGACGGAAATTCAAGGCAGTGCGGATCCTGTCGGAGAACAGAGCGAATGATGCAATATGTTGCAACGTCGAGTTTAACATTTCGCAGCCATTAAGCTTTACTAACATTCTCCAACTTGTGATGAACATTCTTTACTGCCATCCTCGTGTTAAGGCTAACAAGGATTAAGTATTTTCATGTCGGTATCTGTTTCTCTTCACTAAAACTTCGCTAGTTGTTGGAAGATATCTTTATAATAGTTCCTTTAAGCGAAAACGTGCAGGTACGATGACGGAACACCATGCTGTTATGAATACAGTACATGGTGATACACTTCCCCTCACATTCTTATGGATTTAGGGTAGTGGAAGACTCCTGTTATAACTCGACGCTACGATTACACAACAGAATAGACGTTTCGAACTGACGCTTTTCAAGTGGTGCTTGTTTTATTATCATATGCTGGTGGCTTCTTCCTTGCATGTTATAATTTACTCCTTGTGTCTGCGTCCGGATTAAATAATTCTGGGAAGAGTATGGTAAATTCATGAATATACAATATAAGTAAATGCTTAAATGTACAACGTCACGTACGTTAAGATTACTTTCTCCGCGGTAACAACAAATGTGAAATTACGTAATGCGGTTAGCACATGTGAATCCAAGTTCTATGGCAGAGGTTAACGAAAGGCACATTAGTAAGTATTCCTGCTTATGCTTAACTGATAATAGAAGGGATTCAGTATAGCAGGTACATAGAGGTGAATGGTTAGTGTGAGAGGGGAAAACATGTAGGACAGCATTAAATGTGACAAAAACTGCATTACTTAATCTTGACAGCAGGCAGCAAAAGTCTCATAATCGGGCTGTTGTCCCAAGCCTACCTATTTCGCGAATAAACATTTGTAAGAACAGCGGACAAAAAATTAGTCATCCAAAGAAAACTCTGTGGTAATATCGCGTAAGAACGATTGCAGCCTTGACAATGGCCTCAGTTCGGGGAGGGACAGAGTCCACAAGTGAAGCCACTCATAAGGGGCGATCAAAAGTTTCTGTTCGAAGGCCGTACAGTCCAGAATCGGTATGCCAATCAGGCATAATCGCCGTGAGCATTGAGACACTCATCCCAACGACGCACCACGTTGAAGATATCCATCTGATAAAACATTGCATCCTACTGCGTGAATAAGCCCATGATTGCCTACTGCACATCCTCGTCTGACAGTAATCGTTGACCCTTCTACGCCTCTTCTAAGGGACCAAAGGCGCGATAATCGCATGGGAGCGAGCTCTCCCACTTGAGCTAGCGTAACTTCTACATTACGGCATTTGCGATATGGGGACGAGCGCTACCAAGAAGCAGCACGGAACTTGACGCACCATTCAATAACAGTGGCTTCGACAGACATGCTGCCCCATACAAATTCTTCATTCTCCGATGAATGTCAACTAGCGTTTCTCCTTCGGTAGCATCGAAATAAGTGTCCAAGGAATAGAAAAGCAACTGGAATCACTCAACAGAGGAAAGTCCACTGGACCTGACGGGATACCAATTCGATTCTACACAGAGTACGCGAAAGAACTTGCCCCCCTTCTAAGAGCCGTGTACCGCAAGTCTCTAGAGGAACGGAAGGTTCCAAATGATTGGAAAAGAGCACAGGTAGTCCCAGTCTTCAAGAAGGGTCGTCGAGCAGATGCGCAAAACTATAGACCTATATCTCTGACGTCGATCTGTTGTAGAAATTTAGAACATGTTGTTTGCTCGAGTATCATGTCGTTTTTGGAAACCCAGAATCTACTATGTAGGAATCAACATGGATTCCGGAAACAGCGATCGTGTGAGACCCAACTCGCTTTATTTGTTCATGAGACCCAGAAAATATTAGATACAGGCTCCCAGGTAGATGCTATTTTTCTTGACTTCCGGAAGGCGTTCGATACAGTTCCGCACTGTCGCCTGATAAACAAAGTAAGAGCCTACGGAATATCAGGCCAGCTGTGTGGCTGGACACAGCATGTTGTTATCAATGGAGAGACGTCTACAGACGTTAAAGTAACCTCTGGCGTGCCACAGGGGAGTGTTATGGGACCATTGCTTTTCACAATATATATAAATGACCTAGTAGATAGTGTCGGAAGTCCCATGCGGCTTTTCGCGGATGGTGCTGTAGTATACAGAGAAGTTGCAGCATTAGAAAATTGTAGCGAAATGCAGGAAGATCTGCAGCGGATAGGCATTTGGTGCAGGGAGTGGCAACTGACCCTTAACATAGACAAATGTAATGTATTGCGAATACATAGAAAGAAGGATCCTTTATTGTATGATTATATGATAGCGGAACAAACACTGGTAGCAGTTACTTCTGTAAAATATCTGGGAGTATGCGTGCGGAACGATTTGAAGTGGAATGATCATATAAAATTAATTGTTGGTAAGGCGGGTACCAGGTTGAGATTCATTGCGAGAGTCCTTAGAAAATATAGTCCATCAACAAAGGAGGTGGCTTACAAAACACTCGTTCGACCTATACTTGAGTATTGCTCATCAGTGTGGGATCCGTACCAGATCGGGTTGACGGAGGAGATAGAGAAGATCCAAAGAAGAGCGGCGCGTTTCGTCACAGGGTTATTTGGTAACCGTGATAGCGTTACGGAGATGTTTAACAAACTCAAGTGGCAGACTCTGCAAAAGAGGCGCTCTGCATCGCGGTGTAGCTTGCTGTCCAGGTTTGGAGAGGGTGCGTTTCTGGATGAGGTATCGAATATATTGCTTCCCCCTACTTATACCTCCCGAGGAGATCACGAAGGTAAAATTAGAGAGAATAGAGCGCGCACGGAGGCTTTCAGACAGTCGTTCTTCCCGCGAACCATACGCGACTGGAACAGGAAAGGGAGGTAACGACAGTGGCACGTAAAGTGCCCTCCGCCACACACCGTTGGGTGGCTTGTGGAGTATAAATGTAGATGTAGATGTAGAAGAAACGAATAACAGCTGTTTGGACGCATTTGGTAATAACGTCACCATAGTTCACGCTTCCTCATTTACCTAACCCACGTCGGGAGGTCACGAATGTCACTCAAATCCCTTGCCTAAGTGTCGGTGCTTGTATACCCACATCGGAGTCGCGCTGCATTATATATATGCTGCAGCAACGCCCTCAAAGAAAAACTTTTTGGTGACCCCTTATAGTTACATGCTGTAGAGTTATCAAATTGCGGGAACCTTGGCTGCTACGTTTCGTCCGTTGTTCCAGACGGCTCCAGACATCTCCGTGGGCTTGAGACCGGTTGATTTGGAGGGGCCTGTTGAGGAACGATAGGGTATCGGAGTGTTAAACAAACGAGAAACGTGCGGTGCAGCCCTGTGAGCACGGTTGTTATATTGACAGACGAGGGTATCCCCAGAATATCACAGAACCGCCTTGGACCTGAGTGACACACTGTAGTTTAAATTTCCCCTTCCCCTGTCAGTGCACTCAATTCCTTCGATCAACAGAAAAAGAGGCAAAGTCGCGACTCATAGGACCACCCTAGAGCAGGGTTTCCCAAACTGTGTTCCGGAAAAGTCTGGTGTTCCTCAGGAAGTGAATAAGTGCTCCGCGAAAAACTATTAATAACATGGCGGTTTTTTCTAACATTGTTAGTTACGCTGTAAAATTGAAGTAACAACTAAATAAAACAAGTCTTTTCATTCTTTAAAATTTTATTAACCTTAAAAAAAAAGAACAAGTTATTCCATAAGAGTTCCAGGATTCTCAAAGTGTTCCGCGAGAGGAAAAGTTTGAGAAACCCTGCCCCAAAGGCCTCCATCAGCTACTGTCCAGTTTATCTGTGTTGTTTGGCCCATTTTAAGATTGGTACCTTTATGTGCCTCTGTGAGAAGTGACTACGCTGAGACCATGTACATGCATTCAGTCTCCTAACGTACGACATCAGCGGAGGTTACATGACCACCTAGTACCAGTTCTACAGTGTTTATAGCGTACCGAAGGATCAGTGTGCTTCTTTAACGGGGACCCTCGTGTTTTCCCCTTTCAACTTACACTATGTGCCACCTACTGCCATGTACTCCATACCATCGACCTCAGTAGTCATTAGACATCGTGAGAGAGCAGAATAGGGCTTCAAACGTGGTCAGGTGATTGGATGTCGCTTGTGTCATACGTCTGTACGCGAGATTTCCACACTCCTAAACATCCCTAGGTCCACAGTTTCCCATGGTGATAATGAAGTGGAAACGTGAATGGACACGTTAGCACAAAAGCGTACAGGCCGACCTCGTCTATTGACTGACAGAGACCGCCGACAGTTGAAGAGGGTCGTAATGTGTAATAGGTTAACATCTATCCAGACCATCACACAGGTATGCCAAACTGCATTAGGATCCACTGCAAGTACTATGACAGTTAGCCGGAAGGTGAGAAAACTTGGATTTCATGGTCGAGCGGCTGCTCATAAGCCACACATTACGCCGGTAAATGCCAAACGACGCCTCACTTGGTGTAAGGAGCGTAAACATTGGACGATTGAACAGTGGAAAAACGTTGTGTGGAGTGACGACTCACGGTACACAATGTGGCGATCCGATGGCAGGGTGTGGGTATGGCGAATGCCCGGTGAACGTCACCTACCAGCGTGTGTAGTGCCAACAGTAAAATTAGGAGGCGGTGGTGTTATGGCGTGGTCGTGTTTTTCATGGCGGAGGCTTGCACCCCTTGTTGTTTTGCGTGTCACTATCACAGCAGAGGCCTGCACTGATGTTTTAAGCACCTTCTTGCTTCCCACTGTTGAAGAGCAATTCGGGGATGGCGACTGCATCTTTCAACACGATCGAGCACCTGTTCATAATGCACGGCCTGTGGCGGAGTGCTTACACGACAATAACATCCCTGTAATGAACTGGCCTGCACAGAATCCTGACCTGAATCCTATAGAAAACTTTTGGGATGTTTTGGAACGCCAGCTTCGTGCCAGGCCTCACCGACCGACATCGATACCTCTCCTCAGTTCAGCACTCCGTGATGAATGGGCTGCCATTACCCAAGAAACCTTGAGCGTATGCCTGCGAGAGTGGAAGATGTCATCAAGGCCAAGGGTGGGCCAACACCATACTGAACTCCAGCATTACCGATGGAGGGTGCCACGAACTTGTAAATCATTTTCAGCTAGGTGTCCGGATACTTTCGATTACATAGTGAGTACCAAGAGACATACGTCACAAAGTTACGCGTTATAGACTTCACATCTAGATGGTAGTGATAATATTGTGTCTCATATTGTGTGACGGTAGTTGTGAGTGCTTTGAAGAATAATTTGTTGCTGTTGAAGCTGTACTCACGTAGGCGCTATTGTAAAATGTTCCGTCCAGAAATCAGCACGGACTTGGAAAGCAGCGCTCGTGTGTAACGCTGCTTGTAGCCCTTCTTAGACGATATCCTGCGAATCACGGATGAAGAGCAACAGGCAGATTTCACGTTCAAATAAATGGTTCAAATGGCTCTGAGCACTATGGGACTTAACTTCTGAGGTCATCAGTCCCCTAGAACTTAGAACTATTTAAACCTAACTAACCTAAGGACATCACACACATCCATGCCCAAGGCAGGATTCGAACCTGCAACCGTAGCGGTCGTGCGATTCCAGACTGTAACGCCTAGAACCGCTCGGCCAACCCTGATTCCATGTTCCATTATTTCTGGAGAGCGTTTGATACAGTGCCACATTGCAGACTATTTACGAAGGTTCGAACATACGTAGTAGATTCTCAGATATGTGAATGAACACGGAGACTTTTTATGTATGTGTTCATCAGACACAAGCGTATCTATCTTTAGGGGCGTCGCAAGAAATTGTGATAGAACCGCTCATTTTCTATGTAATGATCTGAAGGATACGGCGAGCAGATATCCGCCACAGTTTGTAGGTAACGCTGTAGTCTGTGGGAGAGTATCGTCGTTCAGAGCCTGTTGGTTTGCGCAAAATGGCGTAGACAGATTTCTGTTCAGTGTGATGAATGGCAGCTTGCTCCAAATGTGGAATGTAGCGAGCAGGTAAGGATGGTAGTAGGGAAGGCAAATGGTCGACTTCGGTTTAGTGGGGGAATTTTAGAAAAATGTAGTTCACCTGAAAAGAAGAGCGAGAAAAACACTTGCGTGACCCGTCCTTAACTACTGCTCGAGTGCTTGGGATCACCATTGGGTCGGACTAAAGGCTTGCTGCTAGAGGGGCAGACACATAAAGGTTCGAGAAATAACAGGGGGGAAAATTGTAGAATTGCGCCTTGACACGTGGCAACGGGAGTGAAAGACGACCGACAAAGGCAGTCACGTTTTCTCCTTCTTCCCCAATATATGGAAACGGCTGAAGCTGAAGCGTGCGAATCAAAGCCCCAGCGTGGTTCACTTTTTGACCGTCCATTACCCTTACCCAGCATATTCGAAGCGCCTCAGCCAGATTGCTACGTTCAGATGCGGGGCATATGGTTCACCTGAACAGCCTCGATCCCGTAAGACCTGTAAGAGAATACAATGACATCAAAGAGACCCAAACAAATGGTGTGCTCTAGGTAACAACACTGATAAGATTTCAAGAACACTGCTTGACGCCTATAGACAACACAATCGATACGGCAGATCTCGACCACACACACAACATACGCAATAACAGCATCCTTGGAAGGACACACACTCACAGAGCCACAGACACTGATACAGGTGCAAACACAGAAAATGATACAAACAACAATTACTGTAACAACAACATAGTCACAGATTCATAACACCTAAAAATAGGTGAAAAAGATAACTTTACGAAAAGAAGACATAGCACGTGGTTGGTTCATGCAGCTACACTGCACCTTTAATGTGATAACTAAAGCAAAGGGAAATGACTAATATAAGCAAAAAGACAATGATTACATCCAAAGAACTCGGCATACCGGAAGGCGAGGCTCACCTCCGGCCTATAGCACTGGTTAAGGGAAACTGCATCACGCACACATGAGTGTGTTTGTTTCTATTGTCTAAGAACTAGTGCTGCTTATAACATCTTGTAAATGCTTATGTAGGGCATGCCCATTGCACTATTTGTGTTTCTGTATCTAGAAGTAATTCTACATGTTATATGTGTGCTGCTATGTTATATAACATATACATATAACATGTAGAATTACTTCTAGATACAGAAACACAAATAGTGCAATAGGCATGCCCTACATAAGCATTTACAAGATGTTATATGCAGCACTAGTTCTTAGACAACAGAAACAAACACACAGAAACTCACGGTGTATTTCATTTAGTAATGTATGAAGACATAATTTTGTACGCTACTTCAGGTAGGACAGGCTTGATGTTTCTGTCGAGGCCCTCCCATCTGGAATAGCAACAACAGACACCGTAATTTAGATATTTTGTTTCAACAGTAAAATAAAATTAGCAGATCGTCCGCTTCGTATCTTTCTATTATTATCTTCGAAATTACATTTATTATTTTAACACTCCGTTTTCTACAGCTCATCCCCATCGACAAGCAAGTCGCCGAAGTGGCGCCAACTCGAAAGACTTGCTCCAGGCGAACGGTCTACCCGACGGGGGCTCCTAGCCACATGGCATTTATTACAGCCAATTTCTTTCTAACTCACTGTTATTCCCCTTGTTTTATTGCTAGTAATGTGTAACAATGTGCGATATATGTAAAATTGTATAATGTACGTCCTGATTTTTAAAATATCTAGCAGCAGATCTTTAAATATGCAATAAATGAAAAGAAATGCAGTATAGATTTGTTAGCGGTAATTTCGATCAACACGCGAGTACTGCGGAAATGCTCCATGAAAAATGGGAATCCCGTGAGGGAACAAGACGTTCTTTTTGCGGAACACTGTTAAAACTTAGAGAACGGGCACTTGCGGCAGCCTGCAAAACGATCCTACTGCCACTACTGCATCTCCCGTTCAGTCGTTTTGCTTCGCTCCATTTGCGAGTGTAGCAGGAAAGGGAATTACTAGCTGTGGTACTAGGTACCCTCCGCTACGCACCGTATGACGACTTGTGGAGTATTTATGTGGATTTAGATTTAGATATGGATATTGCCTGTAGTGTCAGTTTCTTTGCCGATTAATGAGACAATGTTGAAGGGTTCTATAAGTTCCACACCTGTAAGCTACAGGAGTAAATGGAGACCGCTTCCATTAACGAAGAATCATATTCATTTTTTGGATTTCCAGCTCTTGTATTTCTCTCGTGTTTGCTGTTAAAATTATTGGATGCAGGTTACGCCTTTTATGCAAGATCCAGGACAAACATGCAGAGACTTTAAATCAAGATACTCAGAACACGTAAATGCCCTAAGAAGTAACAAAAAAAAATGGCTCTCAGCACTACAGGACTTAACATCTGAGGTCATCAGTCCCCTAGAACTTAGAACTACTCAAACCTAACTAACCTAAGGACATTACACACATCCATGCCCGAGGCAGGATTCGAACCTGCTACCGTAGCGGTCGCGCGGTTCCATACTGTAGCTCCTAGAACCGCTCGACCATCCCGGCCGGCTAAGAAGTAACAGAACAGCACCCATGGCACATTTGCTGACCACCTAATAGCCCGTAACCACCACCCAACTAGAATAGCAACAGATCTAAGAACACTGAAATCCAGGCACAACCTACACCACAAACTAAGAATAGAAAACTTCCACATACAGAAGACAAACAAGTTTTAAATGAATACACTACACTCTGGAGAGGCTTATTATTTAAGACATTAAAGAAACTTCACATGAAAGTCAACACTAATAGCTAAAGGAGCTCTCTCACGCACACACACACACACACACACACACACACACACACACAAACAGACAGTCACTGACGGAAAAAGAGAGATAAAAGTAAACAAAATTCAAATTCTGCGTTACACTCACTCGGGAACAAATGAACGCTGACAGGTTTAGGACACATAACAACATCGTTTCGCGAAGTGAAGAGACGATTGAAAAACTGAAAATATCCAAAGTACATTTAATATGCGTACCTTCGAAACGAGAAAGAAGTATCATTCACAACAAAACACGAATAATAACAAGTATGTACATAAAACATGTTGACACACGAAAATTACGTTAAAAAACAATAGATCGGTTAACTCGCTGATAAAATTCACATTTACATCCTTTTATTTGTAGATGATAAGCCATCAATGCAGGACATCATACAGATGGTCTACAAAACCATGTAATGTAAAAATCAAGGTAAGAACAAAAACAAAGAAAAACTGTGTTCAGGCCTCATTTTGTTAGATCAGTTCAAATGTTCAAATGTGTGTGAAATCTTATGGGACTTAACTGCTAAGGTCATCAGTCCCTAAGCTTAAACACTACTTAACCTAAATTATCCTAAGGACAAACACACACACACACATGCCCGAGGGAGGACTCGAACCTCCGCCGGGACCAGCCGCACAGTCCACGACTGCAGCGCCGCTGGGATAATCCCGCGCGGCGTTAGATCAGTTACAACCTAAAATATGTACACTTCTACAGTTGTCCAACAAACAAAACCCACTGTTGATGGCACAGAGGTGCTGGAACGTGTTTCGGTAACACGAAAAAAAGGTGTTTTCCATAAAGGGCGGAACCTATATCCAATAATAGAAGTGCCTAGTAATAGGGTGTTTAGCTGGAAGCTTTGTTGAAAGTACGGAATGTCGGCGTGGTTCCTTAAGAACAGTCCGCGACGGCGGGGGCGTGAGCGTCGGGAAGGTCATGGAGCGTCGCTAGGCGAGAGTTGCGGCGATCAATAGCGAACCCAGGACCGGGAGCGGGACCACGCCCGTGCGGTCGATGGCTCTCGCACGTGGCGCCACGCCGCGGCCACGTGGCAGCGCACGCTGCGGCTCTAGCCGCAGTTACTCTCTCCTGTCCGCCGGCTGTTGTACGTCCAGCGTGTCTTGGACGCAACGCGGTTCTCTCTCTCCAGTCCCCCTGGCTTCTAATCTCAATGTTTACATTCCCCAAGACACCTTACGGTGTGTGGTGGACGGTACGTCTGGTACCACAAACACTGCCTGCCCACACTGCTCCATTCGCGATTTGTGTCCGGGACGAACAACTGTTGATAAGCCTCAGTATATGCTAGAATTTCTGATTGAGATTTATGTCAGTGGAAGTTATTATGTCACCTTCGTTGGACGTAGACACTCTCGGTATTTCACCAGAAAACTCAAGTATTTGATGCGTGCCCGCACCTCGTGGTCGTGCGGTAGCGTTCTCGCTTCCCACGCCCGGGTTCCCGGGTTCGATTCCCAGCGGGGTCAGGGATTTTCTCTGCCTCGTGATGGCTGGGTGTTGTGTGCTGTCCTTAGGTTAGTTAGGTTTAAGTAGTTCTAAGTTCTAGGTGACTTATGACCACAGCAGTTGAGTCCCATAGTGCTCAGAGCCATTTGAACCTTTTTTTTTTATTTGATGAGTCTGAAAAGTTCGATGAATGGTCACAGAAGATAAAGGAAACAAACAAAATACCTTTCCTGACTTTCGGAGTAATCACCACTAGCTAAAACAATCTTCTCACATTGGTTGCCGGCCGGTGTGGCCGAGTGGTTCTAGGCGCTTCAGTCTGGAACCGCGCGACCACTTCGGTCGCAGGTTCGAATCCTGCCTCGGGCATGGATGTGTGTGATGTCCTTAGGTTAGTTAGGTTTAAGTAGTTCTAAGTTCTAGGGGACTGATGACCTCAGAAGTTAAGTCCCATAGTGCTCAGAGCCATTTGAACCATCACATTGGTTGCAAAGCTGTCGAAAACGGTCAACAAGCACTTCTTGTGGAATAGCTCGAAGCACCGTGGTCAAGCGTTGTTGGATATTCATATCATTACAGGACAACAAGCCTGGTGCTACTAATACGATAGGAGAACAAGACACAGTCAGTGGCATGGTGTTCATCGTCTTCCCCGTCTCTCTCTCGTAGAAATTCATGTTTATCAAGCCCTTGCTGTCGTAAAAGGCGATCTTCATCGTCTTAATGTTCGATTTTGTCAGCCGACTGCTTTTGAGACACGAGGAAAACGATGAATATCATGTCTTTCCCGCCACTTGGCCTCCGGATCGTATTGGTAGCACCAGGCTTGATGCCCTGTAATGATGCGAATATCCAGCAACGTATGACCAAGGTGCTTAGAGCGATTCCACAACAAGTGTTTGCCTACTGAGCAGGATATCTGGGTTCGAAGCCTGGCCTTGGTACAAAGTTTCATTCGTCGTTTAAGTCTGCATATACACACATCAAAAAAAGTTTTGCATCACCCCGGTTCCCAGAACTCGTGTGTCCATTTACCCTCACAGCCGATAAGTGCGTTAATTAACGGCTGCACACAATGTTGTACGTATATGACTAACAGTAATGATGGAACGTTGTACATCTGACAACTTGTACTATAATTACGCAGATGCGTAGCTGAGATGGTTTTTGAACCCGATGATGGTCTGATGCTAGACCGAAATCGGTAGTCTGCAATAAAATATACCGTTACAGCTGTGTATTGCATAATGCAGTTCTTAAAATGCGATTGAGTTATTTGAGAGGTTTGGGATTAATTAAATTTAAGTGTTGTAGACAGGAGTACACAGGTTTGATGATGTCTTTTTCATATGTTTATTCAGAGTGCACTTCATTTTCATACTGGCCTTAAGGTTCAAAAATGGCTCTGAGCACTATGGAACTTAACATCTATGGTCATCAGTCCCCTAGAACTTAGAACTACTTAAACTTAACTAACCTAAGGACATCACACACATCCATGTCCGAGGCAGGATTCGAACCTGCGACAGTAGCAGTCGCGCGGTTCCGGACTGAGCGCCTAGATGCCCTAAAGGTATCTGCAATATTGATCCATTCTCTGACCGAAGGAGAAGCGTCCTACTCTTCCATATGGAACGCTACACTCCCAGTTTCAGTGCCTTGTACACAGTACGATAGCTATCTAAATTTTGGTCACTTATCTTCCTGAATCATTTGTCCTTGTGTCACTGAGAACAAATAAGTTGTCTTCTAGAGAAGTGACTTTCTAAAACAAGGTCCCGTGTTCTCCCGCTACAGACCGACAACTTTTGTTGCGCAAACATAAGATGCAGCACCAGACGCTCATATTAAATCCAGAGTGGTCCAGTCTATGGAACTGCAAGCCGTTATTTGCTCGCTGTCCTCTTCCTCTGAAATACGGCACGACAGCCGAGCTTCCTCCCTCCCTACCTGTGGAGAGCTGTCGGGGCGTGGGCGGCCCAGCGGGGAACCTGGCGCGGCGCGGGTGACAGGTCGTCGATGGCAGGTGCGCGACGCCTGCCGAAGCCAGCCTCATTTGTTCACCACCGCGAAGGCCACATCACTCACTATTCGCGCTTCTGGTTCTTTGTTGGTAGTGACTTACTGCGAGGGGCGCTCAATAAGTAATATAACACATTTTTTTTGTCGGCCCTTTCCGGTTGAAAAAATGCAGAATTTGTTTTGGGGCATCACGGAATATTTCCGACTCAGCCTCTACAGTTTCAAGAAGTTTCGATGGGTGGCGGCGCACACTGCTGTCACTCCTGCTGTACTGGAACGTGCGGACACTCTCATTCGACGTGATCGACAGATCACAATCAAACACCTTGTTGCTCAATTGGACGTCTTTGTTGGTAGTGTTGACACACTCGACCACTAGTTGAGGCACTCAGGGGTGCGTCTCTGCTGGCTTCCTCGTCGCCTAACAGAAGACCATAAACAACAACGAAGGACCATCTGCGCGGAATTGCTTGTGCATTACGAGCCTGATCGTGACAATATCCGGTCGGACATCATCTTTGGCAGTACATGGCAATCCCTGGAGTGGCGCCACATCACCTCTCCTTCGAGGAAAAAGTTCAAAGCTGCACCCCCAGCAGGCAAAGTGATAGCGAGGGTCTTCTGGGACTCTGAAGGGGATATTCTGTTTGATGTCGTCCCTCATAGTGCAGCGGCCATCTCGGAAGTGTATTGTGCTACCCTCAGGAAATTGAACAAATACCTTCAGCCTGTTCGTCGCTTCTCCGTGACAATGCAAGGCCTCGCATAAGTCTGCGCATCCGAGAAGAGCTCACAAAACTTCACTGAACTGTTTTTCCTCATCCGCCTTACAGTCTGGATCTCGCACACCTTCCGATTTGCATCTGTTTCATCCAATGAAGGATGGACTCTGTGGGAAACAGTACGTTGATAATGGGAGGTTATTGCTGCAGTAAGGTGTTGGCTCTGATGTCGACCAGTAGAGCGGTACCATGCGGGCGGATCTACCCTCCAGTAAAGCGGCGTATGCCCGTCGCACTGAATGAAGATTATGTTGAAAAATAGGGTTTTGTAGCCAAAAGAGTGGGGAATAATATGATGTCTTGGAATCCTGAATAAAAAGAACCTGCTTTCAAAAAAAAGTGTTGTATTACTTAGTGAACGCCCTTCGGCTCATCCGGTTACGCAAGGTCCGCTGTTTTTCATGATTTGACAGCATATTTTAAATTCGCGGCCGGATACCCTTGCTGTCGCCACAGTCGTCAAGTAACTTAAAGGAGAGAAGCTGTGTTGCTATCTGCCTCTGAATCGTGGAAATTCCGTTGTATTTTTCATATTTTAACTGTTTCAATATTGTACTTTACGACTGTGGAATACCGCCTAAAAACCACACTCAGGCTGGCTGACGTAGCGCAGCAATGGCCGCCAGTCAACCGCGCGCATTCGATCTGTGTCTGTGGCACACCTCCCTGTCTCACAAGCCGACATACTGCTATCTAACACAAAGGACGAAAGAAACTATCCGTATTAATTTTTCTACTCAGATATCTTTTATTTCCTTACACTTTGTTCGAGTCGTTAGGAAGTAAATCAACACTTTCTACAATATTCCCCATGTTCACAGGTTTCTGCACCGCATATTCCGTATTTCAGCATTCGCGCACTGAACTACAACTGACCCAGGATATAAGAAATGGATAAGTGAAGAATATTAGTGAGACTAATCGTAAGATACTATCTATCTCAATCGTAAGATACTGTCTTTCTCAACCAATAAAAATGCTACGAGTAACAGATGCAGACCTTGTAATGTATCAGGGAGCGTACTGAAAATTGCGTTGTTGAAACATTTCGTACCAGATTATATTCATATTATGCGATACTATTAATCTCATGAAGGTAATATTCGGATTCATTGCGGTTTATAACTAATAAAAAGCATTCTGAGTGGGATTTTGTCAAGCGCAGTACGTAAGTATAATATTTTCCAAAAATGGTTCGTCATCTTATTATTTATTTTAGAACAAAGAAAATAAAACAAAAGTAGGACATATTTATTCAATTAACACTTGTATTTTCTTTTATAGAAATACGTAATAAGCAACCAGCACATATGCGAATTTTCAAGAATTTTATGTGAGATAGTTTAAATTCAGATTCTTTTAATCAAAGTGTAGATTCATGGGACATGATCAAGACAATAAAATAAGTTTCATGAGAAATACGTCAGTAATTGAAAATTATGTCACAGTCATAAATTAAACAAACCTACGATAGCCAAAAATTCTACCTTAAATTTGAAATTAATTTAAATAATTATGATAATTTTGGTGCTGAAATATTAATATTGAGACTCTCTGAATCATAAGGGCCCCAACCACAGAAACTAAGTTTTGAGAAACATAGATACTTGTCAAAATCAAATTTATATACAAACTACAAGCGTCATAGGTCTGAATTTTTTCAACCAAGTCTCAACGTCCTATACTTAGTATGTTATGAAAAATTAATATTTAAGATTATATTTATCATTAATGTTAATTAACAAAATTTCTGTATACAAGCCAGTGACTGCAGTGTCGTTTTACAGATGTAAATTTTGTAATTAATGTGAAACTAAATCAGAACGTAAAGAACAGATACTAAGTGCACCACACACACACACACACACACACACACACACACACACACACACACACTCTGTTGTGTATGCTAGATAACATTTGAGCAGCGCAGAGTAACAAAATTATACTTTGTGCTTTGGGCCCATATGGAGATCAATTTCCCAGAAATCAGTGAGACAGCGTTTCGTGAAAGTTCCTGTATCCTGTATACAGTGTGGGCTACAGTTACAGGTTAAACATGGCAGGAGCTCTATACGTGCTAAAATCACAAAATTGATGACAATGTGTTTTAATCCCTTAGGCCTTATGGTGCTCAGCGCTTCAATTGTAGAATCCAAAAATGTAATATTTGTTTATAGCTGAAGGCTTACTAAAATCTCTATAAATGACAGCAGTAACTTCGGAATCTGTGTATATGAGACACTTGCAGAAGTGACAAGACTAACGGTCTTGCTAAGTTCCTTCTTCCTCTTGGCTGGTGTAGCGTGGCTTGATGTGGGATTCTTTCTACAGTCATTCTTACTATGTGGTGTTTCCATAATGGTTTATTTTCTTCAGTTCTTTTATTAATATTATAAATATTTAGTTCTTGCTTAATATCCACATTCCTTACATGGTCTTCCCTGCTAACACTTCTATGCTAACTTCCCTGAGAAATCGCATTTCTACTGCTTGTACTTTGCTTTTACCTCGTTTTTTCTCGATCCATGTTCACTTCTATAAAGCAATGCACGTGTACCCATAGTTCTATAAAATTTTAATTACGATTCCTTCCGTATTTTATATTGGAATAATTTGTTTACCATTCCACTTACTGCTCAGTATTTGTTAATGTTATTTCCCGTAGCCTTTTCCAAGTCATAACTCATATCACATTCTAAAAATATTAAATCTGGATACCTGCTCAAGCTGGGTATCACTTATTATTTTTGCGTTGCAATATATCCTATAATGAGCCATAATTTTGGTTTTTTATTGATATGCGAAGGTTATATTCTGCTTTCCCTAATTGGTTCAATTATACACCGCTTTATGTAGCTCAACTTCACTTTTTTCCAAAGTTGCTGTATCATCTGCATACTCATTTATCTGTATTAATCTGCATACCTGTATTTACATCCTGTCTCCAGTTCTTAGCCAGATCATTTTTATAACCATTAAATAAGGTTGGCGACAGGTTGCAGACTTCTTTAAGTCCCTTATTGTTAGTGCTTTCTTCAGTTTCGTTATCTCTAACTCCTATTGTTATTTTTGTGTCCATGTATAAGCTTTTTATAGCTTCAGTGAGATATACAGGACACCCAGCTTTTGTCATTGTGTCCTATACTCCCTTTCTGTTCAGAATGTCAAACGCTTTTTTGAAGTCAATAAAAGCTGCGTGTTTAACTAAATTCACTTTTTGTCGTTTCTTTAAAATTCCTTTTCTTGTAAATATATTTTCATAACACGAACGTCCTTCCCAGGACCCACATTATTCTTCTCATATGAGAGTGTCTCATACAGTTTTTATACTACGTTCAATATTTTTCCAAATATTTTACAGGCTTACTTTGGTACGCTAACTCCCCCACAATTTTCATAGTTATTTCTATGGCCTATTTCTAAATTGAGACCACTTTAGAAATTTTCCAGTAGCTTAATATTTTACACCGGTACCAACATTCATTACGTAAATGCAATACTCTAAAATCACGAAAGAGGCAGGCATCTTTTCAGAGTTACGTGCT
Source organism: Schistocerca serialis cubense (assembly GCF_023864345.2). Classification (NCBI taxonomy): domain Eukaryota; kingdom Metazoa; phylum Arthropoda; class Insecta; order Orthoptera; family Acrididae; genus Schistocerca; species Schistocerca serialis. Next base: position 616,459,909 of record NC_064645.1, read on the forward strand.
GCTACAGTACCATCTTGTCCAAATGCTTTCCTGTTTTCCATACTTTTCAAAACTTCTTGTTCTTCTACTGTGATTGAATCCACAGTACTATTATATAATGTGATCTCCTCTTCCTCTAGTTCTGAATCTTCTGTTTGCCACAATTTTATGTAAAGTTCGGCCACTGATCTTCGCTACTTACATTTAGTTCCCCAATACCTTTCTTCACTCTGTCCAAGTGCTTCATTAATTTATAGCCAACGGTCCTGCCACATTAGTACCACAAGTTCTTGCCCGGTCTCTGAATTGATGCAATGTTGGGCCCGGTTAGTACTTGGATTGATCACAGTCTGGGGAAAATTGGGTGCCATTAGCAGAGTGATACGCAGATCGTCGAAATGGCTTCCAATTGAAAGATTTGCACCAGGACGTGGTGCAAAACGGCATTATTATTATTAATTTGTAAACAAAAGTTTGTCTTCCCTTTGTATCCAGGTCTACTTTACTTATAAAATGATCCAATGACTCTTGGTGTGCTCGCTTAGTTACTTGTTTGGCATCGTTCCGTTTTTGCTTTGATCCCTACTCAGTTTTTGATGTTTTTCTGCTGGAGTTTTTTCTGGGTTGTTCCTTTTTCTGCAACTGGCTTTGGGATATTTTCATTCCAAATACTTAACCATTTCTTTTTCCTTGACTTCTTTTTTTTTCCCAATGCCTGATATCTTCTCTTTATTTGCCCTCGTTAATATTTTTCCATTCTCAAAAATGGTTCAAATGGCTCTGAGCACTATGGGACTTAACATCTGAGGTCTTTAGTCCCCTTGAACTTAGAACTACTTACTACTAGGACATCATACACATCCATACCCGAGGCAGGATTCGAACCTGCGAACGTAGCGGTCGCGCGGTTCCAGACTGAAGCGCCTAGAACCGCTCGGCCACACCGGCCGGCTTTTGCCACTCTCTCTCTCTCTCTCTACATCTGAACAGTTCGAGAGTCTAGAAAACATATGAGAAGCCGGTTTCGATCAAATTTTCTAATACTTCCTCGTTCGAGGTGGAACCCCTTAAAGCGAATACATTATCTGATATTGATACCTATTGACGGATGAATGAGCTGCTTCATGTTCAGATGGAACACTTGCGGATGTACTGTCCATCGACGAAGACTTGTGGCTTCGAAATAGAGTGTGATTGATGTGGAATGCAATAATACAGCTGTTGGCATATAGAAATTAAAAGATAATAAATAGTATCTACAGAATTATTCAGAAGTATTGCACTTTGTGGTTCAGAAGATGACTGTGTGGACATGAAAGACACACATCAAAAAGGCCCATATCAGTGGATAGGGAATCTCTCCAGTTTAGATGCGCAATGTGCGCAGCGCTGCATTGCAGTACGATGCAGACGCATCAGGACACGTAGACAAACCATCTGCTCCGTGTTGTCGCATCGAATTAGTTCGTGCCTGCAGACAGGCAACCGAATGAACAGATTTCCTAACCAGGCTGCTCTCATTCCTCCAGAGCAATTTGTTTCAGCGGCTTCAGTGAGGTATTAACTTTTGTCGCATCTGAATCCGCGCCCATATTGAGCACCCGTAATGTGAGTTAATAACGTGGAAAGATGCTTTACCAACTATATGCGCCTATTTCCTTCTGTACGTCTTCTTGTCTCGTGCAGTAATCTGTTCTGAAATCTTGGAAGTACTTATGAATTTATTTTCCGCCATAGGAAGAAGCACGGAACAGTTCTCATCCGACAGCGAATCTCAAATATTGTCAGATCTTGAGGTTCATGATTGTGGCCCGAAAGTGATAATGAAACTCTGAAAGCAAAATAAAATTACCAGAATCTAAAGAGGCAATAAACTTCGGGTTCCGGTAGAAATGCCCCTTTTTTCGATTTGCTATAGAGAAGAGCCTTGTTATTCTTTCTGGTAGCAACTGTCCGTGTATTGTTTTCGTATTGGTATACAAAATTCACTTATACTCGGATGAAGTGCCGTGTAAACATTTCTGCCATGGCGTGCAGGGTAAAGTATCATATTTGTAAATCGAAATACGTAACTGTAGAAGTCCAAAGAAGCATCATGACAATAAAGAGATTCCAAGAATACGGAAGGAAATGTGCGTTGATACATAATAAAGCAGCGAAAACTGAATTCTTCACATGCAGTTCTGTATTCTACCGCTTCGTAAGGTCTGTAAATAAATGTGGTTCAAAAAGCTTATTTATATTAATGACTCAGTGAAACCTTTTTCGTTTTGTTAATAACATTAACGGTTCCTGGAAATGTTGTTTGCCAGATGGACGGAGAGAAAATGCTAAAGAAACATGACAAACGTTAAAATTACGACACAAAGGCATAAGCAAAAGAAAGTGGGAGCTCTAAGGTAACAAAATCGCTATGCTCATCATAGGAGAAATGAAGAAGTTTCGCAGTAAAAGAAACAGTTCATAAAATGGTTATGTCACGAGAAATGTAACAAAAGTAATGGTGAATGGAAAGACAAACCATTTCTAGTAAACGAAATGCTCATGCGCTAAACACTGATACCAAAAACAAGAAAGGCTTACGTACAAAGCACAACGTTTTTGGAAATCAAATTGCTAAGCTGATATCGTCTATCGATGTCCTTTTAATGTGATACGTTTGATTTTATTTTATTTATATTTACGTGAAAAAAATTGTGTTCCCTATATAACTATTTCTCGTTTGTTTCTTTCTTATATCACAGACTCTGATAATAGTTTAAACCAAAATGCGTATAGTTGTATAGTTGTTTAAGAAAAAAAATCGTTGACGATGAGAAATTATATTAATAAGTTTTTAGGCATACCTCGTATCTCAATAGGTGACCAATAATCTGAACTGTTTTTATAACTGTTTTCCGTAAATTCCTTTCCTCCGGCATTCTTATTTTCACCGCTCTGGTAAAAAACCTGCACAGCAGCTTTATTATTATTCATTCTACCCATAGTGACAGAGAGGAGTGTTCCGTTAATGACCCACGTAGAGTGAAGGACATATCAGCCAAGTACGGGGAGAGTTACGAGTGAGAGAGATGGTGTCCCGATTGGGAATGATTAGGAGAGGATTTCCAGGTTCAGCATTTGCCTTACAACCACGTAAAACCTCGCGAAAACATTGGTCAGAACGGGAGGATGGGAACTAGATTTAGTCAGATGTTTGAGCGAGGTGAAAACAAGATTGCCTATAAATTACGCAGTGGATATTTGTCCGAACTTCCATAGCCAAACGACAAGCGGAAATGAACAGATGGGTTATGAAGTTGACGAGCATGTACTATAATTTTCCAAAAGAAAAATGTTTAATTCCTTGCAAGTAATCGGGATAATTATTAAAAACTTATTGATTTCGAGAAAATTTAAATATTACATGAACAGCTGCTGCTAATTATATAAATGAAGAATCAAAACCTTGATACCTTTAGTGTCTAGTTATTTTGTGCATAAAAAGTTGCATTGGTGTATAAACTGTAGAACTATTTTCTTTCGTATCGAAAAAATAAAAAAGTGACGGGATAAATTTAAACTTCTCTGCTTTCTCTTGATTTATGTAGACCTACTCTTAGTAATAATAGGATACAGATAATTATTTGAATATATTACATATCATGATTTCTGAGCAAAATTTGAAAATAAAAAGTTTGGGAAGAACGGGCAAGTGTATTGTGAAATATTTGTCTAAAATTTAAAAAGTTAAATAGTTTAGAGAAAAGTTTTAGGCGTCTCATTTGCTGTACATGATTTAGAGCGCCATAGAAAGGTGCGTACGAAGTTTCTCTAATATATTAGAGGTTGGAAATACCGCTTCCATTGTTAGATAGTTTTTATTTTTCAGCGCTTAGAAGATACAACTGCAGCGATAACTTAAACCTCTACTGTAATGCTCAGTATCCTTCGACAGGTTTGTTTGTCTCTAACATGTTTTACTAGCGGACCCGACACTGCTTCACAACTGTTAAACGTTTATGGGAACTGAATGTACGCCAAAATCTCCGTTTCTTCCCTCTCTTTGTCCATCTTCTCCTCCTCCTTCCCCCTTTCTCTGCCCACCAATCCCGCCTCCCTCTCTCTAGTCTTCTCCTCCTGTCCCCTGTCTGTCCTTCGCCTCCTCTCTCTCTCTCTCTCTCTCTCTCTCTCTCTCTCTCTCTCTCTCTCTCCCCTCCTTCCCACTCTCTACGTTCATATCCTCCCCTCTATCCACTCACATCCTCTTTCCTCACACTTTGACCATTGTTCATTGGTATTGCAAAGGAAGCCTTGCTTGAGAAATGAAGTGTCTGAAAGTGAATGGGTAAATCGTCTGGGATCATTGTTACACAAGGTATGGGAGAGACTTCTCCAGGTGCTGGGTCTGTCAGGATAGTACCTTCCATGACAGTGCATACAGGAAAAACAATTTGTCTAATGGTTTAAATGCCCTGATATCGTTGTAAAATTGACTGTAAGAAAGAAAACTAAACCATATATTTTCACAACATAACACAGCATTTTTATCACGTATTCGGTGTTAACAGAAAACCTGTATAGTATTGTCTAAAAAAATATATAGCCTATATCCGTGTGAATCCTAGAGTACTGCGCAAAATTCTGAAGTAAATCGAGCAAGAACTTTTCAATATTTTTGCCAACAACGTACCCTCCTTATACACTCCTGGAAATGGAAAAAAGAACACATTGACACCGGTGTGTCAGACCCACCATACTTGCTCCGGACACTGCGAGAGGGCTCTACAAGCAATGATCACACGCACGGCACAGCGGACACACCAGGAACCGCGGTGTTGGCCGTCGAATGGCGCTAGCTGCGCAGCATTTGTGCACCGCCGCCGTCAGTGTCAGCCAGTTTGCCGTGGCATACGGAGCTCCATCGCAGTCTTTAACACTGGTAGCATGCCGCGACAGCGTGGACGTGAACCGTATGTGCAGTTGACGGACTTTGAGCGAGGGCGTATAGTGGGCATGCGGGAGGCCCGGTGGACGTACCGCCGAATTGCTCAACACGTGGGGCGTGAGGTCTCCACAGTACATCGATGTTGTCGCCAGTGGTCGGCGGAAGGTGCACGTGCCCGTCGACCTGGGACCGGACCGCAGCGACGCACGGATGCACGCCAAGACCGTAGGATCCTACGCAGTGCCGTAGGGGACCGCACCGCCACTTCCCAGCAAATTAGGGACACTGTTGCTCCTGGGGTATCGGCGAGGATCATTCGCAACCGTCTCCATGAAGCTGGGCTACGGTCCCGCACACCGTTAGGCCGTCTTCCGCTCACGCCCCAACATCGTGCAGCCCGCCTCCAGTGGTGTCACGACAGGCGTGAATGGAGGGACGAATGGAGACGTGTCGTCTTCAGCGATGAGAGTCGCTTCTGCCTTGGTGCCAATGATTGTCGTATGCGTGTTTGGCGCCGTGCAGGTGAGCGCCACAATCAGGACTGCATACGACCGAGGCACACAGGGCCAACACCCGGCATCATGGTGTTGGGAGCGATCTCCTACACTGGCCGTACACCACTGGTGATCGTCGAGGGGACACTGAATAGTGCACGGTACATCCAAACCGTCATCGAACCCATCGTTCTACCATTCCTAGACCGGCAAGGGAACTTGCTGTTCCAACAGGACAATGCACGTCCGCATGTATCCCGTGCCACCCAACGTGCTCTAGAAGGTGTAAGTCAACTACCCTGGCCAGCAAGAACTCCGGATCTGTCCCCCATTGAGCATGTTTGGGACTGGATGAAGCGTCGTCTCACGCGGTCTGCACGTCCAGCACGAACGCTGGTCCAACTGAGGCGCCAGGTGGAAATGGCATGGCAAGCCTTTCCACAGGACTACATCCAGCATCTCTACGATCGTCTCCATGGGAGAATAGCAGCCTGCATTGCTGCGAAAGGTGGATATACACTGTACTAGTGCCGACATTGTGCATGCTCTGTTGCCTGTGTCTATGTGCCTGTGGTTCTGTCAGTGTGATCATGTGATGTACCTGACCCCAGGAATGTGTCAATAAAGTTTCCCCTTCCTGGGACAATGAATTCACTGTGTTCTTATTTCAATTTCCAGGAGTGTACATTACATTACGAGGTACATATCTATATTCACTGATGGAAAAGAACTGCAACACCAAAAAATAGTGTAGAGTAATGAAGTTTCAGGAATACATTTGTCTAGGTAACGTTTTTAAGTGATTGAGACTGCAAGATTACAGGCTAATGTAAGCGTGCCATAAGCCATTGCAAACTGTGAAATGCTGGTACAATAATGAGCGGTGTAACTGCCGGAGTGTTGAATGCAAGTATGCAAACGTGCATGTTTTGTGTTCGTACAGGTGTCAGATGTCAGTGTTCCATGACTGGTGATGGTGTTCCATGCCTGGTGGACTTGGTCGGTCAGTAGAGGAACGGTTAATCTTGGTTGTGGATGACACTGGAATTGTTGTCCGATGATGTCCCATAAGTGCTCGCTTGAAGACAGATCTGCTGATCGAGCAGACCAAGGCAACAAGTCGAAACACTGCAGGGCATGTTGGGTTACAACACGTGGCCGAGCGTTGTCCTGTTGGAAAACACCCCTTCGAATGCCATTCATGAACGGCACCGCTACAGGCTGAGCCGCTACACGTACTTGTGCAGTCAGGGTGCTTGGTATAACCACGAGAGCGCTCCCGCTGACATACGAAATCGCACCCCGGACCATAAATCCAAGTGTAGGTCCAGTGTGTCTATGATGCAAGTCAGTTGGCTGCAGGCCCTCAACCGGCCTCCTTATAAACAACACACGGTCATCACTGGTACCGAGGCGGAATCAGCTTTCATCAGAAAACACAACGGACCTTCATCCTGTCTCCAATCAGCTCTCGCTTCACGCCACTGAAGTCGCAAGCGACAGTGGGTTGGGGTCAGCGGACTGCACGCTACAGGGCGTGTGGCTCGGAGCTCTCCTTGAAGTAATCGATTTGTAACAGTTGGTTGCGTCACTGTGGTGCCAACTGCTGGTCAAATTGCTGCCGCAGATGCAGTGCGATGCGTCAGAGCCACACGTCGAACACGGTGGTCCTGACTCTCGGTAGTGACACATTGTCGTCCAGAACCCGCTCTTCTTGCGACCGTACATTCTAGTGACCGCCGCTGCTAGAAATAAGTGCAATGGCTACATTGCTGCCAAGTTTTGCTGCAGTATCGCAGGTAGAACCTACTCGTAGCCCTACTACACGACCTCGTTCTAAGTCAGTAAGGTGTTGACAAAGGCTTCTTTGTCGCCTTGAAGACTTTCCTGATTCACATCAGCTCACCAGTCCAATTTCAAAGGTAACTAGAGCTCACAACTGGCACAACGTGCATCTAAAGTAAACCTGATTTGTATCCTCAGAATGGAGCTAACAGCGCCAGTCTTAGAGATGAACTTTCAAATGTAGAAACACGCCCGCCAACTTTCGTTTATATTTGACAACGCCTTCTTGGTGTTCCGACCTTTTGCGTTTAAAAATATTCGGCCTTTGTCTGTCAGAGTGATTAGTAAAGTATCGTGTAGACATTAAAAATACCAAGCTAAAATTTTCGTATCAAATGAGACATTTTCTCAGTATTGCATTTTCTTACAGACGTGGAGACGACAGGTAAGGCTGTTGGGACGGGTTATCATGAATAAAAAATAATTTGTGCGATGCGAGTTTGGTTTTTTAATGGTTATGTGTATAAAGGGTGCTCCATTGATAGTGACCGGGTCAAATATCTCACGAAATAAGCATCAGACGAGAAAACTACGAAGAACGAAACTCGTCTAGCTTGAAGGGGCAACCAGATGGCGCTGTGGTTGGGCCGCTAGATGGCGCTGCCATAGGTCAAACGGATATCAACTGCGTTTTTTAAATAGGAACCCTTATTTTTTATTGCATATTCGTGTAGTACGTAAAGAAATATGAATGTTTTAGTTGGACCACTTTTTTCGCTTTGTGATAGATTTCGCTGTAATGGTCACAAACGTATAAGTACGTGGTATCACGTAACATTCCGCCAGTGCGGATGGTATTTGCTTCGTGATACAGTACCCGTGTTAAAATGGACCGTTTACCAATTCTGGAAAAGGTCGATATCGCGTTGATGTATGGCTATTGTCATCAAAATGCCCAACGGGCGTGTGCTATGTATGCTGCTCGGTATCCTGGACGACATCATCCAAGTGCCCGGACCGTTCGCCGGATAGTTACGTTATTTAAGAAAACAGGAAGTGTTCCGCCACATGTGAAATGTCAACCACGACCTGCAACAAATGATGATGCCAAAGTAGGTGTTTTAGCTGCTGTCACGGCTAATCCGCCCATCAGTAGCAGACAAATTGTGCGAGAATCGGGAATCTCAACAACGTCGGTGTTGAGAATGCTACATCAACATCGATTGCACCCGTCCCATATTTCTATGCACCATGAATTGCATGGCAACGACTCTGAACGTCGAGTACAGTTCTGCCACTGGGCAGAAGAGAAATTACGGGACGATGACAGATTTTTTGCACCCGTTCTATTTAGCGACGAAGCGTCATTCACCAACAGCGGTAACGTAAACCGGCGTAATATGCACTATTGGGCAACGGAAAATCCACGATGGCTGCGACAAATGGAACATCTGCGACCTTGGTGGGTTACTGTACAGTGCAGCATTATGGGAGGAAGAATAATTGGCCCCCATTTTATCGATGGCAGTCTAAATGGTGCAATGTATGCTGCTTTCCTACGTAATGTTCTACCGATGTTACTACAAGAGGTTTCACTGCATGCCAGAATGGCAATGTACTTCCAACATGATGGATGTCCGGCTCATAGCTCGCGTGCGGTTGAAGCGATATTGAATAGCATATTTCATGACAGGTGGATTGGTCGTCGAAGCACCATACCATGGCCCGCACGTTCACCGGATCTGACGTCACGGATTTCTTTCTGTGGGGAAAGTTGAAGGATATTTACTATCGCGATCCACCGACAACGCCTGACAACATCCGTCAGCGCATTGTCAATGCATGTGCGAACATTACGGAAGGCGAACTACTCGCTCTTGAGAGGAATGTCGTTACAAAATGGTTCAAATGGCTCTAAGCACTATGGGACTTAACTTCTGAGGTCATCAGTCCACTAGAACTTAGAACTACTTAAACCTAACTAACCTAAGGAAATCACACACATCCATGCCCGAGGTAGGATTCGAACCTGCAACCGCGCGGTCGCGCGGTTGCAGACTGTAGCGCCTAAAACCGCTCGGCCACTCCGGCCGGCAATGTCGTTACACGTATTGCCAAATGCATTGAGGTTGACGGAGATCATTTTGAGCATTTATTGCATTAATGTGGTATTTACAGGTAATCACGGTGTAACAGTATGCGTTCTCAGAAATGATAAGTTCACAAAGGTACATGTATCACATTGGAACAACCGAAATAAATGTTCAAACGTACCCTACTTTCTGTATTTTAATTTAAAAAACCTACCTCTTACCAACTGTTCGTCTAAAATTGTGAGCCATATGTTTGTGACTATTACAGCGCCATCTATCACAAAGCGAAAAAAGTGGTCCAACTAAAACATTCATATTTCTTTACTTACTACACGAATATGCAATAAAAAATGGGGGTTCCTATTTAAAAAAACGCAGTGATATCCGTTTGACCTATGGCAGCGCCATCTAGCGGGACAACCACAGCGCCATCTGGTTTCCCCCTTCAAGCTAGACGAGTTTGGTTCTTTGTAGTTTTTTGGTCCGGTCACGATCAATAGACCACGCTGTATAGCATACGCCACCCGAGTGTGAAAATCTGAAGTAAATCGGTCCAGATTTTTGGCAACAACGTTAAACAGCGACCTGTCTTCATATAGTAGTATAAATTTCTTCTTCTAGACAAATCAAAAATGGTTCAAATGGCTCTAAGCACAATGGTACTTAAAATATGAGGCCATCAGTGCCCTAGACTTAGAACTTCTTAATCCTAACTAACCTAAGGACAACACATATGTTAAGTCCCATAGTGCTCAGAGCCATTTGAACCATTTGACAACACATACATCCATGCCCGAGGCAGGATTCGAACCTGCGACCGTAGCAGCAGCGAGGTTCCGGACTGAAGCGTCTAGAACCTCTCGGCCACATCGCCCGGCGAAAAATCATTTCATAAGATTTTCAGTTATTTTCAAATTTAGTTTTGGGACACCATTGCAGGTAGAGTATATGAAAAGCTAACGTTTGTACAACGTATTTGTAAGCATATTTATTTCTGGGAACATAGTTGGTGACCTGTTTGGCATGTGGGGTGTGCCTACGTCGCTACCGACTTCAAGCAATGATACCGTATGTCACCGAAAATAACGTTCTTCGAATATTCGACTGAGTTTAAGTTTCGACTGTGAAGCACGGATTCTCGAAATGACGCGAGGCCCTTAATGCAGCACTGTCCCTGAGCTGCGCCCGGTCGTTGTGCCCTGAGGGCGGCGCGGCAGTTGTTAAAGGGAGCACCTGTGCTGACGTCAGCGCGCAGTGGGGCAGCGGGAGCGATGCTGCGGGCCGACAGAGACGCAGACGGCGGGCGCCGGGAGCAAGGGCCGTCGCGACGCATCGACCGCGCACCGCCGGCCAGCCTTAAAGGGGCCCGGCCGGTCGCCGGCATCCACGTCTGCGGCGAGTCTCCTTTCCAACTTTGGCGCAAGCAGGAAGGGAACGCCTGCACGCCGGACCGGTCTCCGGCTGCGGCCCGACGTCTGTGCCGACCGCAGAGAGCCGCTGCCGAGTCACGTCTCTGTCCACGCCGCTCCACCTGACATCTGCTTCCCAGCCTGCCCACGCCGAGACCACTCCGTATCGCATTGCACAGTCCTTGACTCACTTTGACAGCTGTTGATGCCGTTCGGGTTTCATCTTATTTCTTGCTTCCATTCGATTCCCGGCGGGGTCAGGGATTTTCTCTGCCTCGTGATGACTGGATGCTGTGTGCTGTCCTTAGGTTAGTTAGGTTTAAGTAGTTCTAAGTTCTAGGGGACTGATGACCATAGATGTTAAGTCCCATAGTGCTCAGAACCATATCTTGCTTCCAGGACGTCATCTCCTCGCTTGGCAAAAGCGGGATGGGTGTGGGGTTGAGGAACTGTTGTATTTTAAATAGGTAATTTAAGAAAAATTGTTACAGCCCGAGGCTTTATAAAGAAAACTGTTTACTTGCGTAGCCTCCGCAAAAGTGAGATTTGGACACTGAAATAATCAGTAAGTTTCTTATGAGTCAGATTCGTACGTCGATTATATACAGGTAGGCGTTTCACCAACAGTAGTTTCCCCCTACTGTCCCAAATAAATCTTTGTTTTGTATAGCTGAGTTGTTTGTTGCCTCTGTGTATGTCAGTTTCTGTGGACTGAACGCCCCTTTCGTCAGATAATACAGGGTGTTACAAAAAGGTAGGCCAAACTTTCAGGAAACATTCCTCACACAAAAATAAAGAAAAGATGTTACGTGGACATGTGTCCGGAAACGCTTAATTTCCATGTTAGAGCTCATTTTAGTTTCGTCAGTATGTACTGTACTTCCTCGATTCACCGCCAGTTGGCCCAATTGAAGGAAGGTAATGTTGACTTCGGTGCTTGTGTTGACATGCGACTCATTGCTCTACAGTACTAGCATCAAGCACATCAGTACGTAGCATCAACAGGTTAGTGTTCATCACGAACATGGTTTTGCAGTCAGTACAATGTTTACAAATGCGGAGTTCGCAGATGCCCATTTGTTGTATGGATTAGCAAGGGGGATAGCCGTGGCGCGGTACGTTTGTATCGAGACAGATTTCCAGAACGAAGGTGTCCCGACAGGAAGAAGTTCGAAGCAATTGATCGGCGTCTTAGGGAGCACGGAACATTCCAGCCTATGACTCGCGACTAGGGAAGACCTAAAACGACGAGGACACCTGCAGTCGACGAGGCAATTCTTCGTGCAGTTGACGATAATCCTAATGTCAGCGTCAGAGAAGTTGCTGCTGTACAAGGTAACGTTGACCACGTCACTGTATGGAGAGTGCTACGGGAGAACCAGTTGTTTCCGTACCATGTACAGCGTGTGCAGGCTCTATCAGCAGCTGATTGGCCTCCACGGGTACACTTCTGCGAATGGTTCATCCTACAATGTGTCAATCCTCATTTCAGTTCAAATGTTCTCTTTACGGATGAGGCTTCATTCCAACGTGATCAAATTGTAAATTTTCACAATCAACATGTGTGGGCTGCCGAGAATCCGCGCGCAATTGTGCAATCGTGTCATCAACACAGATTTTCTGTGAACGTTTGGACAGGCATTGTTGGTGATGTCTTGATTGGGCCCCATGTTCTTCCACCTACGCTCAATGGAGCACATTATCATGATTTCATACGGATTACTCTACCTGTGCTGCTAGAACATGTGCCTTTACAAGTACGACACAACATGTGGTTCATGCACGATGGAGCTCCTGCACATTTCAGTCGAAGTGTTCGTACGCTTCTCAACAACAGATTCGGTGACCGATGGATTGGTAGAGGCGGACCAATTCCATGGCCTCGACGCTCTCCTGACCTCAACCCGGTTCCAAATGTAGAGACTCTTCGTGCTCGTATTGTGAACGGCTGTGATACAATACGCCATTCTCCAGGGCTGCATCAGCTCATCAGGGATTCCATGCGACGGAGGGTGGATGCATGTATCCTCGCTAACGGAGGACATTTTGAACATTTTCTGTAACAAAGTGTTTGAAGTCACGCTGGTACGTTCTGTTGCTGTGTGTTTCCATTCCATGATTAATGTGATTTGAAGAGAAGTAATAAAATGAGCTCTAACATGCAAAGTAAGCGTTTCCGGACACATGCCCACATAACATATTTTCTTTCTTTGTGTGTGAGGAATGTTTCCTGAAAGTTTGCCCGTACCTTTTTGTAGCACCCTGTATACCACCATTATGATCACCGTCTGCAGACGAACAAACGGCGATAATATCGTCGTCATATCGAAGCCAGCATCACTGATATTTCGCGTACCAGTCATTTACGTCTATAAAACCTATGTCTGAGCGTCCTAATAACTTTACAAATCCTTCAACACCAATAGGAAACAGCGACGATTTTCAACAACTCTCCGTTAATTTTAAATGCGATCATTTTAGGTTAGGCTTTAGCGTGACTGTTATTGACATTAAATGAAACAATAAGTTTACTGTTATCAGTCAGCGTTTTATTTTTATTTATTTCCACGACGCGTTTCAAAGGTTATAACCTCCATCATCGGGTGGATTTACATTAGTTAGTATGACATTTGTGTGTGTGCTGTGTTACGATTTTTTGGAGGAACTTGTGGCACTGCCTTGAGTGGTCACAGGTTCCTTCCGCTGTCGCAACACATCACATGTATACTGTCATATTTGTAAACAAATATATTGTTAACCTCAGCGGTTTGGTCCCTTAGGAATTCACGCACTGTTTTCTAGGAACATACTGTCTTCTAGGCATTTTTAAGTGCTCGCTGTGCGCTCAGAACTGAAAAGTGAGACGTGACACGATAGAAACACTGCACAATATAGCTGCATCCAATAAGTTTGCAAGTGATGCTGCGAAATTAAATTCCAGAGAAATTAGTGCTTTAGCCTTCAAAGCCAATAAAATAATAAGACACCTCCAAAAAAACAACAGCTCACACAGTAACAATAGCCTAACCGTTCTAAATTGTATCAATTCCAATATTTCTAAGAGTAAAGCTTTAAGACTCAAAGCTGGTAAAAATAATTGTGCAGTCGTATAAACATGACAAAACCATGGAATTCTTCCATAGTAACACCATACCCATAATAGATTTTGATCCTACTTCTAGATTCCAGGCCAACATTAAGAAAACACTCCTAACAAAATGGGAAGTACGTGACACCATTTCTATTAACCCCACTGCATCTTGCTTCCAATCACAGCTTAAGATCCATAAAGAAAACTGTCCTCTTAGGCTGATAGCTAACGCTAGGGACAGCCCTTCATACTGATCAAATAACAAACTGCTTCCTCAACTTAAAAACCACCATACTTTTGAAAACAAATTCTCCATTAAGAACACACATGAACTCATTGACAAAATTAAAGATGTATACTTTCCACCGACAGCCAGATTTGCGCCGCATGACATAATACACCTATTTCTGACATCCATATAGAGGACACAATAAACATAATCCAGAACAATCTACTCAAACATAACAAACTAAACTTGGCAGAGGTCTGTGAGCTCATTGAGTTATTTGCCTTGGTACTGTCATACAATTATTTCAGTTTTAATAACAAAATATGCAAACAGCAATGGGTAACAGCCTAGGTACGACGTAAGCAGTTATTTACATAAATCACTTACAGCAGACATTTTTTGAAGTTGACAGTCGCATCAACGGCAAAATCTACTACGAAACGTATGTTGACGGCACAATTATAGTTTTCGAATGGCACCAATGAGGAAATTGACACATTAGCAACAAATCTGAGCAGCATGCATAAAAACATTAAATTCACCGCTGAACATTAGACAAACAACAGCGTCAATTTCTTAGGCACTAAAATCACCAACAAAAACCATAAACATCTTTTTGATATTTACATAAAGTCAACATCCATTGATGTGTGTATAAACAGCTCATCTTGTCATCCAAGGCAGCATGAGATGGCATATTTTAGATCCACGTTGAATCGCCTACATAAAATTCGACTTGAACTAGTACAAAAAGAAAAAGAACAGGAACCAATACCATTAGAACCATAGCCTCAAACAATCGATGAAGCCCTCTCATGATAGAGAAACTATTAAAAAAATCCAAAAAAGCTGCATACCAGACAACCGCTCAGTCAACACAAGGTACAGTAGAAAACAGCTGAAGGTACGTTGTACTACCTTTTTAGGGAGCATATCCTATAAAAGAAGCACTCTATCCAAAAACACAAACATTAAAATAAGCTTCCACGCACACACAACAAACTTCAGCAGATAGCAATTCAAAACTTACAGAATAATAAGCCCCCCCCCCCCCCCATACAAAAAATCTGTCATGTACAAACTCAGCTGTCAAAGTCGCTCCTCGTACTATATAAGATACACTGGGAGAAGCTTTTAGACTCCGTTCAAAGAGCATATGGATGCCATACCTTTGAACAACATTTCAAAATCCACGTTTCCCATGCACACAACTATTAACAACTATGCAATAAAGAGCACTGAAAACAACATCCAGCTATTGCATCATGCTGGGAAAGGCAGCTTTATGAATTTCCTTGAAGAGCTTGAAGCATATGTACATAAGAGCAAATCGCCACAAAATCTCTTCAATGAACAGACGAAGTTAGCCAAAGCAGCTTTTTCTCAAAATTTCATTCACCTGCTTTCCAGTTTAAAATAAATACTACTCCCTTTAACACTGACAACCTGCAGACACTAACCCATTATGAAATAGAGCATAAAATATAGCAGCTTGCTTTGTCATACAATACCTTCAAGTAGCTATACAACAAAAAATTTATGAAATATGCATTGTTTTAATATTTGTTGTGTATACCTATACCTTATCATTTACTTTGCTTCCAATGTATACGATAATATTTACACAGTATGACTGAAATATTATTTTATAACAGACTGGTTTGTTTAACTTAATTTGTTTAACTTAATTTTTATCAGTTCTCTTTTAATATAAATAGCAAGCAATGCAACGTTAGTGGACTGCAAATTTCTACTGTCACATATATGTATATATCGAAATACCTCTGAGAATGAAAGTCTTTGGCATTGACGTGGTTGTGATATCGCCGACTTTATATACATACTTCCATGTGGTGGAACTTCTTGGTGTGTGAGTAGTGCTTTAGATTAGATACATACGAGGCGCATTGGGAAAGAAAGCTCCGATCAGGCGCGAAATGGAAACCACTACGAAAATCCGATGGAACGTTGCACAGGTGTGTTGGGCAGTGTCTTTAATGTGCCTGTCGGTCGCTTCATGTCGCTCTTTTCAGTTCGGAGCGCAAAGTGATCACGTAGAAATGCCTAAAACAACAGTGTCTCCCGCCAAGTATATGGATCTGGTGACAGATTTCGCCTGAAGCTATGCAACCCACATAAGTGTCATGTGTTTCTTTCTTCAAGACAATTTTCAGCCGCATTCTGCAGGGGCAATGAAGACGCTCCTGCAGCGTTTTCTATGGGAAGTGTTTGATCACTCACAATACAGCGCTTAATTGGCTGCCTCCGTTGTTCATCTCTACTCACATGGACCGCTGGCTACGAAGACATTTTGGCACAAACAAACGAAAGGCAGACCAGTGTAGAGAATTGACGGGAAGCAGAGGACGCTGCTTTCGTGACGAGGGTACTGGAAAGTTTGTACAACGCTACGACAAATGTCTAAGTCGAAGTGGCGACTATTTAGCTAGGTAGCTGGAAGGTGTGGCTAACTGCTGCGAATAAAATTATTTTTGATTTTCACTGAGGTTTTCATTTTGCGACCGATTGGACCTTACTTTCGGAACAGCCCTCGTATATATAATATATATATATATATATATATATAGTCCAAAAATCCGCTCCATTACGTTCCAGTATTGACTGCCTGTGTTCTTGCAGCAGCAAAGACTGTATGAAGCACTTTATTGCACATAAACTCCGGGAACACTTTCAATTATTTATTGAACAAGAACCAAACATTGTACAGATATCATACATATGTTATTTTGAAGAGAAACCCTGAAAGCTTTTTTTTTTCATGTATACCGCCACAACGTAGTTTGGTAATTTGCCGATAGTCAGCGCTAGTCGCAAACATGGCGAGTTCAGGTGGGCTGGGGATGGCATTGTTGATCGCTCAATTTTTAGCGACAAAGCCACTTTTCACACTAATGGGAAAGTGGATAGACATAATTATCGAATCTGGCGTACAAAGCATTCACACGAATGCATTGAATTTGAGCGTGATCACAAAGGTAAATGTTTTTTGTGCCTTGTCACGTCGAAAACTGTACGGGTATTCTTCTTCGCCGAGAGCACTGTCACTAGATATTCCTACTTCGACATGTTGCAGCAATGGCTGATGCCTCAAATGCAATCGGACTCTCGATTCATCCTCCAGCAAGATGGGGCTCCACCCCATTTTGATCGTGAAGTTCGTGGGTACCTGAACATGGAGCTGCCGCATCGATGGATCGGCCATGCTGCAGAAGGGGACAGCTGTTTCATGATATGGCCTCCCCTATCACCAGATCTCACTCCATGTGACATTTTTCTGTGGGGACACATTAAAGATCTGATGTATGTACCGCCTCTACCACGTGAAGTAGCAGAGTTCCGGGAGAGAACACGGGAAGCGACTGCCACAGTCGACGATACCATGCTGGGACGGGTATGGCAAGAAATCGATTAGCGTATTGACATCTGCTGCGTCACTCATGGTTCGCATATCGAATGTTTGTAAAAAAGAAAAAAAAATTGTTCCCAGACTTTATGTACACCCTGCAAGTAGGCTGTTTAGGTTTTCTTATTGGTAACGTCACGTAGCGCTCTGTATGAAAATCACTGGCTGTGCTGTGTGCAGTCTGTGGCTAGTTTGCATTGTTGTCTGCCATTGTAGTGTTGGGCAGTGGCAGCTGGATGTGAACAGCGCGTAGCGTTGCGCAGTTGGAGGTGAGCCGCCAGCAGTGGTGGATGTGGGGAGAGAAATGGCGGAGTTTTGTAATTTGTCATGAACTGCTATATATATTATGACTATTAAGGTAAATACATTGTTTGTTCTCTATTAAAATCTTTCATTTCCTAACTATGCCTATCAGTAGTTAGTGCCTTTCGTAGTTTGAATCTTTTATTTAGCTGGCAGTAGTGGCGCTCGCTGTATTCCAGTAGCTTGAGTAGCGAAGATTTTTGTGAGGTAAGTGATTTGTGAAAGGTATAGTTTAATGTTAGTCAGGGCGATTCTCTTGTAGGGATTATTGAAAGTCAGATTGCGTTGCGCTAACAAAATATTGTGTGTCAGTTTAAGGACAGTCCTGTATAATTGTTCAAAGGGGACGTTTCAACCCTTCATACAGTCTTCGCTGCTGCAAGAACACGGGCAATCAATATTGGAACGTAATGGAGCGGATTTTTGGGTTTTTCAACGTAAGTAACCAAAACATCTTACTTTAATAATTTGTTTACATCTTTTAAAATCGTTGTGAGGCACAATTACAGTTAAATACACACATCTTGTTTTGGTTGTAGGGCACCACCACCCCAAGGAAATTTCATCATTTGGGAGATCAAAAAGTGAAAGCTAACATAAAGTGTATTTTAACGTGAACATGCCGTTTGATGATGAACCTGTCTGTTCTAAACCGGCAACGGCGCTATTTGAATAAATAAACAGAATCCTGAAAAGTGGCTGGATGATGATATTCTCTATGGGAGTCAGCCTATATTTTGCACACTACCGCGGGCTGTCACTTCTCGACAAAGTAGCATTTTATGACAATTTCAAAAAAATGGTTCAAATGGCTCTGAGGACTACGGGACTTAACTTCTGAGGTCATCAATCCCCTAGAAGTTAGAACTACTTAAACCTAACTAACCTAAGGACATCACACACATCCATGCCCAAGGCAGGATTCGAACCTGCGACCGTAGCGGTCACGCGGTTCCAGACTGAAGCGCCTAGAACCGCACGGCCACACTGGTCGGCTGACAATTTCAGAAAAAACTTAATCATTTATTCACACACTGAGCAACTCAATAACGCGTAGTCCACCTCAGGCCCTTATGAAAGAAATTACTCAGCATGGTTGGTTGGTTGGTTGGTTTGGTTGTTTTGGGGGAAGAGAACAAACTGCGAGGTCATCGGTCTCATCGGATTAGGGAAGGACGGGGAAGGAAGTCGGCCGTGCCCTTTCAAAGGAACCATCCCGGCATTTGCCTGGAGCGATTTAGGGAAATCACGGAAAACCTAAATCAGGATGGCCGGACGCGGGATTGAACCGTCGTCCTCCCGAATGCGAGTCCAGTGTGCTAACCACTACGCCACCTCGCTCGGTCTACTCAGCGTGGCGTTGATGACGTTGGTGGATGTGCTCCTGAGGGATATCGTGCCAAAGCGTGTCCAGTCGGCACGTTAGATCGTCAAATTCCGAGATAGTTATAATTCTCCAAACGTTCTCAAGTGGGGAGAGATCGGCGACCTTGCTAGTCAGGGTATGTTTTTGAATGCACGAAGACAAGCAGCAGAAACTGATGCCGTGAGTGGGTGTGCATTATCTTGTTGAAATGTAAGCCCGGGATGGATTGCCGTGAAGGGCAACAAAACGGGGCATGCCAACGTGCTGTAAGAGTGCTGCAAATGACAACCAAAGGAGTCCTGCTTGGAATGGCACGCAGACCAGCACTCCTGCATGTCGAGCCGTATGGCGGCCGCCGTCAGGCTGGTGTCTGACCACTTTCCGGGGCGTCTCGAGCCACGTCTTGGCCCTAGAGTCTCATTGACGAGTAGAACAGTCTTCCTTGATGAGTCCCGCTTCGAGTTTAGCTCCGATGACCAACGAAGACGTGTTTGGAGGTGCTCTGGACGACGGTGGGATACCAGCTTAAGCATGTTCGCCTCTCAGTATTTTCGTGTGGGCCTAAACCCCATGACGGCGCGCACCCAAAATCCCTTTCACCATCACCAGTACCGCATCAACTTTGGAACTTTGGCTGCGCTAGCGCGTGACTTGACTCGCAGCGACCCGTTTGGATGCAGCTTTAACCAACCGCCTGACGTCAGGTGAAGAGAACGCCGCACATACTCACGCGCGCTGTGATGTATGCGCGCCGTCGGCGGAGCGGCCGCCGCGTTGGCTGAGACACGAAGCTGCCTCGGGACGAGTTGCGAAGCCCACTCGCCGTATTCTCGGAAGCGCCTCGCAGTCACCGCCGGCCAATGTCGCGGCGTTGTCCCGCCGTGCGTGTAGATAAGCGAGCAGTTCTCGGCGCGCCAAATGTCAGCGGTGGCACTGGCACTCACCAGTTAAATATAGCCGTGAGCGGACACGCCTCGATACGACCATTGCCAGGATAACGGGTCGCCCCGGCGGCACCGAAATTACAAGGCCTGAGATCATCGGCGGTTATAAACGTTGACTGCCGCGGTAGTTAGGGACACAAAAGTGGCGTAAGCCGTGAACCTGTTTTGTGTGGCAGGGCGTCGCACGTTCGTTATGGGCTCGCGAGCTCTGACCTTGTCGCATTAGCTGCGGCGCGGGTACAGCATCTCGGCAGCTTCGGTTCAGGTTGAACGAGCCGTGGAGCTGCAATGCAGAGCACGACTTAGAACCGTCTTGTCAAGAGATGGGCACTGCATGCGTTTAACTCTTGAGTAATTCTCAGTTTCTGAGCGTCTGTTACCTACTGGAGGAGGCGAGAGACAAGTCGGAGAGTCGCCGGAGGAAATGGAAGAAGCGGACATCAGAACTAATCAGAGCTGTAGTGGAGTTGCCAACAAGTGCGAGATTGGACGTAACCTGTCAGAAAGGTCATAGTTAGTAGTATTTGACGGGAAGTCATCTAGTCGGACAGAAGTGATGTCTGGGATTCATAATGTATCTGCTTTTCTAAATCTACACTACTGGCCATTAAAATTGCTACACCACGAAGATGACGTGCTACAGACGATAAATTTAACCGTCAGGAAGAAGATGCTCTGATATCCAAATGATTAGCTTTTCAAAGCATTCCCACAAGGTTGGCGCCGGTGGCGACATCTACAACGTGCTGACATGAGGAACGTTTCCAAACGATTTCTCACACACAAGCAGCCTGGGGAAACGTTGTTGTGATGCCTCGTGTAGGGAGGAAATATGCGCACCATCACGTTTCCGACTTTGATAAAGGTCGTATTGTAGCCTATCGCGATTGCGGTTTATCGTATCGCGACATTGCTGCCCGCGTTGGTCGAGATCCAATGACTGTTAGCAGAATATGGAATCGGTGGGTTCAGGAGGGTAATACGGAACGCCGTGCTGGATCCCAACGCCCTCGCATCACTAGCAGTCGAGATGACAGGCATCTTATCCGCATGGCTGTAACAGATCGTGCAGACATGTCTCGCCCCCTGTGTCGTTTGCAAGACAACAACCATCTGCACGAACAGTTCGGCGACCTTTGCAGCAGCATGGACTATCAGCTCGGAGACCATGGCCGCGGTTACCCCTGACGCTGCATCACAGACAGGAGCTCCTGCGATGGTGTACTCAACGACGTACATGGGTGCACGAATGGCAAAACGTCATTTTTTCCGATGCGTCCAGTTTCTTTTTATAGCATCATGATGCTCGCATCCGTGTTTGGCGACACCGCGGTGAACGCACATTGGAAGCGTGTATTCGTCATCGCCATTCTGGCGTATCACCCGGCGTGATGGTATGGGGTGCCATTGGTTACACGTCACGGTCACCTCTTGTTCGCATTGACGGCACTTTGAACAGTGGACGTTACATTTCAGATGTGTTACGACCCGTGGCTCTACCCTTCATTCGATCCCGAAACCCTACATTTCAGCAGGATAATGCACGACTGCAAGTTGCAGGTCCTGTACGGGTCTTTCTGGATATAGAAAATGTTCGACTGCTGCCCTGGCCAGCACATTCTCCAGATCTCTCACCGACTGAAAACTTCTGGCCAATGGTGGCCGAGAAAGTGGCTCGTCACAATACGCCAGTCACTACTCTTGATGAACTGTGGTATCGTGTTGAAGCTGCATGGGCAGCTGTACCTGTACACGCCATCCAAGCTCTGTTTGACTCAATGCCCAGGCGTATCAAGGCCGTTATTACGGCCAGAGGTGGTTGTTCTGGGTACTGATTTCTCAGGATCTATGCATCCAAATTCCGTCAAAATGTAATCACATGTCAGTTCTAGTATAATATATTTGTCAAATGAATACCCATTTATCATCTGCATTTCTTCTTGATGTAGCAATTTTAATAACCAGTAGTGTACATCGAAGAACCAATGATGAGAGAAAAGTTCAAGAGTGAAATTAAAATTCGAGGTGAAAGGATATCAATGATAAGATGCTATCCTCCGTGAAAGTGAAGAAGAAATACAAGATTCGCTGAATGGAATGAACGCCCTAATCAGTAAATAACAGGGTTGAGAGTAAATCGACGAAAAACAAAAGTAACGAGAAGTTGCAGAAATGAGAATAGCGAGAAAGTCAAGATCAACAGTGTAGGTGAAGTTAAGGAATTCTGCTACCTAAGTAATAAAATGACGCGCGATGGACGGAGCAAGGAGGTCGTAGTAAGCAGAGTAGCACTGGCAAGAAAGGCATTCCTGGCCAAGACAAGTCTACTAGTAATAAAAACAGACCTTAAATTCAGAAATAAGTTTCTGCGAATGTATGCATTGAGCACAACGTTGTATGGTAGTGAAACGTGGACTGTAGAAAAGCGAAAGAGAATCGAAGGATCTGAGACATGGTCCTACAAAGTAATGTTGAAAATTAGGTCGACTTGTAAGGGTTGAGGAAGTTCTCTGCAGAATCGGTGAGGAAAGGAACATACGGAAAACACTGACGAGAAGGAGGGACAGGATGGTAGGACATCTGTTAAGTCATCAAGGAATGACTTACATGGTACTGGAGGTAGCTATACAAAGTAACAATTGTGGAGGAAGACAGAGATTTGAATACATGAGATGAAGAGGTTGGCACAGGAGAAAATTCTTGGCGGGCTGCATCAAACCAGTGAGAGGACTGATAACTCAAAAAGGTCACAGTGTTAACATTTCTGCCTGTTTATTATGTGTACAATACATTTGACGACTCGTTATTCTGGGATAATTTATATCATTCTTCCACTCTACTGTACAACTAACGATTCTTGACACACAAATTATGACGATGTATCCCGCCGTTTGGCATTCGTGCGCTAATCAGTGTATTTTGTTTTTATCTGAAGATGGCTTGTATATAAGACGAAACTAGTATTAAAATAAAATAAAATAAATATATATGTGGTATCTGTTCTTCCGGATGCGCTGATCAGTGCGCCATCCGGACACAGAGGTCTCCTCAGCTGCACGGACTACGCTAGCACGCCTCCAGTCAGACCCGAATTTTCAACTTATCCACAAACCCTTGCGCAGTATCCTCATTACTCGCGGCATTTCGCCGATTCCCGTAAGAGTTCAAGCGTAATGTTCATCCGGAGCGAACTGATAAATTGGTCATTCACCTTAATTATATCTGTGTTTTAGGACATGTCAGAAAGAAGAGGCAGAGTGTCTATCCCGCAGCCATTATGAACCAATCAAGACACAACGGAATTAATGACTTTATCTGTCAGTGGACACTGATATGAATCGACACAAAAAAGATATAAAAGGGCAGGGCATTAGCAGAACTGCCATTTGTGCTCAGGTGAATCACGTTTTCCGACTGGATATGGCCGCACAACTTCAAATAACAGACTTTGAAAGCGAAATGGTAGTTGGCGTATCGGAAATTCTATTTGGGAACCGTTCAAGTATTCAATATTAGAAGATCCACAGTGCCGAGAATATCAAATTCCAGGCATTAGCTCTCACCACGGACGATGCAGCGGCCCAGTGCCTTCAGTTAACGACCGAGAGCAGCGGTGTTTGCATACAGTTGCCAACAGACAAGCAACACCGCGGGAAATAACCTCAGAAATCAGTGTGGGACGTACGACGAAATTTGGCGTTAATGGGCTATGTCAGCAGATGACCAAAGCGAGTGCCTTTGCCAACAGTACGACATCGCCTGGAGCGCCTCTCCTGGGTTCGTGACCCTAGACTATTAGAAAACCGTGGCCTATTCAGATGAGTCCCGATTTCAGTTGGTAGGAGCTGATGGTAGGATTCGAGCATGGCGCATGCACCACTAAGTAAGTGATGGACACAAGTTGGCAAACAAAGCACTGTGCAAGCTGGTGGCGGCTCCATAATGGTGTGGGCTGTGTTTACATGGAATGGACTGGGTCCTCTCTTTCAACTGAACCGGGCCACAACTGTTCGCGACTGGTTTGTAAAACATTCTGGGCAATTTGAGCGAACGATTTGGCTACCCAGATCGCCCGGCATGAAACCAATGGAACATTTGTGGTACATATTCTAAAGGCCTGGTCGTGGACAAAATCCTTCACCGGAAACACTTTCGCTATTGTGGACGGCTGTAGTGGTAATATGGCTCAGGGGACCTCCAACGACTTGTTGAATCCATGCCACGTCGAGCTGCTGCTCTACGCCGGGCAAAAGAGGGTCCGACAGATATTAAGAGATACCCCATGACTTTTGTCACCTTAGTCTATACTCTCGTACCGGTATCCAGCCAATATTGTTTATGAAATGGTAGCCCGTGCTTCATGCATGCCAAGTTATGTTCAAAAATGGTTCAAATGGCTCTGAGCACTATGTTACTTAACATCTGAGGTCACCAGTCCCCTAGAATTTAGAACTACTTAAACCTAACCAACCTAAGGACATCACACATATCCATACCCGAGGCAGGATTCGAACCTGCGACCGTAGCGGTCGCTTGGTTCCAGACTGAAGCGCCTAGAACCGCTCGGCAACATCGGCCGGCCCCCAAGTTATGCCTCAGGATGATAGTCGGAATCTGTTTGCTTCCCTGCCACAGTGAATTCCATTTCCGCAAATGTACGTCCATTTTAGTCATAGAATAAAAAGTAAATAAATGCACGTACGACGTGCGGCTAGAAAAAAACCGGACTGATGCTGGAAAAAACATTTATTTACAATTATTTATAATTTCATGTTATCTCCTTCAATGTACTCTCCTCCTCGGTCTCTACACCGCTCCATACGAATTTTCCACTGTTCATAGTAATGCTGCAGATCATTTTCGGTAAGTCCATACATTACTTCCGTCGCTTTTTCTTTTACTGCTTCAACAGTCTCAAATCTAGTTCCTTTCAAAGCTGACTTGACTTTAGGGAAAAGAAAAAAGTCACAGGGGGCCAAATCAGGTGAGTAGGGTGGATGATCTAAGATGGGAATGTTGTGTTTTGCCAAAAACGTCTTCACTGACAACGCACTGTGAGCTGGGGCATTGTCTTGGTGAAGGATCCATGACTTTTTTCTCCACAAATCGTTCCGTATTCTCCGTACTCGCTCACGTAGGGTAGCCAGGACGCTAATGTAGTAATGCTGATTCTCTGTTTGTACCTCTGGTACCCAATCAATGTGCACATTCCCTTTGATGTCAAAAAAAAACAATCATCATTGCCTTGAATTTCGATTTTGTCATTCGTGCTTTTTTTTGTCGTGGAGAACCAGGAGTTTTCCAATGCATCGATTGGCGTTTAGTTTCGGGATCGTAAGTAAAAAACCACGATTCATCGCAAGTAATAACATTTTGTAAGAAGGTGGGATCACTTTCAATGTTTTCCAGGATGTCAGAACAAATCATTCTTCGGCGTTCCTTCCGTTCAATTGTGAGAGACTTTGGAACCATTTTTGAACACACTTTGTTCATGTTGAAACTTTTATGAAGAATCTGCCTAACACTTTCCTTGTCAACTCCTGTTAACTCTGACACTGCTCTGATTGTTAAACGGCGATCTTGTCGAACGAGTTTACCGATTTTTTCAATGTTTGCATCAGTTTTTGCTGACAATGGTCTGCCAGTGCGAGTGTCATCACTGGTGTCTTCGCAGCCATCTTTAAATCGTTTAAACCATTCAAACACTTGTGTTCGCGATAAACAATCATCGCCGTACACTTGTTGTAACATTACAAACGTTTCACTTGCAGATTCTCCTAGTTTGAAACAAAATTTGATGTTAACACGCTGTTCTTTCTGTACACTCAACATTTTCCGACGCACAGACAAAACGTCAACTACTTAAAACAGACGCCACGGGCAGACTGAGTGCAGGAGGCAGATGAAACTCGAGCAGTAGGCGGAGCGAGAGTCACGTGACAGGCCACGCGACTTTCAGCCTTATTGCATTCGTTTTATTGTTTCACCAGTACTAGTCCGGTTTTTTTCTAGCCACACCTCGTATATCACGTGCTGTTTTAAAAATTTGTTAACAGCCTGAAAGCAGGTGCAGTAACATTTCTAAGAGCAGTGTAGTCGAATATCTTCTGACACACCTCTTTCGCTTCCCTTGGTACAGCACTTGGGACTCATAATTCCGGTCGCACGACGTTAGCAAATGCGTGTTTCCTGGCTTACGTAATTAACCGCAGTGCGAGCTCAGCTCTGCGACGTCGTTTCTAAGATGGCCGATGCGGTTTTGCGGCACGTATTTCCTTAACGTGGCATTTCTGTGTTTCCTTAGCTCCGATTTGCATTAGTGGTATTATGCGAAGCGCAAAGGTGAAAGTTAAGTGAAGGTTGTTCAGAATTAACACATTCAGTAATTAGCTCATTAACCGTACTCTTGTGCGACGTTGTACAGTTCAACGGGCATATATTATCGCACTGACACAGCAAATGAAGAATAGTTGTAATAAGCCGTAGTTTCTTGAAATAATACCGGATATACGCCACATAAAACGCTGAGTCTTAAGTTTATCTGTGACTGCGGCTGTGCTAAATGTGACAAATAAACGTCCTAAGAACATTCTGCGACGAACACTATCTGTAGGTTTTACGAGTATTCATATTTTCATTTATCTGATTAAATCTAAGAAATAGTGTGAACTGATAACCTAGAAAGTCTATTTACTTATTATTGCATTTCTTAAGAATTTATTGTGGAAAAAAGTGACGGCTTGGACTTTCAATCCTGTAAATATGCCTTTATGCGTTTTCTCTGTACAATTATGTACTATAGGTAAAAATTTGTTCTCGATAGCTACACAGCGTATTAATTGGGGAAGTCAAATAAAACAAAAAACTTCCAATGTAATCGTTACTTACCACTTCCTCACATCAGGCTTATCGACCGGCTGGCAACAGATATTTTTTAATTGACACTAACTGAATTTTTCTTCAGTGCTTGGCGGAGGACGATAATAATACTAGAAAGGATAACACTTCCTAATGTTCTGCAAAATTATGGCTCTGAGCACTATGGGAGTCAACTGCTGTGGTCATCAGTCCCCTAGAACTTAGAACGACTTAAACCTAACTAACCTAAGGACATCACACACACCCATGCCCGAGGCAGGATTCGAACCTGAGCCCGTAGCAGCAGCGCGGCTCCGGACTGGAACGCCTAGAACCGCACGGCCACCGCGACAGGCTGCAAAATTATATTTATTTGTTCACAACCAGGCTTTCGGCTTCTTAGGTCATCTTCAAGTGACAACTGACTGTCGCAAACACAGATAAATATGATGTGCGACTGACACAGACATTATTTGCACAGAAGATACAAAAATGACAAGTTGTTCACATAGGAAAATATTACAATAATTACATTAACTAAAAGGGGGTAAACGAATTTTTTTGTAGGGATAGATACCACAAATGGTGAGAAACAAAATGAATTTACAATAAGAATCTAGTGCTTGTAACGAAAACATAATTTAACGCCGGCAGGAGTGGCCGAGCGGTTCTAGGTTCGAATCCTGCCTCGGGCATGGATGTGTGTGATGTCCTTAGGTTAGTTAGGTTCAAGTAGTTCTAAGTTATAGGGGACTGATGACCTCAGCAGTTAAGTCCCATAGTGCTCGGAGCCATTTGAACCATAATTTAGCAAGGGGAAAAATGGAAATGTAGTCTCATCACACAACATTTCCATTTTTTCCCTTGTTATATTAAGTTTTCTTACAAATACTAGATTCTAACCATGTATTCGTTTTATTTCTTATCATTTTTTATTTGTATCTCTACATAAAAACTTTGTTTATTCCTTTCTTGTATCTTCTGTACAAGTAATATCTGTGTTACTCGCACATCATATTTATCTGAGAAGCCGAAAGCTGGTTCGTGACCAAATAAAGATAATTTTGCGGGAAATTAGGAAATGTTATCCTTTTTAATATTATGTTCTTTTAGTTATTTTTCGTGCCAGAAGCATTAGATTACAAATTAAAAGAAGAAATATAGAGTATAAATTATAGGAACAACACTGCTCTACACTTACGGTATTTATAAACATAGATAACTTAACAAAAAATTACCTATTACTAAACAAGGCCTATTAGTTACACAAGTTTTGCCCTGAAGCAGTCGATGTCAGTTGCATTCGGAGTCGCTGACATGAAGTCCTCAAGGCTGCACTGCGTGCGGTAATCCGTCCGTTTGCCTGAGCCAAAACACTACTTCACTGGTTAAACGGTACAGGAAGACCTGTAGAGGATCGACGCTTGGTCAAGGTATTCACAGTTGGCCTTCAAAATAAACAAATGTAACTTTTTGCGCGTCAATAGGAGGATTATATAATTAGATTATGAAGAAATAAAATATATATATATATATATATATATATATATATAAAGCTTTTACTGCATAGGCGGCATTCACGTTAGACAACCAAAATATTATGACCAGTTTCCATTGTCTTTAGACAGTAAAAGTCCATTGCATAATTTTTTTTACATTTACATTTCAATAATTTACGTTAAGACTGCTGTCTCCTTTCCTGAGAACTTCAGGCTACAAAAGTAATATATGATTGTGCTATTTATGATTACATAACTGCCGAACAAGTCTCTGAAGCGCTCGCACTCACTAAATATTTGGCAATATGCTTGTGAAGCGATTTAAAATGGAACTATAATGGAAGATAAAGACGCAGACAGCACAGCACATTTTCTGTTTGTAAGTGTAGCCCAGTTTTTTTTACTACTATGGCGCGATCAGCTGATGTACTTAAGGTCCACCTTGGATTTTATGTGTTTTTATGACGGATCGGTTATATATCCAGTTACTATTGCTCTCATTTTCCAGTTTATATGGCTTTATGAGGGATGGGTTACATATCCAGCTATTTTTACACAATCTGATGATGCCTCAAAAGAGTGAAACGTGTCACTGATATCACATAATTTCGCAACCAAGACTGTTTTTATGCTGGAACATACCATTACGTACAGTACACTAACGAATCCCATCCTCATTACGAACGTCTTTCGTTCTACTCCAGATGCTTCGTGCACATGACTGCAGCAGAAGGGTGCAGGAGGATCGATCTGCCCGCGTCTTGTTACTCAGACATCTGGCTGCCCAGTGCGCCACCGCCTGCTATCCATTCCCCACGGCCCTATAAACGGGACGAAGCCTTCTCCGGGGACTAGCGTGGGCGGAGCACTGTGTGACCTGGTCTGGTAGCCAATGCATGGATTCCAACACAGCTGGTACACACAGCTCTTCCAGAGAGGAGAGATGGCATGTTGTCTTTTTTTGTTTTTAGGCCACTTTTTCGCAATCGTAGTTGTACTAGTAATATACGTTATATACCGTCTTTTATGACTATATTAAAAGTCTTCTTTATACTATACGCGTACCGCTTTATTTCAAAGCATCTTCAGTGTCACTGCGACTGTGTGATTTTTCTTCCAAATATTTGCCAAGGTCGTAGACAGTTCTCATGTTTAATTATTTCTCGAATAAAAGACGATCGCATCCCGCAAAATTAAAACAAAATAAACGAGATGTTAGTGGCTCCACACAACACGGAAATAATAATACACTGTACAAGGTACACCGTACAAGGTACAACTGACAGGTACGCCATCTAAAGTGGATTTGCACTGTGCAGTATGTGTCCAGCATATGTAAATAGATCTGCCATTGTGTAAGTATCATGTAACATGCAGCTGTGAGCAATATGTATTGGGTACGGCCTTTTGGACAAGATGCTGCGTGATTTTAAATGTTCTAGTGATGACAAGAGTTTATAAAATGCTGAATTTTATTCACTTGACTTCTTGTGCACGAGATAAACGTAAATTGAACATGCTTTACTACAGAAAAAAGTTTAAGACCTGAATATGACAGACAAGACTGTTGAAACTGTTTATATTAAATAAAAAAAATATTTTGTGCGATCCTGGCTGTTGAACGGTTTTTAACAATTAAAACATATCGCCCTTTAATATTCTCATAATGCGAAAATACAGTTTATTTATTTGTCATATTGGTTTTTAAGCACAGAATTAAATATAACACAATCAACACGTATAGTTTACAAACAAACATCTAAATCTTTAATATAATCTACTGCGTTCTTCGTTGCCATCAGGCAACCATCGAAAGTACCGCGATATGCCATGTTTGGACATTCTGTATCTACGTGACGAACGATTTGCCTGGGCGCTATATAATCGCATTTCGGAGACGGATCCTTACCTCATCTATGAAGAGACCCCGTGCTTCTGGCATGATTGGTGCGTATTCTGTTAAACATTGTTCATGTTCAGGGTGACAGGTCAAAGGCAGGGGGATTCTTACTCAGGCAGGTCAATGTGAAGGGCAAGCCTCTGTGCGGTCTCGTTCCCATGAGTCTGTTAAGAATATAACTGGCCTCCTGACGAGAAATCTTGGGCATGTTTCAAAAATCGTGCTACAGTGGTACTAGAAATAGTGAACTCACATTGGTGTCTCGGTCACCAAATTCGCCTGATCCGCACCCAGTTGAAGACATCTGAGGCGTTATCGGACGCTGGCTTGGCGCCAACAAACCACCGACCTTCATTTACAGTTCCTGTGCGTACGCATCTGGTGCCTCACACCACTGAACACCTACCAAGGACGAATCACTGGCACTTGGAAGCGCTGCTGTAGTGCGTTCCGAAGCATGTGAGAAGCAGGTGATTGGATAAACGCTAGAGTGAACTTCGATATGTACACGGAGGTGCTAGACACAGAATGGATTAGAATGTGTGACGACCTGTGGGACAAAAACCTAACGTTTCAACGAGATAATTCTTCTGTGCAGGTTTATTCACAACATAAACGTAGTTTAAAGATACAGATATCGATGTCTTGTCTTATCCAGGTGTGCTTTTAGCATGGATTTAAACCCCACGGAAAACCTCTGGGGAATACTCGAAAAGCGTGTCTATCGCAATGGCAGTTTTATGTCGTATATGAGCTGAAAAGAGCGATACGCGAAGAGTGGGGGACAATTTCACTGCAAGAACTACGAACCCTAACAAAATCAATGCCGAAGAGAATTTTTGAGGTAATTAGGAAGAACGGAGGATGGACAAAGTATTTGAATACGCATGGATATACCAGTTTTTTTGGTGCTTCAGTGTATAAAGGCACTAACTGTTCTGTTGTGTTATTACATTGTTAGTACTTTGTCCAACCTCCGTACTTTCTAATTACCTCAAGCATACTCTTCGGCATTGATTTTTTTAGGGTTCGTAGTTCTTCTTCAAATACTGAGATACGTAAACAGGCACAATACGGCACTGCGGTCGGCGACACGTAAGACAAGTGTCTGGCGCAGGTTTTAGATCGGTTACTGTTGCTACATTGGCAGCTTATCACGGTTCCATTGAGTTTTAAACGTGGTGTTACAGTCGGCCCACGTGCGATGGGACACAGTATCCCCGAGGTAGCGATGGAAGGGGATTTTCCCGTACGACCATTTCACGAGTGTACCGTAAATATCAGGAATGCGGTAAAACATCAAATCTCCGCTATCGCTGCAGCCGAATAAATATCCTGCCAGAACGGGACGAACGACGACTGAAGAGAATCGTTCAGCGTGACAGAAGGGCAACCCTTCCGCATATTGCTGCAGATTTCAATGCTGGCCCATCAACAAGTGTCAGCGTGCGAACCATTCAACGAAACATCATCGATATGGGCTTTCGGAGACGAAGGCCCACTCGTGTACCCTTGATTAATGCACTACGCAAAGCTTTACACCTCGCCCGAGTCCTTCAGCACCGACATTGGACGGTTGATGACTGGGAACATTTTGCCTGGTCGGACGAGTCTCGTTCCAAATTGTTTAAAATGGTTCAAATGGCTCTGAGCGCTATGGGACTTGACATCGAAAGTCATCAGTCCCCTAGACTTAGAACTACACTCCAGGAAATTGAAATAAGAACACCGTGAATTCATTGTCCCAGGAAGGGGAAACTTTATTGACACATTCCTGGGGTCAGATACATCACATGATCACACTGACAGAACCACAGGCACATAGACACAGGCAACAGAGCATGCACAATGTCGGCACTAGTACAGTGTATATCCACCTTTCGCAGCAATGCAGGCTGCTATTCTCCCATGGAGACGATCGTAGAGATGCTGGATGTAGTCCTGTGGAACGGCTTGCCATGCCATTTCCACCTGGCGCCTCAGTTGGACCAGCGTTCGTGCTGGACGTGCAGACCGCGTGAGACGACGCTTCATCCAGTCCCAAACATGCTCAATGGGGGACAGATCCGGAGATCTTGCTGGCCAGGGTAGTTGACTTACACCTTCTAGAGCACGTTGGGTGGCACGGGATACATGCGGACGTGCATTGTCCTGTTGGAACAGCAAGTTCCCTTGCCGGTCTAGGAATGGTAGAACGATGGGTTCGATGACGGTTTGGATGTACCGTGCACTATTCAGTGTCCCCTCGACGATCACCAGTGGTGTACGGCCAGTGTAGGAGATCGCTCCCCACACCATGATGCCGGGTGTTGGCCCTGTGTGCCTCGGTCGTATGCAGTCCTGATTGTGGCGCTCACCTGCACGGCGCCAAACACGCATACGACCATCATTGGCACCAAGGCAGAAGCGACTCTCATCGCTGAAGACGACACGTCTCCATTCGTCCCTCCATTCACGCCTGTCGCGACACCACTGGAGGCGGGCTGCACGATGTTGGGGCGTGAGCGGAAGACGGCCTAACGGTGTGCGGGACCGTAGCCCAGCTTCATGGAGACGGTTGCGAATGGTCCTCGCCGATACCCCAGGAGCAACAGTGTCCCTAATTTGCTGGGAAGTGGCGGTGCGGTCCCCTACGGCACTGCGTAGGATCCTACGGTCTTGGCGTGCATCCGTGCGTCGCTGCGGTCCGGTCCCAGGTCGACGGGCACGTGTACCTTCCGCCGACCACTGGCGACAACATCGATGTACTGTGGAGACCTCACGTCCCACGTGTTGAGCAATTCGGCGGTACGTCCACCCGGCCTCCCGCATGCCCACTATACGCCCTCGCTCAAAGTCCGTCAACTGCACATACGGTTCACGTCCACGCTGTCGCGGCGTGCTACCAGTGTTAAAGACTGCGATGGAGCTCCGTATGCCACGGCAAACTGGCTGACACTGACGGCGGCGGTGCACAAATGCTGCGCAGCTAGCGCCATTCGACGGCCAACACCGCGGTTCCTGGTGTGTCCGCTGTGCCGTGCGTGTGATCATTGCTTGTACAGCCCTCTCGCAGTGTCCGGAGCAAGTATGGTGGGTCTGACACACCGGTGTCAATGTGTTCTTTTTTCCATTTCCAGGAGTGTATTTAAACCTAATTAACCTAAGGACATCACACACAACCATGCCCGAGACAGGATTCGAACCTGCGACCGTAGCAGCAGCGCAGTTCCGGACTGAAGCGCCTAGAACCGCTTGGCCACTACGGCCGGCTTTGCAGTTGTATCGAACGGATGGACGTGTACGGGTATGGAGACAACCTCATGAATCCATCGACCCTGCATGTCAGCAGCGGACTATTCAAGATGGTGGAGGCTCTGTAACGGTTTGGGGCGTGTCCAGTTGCAATGATACGGGACCTGTGATACGTCTAGGTACGACTCTGACAGGTGACACGTACGTAAGCATCCTGTCTGATCACCTGCATTGTGCATTCCGACAGGCTTGGGCAATTCCAGCAGGACAATGCGACACACCACACGTCCAAAATTGCTATAGAGTGGCTCCAGGAACACTCTTCCGAGTTTAAACACTTCAGCTGGCCACCAGACTCCGCAGACTTGAACATTATTGAGTAAATCTGGTTCAAAAATGGGTCAAATGGCTCTGAGCACTATGGGACATCATCTGAGGTCATCAGTCCCCTAGACGTAGAACTATTTAAACCTCATTAACCTAAGGACATCACACACATAAATGCCCGAGGCAGGATTCGAACCTGCGACCGTAGCAGCAGCGCGGTTCCGGACTGAAGCGTGTAAAACCGCTCGGCCACAGCAGAATATCTCGGATGCCTTGCAACGTGCTGTTGATAAGAGATCTCCACCCCCTCGTACTCTTACGGATTTATGGACAGTCCTGGAGGATTTATGGTGTCAGTTCCCTCCAACACTACTTCAGACATTAGTCGAGTCGCCGGCCGGTGTGGCCGTGCGGTTCCAAGCGCTTCAGTCTGGAACCGCGTGACCGCTACTGTCGCAGGTTCGAATCCTGCCTCGGGCATGGATGTGTGTGATGTCCTTAGGTTAGTTAGGTTTAAGTAGTTATAAGTTCTAGGGGACTGATAACCTCAGATGTTGAGTCCCATAGTGCTCAGAGCCATTTGAACCATTAGTCGAGTCCACGCCACGCAATGTTGCGACACTTCTGCGTGTTTGCGGGGGCGCTAAACGATGTTAGGTAGGTGTACCAATTTCTTTGGCTCTTGAGTGTTCCAGTTTCCATCCAGGAAATGCAAACGTCTCATTTACGTACTCATTTTATAAAAAGAACTGTGTAAATCGGCCATGGTTGTTTATATCTTACTTTTATCTACTGATTTCATAGTAAATTCGATACATGTATGCTTCAGACATTGTATATTACTTTCGTAGGAACTCCGTTGCACTGATTTCCGCTACTGTAGAGCGGTGATGATCCTCGGCGGTGTGTACGGAGCAGCGTTACGGTGTAGTTGCCGCGTTGCACTGCCTCTGCCTGTGCCGCGCCGCCCCTCCCTAGAGCAGGTTCACGGCGAGCCGCTATCGTACATCGGCAGCGACCTGAGCCGTGCGCGCGCCTCGCGAAAGGCGGCGCTTGGCGTCGCTGGCAGCCGAGCGCCTTTCGCCCGCCGCGGCTGCTCTGCGACCGCCGAGCCGCTGGAAAGAAGAACAGGGAGCGCCCAGTTGGTCAAGGGCAGCCGCCGGACGTTCTTATCTCGCGCCGTGAGCGCTAAAATTAGCCCAGGTTGTGGGCTAGTGCAGTCCGTCGCTGCACCTGTGACGCACCTACACTGCTTCTAGACTCTCTGAAGGTCACCACGGACTTCCGAGCCGCACGTTGCCGTCCTACGCCTTTAGAGAGAGGCAAGCGGTATTTACGTTCTTCCATCTCTTGTCTATCTCGAGGTCGTTCACCTACACCGGATAGATCGAAGACAAAACGGCATGAAGCCTCCTAATAATCGGTTTGTACAAATCCCGAGTGATGCTGAATGTGGTGTACGACTTCGTACAATGCACATACAGCACGTACTTGCTGTAGAAAGTCAGAGACGCGATTCCTAGTGCAAGTGGGCTGAATGGCTGCCGCCTGCCGCCCTACCTATATCGCGGAGGCAGAGGGCACTGGCGATATGGACCACTGGAGGTGTGGCGCAGCGGACGCGCAACATTGGGTTCGCCCCATACCGCGCCACAGAAACTTACAATTCTGTTACCAACGTAGCAACGCCCATGGGGTGGTATCGATTTGTGAGACTACACTGAGAGTTAAAGTCTATCAGGAAGAATTAATTGATGGAATTAATTGACATATAATTTTAATTAATATTGTGTTTATACTGGTTGCTGGTGACGAGGAAAGTTAGTTATTAGTATTTTATTAATGATCTCAATCATAAGCAGCCATAGCACAGTCATCACAGTCGCTCAAGAAAGCTATAATTGAGCTTTACTTGTTTAATCAGAATCGGACGAATGACTCTCCTTTTCCGCAGTCTCGATGATTCGAAGCGATCTGCAATTCTGTGTAAATAAAATGTCTTGGTTTTCTTGCGTTGCGTAGTCAGTCGAGAAACCTCACATCAAGCTGAACGTTTGCTTTGATAGAGTTTAATTATCCGGTAAAATAATGGAGCTCTTGGATCTAATAATTGCAGGTTCGTTTCCAATTCATCGGAAGTTCCCTTCTGATTACCAACGAAACGACACCTCCGTCCAAATTTCCAATTAGAGAATACATGTTGTTGTTGTGGTCTTCAGTCCTGAGACTGGTTTGATGCAGCTCTCCATGCTACTCTATCCTGTGCAAGCTTCTTCATCTCCCAGTACCTACTGCAACCTACATCCTTCTGAATCTGCTGGGTGTATTCATCTCTTGGTCTCCCTCTACGATTTTTACCCTCCATGCTGCCCTCCAATGCTAAATTTGTGATCCCTTGGTGCCTCAAAACGTGTCCTACCAACCGATCCCTTCTTCTAGTCAAGCTGTGCCACAAACTTCTCTTCTCCCCAATCCTATTCAATACCTCCTTATTAGTTACGTGATCTACCCACCTTATCTTCAGCATTCTTCTGTAGCACCACATTTCGAAAGCTTCTATTCTCTTCTTGTCCAAACTATTTATCGTCCATGTTTCACTTCCATACATGGCTACACTCCATACAAATACTTTCAGAAACGACTTCCTGACACTTAAATCTATACTCGATGTTAACAAATTTCTCTTCTTCAGAAACGATTTCCTTGCCATTGCCAGTCTACATTTTATATCCTCTCTACTTCGACCATCATCAGTTATTTTACTCCCTAAATAGCAAAACTCCTTTACTACTTTAAGTGTCTCATTTCCTAATCTAATTCCCTCAGCATCACCCGACTTAATTCGACTAAATTTCATTATCCTCGTTTTGATTTTGTTGATGTTCATCTTATATCCTCGTTTCAAGACACTGTCCATTCCGTTCAACTGCTCTTCCAAGTCTTTTGCTGTCTCTGACAGAATTACAATGTCATCGGCGAACCTTAAAGTTTTTACTTCTTCTCCATGAATTTTAATACCTACTCCGAATTTTTCTTTTGTTTCCTTTACTGTTTGCTCAATATACAGATTGAATAACATCGGGGAGAGGCTACAACCCTGTCTCACTCCTTTCCCAACCACTGCTTCCCTTTCATGCCCCTCGACTCTTATAACTGCCATCTGATACATATATAATGAAATTCCTTACACACCTTTGATGTAAATGCTCAGTATATATTTTCTTGAGTAGCATACAATTTATTTTCAATCTCTTTCTTCCAGTAATCTCAATAGAAAAATTACAATTATTCAATGCGGCTATTCGGCACGGAGAAGATCCTAGAAGTCCCCTCAACACACCAGAGAGAATATTACAAAGAGTACTTATGCGCTCATGGAATAGTAATAGTACTGTACTACATTGCGCATCGATTCTACGAGTATATAGATGGTCAAGTAGGAAACGTAAATCACTCATAGAATTGTGCAGGGATAATTAGTAGAATATAAAGGGATATTACAGACACGTAGTGCAGAGTGAGCAGACGACGATATGGTGCGCTCTACTAGGCGCAAAAGTGTGATGAGAGTCCAAATCATTTACTAATTGCAACTCATTCTGGAAATAATCCCTTAGGCTGCGGCTAAAACCTGTCTCCACAACTTCTTTTCTACCAGCAGTCTTAGTCCTGCAAGGTGTACTGGAGGCCTGTGGAGTCTGGAAGGTGAGAGATGAGTTACTGATGGAATTAAAGCTGTTAGGGCTGGTCGTGAGTAGTGCTTGGATAGCTCAGACGGTACAGCAGATGCTCGCAAAAGGCGGACGTCCCAGGTTCGAGTCGTAGACTGGCACCCAATTTATTCTGCCAGTAAGTTCCAAATGAGCGCACACTCCACCGCAGTGAAAATTTATTCTGAAGTCTGTACTTCGTTAGCAAAGAGTTTGCCTTTGGTCTATGGACACACTGACACGCAACTTCCTACGTAAAGTACTTCGCCTCACATATCCAGGGTTTCACTAACGCTGAACACAACTGCTTTGCTGCACTCAGCATTCACCAATGTATTAGTCACTACTGTACATTCATGAACTTAAAAGTAGGCACGGCTTCGTGGGACTCATTTTTTACTCGAACGACTTGTATTCGTGTCTTGCGAGATACTAAACTTGCATACACTACTGGCCATTAAAATTGCTACACCGCGAAGATGACATGCTACAGACGCGAAATTTAACCGACAGGAAGAAGATGCTGTGATATGCATTCACACAAGTTTGGGGCCGGTGGCGACACCTACAACGTGCTGACATGAGGAATGTTTCCAACCGATCTCTCATACACAAACAGCAGTTGACCGCCGTTGCCTGGTGAAACGTTGTTGTGATGCCTCGTGTAAGGAGGAGAAATGCGTACCATCACGTTTCCGACCTTGATCAAGCTCGGACTGTAGCCTATCGCGATTGCGGTTTATCGTATCGTGACATTGCTGCTGGCGTTGGTCGAGATGCAATGACTGTTAGCAGAATATGGAATCGGTGGGTTCAAGAGGGTAATACGGAACGCCGTGCTGGATCCCAACGACCTCGTATCACTAGCAGTCGGGATGACAGGCATCTTATACGCATGGCTGTATCGGATCGTGCAGCCACGTCTCGATCCCTGAGTCAACAGATGGGGACGTTTGCAAGACAACAACCATCTGCACAAACAGTTCGACGACGTTTGCAGCAGCATGGACTGTCAGCTCGGAGACCATGACTGCGGTTACCCTTGACGCTGCATCACAGACAGGAGCGCCTGCGATGGTGTACTCCACGACGAACCTGGGTGCACGAATGGCGGAACGTCATTTTTTCGGATGAATCCAGGTTCTGTTTACAGCATCATGATGGTCGCATCCGTTTTGGCAACATCGCGGTGAACGCAAATTGGGAGCGTGTATTCGTCATCGCCATACTGGCGTATCACCCGGCGTGATGGTATGGGGTGCCATTAGTTACACGTCTCGGTCACCTCTTGTTCGCACTGACGGTACTTTGAACAGTGGACGCTACATTTCAGATGTGTTACGACCCGTGGCTCTACCCTTCATTCGATCCCTGCGAATTCCTACATTTCAGCAGGATAATGCACTACTGCATGTTGCAGGTACTGTACGGGCCTTTCTGGATACAGAAAATGTTCGACTGCTGCCCTGGCCAGCACATTCTCCAGATCTCTCATCAATTGAAAACGTCTGGTCAATGGTGCCCGAGCAACTAGCTCGTCACAGTATTCCAGTCACTACTCTTGATGAACTGTGGTATCGTGTTGAAGCTGTATGGGCAGCTGTACCTGTACACGCCATCCAAGCTCTGTTTGACTCAATGCCCAGGCGTATCAAGGCCGTTATTACGGCCAGAGGTGGTTGTTCTGGGTACTGATTTCTGAGGATCTATGCACCCTATTTGCGTGAAAATGTAATCATATGTCAGTTCTAGTATAATATATTTGTCCAATGAATACCCGTTTATCATCCGCATTTCGTCTTGGTGTAGCAATTTTAATGGCCAGTATTGTAATTTCTGATAATTTGTGGATACATTTGGATTATATCCTCTGCAAGTAACAGAAGAAGTCTATATGCATTGTCTAACGAAGTTCCTGTCTACAACGATCCACGCAAGGTTGCTACCGCCGCGCGGAGTAGCCTCGCGGTTTGAGGCGCCATGTCACGGATTGTGCGGCCCCTCCCGCCGGAGGTTCGAGTCCTCCCTTGGGCAAGGGTGTGTGTGTTGTTCTTCGCATAAGTTAGTTTAAGTTAGATTAAGTAGGGTTTAGGCCTGGGGACTGTTGACATCAGCAGTTTTGTTCCTTAGGAATTCACACGCACGCAAGGTGGCCACCAGTTCGGTGTTAAGTGGCGGAACACACAAGAGAAATTCGTCTCAGGGTGAACAAGCGGCGGTTATTATTCTTCCGGAGGATTATGAGCGAGTAATGACATTTAAAACCAGAATACTACTCCAAAGTGTCTACGAAATAACTCTCTTTGGCGTGTACAGATTCTCCCCTGAAATGTTACTTGTACAGAGGACGCAACGCTATCAACGAATTACTTTCCTGGGATATGTTCTTTCCGAGGATAAATGCAGCGCCACACATACCTAAGCAGTAGCACAGGAAATTTCGGATGCGCGCCGGGTCCACGTTATTCACCAGATCTTGCAACGAGTAATGCATGCGTCATTAGTATCTCAAGCGCTAACGGGAAAATAATTTTACAACAACAATGAAGCAAAAAGTTTGGCGGATAACTGGCGACAGATTACGAAATCGCTTCAGAAACCATTCGAAATGTTGGTGACTGGGAATGATGGTGCGCCCGCGTAGTTTTCTCTCCACTGTAAACAGTTAGTGAAAACAAGAAGAAAAGAAACATTACTGACAAGTCTTCATCTCAGTAGTCAACAAGATGAGCTACCGGGGCAGAATGTCAGATACACATTGTAACCGTGACATGCATTTATTTGTCTGGTGAGAGCTGAGTTATTCGCCGCCGCTGGCCATGACTACGCAGAACTTCTCCTCTTTATGCAGGTGCCTCCGTGGCCTATTGCGCAAACCCGTTTCCCCGCATACATGCGGTTGTGATCTGTGTCAAGAACAAGCGAGCAGCGAGCACACCAGAAATTCCAGAGTGTCTCTTGTGCGGGAATGGGCTCAATTCGCAGCCGTCGCACCGGAGTGAAACACCATTAACTGGTACAACTTGAGGACGAAAGTAACTTTGCATGATGTGTCACTTGCCAAATAACGTAGCTCCATGAAACCTGGAGCATACATAGAAGGAACTGCTACGGTATAGTGCAGGAGGCGAGTGGAAGAAATACGCAGTGATACTAACAGCGTGAGATATGGTTCTTAGTAGGGTGTTTGATCACCACGGCCGGCCAGAGTGGCCGTGCAGTTCTAGGCGCTACAGTCTGGAACTGCGTGACCGCTACGGCCGCAGGTTCGAATCCTGCCTCGGGCATGGATGTGTGTGATGTCCTTAGATTAGTTAGTTTTAAGTAGTTCTAAGTTCTAGGGGACTGATGACCTCAGATGTTAAGTCGCATAGTGCTCAGAGCCATTTGAACCATTTTTTTTTTTATCACCACGGATGGCATTGCGTGCTCTGCTGTGTGTTCCTATGTCGGCCACATGGCTGGCAAGGAGTTCTTGTGCTAATGCTTTCCATTCCTCCACCAGCGCGGTTGGCAACTGGTACACTCATGCTCAAATTAAGGATAATTGCAGAATATGGTGCCACACAACGTGGAACTACACAAAACTGGAGCTAATAGCATAGTCACGTAGGGAACACGCACGATACAGATCGGTAAGTCCACGGCATTGGTGATAAGTTGAGAAAACCGACCCGAAACACATGTGCTACAAAACGCCACTGTTTCCTGCGCATCTACCCCGACATCAGTATGGGATATGGTCACCATGCACACGTACGCAGGCCGCACAACGGGTTGACATACTCTGGATCAGGTGGGCGAGCAGCTGCTGGGGTATAGCCTCCCATTCTTACACCAGCGCCTTTCGGAGCTCCTGAAGTGTCCTAGGGGTTTGAAGACGTGCAGCGATACGTCGACCGAGAGCATCCCAGACGTGCTCGATGGGGTTCAGGTCTGTAGAACAGGCAGGCCACTCCATTCGCCTGATATCTTCTGTTTCGAGGTACTCCTCCACGATGGCAGCTCGGTGGGGCCGTGCGTTATCATCCATCAGGAGGAAGGTGGGACCCTCTGCACCCCTGCAAAGGCGGACATACTAGTGCAAAATGACGTCCCGATACACTTGACCTGTTACAGTTCCTCTGGCAAAGACATGCAGGGGTGTACGTGCACCAAATACAATCTCACCCCACACCATCAACCCACGACCTCCATACAGGGCCTTTTCAAGTACATTAAGTTGTTGGTATCTGGTTCCTGGTTCACGCCAGATGAAAGCCCGGCGAGAATCATTGTTCAGACTATACCTGGACTCGTCCGTGAACATAACCTGGGGCCACTGTTCCAATGACCACGTACTGTGTTCTTGACACCAGGCTTTGCAGGC
The DNA here is from genome assembly GCF_023864345.2 of Schistocerca serialis cubense. NCBI lineage: Eukaryota > Metazoa > Arthropoda > Insecta > Orthoptera > Acrididae > Schistocerca > Schistocerca serialis. The sequence goes on from NC_064645.1 coordinate 616,501,850, forward strand.
TCTCCTGTGACCAGGTGTCAGTGGAATGCACCTTGCAGGTCTCTGGGCGAATAAACCATGTCTGTTCAGTCGTCTGTAGACTGTGTGTCTGGAGACAACTGTTCCAGTGGCTGCGGTAAGGTCCCGAGCAAGGCTACCTGCAGTACTCCATGGCCGTCTGCGGGCATTGATGGTGAGATATCGGTCTTCTTGTGGTGCTGCAGACTGTGGACGTCCCGTACTGTAGCGCCTGGACACGTTTCCTGTCTGCTGAAATTGTTGCCATAATCTTGAGATCACACTTCGTGGCACACGGAGGGCCCGTGCTACGACCTGCTGTGTTTGACCAGCCTCCGGTCGCCCTAGTATTCTACCCCTCATAACGTCATCAATATGTGTTTATGAGCCATTTTCAACACCCAGTCACCATTAACACCACTGAAACGGTCTGCACACTTACTCGCTGCACCGTACTTTAACGTGCACCAACACACCTCTGCGTATGTGGACTGCTGCCAGCGCCTCCGTGCGACGACCGCAGGTCAAACGCACCGCATGGTCATAACCCCGAGGTGATTTAAACCCGCAAACTGCCCACCAGAGAGTTGTTTCACCATGTATCAGCATTATCCTTAATTTATGATCATGAGTGTAGAAGGTGCGTGTGAGCGTGCTGCAGTACGTCTGCCTGACGCATCCATGCGTGTTAGATGGGATTCATGTCGGGGAAACGGGCAGGACGCTCCATTTCCCGAGTATCTTCTTGTTCCAGAAGCTCCTCCGGCTGCTTTGTTCAACGTGATCGCACATTATAATACATGAAAATAAAATTAGGACCGAACTACACTCTGGAAAGACACACATTGGGAAGGAGTACAGTGTCACAATAACGCTGAACAATGCGTGTCCGCGTTAAAAGATTGGAGGTCAGTACGCCCATGCCAAATTATGCCTTCCCACAGCATAACACCTGCACCACCAAACCTATTATGTTCGATAATATTCCAGGTGCATTACGTGTATCCACCTCTAGTCATATGACTGTACGTCCAGAATCACGTCGAACATGATAATTTTGGGGGGTCCAGGTGTTATGGTGTGAGGTATTGATCCCCAATTATTTAAACATAGTACACCCACCAGTCAACTTTATTGTGACGCTCTAAGCCTCCTTCCTCCTCATATGCATCTTTCAGGGGCATATTTGGCCCTGACTTAATTTTTATGGCTTACAATGCGCGACCGCTTCTGATAGCACAGCTCTTGCAACCTGTGGATGTTCGGCGAAACTGGCCTGCCCCGACTTAAATTGAACCGAGCATGTGTGGAATGCGCTGGGAAGACTTATTACAGCACGCCTACATGCGTCAGCGACCATCCAGCAGTGTCAGCCTCGCTGGTGCAGAACACCAAATCACAGGAACTCTTTGCCAACCTCGTGGTCGGTATGGGAGCACGCTGTGGAGCACTGCCGTCCATGGTAATCACACACACTATTAAGAACCGTGTGCTGCCGTTTGTAATGCTCAGGGAACCATCATAAATCGCTGTGACTTCAGAACCTCTTTGAATAAAAGTGTCACTTCTGTTCGTCTCATGCGTCTTCCAGCTACCTTCTGCACTGTAGTGTAGCAGTTGTGTCTGTCTAGTCCAGGCTTCATCGAACTACGCCTACATCTACATCTACATCTACATTTATACTCCGCAAGCCACCCAACGGTGTGTGGTGGAGGGCACTTTACGTGCCACTGTCATTACCTCCCTTTCCTGTTCCAGTCGCGTGTGGTTCGCGGGAAGAACGACTGTCTGAAAACCTCCGTGCGCGCTCTAATCTCTCTAATTTTACATTCGTGATCTCCTCGGGAGGTATAAGTAGGGGGAAGCAATATATTCGATACCTCATCCAGAAACGCACCCTCTCGACAGCAAGCTACACCAAGATGCAGAGCACCTCTCTTGCAGAGTCTGCCACTTTGCTAAACATCTCCGTAACGCTATCACGCTTACCAAATAACCCTGTGACGAAACGCGCCGCTCTTCTTTGGTCACTTGACAGTGGCAAATCATGCGCAAGTTATTTCTATTCCTACGTTTTGCGCACCAGCGCAGTATCATGCAACAGTGGTTAATGTGTGCTGGTAACACGCTACGATGCTCAGATGCACTGGCAACACCTCTCGAACAAGTCATCAACATTATTCTGTACAGATATCCACAAATACGTCTATACAGGCTCCAAGTCTTCCTATTTACTTTTGGGAGGTATCGTCCCAGAATTCCTGGTTCTGACCAAGGCTTTCAGTGGGTTTCCTTTGATTGTAAGGCAACTGCTAACCGCCTCCCATATATCCTCAGCTGCCCCGTTACCATATCGCAGGGATTTGGTAGAAAAGAACAAAGCTCTGCAACGGGCCGGATCTCAAATAGCGCGCACTATTAAAAGTGCAAAAAATAAAAACCTAATGTCTAAGGTCAAGTCTGATTTAAACATTATTTTCTTGCTGTTGCTACTTCTGGATGAAACTCAGCTTTCGTCGGTACCACGGGGCCCTTAGCGTCGCGAAAGCACACTCTCAGCCGCGCTCAGAACGTACACACCCTCGGCGTTATGGGGCGCGCGAAACAAATTTCTCCATGCACTCTTCCACAGACTTAATTGTAAACGTCTATTGGCGGTCCCGGATCTATCCTCTCCACTACTAAATTTGTAAACATAATGGTAGCCCACCTCGCCGTGACTCGTGATACACGGTCTAACTTTATTTTCACTTGCTGCTCGCCATAAGGCCAACCACCTGATTTCTCATGGTGAATTGCTTCTGTCTGTCCTATTAGTCGTTGCCTCTGTCCGCCAAGCTTGGAGAATTCGAAGATGGCCACCTCCAATCCCTGCGTGCGGACTCAAATTTCCCGAGCCCGCTACATGGGGGCAGGCCGGTTGTTTTGCTCTTTTTTTTTCTTTCTCACTGAAGCAGCTTTCTGTTTATTTAAAATAAAACAACACTTTACGTGGATGCAAATATAAATAAATTTATATGCAGACTGAAACGACGAATGATAATTTGTACCAATGCTGGGACACGAACCTGGGTCTCCTGCCCACTAGGCAGTTGCGCTAACCATTACGCCATCCTGGCACAGTGCCTTTGAACAACTGCACGGACTACCCTAGCATGCCTCCCTTGATAGAGTCCGGGAGACTCTACAATGCTGTTAGAGTTTAGGGGAAATATCAAGTAGGCTGAAGCGTGAATGCGCATTTGGATTGAGGAGAGAAGCGTGCTAGAGTAGCTCATCCTGTTGTACAAAGAAACTATGCCAGGATGGCGTGTGATTAGTGCATCTGCTTAGTGAGCGGGAGACAACGACGACGATGACGGTGTTTGGTTTCTGGGGCGCTAAACTGCGCGGATATCAGCGCCCGTAGAAATTCCCAGTCCAATCCCACCAGCTTCATCAATGATGATGAAATGATGAGGACAACACAAACACACAGTCCCCGGGCGGAGAAAGCCCCCAACCCGGCCGCGAATCGAACCCGGGACCCCGCGATCAAGAGGCAGCAACTCTAGCCACTAGACCACGAGCTGCGGACAGTGAACGGGAGATCCAGCCTTCTTACAAATTATCATTCTTCACTTCAATCTGCATATATACGAGAGTTGGAACTTCAATAGTGGCAAATATTTATTTACAGCTCGTACAAAATAGATACGTGCTTCAAAGTTTTACTGACCTTCAAAGTAGTCACCAGCATTGTGTATAACCCGTTGCCAGCGATGTGGAAGTCGTAGGATACTCTTAGCAGTGCCAGCTGTGTTGACAGTGCGAGTGACGCGATCTATCGCCCTACGAATTTGTAGCAGTTCTGAAGTGGCCGAGCGGGTCTAGGCGCTACAGTCTGGAACCGCGCGACCGCTACGGTCGCAGGTTCGAATTCCGCGTCGGGCATGGATGTGTGTGATGTCCTTAGGTTAGTTAGGTTTAAGTAGTTCTAAGTTCTAGGGGTCTGATGACCTCAGATGTTAAATCCCATAGTCCTCAGAGCCATTTAAACCATTTTTTTCGGAAGTGAATGCCGTGAAGTGTTTCCTTCAGTTAAGAAATGCTGTCCATTTTTGGAAGACAACTTACTACCAGCTTAGACACAGAAGTGAATACACTTTCTGCAGAACCTGACCATCATTCTGCAGGACAATGCTCAAGCACGTACAGTGCAAGCTGTAACTGATTTGTTTGACTGATGGGGCTGCTAAGTGCTATACCACCTACTGCACTCCCCCGACTTAAGCCCTCGTGAGTTCAAATCGATTTCTAAATTGAAAGAAGTACCGGGTGATCAAAAAGTCAGTATATATTTGAAAACTTAATAAACCACGGAATAATGTAGATAGAGAGGTACAAATTGACACACATGCTTGGAATGACATGGGGTTTTATTAGAACCACCCCATATTGCTAGACGCGTGAAAGATCTCTTGCACGCGTCGTTTGCTGATGATCGTGTGCTCAGCCTCCACTTTCGTCATGCTTGGCTTCGCACGTCCCCAGACGTGGCTTTGGGGTTACCTGAAGTCGCAAGTGTATCGTGATCGACCGACATCTCTAGGGATGCTGAAAGACATCCGACGCCAATGCCTCACGCTAACTCCGGACATGCTTTACAGTGCTGTTCACAACATTATTCCTCGACTACAGCTATTGTTGAGGAACGATGGTGGACATATTGAGCATTTCCTGTAAAGAACATCATTTTTGTTTTGTCTTACTTTGTTATGCTAATTATTGCTATTCTGATCAGATGAAGCGCCATCTGTCGGACATTTTTGAACTTTTGTATTTTTTTGGTTCTAATAAAACACCATGTCATCCCAAGCATGTGTGTCAATTTGTACCTCTCTATCTACATTATTCCGTGATTTATTAAGTTTTCAAATTTATACTGACTTTTTGATCACCCGGTACTTCACGGCATTCGCTTCAGAACTGCTACAAATTCGTCGGGCAATAGACCGCGCCGCTCGAACTGTCAATACAATTGGCACTGTTAAGAATATCCTACGACTTCCATATCGCTGGAAACGGGTTATACACAATACTGGTGACTACTTTAAAGGTCAGTAAAACTTTGAAGCACGTATGTATTTTGTACGAGCTGTAAATAAATAGTTGCCACTATTAAAGTTCCAGTCCTCGTACGTTACAGATGTTTGAGTGTTCAAAAGGTCTCCGGAAGCATGTAGTTTTATTTCCCCTTGATGTCTGCAGGTGAATACCACGTTATTTATCGTTAGCTATCGACCCCCAGACATTAAGTCAGAACATACTTGTTGGGTATAATATACACAGGACTAAAGTTATGCACAAGTTTATATGTCTTAGGTGACAGCACACTGGCACTATTAAAAATACTGACTTACACTTATGCATGCTTTTACAAATAATGTTTTAGTAACAAGGACCAATCTCAGCTTAGCCTCATGTATCTACACTCCTGGAAATTGAAATAAGAACACCGTGAATTAATTGTCGCAGGAAGGGGAAACTTTATTGACACATTCCTGGGGTCAGATACATCACATGATCACACTGACAGAACCACAGGCACATAGACACAGGCAACAGAGCATGCACAATGTCGGCACTAGTACAGTGTGTATCCACCTTTCGCAGCAATGCAGGCTGCTATTCTCCCATGGAGACGATCGTAGAGATGCTGGATGTAGTCCTGTGGAACGGCTTGCCATGCCATTTCCACCTGGCGCCTCAGTTGGACCAGCGTTCGTGCTGGACGTGCAGACCGCGTGAGACGACGCTTCATCCAGTTCCAAACATGCTCAATGGGGGACAGATCCGCAGATCTTGCTGGCCAGGGTAGTTGACTTACAACTTCTAGAGCACGTTGGGTGGCACGGGATACATGCGGACGTGCATTGTCCTGTTGGAACAGCAAGTTCCCTTGCCGGTCTAGGAATGGTAGAACGATGGGTTCGATGACGGTTTGGATGTACCGTGCACTATTCAGTGTCCCCTCGACGATCACCAGTGGTGTACGGCCAGTGTAGGAGATCGCTCCCCACACCATGATGCCGGGTGTTGGCCCTGTGTGCCTCGGTCGTATGCAGTCCTGATTGTGGCGCTCACCTGCACGGCGCCAAACACGCATACGACCATCATTGGCACCAAGGCAGAAGCGACGACACGTCTCCATTCGTCCCTCCATTCACGCCTGTCGCGACACCACTGGAGGCGGGCTGCACGATGTTGGGGCGTGAGCGGAAGACGGCCTAACGGTGTGCGGGACCGTAGCCCAGCTTCATGGAGACGGTTGCGAATGGTCCTCGCCGATACCCCAGGAGCAACAGTGTCCCTAATTTGCTGGGAAGTGGCGGTGCGGTCCCCTACGGCACTGCGTAGGATGCTACGGTCTTGGCGTGCATCCGTGCGTCGCTGCGGTCCGGTCCCAGGTCGACGGGCACGTGCACCTTCCGCCGACCACTGGCGACAACATCGATGTACTGTGGAGACCTCACGCCCCACGTGTTGAGCAATTCGGCGGTACGTCCACCCGGCCTCCCGCATGCCCACTATACGCCCTCGCTCAAAGTCCGTCAACTGCACATACGGTTCACGTCCACGCTGTCGCGGCATGCTACCAGTGTTAAAGACTGCGATGGAGCTCCGTATGCCACGGCAAACTGGCTGACACTGACGGCGGCGGTGCACAAATGCTGCGCAGCTAGCGCCATTCGACGGCCAACACCGCGGTTCCTGGTGTGTCCGCTGTGCCGTGCGAGTGATCATTGCTTGTACAGCCCTCTCGCAGTGTCCGGAGCAAGTATGGTGGGTCTGACACACCGGTGTCAATGTGTTCTTTTTTCCATTTCCAGGAGTGTACATGCATTACATCTATTGTCAAAGTGTGAAAGTATCTGGATTTCACAGTCAGTAAATACTTAAGTGTGTTCTTCCACCGTATGGATTTTCTCATTTCGTGTATTGTGTAGTACAGGGATGTCCAAGTTTTCAGCTATCAGGCCACACTCGGGGCCGAGTGCCTAAGTGCTGAGTCTCGCTCCACATTTCCCCCACTGCCACGGCCGGCCGGCCGGAGTAGCCGAGCGGTTCTAAGCGCTGCAGTCTGGAACCGCGCGACCGCTACGGTCGCAGGTTCGAATCCTGCCTCGGGCATGGATGTGTGTGATCTCCTTAGGTTAGTTGGGTTTAAGTAGTTCTAAGTTCTAGGGGACTGATGACCTCAGCAGTTAAGTCCCATAGCGCTCAGAGCCATTTGAACCATTTTTGAACCCACTGCCACGGTGCACTGTTTCAACACGAGGAGGAGGGAGGGGGGGGGGGGTAGGGAAGATGCAGAAACAGCGAATATGCTGCTTTTAAATGGCAGTACAGTCGTACTGCATGCGGCTTAGAAGATTTATAATTCACATTCCTCAACGACATAGATTTTAAACAAAATAAGTTCTCAGTATTTACTAATTATTTTTGGCGTGCTGAGGACATAATATAATTTTTACCTGGTACAAACTGTCGACATACAGAGAGATGCAGACAATTTCACAGATTTTCACACTCAAGTTGCCACATAATCGTGACGTATTTAGTTTCATAATCGAAAAAAGGTCTATCGCACAAATATATCGGTCGAGATATTGTAGCACTTTTACAACCTCATTATGGAGACATGGTAGACGTCGTGGACAGGTTTAACGTAAAAATATTTGTGATTAAAAATGGAATTGCCTTGCAGGTCAGCCAGTTACACCTGCACATGCACAGCGGCACTTTCAACTGAAACGGCTAATGGTCTCGAAAACAGCGCGAACAACATAATTGTCTTTTTAAATGTATCCACGTCGAATCAGAAAGAAGTTACCTTGCAGTGTCTTACTCTGGCAGTGTACAGTCAAGTCCACTTAAAATGTGAAGTCTGCAATCGATTTCGGATGTTCTAAGTTTTCCTCATAAATTCGACAACAGCGAGCACTAAAACGAAAAAACGTTCCACAGATGCCCCTTGTCTTACCCAACGTACTTTGCATTAGTAGATGAAGACCCCATATTGTTTGTTCAGTTTCACTGAAAACTGTTGCAACTGGAATTGGAATAATTCGTGTGACTTCAGAAATTGTACTGTTCGCACCCCCAGTTTCTTCAAGTGCTCCATACATGCAAATTTAGTACAAAGTGCTTCTCGATGCGCAGAACAATGAACTTTTTTTTACTTTTTCATTGTCATCTTAAGTTTAAATTCTTTCTGCATGTTACTGTAATCTACATCTACATCCATACTCCGCAAGCCACCTGACGGTGTGTGGCGGAGGGTACCTTGAGTACCTCTATCGGTTCTCCCTTCTATACGAGTCTCGTATTGTTCGTGGAAACAAGGATTGTCGGTATGCCTCTGTGTGGGATCTAATCTCTCTGATTTTATCCTCATGCTCTCTTCGCGAGATATACGCAGGAGGGAGCGATATACTGCTTGACTCTTCGGTGAAGGTATTGTTGGTGGAAACAAGGATTGTCGGTATGCCTCTGTGTGGGCTCTAATCTCTCTGATTTTATCCTCATGGTCTCTTCGCGAGATATACGTAGGAGGGAGCGATATACTGCTTGACTCTTCGGTGCAGGTATGTTCCCGAAACTTCAACAAAAGCCCGTACCGAGCTACTGAGCGTCTCTCCCTCAGAGTCTTCCACCGGAGTTTATCTATCATCTCCGTAACGCTTTCGCGATTACTGAATGATCCTGTAACGAATCGCGCTGCTCTCCGTTGGATCTTCTCTATCTCTTCTATCAACCCTATCTGGTACGGATCCCATACTGCTGAGCAGTATTCAAGCAACCTACTTCCTTTGTTTTCGGATTGCATTTCCTTAGGATTTTTCCAATGAATCTCAGTCTGGCATCTGCTTTACCGACGATCAACTTTATATGATCATTCCATTTTAAATCACTCCTAATGCGTACTCCCAGATAATTTATGGAATTAACTGCTTCCAGTTGCTGACCTGCTGTTTTGTAGCTAAATGATAAGGGATCTATCTTTCTATGTATGTGGCAATACTGTAATGTAATGTAGTTTTGTAGTTCGAATGGCTCTGAAGACTATGGGACTTAACATCTGAGGTCATCAGTCCCCTAGAACTTAGAACTAATTAAACCTAACTAACCTAAGGACATCACACACATCCATGCCCGAGGCAGGATTCGAACCTGCGACCGTAGCGGTCACGCGGTTCCAGACTGAAGCGCCTAGAACCGCACGGCCACACGGGACGGCTCATTCTAAAGGACTATGCAAATTGATCACTAGACTGCTTCGTTTTGTGCAAACAGCCACTGAACTTGTGAACGTCCTTCATAGCACAAAGAGGTACTGAAGGCTAAACAGCGCTGACAACACGATTCTGCCAAACTCAGAGAGTTGTGCCGATCGTAAAATGCCGCACCGTAATGCTAAATAAAGCGTCGCTCCGCTGGGCGCTTCCTAGAAGGAGCGAACAAGGTCGCGTGCGGAAGGCCCACGCCCACACTCCACGCGTGAAATTCGGAAAACCGCGGCAAAACCTGCTCTACTGCGTTGATATTCTTGGTAAATTATTTTAGAAATTTCGTCTGGTGATCTGTTTTAGCCGTTCGAGTTGGGGTACTTCCCTTGGAAGCGCTATTACTTGGTAAGGATTAATGGAGGTGGTGGCGTTTCTTCTAATGTTCATGACCTGACACAGGAGACTCTATCCTCTCTGTAAGAAACGAAACCTCCCAGCAAACTTAATAGCCTCGCAGAGATCGGATCCCTCATCTACAACTGATGGATCATGGTAGCTATCCTCCTGATGGATTCGTAGATTTGGTGTTCAGTGGTTGTGTTGTGTATTTGTGATAGTCTCGTGTTTCCACGGTAGCTGCTTCCCCACATGTGCAATTTGGTGTCTGACTTATGCTGTTTTAGTGTTGTGTCTAGACAAGACAGCCTAGACACAATGAGAGGAAGCCGAAAGGCACGCGCTTAAACTCACGCAGGCTGGCGTGAGGTCTGAAACAGGATATGTAATGAATGCTATAAAGAAAAGTACGTAGCTTCTGGAATACTTAACTTTAATCCACATTTGTAGAACATCGCTCTTGATGATACATTAATAGAATCTCAATATCAATTGAATACGGCGCCTTGCTAGGTCGTAGCAAATGACGTAGCTGAAGGCTATGCTAACTATCGTCTCGGCAAATGAGAGCGTATTTGTCAGTGAACCATTGCTATGAACGTCGGCTGTACAACTGGGGCGAGTGCCAGTACGTCTCTCTAGACCTGCCTTGTGGTGGCGCTCGGTCTGCTATCACTGACAGTGGCGACACGCGGGTCCGACGTATACTACCGGACCGCGGCCGATTTAAAAGGCTACCACCTAGAAAGTGTGGTGTCTGGCGGTGACACCACATTTAGTGCGTGGGATAAGGCCCGTGTCTAGTTAGGAGGCGCACCATACCGCAGCTGGGATCGGTATGATTCATGAAAAACCTCTCCGAAATGTCGAGGAAAATTTTATAGATTCTTCAAGCCTTATCAAATTGCTCAGAACTCCAAAGTCAGTAATTGAAAGCCCTGTTGCACTGCAAGATTCAGAGACACGTCCAATCGACTGGAATTTGTTCACCGTCAACTGTTTAATGCACCTTCTCCAACTGTTTACTAGCGACTACCACCGACAGTTAACACAACAAAAGTGGAAAATACCTCTAACTCAGTAGAGAAAAATTTGCACAAAAATACCACACTCAGATATGTACGGATGAAAATGAAAGTTATTTATACCTAGTTCCCCCATTAAAGTCTGTCACTTTTATCCGATACTACTCCGAACTAGGTAATGGTTCCATACATTGCGCTGAGGCCTTTGTTTTACGTCCGCTAATCTGCAACGGTCGCCGAGGAAAACAGCAACGCACTTTCGAATGCCTTGTAAGCTTTCCTACCGCAAAACTAGTTAAACACGGAGGACATCTAACCCGAGAACTCCGAAGAGATAAACATTTAAAAACACAAACTATGCCGCAGAGGACACTCCATTTTCCGCTTCAGGGTTGCTCGCAGACTCACAGATTCCACGAACTCCAGACGGCTACACGAAAGCATTCAACATGTAGACCTTTCAGTCAATCAGAATGAGATGCAGAAAGCAGGCATTCTCATTGGACACTTCCTGCTCCTGCAGCTTGCAGTGCTTCTGTAAGGTGCTGCCTCCTGGCAGGACTTATCAACTTTTCCTGCTACGTGATGGAAAACACGGGCAGTTGTGGGGGAAACACTCGCCCTCAAAGACAGCCTATTCGGTTCCGACCACCAACATTTAGGAGAATTACGAAAGCCCGGCCCATCACCTTCAGCCGTAAAAAAAAAACCTCGTTCCGCTGTAAGTGGAAACTGGCAGACGCGATTGCAAAACAGGATGGCTAGGAAATGATGTGTTAAGCGGTGTGGGATAACCGTAGTCTGAAAGAATGACGACCAGACCACAACGTGATGCATCAGTAGTGACGTCATGGCGGATGCGCCCGCATATGATACTGACTAGCAGTTAGTCGCTGCGCAGCTCTCAACACTGGAAGTAAATACTTTGCCGTTTGCATACTAAGCTGAGTCTTAGCGTAAACTCATTTGGTAATAATAATGCGACAAGTTCCAAAACTTAATGTAGAATTATTTTACTTTAGTTATTAGTTTGCATATAAAGACCCATGTCCTCTAGGTCTAATATTACAATGCAGGCTCATTAATCATCCGTCACGACGCAAAAGCGCTAGATCCGATGCGTTTCGAAGAAACAGACTTGGTTACTTCCCTTTTAACTGTATCTTCCTAACACGCTTCAGTATCAATCATCCAGTCTGTATTTGTATCCGGGTGAATCTTTCCTGAGAGAATATGGACCGTGCAGGCCAATAGCTGTTGTACTGACACTGTCTTCGTTCATGGACTACACAAGCCGATTTGTAATAATTTCATTTTACTGATTGGACACTTGTAGTTGAAGCACTATTTTTATTCGTGCTTCATTCACATTTTTATAAGACTCCTGTAGAACAATATTCTAATGCTGAAGGCTTGTCATCGAAATGCGTCAATTCTAGAATTTATGCATTGTGAAAGGTGATATAGCCTACATTCTAATACTGATTTCAACAACCACGACCTCGCAACCTTTACGGATAAAGTCAGAGTCCTGGAGATTGCATTAAATCATAAAAATGGGAATAGTTTTACGTATTTAGTGTAGCAGACAGGTTTTTTTTGCAGGAGTGAATAACAGAGCGTCGACACTAAATTATACAAGGATTTTTCGTCTTCTTGAAGAATTAATAAACAGGCACTCAGTTGCAAAATGGAAGGTTTATTTAGGCCCCTTCACCATGGTTTCAACGTTTACAAAAAGTCTTCTTGAGAAGGAAATAGTGACAACTGGTTTACATGTTGTGCCGTAGGTACGTTAAAATGTAGGCAAAGGCGTCATACAAGTACAGGGTTATTACAAATGATTGAAGCGATTTCATAGCTGTACAATAACTTAATTATTTGAGATATTTTCACAATGCTTTGTACACACATACAAAAACTCAAAAAGTTTTTTAGCCATTCACAAATGTTCGATATGTGCCCCTTTAGTGATTCGGCAGACATCAAGCCGATAATCAAGTTCCACCCACACTCGGCGCAGCATGTCCCCATCAATGAGTTCGAAAGCATCGTTGATGTGAGCTCGCAGTTCTGGCAGGTTTCTTGGTAGAGGAGGTTTAAACACTGAATCTTTCACATAACCCCACAGAAAGAAATCGCATGGGGTTAAGTCGGGAGAGCGTGGAGGCCATGAAATGAATTGCTGATCGTGATCTCCACCACGACCGATCCATCGGTTTTCCAATCTCCTGTTTAAGAAATGCCGAACATCATGATGGAAGTGCGGTGGAGCACCATCCTGTTGAAAGATGAAGTCGGCGCTGTCGGTCTCCAGTTGTGACATGAGCCAATTCTCCAGCATGTCCAGATACACGTGTCCTGTAACGTTTTTTCGCAGAAGAAAAAGGGGCCGTAAACTTTAAACCGTGAGATTGTACAAAACACGTTAACTTTTGGTGAATTGCGAATTTGCTGCACGAATGCGTGAGGATTCTCTACCGCCCAGATTCGCACACTGTGTCTGTTCACTTCACCATTAAGAAAAAATGTTGCTTCATCACTGAAAACAAGTTTCGCACTGAACGCATCCTCTTCCATGAGCTGTTCAACTGCGCCGAAAATTCAAATCGTTTGACTTTGTCATCGGGTGTCAGGGCTTGTAGCAATTGTAAACGGTAAGGCTTCTGCTTTAGCCTTTTCCGTAAGATTTTCCAAACCGTCGGCTGTGGTACGTTTAGCTCACTGCTTGCTTTATTCGTCGACTTCCGCGGGCTACGCGTGAAACTTGCCCGCACGCGTTCAACCGTTTCTTCGCTCACTGCAGGCCGACCCGTTGATTTCCCCTTACAGAGGCATCCAGAAGCTTTAAACTGCGCATACCATCGCCGAATGGAGTTAGCAGTTGGTGGATCTTTGTTGCACTTCGTCCTGAAGTGTCGTTGCACTGTTATGACTGACTGATGTGAGTGCATTTCAAGCACGACATACGCTTTCTCGGCTCCTGTCGCCATTTTGTCTCACTGCGCTCTCGAGCGCTCTGGCGGCAGAAACCTGAAGTGCGGCTTCAGCCGAACAAAACTTTATGAGTTTTTCTACTTATCTGTAGTGTGTTGTGACCATATGTCAATGAATGGAGCTACAGTGAATCTATGAAATCGCTTCAATCATTTGTAATAGCCCTGTATAAAATTCCCTCTCCATAATAAAACAAGCACAACATGGTAGTTGTCATTTAGTACTACCTGACCGACGTACAGGTGGTGAACTGATACTGATAAGGATCTAAATGTATTAAGCGAGCTGAAGAAAGTCCTAAACATGTCCTCGCATAAAATAGATCTACACAAAAACTGCCTGGTTGTCGAATCTCTTCAGGTAATTCACGGTGACAGTGTTCAACCAGCTTTAAAATGGATAAGCCAGTGTTTATTATAACACTTTACAACGACAAAACCTACAGCGGCAGTACTTTAAAGAGTGAAATATATTTATTTAACCAACGAGTGCAATCTGCCTTCGTCGTCCAACACCGCTCCACTAACTGCTATCCGCACACATACACTCCTGGAAATTGAAATAAGAACACCGTGAATTCATTGTCCCAGGAAGGGGAAACTTTATTGACACATTCCTGGGGTCAGATACATCACATGATCACACTGACGGAACCACAGGCACATAGACACAGGCAACAGAGCATGCACAATGTCGGCACTAGTACAGTGTATATCCACCTTTCGCAGCAATGCAGGCTGCTATTCTCCCATGGAGACGATCGTAGAGATGCTGGATGTAGTCCTGTGGAACGGCTTGCCATGCCATTTCCACCTGGCGCCTCAGTTGAACCAGCGTTCGTGCTGGACGTGCAGACCGCGTGAGACGACGCTTCATCCAGTCCCAAACATGCTCAATGGGGGACAGATCCGGAGATCTTGCTGGCCAGGGTAGTTGACTTACACCTTCTAGAGCACGTTGGGTGGCACGGGATACATGCGGACGTGCATTGTCCTGTTGGAACAGCAAGTTCCCTTGCCGGTCTAGGAATGGTAGAACGATGGGTTCGATGACGGTTTGGATGTACCGTGCACTATTCAGTGTCCCCTCGACGATCACCAGTGGTGTACGGCCAGTGTAGGAGATCGCTCCCCACACCATGATGCCGGGTGTTGGCCCTGTGTGCCTCGGTCGTATGCAGTCCTGATTGTGGCGCTCACCTGCACGGCGCCAAACACGCATACGACCATCATTGGCACCAAGGCAGAAGTGACTCTCATCGCTGAAGACGACACGTCTCCATTCGTCCCTCCATTCACGCCTGTCGCGACACCACTGGAGGCGGGCTGCACGATGTTGGGGCGTGAGCGGAAGACGGCCTAACGGTGTGCGGGACCGTAGCCCAGCTTCATGGAGACGGTTGCGAATGGTCCTCGCCGATACCCCAGGAGCAACAGTGTCCCTAATTTGCTGGGAAGTGGCGGTGCGGTCCCCTACGGCACTGCGTAAGATCCTACGGTCTTGGCGTGCATCCGTGCGTCGCTGCGGTCCGGTCCCAGGTCGACGGGCACGTGCACCTTCCGCCGACCACTGGCGACAACATCGATGTACTGTGGAGACCTCACGCCCCACGTGTTGAGCAATTCGGCGGTACGTCCACCCGGCCTCCCGCATGCCCACTATACGCCCTCGCTCAAAGTCCGTCAACTGCACATACGGTTCACGTCCACGCTGTCGCGGCATGCTACCAGTGTTAAAGACTGCGATGGAGCTCCGTATGCCACGGCAAACTGGCTGACACTGACGGCGGCGGTGCACAAATGCTGCGCAGCTAGCGCCATTCGACGGCCAACACCGCGGTTCCTGGTGTGTCCGCTGTGCCGTGCGTGTGATCATTGCTTGTACAGCCCTCTCGCAGTGTCCGGAGCAAGTATGGTGGGTCTGACACACCGGTGTCAATGTGTTCTTTTTTCCATTTCCAGGAGTGTATTACACATCAGCTCATGGCTTCAAGCTTGTCGCTGGCTCCTTTCCACTCCCTCTTCCACGCATGAGCGTTGCCAATAAATCTCACGAATCCGGATTTTTCGAACCGATTGCAGTACATAGTATTTTCAAATACGCTCTAAGACGAAAAAAGACGCATCACGAAGGAATTACCCGAATGGGACGGATATCAGTAGATGTGATTAACATGTACAGAAAGAGAAATGATTGCAATTTCAGGAAATTTGGATGATTTATTCAAGAGAAAGAGTTTCACAAATGGAGCAAGTCACTACCCCGCTGGTTCATCACTGGCTTTTGTGTAAGCAGTTTTCGGCTTGGCACTGATCGATCGAGATGTTGGAAGTTCTCCTGAGGGATACCGTGCCAAATTCTGTCCAATTGGCGCATTGGATCGTCAAAATCCCAAGCTGGTTGGAAGGCCGTGTCCTTGATGCTACAAACGTTCTCAATTGGGAAGAGACATCGCGACCTTGCTGGCCAAGGTATAGTCTGGGAAGCACGAAGACTAACAGTAGAAACTCTCGCAGTGTGCGGGCAGGCATTATCTTGCTAAAATGTAAGCCCAGGATGGCTTGCCATGAAGGGCAACAAAACCACTATGCTGTAAGGGTGCAGCGGGTTACAAAGGTGTTCTGCTGTCAAATGAAATGCCACCCCAGACCATCGCTCCGCGTTGTCAGGACGTATGGCGGGCGACAGACAGGCTGGTATCCCATAGCTGTCTGGGGCGTCTCCAGACACGTCTTCGTTGTTTATCGGGGCTCCATTTGAAGCGGGACTCATTACTGAAGACAGCTCTACTCCAGACGATCATATTTCAGACCCAAAGTGCCCAACATCAATGGAGACTGGTTTGTTGGTGCACAGAGACCAGTGGTAGGCTGTGCAGGGGGCGCCGTGGGATCATCCCCTTTTCTGTGAGCCGCCTTTTAACGTTCCTTGTGGTCGTTGAACCATCAGTTGTACGTCGGATCGATGATAATGATAAATCCGGGGCTCTGGGCACCTCTGTGATGATTGTTCAGTCCTGACGCTCTGTCCTCTCTCTAAGTCGACCGCTTCCTTCTTGACACTGCTTCGGCCATGGCTTACCCATTGCTGCCACCATGTCGAATAGTGCACCGCCCCTATTCAAATGCCGAGCGATTCGAAGATTACTCCAAACGGCTACTTTGTAGCCCAACTTCATGTCCTCTCTCAAAAGCTGTTTTCTGCGTGTATTGTCCACGCACCTGTCTGCTCAAATGGCTCTGGGCGCTATGGGACTGAACATCTGAGGTCATCAGTCCCCTAGAACTTAGAGCTACTTAAACCTAACTAACCTAAGGACATCACACACATCCATGCCCGAGGCAGGATTCGAACCTGCGTCCATAGCGGTCTCGCGGTTCCAGACTGAACCAGCACCTGTCAGCGAGGCGTAGTTAATGTCCATCTAACAAGGGGAGGCCGCCAATCGTGAAATTCAGATTCGATTCATACTGCGCATAATAAAAGCTCATGGCCAGAGGTATAACGTGGCAAAGCACCAAGATGCACTTCTCAGCCGTTGTCGAGAAAATCGACAGTTAAAAGAAACGGTTGCGGTGAAATACTCTCTACGATTACTAATTTTTTGCACCGTCGTGGTGCAGCGGTAAGCGGTCGGATTCGTAATCCGAATGTCGCCGGATCGATTCTCGCGCCATGCTACCTTTTTTTTAGTATTTGTTTTTTGTAATTCAAATATATATATAATTCCCGGCAATCAGTTGCAACAATTATGCATATAATAAGTTGTTGAAAATCGTTTGTCGTGGAAAAACTGGCGACTTCGAACATCATTATGTTTTCCGCAAACAAAGTTGTATTTCACAAATGTTATTAATTATCTTCATAATGTTAACCACGTATAGTTAACAGAAGACGTAGAAACGATATTCCGAAACGAATACGTATAGTGTAAGTCAAACGTTCGAATTAGAATAGTGACCCCACGAACACAAATTTGCTGTGGCAGGTATGAAATATAAACTCCGTTGCACTTGAAGGACAGATGTTGAATGGGCCGAAACGAGCCGCCGCATAACAGCGTAGTTGCCTGCTAACTTCGAAAGAAGGTAGATGCGGTCCCTAGCGCAACTTATAACATCGTCGAAAACAGTGCGGACGGGAGAGCTTTGGTACACCCTGTTAAACAAACGGAAAAATGGAGGCGGTACAATTGGAGAGCGATCCGCCTTCACCAACATGCATAAGCAATTCATTAATAGTTTACATATATATATATATATATATATATATATATATATATATATATATATATATATATATGAATTACAAAAAACTAATAATAAAAAAAATTGCATGGCACGAGATTCGAACCGGCGCCCTTCGAACTACGAACCCGAGCGCTTACCGCTGCGCCACGGCGCTGTAGAAAATCATTAATTGCAGAGAGTATTTCACCGCAACGGTTTCTTTTAACTGTCGATTTTCTCGACAACGGCTGAGAAGTGCATCTTGGTGCTTTGCCACATTACACCTCTGGCCATGAGCTTTTATTATGCGCAGTATGAATCGAATCTGAATTTCACAATTGGCGGCCTCCCCTTGTAAGTACAAGGAATGAAATTCGAAAAGACCTAATTTCTGACCAGTTTGCATAAGTCCTTTAGTGCGTCGCTCTTTTTCTTAGAGTGTATTCAAAGCAGCACGAGGCGGCGAAAAACTACAACGTAACTGACCCTTCGATGCTGATAACAATTAGTCAGCTGACTGAAAACAGAGTACAGCAGACGCAACTAGCAGGAAAATCCGGTGGTAATTTTTTTTTTTTCTTTATTGTAATTTGGACACCCCATACAAGGTGGGCTGGCAGCGGAACAGTGTACTCCGCTCTTCAGCCATAAGCAGTACAATAAAAAAAGAAAGGGAGACAGACAAGTAACAGAATGGCGGTTTAAAAAACAGGAGATACAATAGTTAAAAAACATGAAGCCGTTCACACTTGACGAAACAAACAAGAAAAACCGTCGGCACTGGGCACAAACACTGACGAGGTAGAGGACACACGTGAACGAAGGAGCGTGGACGGCGAAAAACACTGAGGCACAGACACGACGGCACAGACACTAAACCGAGGGCGATGATCTCCGGCGCGCAAAAGTTCACGATGCGTGTGCGAGTCCGGGGACCTGCCTAGAGAAGAGGAGGAGGAGGAGGAGGAGGGGGAGTGGGAAAGCGAGAGGGGAGAGCAGGGACGCCACGGGCAGGGGAAAGAGAGGGGGGAGAGAGGAAGGGGGAGGGGAAGCCCGGAAGAAGAGGGGTGGAGGGAGGGGACGGGGGAAAAGGAAAGAGAAGGGAAGGGAAGAGAAAGGAGGGAGGGTGCCGAAGGGAAAGGACACCAGGAGGGAGGGGGGGCAGGGTCAAAGTTGATAGGAGGGGTAGATGGAGGGGACGAGGACATCATCAGGGAGAGGGAGCTGGCGGAAACCACCTTGGGAGAGGGTAAGGAGGGTGGAGAGATGGAGACCGGGTGGGACATGGGAGTACAGGCGCGGCAGCGGGCGGGGGTGGGAGAGGATCGGGGAGACGAGCGGGTGAGGAGGATCGAGTTTACGGGAGGTGTATAGGATTCGTATCCTTTCGAGGAAGAGGAGGAGGTGGGGGAAGGGGATAAGGTCATACAGGATCCGCGTGGGGGAAGGGAGACGGATGCGATAGGCAAGGCGGAGAGCATGGCGTTCAAGGATTTGGAGGGATTTATAAAAGGAAGGGGGGGCGGAGATCCAGGCTGGATGGGCGTAACAGAGGATAGGGCGGATGAGGGACGTATAGGTGTGGAGGATGGTGGAGGGGTCCAGACCCCACGTTCGGCCGGAAAGGAGCTTGAGGAGACGGAGTCGGGAACGTGCCTTGGCTTGGATTGTCTGGAGATGGGGAGTCCAGGAGAGGCGACGGTCGAGGGTGACGCCAAGGTACTTAAGGGTGGGGGTGAGAGCGATGGGACGGCCATAAACGGTGAGATAGAAATCAAGGAGGCGGAAGGAGGGAGTGGTTTTGCCTACAATGATCGCCTGGGTTTTGGAAGGATTGACCTTGAGCAACCACTGGTTGCACCAAGCGGTGAACCGGTCAAGATGGGATTGGAGAAGGTGTTGGGAGCTTTGCAGGGTGGGGGCAAGGGCAAGGAAGGCGGTGTCATCGGCAAACTGGAGAAGGTGGACGGGGGGTGACGGCGGCGGCATGTCCGCCGTGTACAACAAGTACAGAAGGGGGGAGAGGACGGAGTCTTGGGGCACACCGGCGGAGGGGAAAAAGGTGTAGGAATCGGTGTTATGGATGGTGACATGGGAAGGACGGCGGGAGAGAAAGGAACCGATCAGACGAACGTAGTTAATGGGAAGGGCGAAGGTTTGGAGCTTGAAGAGGAGACCGGAATGCCATACGCGGTCATATGCGCGTTCGAGGTCAAGAGAGAGGAAGATTGCGGAGCGACGGGAATTGAGCTGTTCGGAAAGGAGATGAGTGAGGTGAAGGAGAAGGTCGTCGGAAGAGAAGGACGGCCGAAAGCCACACTGGGTAACGGGGAGGAGGCGATGCTGGTGGATGCGGCGGGTGAGGATAGATTCCAGGACCTTGCTGAAGACCGATCCGGTGGTAAAATAAATCCTCGTATTGGTAAGGAGTCACGGGTACGGTTGATACGAGTACAGACATTAGTTGCAAAAATATAGCGATCGCTTCTTCTTATTGTCGTCATTGTATAAACATTTACAGGGTGTCCAGAAAAGGACTCCCTGATTTCAAAATTAAATATCTCGAAAACAAAGGTCGATAGAGGAATGCAGTAAACGGTATGTTCATTGTGAAAGCTATCAGAAGTTTATGCAGCAGTTTGAAATAATAGTTACAAAAGCTGCTAACAGATGGCGCTGTAATCGCCATACGTAGTGCCTAGTATAAATAGTGATCCGAAGCCCAGAGCGATCAGTTCCACTATTGAAACGTGAAAGGAGGTTAGCGTACCGAAGGAAGAGATTAAAACCATGTACTCCATTGAACAACGCGTTTTTCTGGTGCTAGAATACAGGTTAGAAGAGAGTCCTACGCCAACAAGGCGAAGTTTTCAAACACGATTTAATGTTCCAAAAGGACCCGATGTGAAAACCATTCGTACGCTCTTCGCAAAATTTCAACGAACAGGCAGCGTAACTGATGATCTAGTGGGGCATGTTGGCCGCAAGCAAACCGCAGCTACGCCTGAAAATATCGCGACAGTTTCTGGAATTATCCAGCGAAATCCAATGTCATCCGGCCGTAGAATTGCATCTGAGACTGGTTTGAAGCGTTCCAGCACGCAGAAAATACTGAGAAAGAGCCTACACATGTTTCCATTCAAAATTCAAACGCACCAGGCCATACCCGTACGAGCTGTGCAACAAAGGGTTGCCTTTGCTAATCTGATACTCGCAATGATTGATAGTGAAGGATTTGATATTGGCTGCATCTGGTTTACAGATGAAGCACACTTCCACCTGAATGGATACGTGAATAAGCAGAACTGGCGATTTTGGGGTTCCGAAAAGCTGTATTGGTGTGAAGCGAAACCCCTGTATTCTCCTAAAGTTACTATGTGGGCTGCAGTATGCAGCTGAGACATTATTGGCCCTTTTTTCACTCTAGAAACGGTCACTGGTGCACGTTACGTTGCAATTTTGGAACAATTTGTCACCACACAGCAAGCGTTAGAGGATCGACCAGGTACTGAATGGTTTATGCAAGATGGAGCCCGACCACATCGGACCGAACAAGTGTTTCGCTTTCTTGAGGAATTCGGGAATCGAGACATTGCTTTGGAATATCCCAAATTTACTGGTGCAGGCCGGATTGGCATCCATATTCGCCGGATTTGACTCCCTCTGACTTTTTTTTGTGGGGAACAGTGAAAGACATGGTCTACCCGAAGCATCCCGCCACGTTGGACGAGCTTGAATCGGCGATCTCTGTGGCATGTGAATCCATTTCGGTTGAGACACTACGTAATGTGATGGCGAATTTCATTCTTCGTTTGCGCCACCTCTGTAGTGCCAATGGTGAACATTTTGAAAACATTGTGATGTGATTGTTTGCAAAGATTGTTTTCATACGATTATTTCACTTATGTATGCTGATATGAGCTGTACAGCGTACAGCGCCATCTATTAGCAGCTTCTGTGACTATTATTTCAAACTGCTGTATAAACTTCTTACAGATTTCACAATGAACATACCGTTTACTGCATTCCTCTATCGATCTTTGTTTTCGAGATATTTAATTTTGAAATCAGGGAGCCCTTTCCTGGACACCCTGTACATTGTCCCACTAGGTCCGAAGCTAAAATGATCAGTAAATGGCTATAACAACGTACACTACCACTTGACTTGTCGTAGGCTTTTGTGTTTAACAGCTACTTATACTTTTCGTTTGAGGAAGAAAGGAAGATCAGAGTTTAACGTGCCGAAGAGAGCTATGTAGAGACGGAGAACAAGCTCGGATTACCAAAGGATGGGGAAGGAAATCCTTCAGGCCCTTTTCAAAGCAACCGTCGCAGATGTTGTCTGAACGAATCATTGAAATGACGGAAAACCTAAATTTGGATGGTCATACGGGGATTTGAGCCGCCGCCCTCGCGAATGCAATGTGCTGACCACTGCGCCACGTCGCTTGGTTTCGTTTGAGAAGCACATGTGAATGGTTTACGTGAGCATTAATAATTCATCCATCACAATTGGCGGCATTTTTCCGTGTTCTAAAACTCTGTCCCGTTTTCTTTACAAGAGAATCCTGTCGCCCTATGAGACAGGTAAAATACCGTCGGAGTTCAGGAAGAATGCGTGATAACTCGAATGCTTAATAAGGCAGCTCAAAGGAATAAAAGCGAAAGATGAGTTTAATAAGTCATGGTTGAAAAATACTGACACGAATTGTTTGCAGAAGAACGGAAAAACTGATAGAGGAGGAACTCGGGGAAAACCTGTTTCGGTTCCAGAAAATTTAGGAACACGCGAGTGAATACTGATCCCACGACTTACCTTAGAAGACAGACCGAAGGAAGGCAAACCTATATTTGTAGCTTTTGTCGATTTGGAGAAAGTTATTGACAATGTGGACTGGACAATTTCAAATTTTGAAGATAGCAGAGATAAAATACAGGAAGCGAAAAGTTATTTACAACTTGCACGATGTCAGACTGCAGTTATAAAAATTCGAAGGACATAAAAGGGAACTCGTAGTTGAGAAAGGAGTGAGACGGGGTTGCAGCATATCCTCAGTTTTATTCAGTTTGTACAATGATTAAGTTGTGAAGGAAACCAAGCAGTATCTTGGAAATGAAATTAAAGTAGCAAGAAAAAATAAAGTAGTAAGATGAAATAAAAACTTCGTCGTTTTCTAATGACACTGTAATTCTGTCGGAGACATCAAAGAGCTTAGAAGAGCAGTTGAACGGAATGGATAGTGTCTTGAATACAAATTACAAGACGATCATCAATAAAAGTTAAACAATGGTAATGGAATGTAGCCGAATTAAATTAGGCGATGCTGGGAGAATTGTATCAAGAAATGACGCACTAAAATTAATATACAAGTTTTTCTACTTCGAGAGATCAATAACTGATAATGGTCGGAGTAGGGAAGATATATAATGCACACTGGCATTAGTAAGAAAAACATTTCTGAAAAAGAGTTATTTGTTAACATCCAATATAAATTTAAGTGTTGGGAAGTCGTTCGTGGCGATATTTGGAGTGTTTCTTCGTATGGAAGTGAAACGTGGACAATAAGATTTCAGACAAGACGGAGAAGAAACTTTTGAAACGTGGTGCTGTAGAAGAATGCTGACGATTAAATGGGTAGATCGAATCGTAAATGAGGAGGGAATATGAGAATATGGGAAACAAGAAATTTACGCACAATTAAGCTAAAAGAAGGGGATCGGTTGTAGAACACGTTCTGAGAAGTCATGGAATCATCAGCTCATTATTGGAGGAGAGTTGGGGCGGGGGGCGGGGGGGGGGGGGGGCTAAAAATTGTAGAGGGAGACCAAAGGACGAATACAGTAAGCAGGTTCAGGTGGACGTAGTTTGCCGTAGTTATGTAGAGATGAAGAGACTTGTACAGAAGAGAGCAGCGTGGACAGCTGCATCAAACCATTCCTCCCGTTGAAGATCACAAACAACAACGACAACAACAATAACAATATAGCAAAACATGTATTGTTGATCCCACTGTTGCCGCAACTGACAGGACTGTCAGCGGCATATCAACTATTCTCATAGTCTAATTTTATTTTCATTTTGTTTCAGGTAAGCCACCAATCCAGCGCTTTTGAGTGGCTGTGGTAAGTACGAAAACATATTTCTTTTCCCTTCTTCCTCGGTCTTCTGGATCTACCGCCTACAGCTGAGTTTTTGATTCGCTGTTATATGTCCAACATGGGCAGCTTATGACGAAAACTAGAGAGTACTTTTTCTATACCCTGGGCATAAGGTAACTTCGATAGACGTATGGCGGACACATTCAGGACAGGGACAGTTGAAAAGTCACTGGGCTAGCATTCGGGAGAAGCGAGGTTAAAATTCCTATTTGGGCATCCTGTTTTAGGCATTTCGTTGTTTCTCTGTCTCACGTAAGGCGAAACTGCCTGGCAGATTAAAACCGTGTGCCGGACTGGGACTGGGATCTAAGACCCTTGCTCTTCGTGGGCGAATGCTTCAACGACTGGGCCATCCTAGCACGACTCATGAACCGCCCTCATAGCTTTGCTTTTGCCAGTAACTCATCTCCTACCTTCCAAGATTGAAATCTGCGCACCATTCCGCTGCACAGTGAAAATTCATTCTGGAAACATTCCCCAGACTGTGGCTAAGCAATGTCCCTGCAATATCCTTTCTTCCAGAAGAAAGTAACTTTTATGAATAAAATAAAATAAAATGATGTGTTGTGAACTAAACCTGGACTGAACTTCTTTATCTGTCTGTGTAGTAATTCTGAACAACGGAAGGAAGAAAGTTTGAGTTTTACATCCCGTCGACGTCGAGGTCATTAGAGACGGAGCACACACTCGGGTTGTGTCAATAATGGGGAAGGAAATCACCCGTGCCCTTACGAAGGAACCATGCCGACATTTGCCTAGAGGATTTAGGCAAACCATGGGAGACCTGAATCTGGATGGCCGGACGCGGGTTTGAACCGACGTCCTCCCGAATGCGAGTCCAGTGTGCTAACCACTGCTCCAGCTCGGTCTGTCCTGAACAATGCAAGTTGTGTAATTTAATAACGCCATCTCCCCCTCCGTGCCCGCCCTGGAACCTGGTTAGACGGCCGCGGTGGCCGAGCGGTTCTAGGCGCTTCAGTCCAGAACCACGCGACTGCTACAGTCGCAGGTTCGAATCCTGCCTCGGGCATGGATGTGTGTGATGTCCTTAGGTTAGTTAGGTTTAAGTGGTTCTAAGTTCTAGGGGACTGATGACCTCAGACGTTAAATCTCACAGTGCTCAGAGCCATTTGAACAATTTTTGAACCTGGTTACTTTCGAAGTGGTCGAATGACTCAATGGCTTAGATACAAAGATATAAACTGTATTTTAATGTGCCTGTAGTACTGTATTTTATATGTTATTGTGATTGTTATTTATCATACGCTAAATGAAATAAATAACGCTATCTGATAATACAACTCGCCGAAACTGAAATGAAGTAACTGAATTTTCAATTAATTACAGACAACTTAAAAAGCAGACGTAAAGCTAAATATTGCATAATCTGTTCGGTAAAACTCTGTACCGTGCGATACAGTGAACAGTGCCGCAATGCGTGACGTCACAGTGAGTGACATGGAGTTTCAACACACAAAACTAACAGAATAAAGAGTTACACAAAAATAAAATTGGTTCAAATGGCTCTGAGCACTATGGGACTCAACTGCTGAGGTCATTAGTCCCCTAGAACTTAGAACTAGTTAAACCTAACTAACCTAAGGACATCACAAACATCCATGCCCGAGGCAGGATTCGAACCTGCGACCGTAGCGGTCTTGCGGTTCCAGACTGCAGCGCCTTTAACCGCACGGCCACTGCGGCCGGCAAGTAAAATTGAACTTTCAACGAATAAATAACCGAAAATGTGCGTATAAAAATTACTTGCGAATTTACGTATGCAATCTGACTAAACACAATTCCAAACACTGAATAATACACACGCGAATGTAGCACTTACTGTGAGAATAAAACTATCTTAATAAGAAATGAAACCTAAACTGAATCTCATAATAATTTTGAAAAGCAGTGCTAACTGTGAATGATCTGACTATCTTGCCTGAAATGGAAACTGACCCTAATTAGTTACTTACTTGTGACAACGGAAGATCAGTACTGCTCGTAGTGATGAATATAAGAAATACAGAGCAGTAGCAAGCTAGCTAAAACGAAAGGAAACCTTATGCAATGAAATGCAACATTATGTAACAATTCTAAGTAAATCATGCTTTAGCCTCTGTGTTCCACACACAATCATTTTTTCATGAGGAGACAGTAGAGGAATATGAACTACGTAGCTAAACGATTGAAAAGAATCTTAAGAAAACTATAATGCGAAAACGAAAACTCATATTTTTAGAGTTATAATGATCTTTACAAAAATTACTTGTTATAGCAAATATTGCTCTCCCATCATTTCATCCCCGTCGACGCGCAAGTCGCCGCGAAGTGGCGTCAAATCGAAAGACTTGCACCCGGCGAACGGTCTGCGCGACGGGAGGCCCTAGTCACACGAGATTTATTTACGACATTAATTTTTTAAACGATAAATAAATGGTAAATCTATAACTTCTGAGTGCAAGCCGTATGAACTGATAACTTTATTTAATCACGTCTCAACGATGAAATTAACTAACTGAAACCAACGAAGAAAAATTTCATTAAAACTTCCCGTTATTCAAACACATGATAACTAAGCACAAGCAAACAGTGCAGCAACAACATTACCTCAGTCTTCACTTGTCAAATTAATCATTTACAAATCATACTGCAAAATTCATAATCCTCTGTATCTTTACCTCTGTTCTCTGTAAGCTATTTCACGCCACTCAGTAGCATAGCCAACACCCTACACCCTCACTGGCTCCTCTTAGAATGCTACGGCAACGACAATACTACTAGCAACCAAAGATCACATAGCTTGTACTCAGAACATCTGTGGCGTAACATATCGACTATCGAAGACTGCTGATTAAAAAATGTCCAGAGTACAAATATGAGGTATGACATCGAATGGAAGTATAGAGTTCATGATATCCTTGAATACCAAAAATAAGCTAGTAACCTCACAAGTTAATGGCTCTGAGCACTATGGGACTTAACACCTATGGTCATCTGTCCCCTAGAACTTAGAACTACTTAAACCTAACTAACCTAAGGACATCACACAACACCCAGTCATCACGAGGCAGAGAAAATCCCTGACCGCGCCGGGAATCGAACCCGGGACCCCGTGCTCGGGAAGCGAGAACGCTACCGCGAGACCACGAGCTGCGGACACACAAGGTATGCAGGAGAAGCTCTTTTAAGTTTGGAAGGTGGGACATGAGGTACTGGTGGAAGTAAGGCTGTAAGGGGGGGGAGGGGGGTTCGTGAATTGTGCCCGGATGGCCTAGTCGGTGAAGCAGTTGAGCACGAAAGGCAAGGTTCACAGATTCGATTCCCGCTCCGACACTAATTTGCCAGGAAGCTTAAAATCAGCGCACACTCCGCTGCAGCGTGAAGATTCGATCTGGATATCTGACTGGCCTAGAGCAATCGCTTCAGGGTTGACATGTAAACGCGACAGCGAAACACTGTTTTCGAAATTGGGTTTCGTCTTCCGGAAGTTGTGTGTCATGTAAATGGAGCACCGGTGTAATGTGCTGCGAATACATAGAAAGATCCCTTGTCATTTAGCTACAATACAGCAGGTCAGCAACTGGAAGCAGTTAATTCCATAAATTATCTGGCAGTACGCATTAGGAGTGATTTAAAATGGAATGATCATATAAAGTTGATCGTCAGTAAAGCAGATGCCAGACTGAGATTCATTGGAAGAATCCTAAGGAAATGCAATCCGAAAACAAAGGAAGTAGGTTACAGTACGCTTGTTCGCCCACTGCTTGAATACTGCTCAGCAGTGTGGGATCCGTACCAGATAGCGTTGATAGAAGAAAGAGAGAAGATCCAACGGGGAGCAGCGCGCTTCGTTACAGGATCACTTGGTAATCGCGAAAGCGTTACGGAGATGATAGATAAACTCCAGTGGAAGACTCTGCAGGAGAGACGCTCAGTAGCTCGGTACGGGCTTTTGTTAAAGTTTCGAGAACATACCTTCACCGAAGAGTCAAGCAGTATATTGCTCCCTCCTACGTATATCTCGCGAAGAGACCATGAGGATAAAATCAGAGAGATTAAGAGCCCACACAGAAGCATACCGACAATCCTTCTTTCCACGAACAATACGAGACTGGAATAGAAGGGAGAACCGATAGAGGTACTCAAGGTACCCTCCGCACACACCGTCAGGTGGCTTGCGCAGTATGGATGTACATGTAGATGTAATAGGAGACGTGAGGGGCAAGCACAGAGCGGAAGCCAGCTCACTCTCGGCTGAGAAACCAGCAGGAGACGAGCCGAAACGAAGTGCTGGGGGCAGGTGTGCGGCTGCGCGCCACACCTGGGACGGCGTGCCCGGCTTGCGCAACGCGTCGGCGTCGGCGCCGGCCTGGAAACGCGTGGGCCTCGACCCGCTGTCCGCTGTGATGTCATCCAGTGATGTCACGGCCGGCGAGCAGCCGCTCTCACGCGCGCCTCACAGGTAGCCGCAGTAACCGCTGACAGCGGCAGCGGCCGGAAAGCACAAGCAGGGGCCTGCGGACCCCACACCATGCTTTACTATACGCGCAAACTAAGTTGACACTCGGCGTGGCAGCTGATGGGAGCCTCCGTAAAGACATCTCCCATTTACAGAAGCTCCCATCAGCGACCGCGCCGAGTGTCAACTTAGTTTGCGCGTATAATAATGTGCACTGTTTGAGCACTGGATCTCTGGATAGCTATAGTAGACATAAATACACTACTGGCCATTAAAATTGCTACACCAAGAAGAAACGCAGACGATAAACGGGTATCCATTGGACGAATTTATTATACTAGAACTGACATGTGATTACATTTTCACCAAATTTGGGTGCATAGATCCTGAGAAATCAGTACCCAGAACAACCACCTCTGGCCGTAATAACGGCCTTGATACGCCTGGGCATTGAGTCAAACAGAGCTTGGATGGCGTGTACAGGTACAGCTGCCCATGCAGCTTCCAACACGATACCGCAGTTCATCAAGAGTAGTAACTGGCGTATTGTGACGAGCCAGTTGCTCGGCCACCATTGACCAGACGTTTTCATTTAGTGAGAGATCTGGAGAATGTGCTGGCCAGGGCAGCAGTCGAACATTTTCTATATCCAGAAAGGCCCGTACAGGACCTGCAACATGCGGTCGTGCATTATCCTGCTGAAATGTAGGGTTTCGCAAGGATCGAATGAAGGGTAGAGCCACGGGTCGTAACACATCTGAAATGTAACGTCCACTGTTCAAAGTGCCGTCAATGCGAACAAGAGGTGGTCGAAACGTGTAAGCAATGTCACCCCATACCATCACGCCGGGTGATACGCCAGTATGGCGATGACGAATACACGCCTCCAATGTGCGTTCACCGAGATGTCGTCAAACACGGATGCGACCATCATGATGCTGTAAACAGTACCTGGATTCATCCGAAAAAATGATGTTTTGCCATTCGTGCACCCAGGTTCGTCGTTGAGTACACCATCGCAGGCGCTCCTGTCTGTGATGCGGCGTCAAGGGTAACCGCAGCCATGATCTACGAGCTGATAGTTCATGCTGCTGCAAACGTCGTCGAACTGTTCGTGCAGATGATTGTTGTCTTGCAAACGTCCCCATCTGTTGACTCAGGGATCGACGCGTGGCTGCACGATCCTTTACAGCCATGCGGATAAGATGCCTGTCATCTCGAATGACTACGACTAGTACTGATACATCGAGTAAAAAAAA
The DNA here is from genome assembly GCF_023864345.2 of Schistocerca serialis cubense. Lineage (NCBI taxonomy): Eukaryota > Metazoa > Arthropoda > Insecta > Orthoptera > Acrididae > Schistocerca > Schistocerca serialis. The sequence continues at coordinate 616,531,643 of NC_064645.1, forward strand.
GACCTGGGTTCTAGGACATATACCGTGGACCTTGCCCAAAGTACTGTTACTCGACAGTTGCTTCAATGACCGCTCAGAATACCATTCTAGTGTCTTACCCACTGACGTAAGCATCACAATAGTTCATTAAGACAGAAACATCCAGAAACCAAAACTACGAGGAGACTGACTGATCCTGCCTTGCTGACTTCACTTTGATCATCATATTCAAGTAACTAATCCACTTCCTTACCTCGCACTAATAATCTAGTGTCACCTAACATGGATCCGACCCTCCGGAATACCGAACGGATACTCCGCAGTAGACAACTGACTCATAAAGTAATGGAACTGTAGCTTTCAGCTACTTTTCACAACTAAATAACGTTGAAGGAGCCCATTCCAGCCACACCCACGTCGCCTAGATTTCCAGTTCTCGACAGTTCCATCACTGCTCCCCAATCCTTGAAAGCTACACGCTGTGCCTCGCTTTCGCTGTGATATCATCGCGACATGTCACGGCCAACGAGCGCGTCCTCGCGCCTAACCTCGCACGTAGCTGCAACAACAACAGCAGCAGCAGCAGCGGGCGAAAAGCTATCGAGCACCGAGCTCAGCGTAAATCACGCCACCCGCACTCGTGCCTTAATGTACTCACCAGTCTTAGTTAGCAAGATAGAGCAGTAATACATATGCAGCACACCTCCGACTGACTACACACACTCGACAGACACCTGAAGTCTTTATGTAAAGATAAAAAAAAAGACCTTAAACTAGGATTGCTCAATGGAAATTTTGACTCCACACGCCCCATGTACAGCCCAATGTCTTAACCACTAAGCCGCTTAACTTGTTAACTCCTCAAATCCCAGGTCAGAATTAAAGAAGGTTCACTAACACCGCCTCTAGCAGCGCGGGGTAGTCGCGCGGTCTACGGCACCTTGTCGCGGTCCGCGCGGCTCCCCCCGTCGGAGGTTCGAGTCCTCCCTCAGGCATGGGTGTGTGTGTAGTCCATAGCGTAAGTTAGTTTAAGTTAGATTAAGTAGTGTGTAAGCTTAGGGACCGATGACCTAAGCAGTTTGGTCCCATAAGATCTCACTACAAATTTAGAATTTATACCGCCTCCTTGGCTTCAGTTTCATCATATCCAAGTAACTAGTTCACTTGTTTACTCCAGATTAAGAGTTGACTTTCAGCTTACAGTAAACATCTGCTAGTGTTGTTACTGTAAACGGTATTATAGTTCTAGCTAAGTTCTAATGGACATTAGTTCTAATGGAACCACTCCATGTTTTGGTAAGTGCGTGAAATGTTTTAACATTCTAGTTTTATTTTTGCATTTATCAACGTAATGAAAACCTTTTATTCTACACTGGAAATGGCATAGGGAAACGGACTTGACGGTTGCTTCCATTTGCCAGACGATAACAGAAGATTCTGCTATTTGGCGAGTAAAATAGTGGGCTTCCATTATGCTGGTAAGTGCAAAGATAAAACTACACGTAAAAGCATTTCACAAACCTATCAAATCACAGACTGGTTCCATTAGAACTAAGCTAAACGCTGCCTTTATCCAGAACTGTGGGTAAGGATTAAGGAAATAACACTAAAAAGAAGTTTACTGTATGCTGTATTCATAGAAAGTAACAGAGGAATGTGTTCTCATTTGTTTACTGCATCTTTATATTTCCCTGCCACCTCCCCCCCCCCCCCCCCCCCCACACACACACACACAAACTAGAGAGCTAGAGAGAGAGAGAGAGAGAGAGAGAGAGAGAGAGAGAGATCGTAGCCACCAGGAGGACAGCGATTCAAATCTCCGTCGGTACACCCAAACTCTGGTTTTTCATTGATTTCCCTAAGTCTCTTGAGGCAAATGTAAAACTGGTGCCTTTGAAAAGAACACGACCGATTGGCTTGTGCCCCGTCTCTAATGACCTCGTAGTCGACGGGTCGTTAAACCTTGATCTTCCTTCCTTCTACAAATAGCGTTCTTGTAAATCTGAAAAAGCTATACTACTCTCGCACGATTGCTGAAGACACTTTTTAAATAAAAGTGAAACGCACTGATGAATTTAAGATTCCCAGCATAAAATAAAGCAATATGATTATTCATTGGAAACAACTACTTTCGGCTTCTCGGATTTCTTGCCTTATCAGATTTGTTTGTTAAGTCAAGCTTTCAGTGACTTCTCTGTCGTTATAAGCAGGCGTCAACTGTCGTACTGATTAGTACAAGAAACATCTATTGAAGAACTTCGCTGACGGTGTCAGAGAGGTATCGTTTAAATGAACATGTCGAGAAAAATCTGCATCTCCTGCAGCCGCCTTCAAAAATTAAGTCACCCGAGCACGCATTAAAGTTGGAGCCTAATATTTCGTGTCACCTATGTCTTCCTACTATTTCGGAGACTCTCCCTTCAAAATAGCACCAACAGAGGAACGAACATGACAGAGGACCATGCCTTAACATGCCATAGGTATATACATAATTTGAATTCAGTTCACTAAAATGAACGGAAACAGTGGGTAAAACGCCAACAAAATTCAATGCAATGAAATAATACCAATCGATTGGAGGGAAACATAGGTGGCATTTAATTCGCTTGAGGTATTTAAATTTTATGTAAATACCGTAACGGCGCTGAAACATCCGACAAATACTCTTACTGGTGTCGTCTGCAAAACAAACCGACAGCACTAAGCAGTTCTTGCATAATCAGCTGGCGAATCTTGCGAGACGTTTAGTTAGCGCTACAGTTCCGCCTCGCAGCCATTTTTGTTTGCTCTCTACTCTGTTAAAGTGCTGCTGGTGGCGAACGGGAAAACAATTCTACTGTAGAAGGAGCAGTGCGGTAGGAGGCAGAGTAAACAAGGATGTGGTCCCGCCATCCCACTGCGTTACAAAAGTGACAGTCACTGCTGCTCTCGGTTCATGGGCAATTTTCGCCCGTTGTGTACTGTAGTGACGTAAGTGTTCTGTACCAACTTCTGCACCGAGAGGCTACAGAGCAAATGCCGATTATGTTTTTTTTCTTGAGTATTGTAGTACGACACGGCAGTGAATCCAATCGCAGCTCATTGAATCTTCGCTTAGCGCATGATATTTATGCGAGAGTGCTTTGTGTGACACTGACTGACAGATGAAGAGAAGCACTCAGAAGACATGATCACGTTACACCCCCTAAACTCCTTAGCTTTGATACAAATTTTCATTCGTCGCGTCAGTGTGCACATATACTTCAGAGATGCTTGAGACTTGAAAAGGGCTCTGGAAACATTTAGTTTCATTTCATTACATTTTAGTTGGAAGAGCAAACAGCAAAGCAAAAATTAAAAAGTGTGGCTGAGAAGGTTGCAGGGTCCGCTAGCTGTTCCAGTCGCTCAATAAAGAGAATAAAGAAAAAGGGGGAAACATAGCTCTAAGTATTTCCCAAAATTTGGGTTCAAATGGCTCTGAGTACTATGGGACTCAACTGCTGAGGTCATTAGTCCCCTAGAACTTAGAACTAGTTAAACCTAACTAACCTAAGGACATCACAAACATCCATGCCCGAGGCAGGATTCGAACCTGCGACCGTAGCGGTCTTGCGGTTCCAGACTGCAGCGCCTTTAACCGCACGGCCACTTCGGCCGGCCCAAAATTTGGGGAAGATGCAGCGTAAGGTGTAGAAAAGTTTTGTTTTTAGGTTAGTATTGCCGTATAGGTTATCAGGGGACTGACAGAAACTGCTCATGTTACACACGTTCTTTATTTTGCAGCAGCGCGGGATTAGCCGAGCGGTCTTGGCGCTGCAGCCATGGACTGTGCGGCTGGTCCCGGCGGAGGTTCGAGTCCTCCCTCGGGCATGGGTGTGTGTGTGTGTGTGTGTGTGTGTGTGTGTGTTTGTCCTTAGGATAATTTAGGTTAAGTAGTGTGTAAGCTTAGGGACTGATGACCTTAGCAGTTAAGTCCCATAAGATTTCACACACATTTGAACATTTTTTTTATTTTTTATATTACAATGACGACGCTCCCGGGCTCCGCACGTGTAACACTAAGTATCTACAGCCAAACAACTTGTCTTAGCGATAATCTCTAATCTATAACACTATATAAAGACAAGTGGTGTTTAACTTTGATAGCAAAAATCTGGAATCATACTTGACAAGTTTACTTCAAATTTCGTAGACGATATTCCAATGAACATTCCAACAGAGTTAGGTTCTTCATTTTTAATACATATAATACATAAATATATGTGCAATACATAAAGGCGAAAGTTTGTTATTAAAAGTCTTGAAAAGTTCTTGCCCGATATGCCTCAAATTTTTGCATGTTACCAGTACTCTAATAAACGTTCGTTCACTATACTGCAAAGACCATTCGGACGAACCTAGACTCCATATATATATATATATATATATATATATATATATATATATATATATATATATATATATATACTCCTGGAAATTGAAATAAGAACACCGTGAATTCATTGTCCCAGGAAGGGGAAACTTTATTGACACATTCCTGGGGTCAGATACATCACATGATCACACTGACAGAACCACAGGCACATAGACACAGGCAACAGAGCATGCACAATGTCGGCACTAGTACAGTGTATATCCACCTTTCGCAGCAATGCAGGCTGCTATTCTCCCATGGAGACGATCGTAGAGATGCTGGATGTAGTCCTGTGGAACGGCTTGCCATGCCATTTCCACCTGGCGCCTCAGTTGGACCAGCGTTCGTGCTGGACGTGCAGACCGCGTGAGACGACGCTTCATCCAGTCCCAAACATGCTCAATGGGGGACAGATCCGGAGATCTTGCTGGCCAGGGTAGTTGACTTACACCTTCTAGAGCACGTTGGGTGGCACGGGATACATGCGGACGTGCATTGTCCTGATGGAACAGCAAGTTCCCTTGCCGGTCTAGGAATGGTAGAACGATGGGTTCGATGACGGTTTGGATGTACCGTGCACTATTCAGTGTCCCCTCGACGATCACCAGTGGTGTACGGCCAGTGTAGAAGATCGCTCCCCACACCATGATGCCGGGTGTTGGCCCTGTGTGCCTCGGTCGTATGCAGTCCTGATTGTGGCGCTCATCTGCACGGCGCCAAACACGCATACGACCATCATTGGCACCAAGGCAGAAGCGACTCTCATCGCTGAAGACGACACGTCTCCATTCGTCCCTCCATTCACGCCTGTCGCGACACCACTGGAGGCGGGCTGCACGATGTTGGGGCGTGACCGGAAGACGGCCTAACGGTGTGCGGGACCGTAGCCCAGCTTCATGGAGACGGTTGCGAATGGTCCTCGCCGATACCCCAGGAGCAACAGTGTCCCTAATTTGCTGGGAAGTGGCGGTGCGGTCCCCTACGGCACTGCGTAGGATCCTACGGTCTTGGCGTGCATCCGTGCGTCGGTGCGGTCCGGTCCCAGGTCGACGGGCACGTGCACCTTCCGCCGACCACTGGCGACAACATCGATGTACTGTGGAGACCTCACGCCCCACGTGTTGAGCAATTCGGCGGTACGTCCACCCGGCCTCCCGCATGCCCACTATACGCCCTCGCTCAAAGTCCGTCAACTGCACATACGGTTCACGTCCACGCTGTCGCGGCATGCTACCAGTGTTAAAGACTGCGATGGAGCTTCGTATGCCACGGCAAACTGGCTGACACTGACGGTGGCGGTGCACAAATGCTGCGCAGCTAGCGCCATTCGACGGCCAACACCGCGGTTCCTGGTGTGTCCGCTGTGCCGTGCATGTGATCATAGCTTGTACAGCCCTCTCGCAGTGTCCGGAGCAAGTATGGTGGGTCTGACACACCGGTGTCAATGTGTTCTTTTTTCCATTTCCAGGAGTGTATATATAATGTATAAATATATATGTAATAGAGAAAGGCGAAAGATTACTACCACAAATCTCGAACCGTTCTTGACCGACTTACTTCACATTTTTGCACGATATTCTAATAAACGTTAAGACAGACATAGGCTATACATATTTAAAAGTATATATAATATTTCATTTAGAAGTGTTTGTATGTTGCCAGCAAAAATCTTGTCAGGTTCTTGACCGATTTATGTCAGATTTTTAAATGGTAATCTCATAAACGTTTAGATAGGCACGGACTACAAATGGCGAAAATCTCGAAAAGCTCAACAGAAGAAAAGCTTTGCATCACATCGGTTTTGAGAGTTCCAGAACCTATACAGAAAATTGGAATAGAGATCAACATAAACATCATTTCTGCCCTTTTTATTGCTCATGAAATCCATACATTGCATGTTGTACCACCATACAGCGAGACCTTCAGAGGTGGTGGTCCTGATTGCTGTACTCACCTGTACTTCTAATACGAAGTAGTACGTCCTCTTGCATTGATGCATGCCTCTATTCGTCGTGGGACGCTATCCACAAAGCCGGCCGAAGTGGCCGTGCGGTTAAAGGCGCTGCAGTCTGGAACCGCAAGACTGCTACGGTCGCAGGTTCGAATCCTGCCTCGGGCATGGATGTTTGTGATGTCCTTAGGTTAGTTAGGTTTAACTAGTTCTAAGTTCTAGGGGACTAATGACCTCAGCAGTTGAGTCCCATAGTGCTCAGAGCCATTTGAACCATTTGCTATCCACAAGTTCATTAAGGCACAGTTGGTCCAAAGTGTCCCACTCCTCAACGGTGATTTGGCACGGATCCCTCAGAATAGTTAGTGGGCGACGTCGTCCATAAACAGCCCTTTTCAATCTCTCCCAGGCATGTTCGATAGGATTCATGTCTGGAGAACGTGCTGGCCACTATAGTCGAGCGATGCCGTTATCCTGAAGGATGTGCACTATGGGGGCGCGAATTGTCGTCCATGAAGACGAATGCCTCGCCAATATGCTGCCGATATGGTTGCACTCTCGGTCGGAGGATGGCATTCACGTATCGTACAGCCGTTACGGCACCTTCCATGACCACCAGTGGCGTACGTCGGCCCCCCATAATGGCACATCAAATCAACAGGGAACCTCCATCTTGCTGCACTCCCTGGACAATGTGTCCAAGACATTCAGCCTCACCGGGTTGCCTCCAAACACGTCTCCGACGATTGTCTGGTTGAAGGCATACGCGACACTCATCGTTGGAGAGAACGCTGTGCCAATCCAGGACCGTCCATTCGGCATGTTGTTGGGCCCCTCTGTACCGCGCTGCTTGATGTGGTGGTTGCAAAGATGGACTTCGCCATGGACTTCAGGAGTGATGTTGCGCATCATGCAGCCTGTTGCAGACAGTTTGAGCCGTAACACGACGTCGTGTGGCTGCACTAAAAGCATTACTCACCATGGTGGCGTTGCTGTCAGGGTTCCTCCGAGCCACAATCCGTAGGCAGCGGTCTTCCACTGCAGTAGTTGCCCTTGGGCGGCCTGAGCGGGGCATGTCATCGACAGTCCCTGTCTCTCTGTATCTCCTCCACGTCCGAACAACGTCGGATTGGTTCACTCCGAGACGCCTGGATACTTCCCTTTTCCAGAGCCCTTCCTGGCTCAAAGTAACAATGCGGAGGCGGTCGAATCGCGGTATTGACCGTCCAGGCATGGTTGAACTACAGACAACACGAACCGTGCACCTCCTTCCTGGTGGAATGACTGGAACTGATCGGCTGTCGGACTCCCTCCGCGCTACTCACGCGTGGTTGTTTACATCTTTAGGCGGGTTTAGTGACATCTCTGAACAGTCAAAGGGACTGTGTGTGTGATACAATATCCACAGTCAACGTGTATCTACAGGAGTTCTGGGAACTGGGGTGATGCAAAACTTTTTTTGATGTTTGTACATCAAATTTTTACACAATACTCCAACAAACCATGGGACGTACATAGGCTACATCCTTTTAGATACATGGAATATTTAAGTATACATATCACATAACGGTGAAGCCATCTTAAAAAACATTCGAAACAGTTCTTTACCTTCTTACTTCAAATTTTTTCACGATACGCCATTAAAATTTGGACTGGCCATATACTATGTATGTGGTTTTCTGTTAACACCTATTGCGAAAAAAATGTGCTGTGCTGTGGCAATGTATGGTTTAGTTTTCTTTCTCCCCGTAAATTTTAACTGTAATATCGGGTCATTTAAACCATTACACGAATTGTTTCTCCTATATTTATTCTTTCTCATTGTACGGTACATAATATCAAACAAAACTTGCTGTTTCGTTTTATTCCTCGCAGTCGGTTTTAAAAGAAACTAGAAAAGTTGTTGTTATGGCTCATCAGCTTATGACTAGAATACCGCTACACAGTGTGAATCGAAACTTTGTAATCCTGCCTGTTCGCAGATTAAATCGATGCGAGATACTGTCGTTGAAGCAAGTATCCTCACACGCTGGAGAGGTCTGTCTCATACCCCGCATACCAATGATAACAATAGATTTACACGTTCATTTCAAGCAACTTCTATTTCCAATTAAGTTTCCCGTTCCAACATCGATAAATAAGAAAGTCAGAGAGGTGAGGGAAGAGGGGAGGGATAGAGATGGGGAGGAGGTAAACATGGAGGGGTAGGGGAAGGAGAAGATGGAGAGAGATAGGCGAGGATGAAAACGACAGAAAGAGGAAGGAGGAAGTGATGGACAGAGAAATGGAAGACGAGGAGGAGATGGACAAAGAGAGGGTGGATGAGGAGATAGTCAGAGAGGGGGATATATACATCCAATTCCCTTACATATTTAGCAATGGCAAAGCATTCACTATTAAATTCTGTATGAACCACCCTGTCCATGAGAGATATTCAATAAGCAATGCAACACATATTTTTCTCGGCCAATTTCGTTTGAAAAATACGTTGTGGAACAGTGTGGTGTATTCGCTTTTCAGCCCCTACGGTTTCATGAAGTCCCTTTAGGTGGTGACGCTATACGTACCCTTCAAAATGGCGTTTGTGAGTGGCTAACAGAGAGATGTCATTCAGTGTTTTAGGAGGACAGCCAGAGCATCACAGATGTTCACAGGCACTTGCATAAAGTCTGCGAAGACCTGGCACTGAAAAAAAAAAAAAAAAAAAAAAACACGGTGAATCGTTGGGTGAGGTCGCGCAGAGCTGTCGGCTCTCCAGCGTGCCGGCGGGCCGCGCGCAGCTCTGGCTCCTGCGATGTTGGAACGTGCGGACACTCTCGGTCGAGGTGATTGACGGAATCGACGGGACACCTCGCTGCACAACTGGACGTCTGCGTTGGTAGCGCAGGCACACTACGCGACCAGCTCGGGTACTCGAAGGCGTTTACCCGCTGGATTCCTCGCCACCTAACGGAAGGTCATAAAGAGTACTGAAGGACTATCTTCATGGAACTGCTTGCGCGTTAAGGCGATAAAAGATGGGTCCACCTCTTCGGACCGAAAACAAAGCGGCAATCGATGGAGTGGTGTCGTCCGCAGCTCGTGGTCGTGCGGTAGCGTTCTCGCTCCCCACGCCCGGGGTCCCGGGTTCGATTCCCGGCGGGGTCAGGGATTTTTCTCTGCCTCGTGATGACTGGGTGTTGTGTGATGTCCTTAGGTTAGTTAGGTTTAAGTAGTTCTAAGTTCTAGGGGACTGATGTCCATAGATGTTAAGTCGCATAGTGCTCAGAGCCATTTGAAGCCATTTGATGGAGTGGTGTCACGCCATCTCTCGTTCGAGGAAAAGACTTCAAACCCGCACGCTCAGCTGGCAAAGTCATGGCGAAGGTCCTCTGGAACTCCCAAGGGATTAATCTGCTTGATACCAATCCTGATGGTGCCACGATCAAGTTGAAGTTTATTGTGCTACCGTCATGAAATTGAAGGAACGAGTTCAGCCTGGTCGTAGCCACAAAAGTGCAAACGAAATTCTCCTTTTTCATGCAACGCCTTGCACAAGCCAGCACACCCGAGAGGAGCTTACAAAACTTTACTGGACTATTCTTCCTCATCCACCCCACGGCTCAGATCTCGCACCCTCTTCCATCTGTTTGGTCCAATGAAGGATACACTCCGCGGGAGCCAGTATGTGGATGATGATGAGGTTTCTGATGCAGTAAGACGTTATCTCCGACGTCGACCAGTAGAGTGGTGTGCCATGAGGGCGTACAGCCCCCCCCCCCCCCCCCTAGTAAACTGGTGTGAGACCGTCACATTGAAAGGATATTCTGCTGAATAATAGGGTTTTGCTGCCAAAAGAGTGGGCGATATTATGGTGTATTGTAATGCTGAATAAAACCAACCTGCTTTCAGAAGGGGATGTGTTGCATTATTTAAGGAACGCCCCTCGTAGAAGATTCAGTCGTTGTCGTTCGCACACTTCACTCGACTACGAGACTGCAGTGTTCCCTCTTCACGTTCTGCGAAACAACGAGATTGTGAATTCCGTGATAGCTTCGCTGCGCTTATGTGTTGTGCCGTACGCTCGAAACAGTGTTTGTGCCACCCTCTGCTTACCGAATTCGGAGATGAGCTGTGAAGTCACACCGGCTCTGTCCCGTCTGACGCCGCGGTGCCCTCCTATTCGCGCAGTGCAGCGTGGTATTACCCGGCCGTCTTGTGGTAGACAGCAGGGACTACGAATAGCGCGCGCGCTGTCGTAAAAGTTTATCGCTGCCGCCCGATACGCCACGGTTCCGCAAAGGAATGAGCCGCGGCGAACACAGCCCTAAGCGCAGTCAGAGCAATAAAATCGCCTGTAGCTGGGCGGACGGGCGAGCGGTCCCTGGAAGGAACCCAGCGGAAACAGGCTTCAAGCCAATGTCGTGGAGCGCCCTATTAACATCGATTATCTTTGCGTGAACAAAAGCCAACTTCAGCTGACGCTACCGAGTGCCTCAACCATCATTTATTCGCAGTCGTGCACGGTGAAGATTGAACTTTCACAGCCGTTGCTTGAGACCAGCCTGTTAGAAACTCCCGTTGTGTTCGTGCACGACATCCGGCGGGCAGTAGATGACTGTGTTTCTTGACCTCCGGAAGACATTCGATACAGTTCCGTACTGTCGCCAAGTGAACAAAATACGATCTTTCGGAATATTAGATCAGCTCTGTGACTGGATTCAAGAGTTCCAGGTAGAATACAATATGTTGTTCTTAGCGGCAGCCAAATTGTCAGATTTAAAAAGTAACTTTGTGAGTATCCCATAGGGCGACTCAGCTAAGCATTTCATCTCAGATATTTCCTGAATTATTTAAGACATCGTATTTCTTTCTTCTCTTAAATAAGTTGTGAAAAAATTCTGAGTGACCGATGTATAGTATCTTTTCATAGTACAGACATCAAAAAATACTTTGCATCACTCCGGTTCTCAGAACTCCTGAAGATAGACGTTGACTGTGGATGTTGTATCACAGACACAATCCCATTGACTGTTCAGAGATGTCACTAAACCCGCCTAAAGATGTAAACAACCAGGCGTGAGCAGCGCCTGTTAGACGGAGTGGTCCGACAGCCGATCAGTTCCTGTCATTCAACCCATCATGCCTAGACGGTCAGTACCGCGGTTCGATCGCATTGTTACTTTGTGCCAGAAAGGGTTCTTAACGAGGGAAATGTCCAGGCGTCTCGGAGTGAACCAGAGCGATGTTGTTCGGACATGGAGGAGTTGGTATCCAGCACGGCGTTCCGTATTACCCTCCTCAACCCACCGATTCCATATTCTGCTAACAGTCATTGGATCTCGACCAACGCGAGCAGCAATGACGCGATACGATAAACCGCAATCGCAATAGGCTACAATCCGACCTTTATCAAAGTCAGAAACGTGATGGTACGCATTTCTCCTCCCTACACGAGGCATCGCTGGCCGCGGTGGTCTAGCGGTTCTAGGCGCTCAGTCCGGAACCGCGCGACTGCTACGGTCGCAGGTTCGAATCCTGCCTCGGGCGTGGATGTGTGTGATGTCCTTAGGTTGGTTAGGTTTAAGTAGTTCTAAGTTCTAGGGGACTGATGACCACAGATGTTAAGTCCCATAGTGCTCAGAGCCATTACACGAGGCATCACAACAACGTTTCACCAAGCAACGCCGGTCAACTGCTGTTTGTGTATGAGAAATCGGTTGGAAACTTTCCTCATGTCAGCACGTTGTAGGTGTCGCCACCGGCGCCAACCTTGTGTGAATGCTCTGAAAAGCTAATCATTTGCATATCACAGCATCTTGTTCCTGTCGGTTAAATTTCGCGTCTGTAGCACGTCATCTTCGTGGTGTAGCATTTTTAATGGCCAGTAGTGTATTATCACTTGGCTACATGTAGTTGGTGCAGCATACAAAGTGGGAGGCAAAGGATGTGGCATTTAAGTATAGTTCACAAGTTAGCTACGTTAACAGTTCTGTTCTGGTTTCTGCCAGAGCCTTAAATGAAAAGCGCACGTCAAAAATGAAATGGATTCGTATAACTGGGAACTGAGGAATAGAAATTGTTAAATAGTAACTTCGCGTCCTGTGTTTATTGTGAAGATACACATTCACATTGCAAAATTACATCAGAGAAGCAACAAAAACGATGTCACAAAAGAATGTGATCATCAACATTTCTTTAAAGTTCGATTTATGTCATGAAGTGTTCAAAACAGCCACCATCTACTGTTATATACGTTTGCAGACGCTTGCGGAAGAACTTCTGCAGAGACTGAAGACATTGCCTCGAGACATTGCATATGCTGCAACAATGCGATGTTTTCAGTCATCTTCAACTATCTGAATTTGAGCATAGCCTTCACCTCTGAGTTTACCACAGAGCAAAAAATATCCGGTAGTGTCAAATGAGGCGAACATGCAGGCGCAATATTTTCTATTCTTATTTTTATTATTATTAAAAGCCTAACCATCTGTGGTGTACATTACAACCGTTGGTGACAAGGAGCTTTATGTGCGGTATAGGGAAATAGTAAAATCGAATCCTGGATCCGCGCCTGTTTTAGTAGCCTAGAGGTTAAGGCAACTGCCAGCGAAAATCCGAGTTAGTCCCGGTCTGACACAAATTTCCATTACTCACAACATATTCATTACACTTAACTTCAGTATTTCTGTGCAATAATTCCCTGATAAGAAATGCTTATTTCAATAGTGGTACAAGTCCATTACCTCCACTTTTCTGTCTATAATGCTTCTGAAATTAATTATCCAAACAAACAAACAGAAAGAAAGGTTCATCTCTAATATGCTTGAATATTTCTGCTATCTCAACTGCAGATTTTCCAGTGCTCATTTAACTTTAGGACACTGTATCTCAAAATGAACAAAAATGGACTTTTACCACTATTGAAATAAGCCCCTCATATTATTGTCATTAGATCTTCACTGATTTAATTTCCATGTCTTCGTTCACTGTTTACTTATAGAAACACAAATGGCACGAATCCATTTCACGGCTTTTGACGGATAACTGGTTCTCGATTTTCACCTATTCATAACGATATAACGTCAGATTTCCAGCTAAATCAGATTTCATCGTTATAGGGAGTGATACTCCATTGATCTCTGGTGAACACGTTGCCCTGTCCACAACAAACGTTTTCCTCTTCCACTCTCTGCTTACTGTTATCCACATATTCCTTTTCTAGCCAATTCAACGGAAAACCTCTTCATTTCTTATCAGTTCATCTAATTTTCAGCATCATCCTGTAACAGTGCATTTAGGTACCAGTTGCGTAGCCTCGAGTCCATAGTTACAGCCTTAAGAAAAATGCCTTCAGCAAAATTAATTCATGTTTCGACGCTTACTTTGTCCCTGTGTTTACTGATGACTCTCGACAGCAAAATACTATAGCAGGTAGGATATGCATTCTCTGCTCCAAGCAGACAAATTACAAGCAGTTCCTACTGCCACAAAAGTGTTCTGTTTTTCCTGAGGTAGCTGACAAAATAACATATCATTCAAGGTTCCAGAACGCGAAAACCTGCCTCAGGGAATCATCGAAACAAGACTTGGGCAGCGGAGTGAAATTAACATTTCCGGAAATTATACCTGAATCTCTTCTGAGCAAAACATGAAGTATGGTAATACAGTTTATATGAGAGACTCATGCTGAGCTGGTTTACAATGACCAGGTGGACCAATAGAGGCAGGAAATCGCCGTTTCTGATCTTATAACGAACATCTCCCTCTCTCCGTCCAGTTTCAACGTATGGTTGAGCCGATGAGGAATGTGCAGTGAATTGGGGACTTTCCACCTACTGTAAGGGATCCAACACGTAAGAAGGAATTCTCCACGTTTTCGAAACTTCCAAGTGAGCAGAATGCGTGTAACCATTGTTCAATATCTTACCATTTACAGGGATTACGTGTCAAGGATAGTCCCTCAGCAAAGAAAGAAGACGACGAAACGATGAGTCGCAAATCATTTGCTGTTTTTTCGCAGAAAAAAACACGATTTCTTCTATATTTTGTGAAAATGAAGGTGCTCCTTCCAACAAACATGCTGGTCTTAATGTTTAATGCAGATTCCAACACGTATTTGTTACCCAGTTCAGAACGTATTTTTGTATCACACTTTACTTAAATAGCATTAATAATTATAAATCATAATAATAATGGGAGTAAGAGAAGAGAACAGATTATTTAAAATCATATTTGCAAATGTCTACAGACAGAACAGACTGAAAACTACTGCTTCTAATAACAATGATTATTACTATAATGCTATTAATAATCATAACAGGAAGTATACAAAAGTGATACATTATGATACATGGCAGTAGAAGTGAAATAAAATTTACTTGGAATGCCTCAGTTAGGGACTTTGAGAAAAATGAAAGATGTGATGCGTTAGTTGTAATGGGGCAGGAAATTATGGTTGTTTTAGTAAATAGGTAGATGACTGAGTTATGTTATACAGAGGGCGATTACGCCAAACTAGCATTCCCTGCTGTCTTGTAGAAGTCAGTTTTGTGCAGAAAAGATGTTGCTCTGTTGGGAAAGAATGTTTCTGCAGTGTTGTTCGAACAAGAGGGTTCAGGCCGAGGAGGTATATGAGGGATTGAAAAAATTATCATCGAGCGAGGTGGGGCAGTGATTAGTATACTGGACTCGCATTCTGGAGGACGATGGTTCAAACCCGCGTCTGGCCATCCAGGTTCAGGTTTTCCGTGATTCCCCAAAATCGCCCCAGAAAAATGCCAGAATAGGACACGGCTATTTCGTTCCCCATCCTTGACACAAGCCGAGCTTGTGCTCCGTCTTTACTGACTTCGGTGTCGACGGGACGTTAAACCCAACCTTCCTTCCTTTCGAATAAATGATCAAACGGTAAAGCAGACAGTGTGTGGAAATCTGTATCTGAGTCTGCACATGGCCACGATAGCTATACGTAAAGAGACGAAATAACGAGCGTCACAGATGTATCGTACGGGATACGATCGATATAGGAGACAGCGAACCAAGAACTTAATAGCTAAATGCAGAGAATCTCAGACATCGTCAGAACACAACTTTAAAACGGACAAGAGGAGGCTGTCTGCTTTTCATATGGAGTTTTGGTAAGATTGGGTGTGAGGTAAGCAGGGAAGGTATTGCACAAGTACACTAAGTAACACTAAAATATCTAGATGTCCTACGGAAAACATTGTACGAACAATGAACAGAAAGTTGCAGCAAGAAACAATATCATTAGCAAACTGGCAGGAACTGCATGCAGTGAACATCCCTATGTAATGAGGACTACAACTCTTATTTTCTCTTATTCCTTGGCAAAGTTTTTCTGCTCGACATGGCATGTCAATCGGGTCGACATACGCATAACGAATCAACCCGTATCATCACAGGACACTAGAGGCGAACTCCGAAAGACAACGTGCACCGTCTTATTGGTTTTTCAACAGCGAACATCAGATGGAATCTGGCGGCCAGGGAGGAGATAAGCCCGTTTGCCCATTAACAACTTTAATCCATGAAAAACTTCCTATCTACCATACAAAGCGTCACTGATAATACATCACAACGTATAAGACTGCACTTGTGGAAGGAAGGTAAGAGCACTTCGAAAATTTATAGAAATACTCCATTTAATTGTAATATTATGCAGACCAGTAAAGTGTGTATTCAAATTTTATTACATTATAAGCGGCTACATGTGCACTTTGGTCCACCGATGTGTGTTCTGCAAACACTGTCGAGTCTTTAATTTTGTATTATCTTTTGCACTGATCTCACTAAAGGCTCTTCAGCTATAGGCTGTGTGCCTACGTGAGTACTGCAGCATAATCTTAAATTGTTGATAAGATTTTCTTCCTTGCGAAATTTCTATTTCGACGTTTGCATATTTGCTTTAAGTTTTTCGACTGTATGGTTCAAAAACTCGAGCTAAATAAATATTAATACGAAACAGGAATCGATGATATCGGCCTTCTGGTGGTTGCAGCTACAACAGTGTGTGGTCACGGTTTTACAACATATTGAGAAAAGTAGAAAATTTTGAACAATGACTCCAGGCCTGGTAGCTTCACATTAAGTTCGTGTCTTGATTTTGACTATAAGAAGAGTGAGTGTCATTAACGTTTTAAAATATTAGTCAGGGTGACAATGGCTAAACACACTTTGTCATGGCTGAACAGTTTCACGCAGGCAGGAGGTAAAAACACTACTGGCCATTAAAATTGCTACACCACGATGAAGACGTGCTGCAGACGCGAGATTTAACCGACAGGAAGAAGATGCTGTGATATGCAAATGATTAGCTTTTCAGAGCATTCACACAAGGTTGGCGCCGGTGGCGACATCTACAACGTGCTGACATGAGGAACGTTTCCAACAGATTTCTCACACACAAGCAACCTGGGGAAATGTTGTTGTGATGCCTCGTGTAAGGAGGAAATATGCGGACCATCACGTTTCCGACTTTGATAAAGGTCGGATTGTAGCCTATCGCGATTGCGGTTTATCGTATCGCGACATTGCTGATCGCGTTGGTCGAGATCCAACGACTGTTAGCAGAATATGGAATCGGTGGGTTCAGGAGGGTAATACGGAACGCCGTGCTGGATCCCAACGGCCTCGTATCACTAGCAGTCGAGATGACAGGCATCTTATCCTCATGGCTGGAACGGATCGTGCAGCCACGTCTCGATCCTTGAGTCAACAGATGGGGACGTTTGCAAGACAACAACCATCTGCACGAACAGTTAGACGACGTTTGCAGCAGCATGGACTATCAGCTCGGAGATTATGGCTGCGGTTACCCTTGACGCTGCATCACTGACAGGAGCGCCTGCGATGGTGTACTCCTCGACGAACCTGGGTGCACGAATGGCGGAACGTCATTTTTTCGGATGAATCCTGGTTCTGTTTACAGCATCATGATGGTCGCAGCCGTGTTTGGCGACATCTCGGTGAACGCACATTGGAAGCGTGTATTCGTCGTCGCCATACTGGCGTATCTCCCGGCGTGATGGTATGGGGTGCCATTGGTTACACGTCTCGGTCACCTCTTGTTCGCATTGACGGCACTTTGAACAGTGGACGTTACATTTCAGATGTGTTACGACCCGTTGGTCCACCCTTCATTCGATCCCTGCCGAACCCTACATTTCAGCAGGATAATGCACGACCGCATGTTGCAGATCGTGTGCGGGCCTTTCTGGATATAGAACATGTTCGACTGCTGCCCTGGCCAGCACATTCTCCAGAACTCTCACCAATTGAAAACAGCTGGGCAATGGTCGTCGAGCAACTGGCTCGTCACAATACGCCAGTCACTCCTCTTGATGAACTGTGGTACCGTGTTGAAGCTGCATGGGCAGCTGTACCTATACACGCCATCCAAGCTCTGTTTGACTCAATGCCCAGGAGTATCAAGGCCGTTATTACGGCCAGAGGTGGTTGTTCTGGGTACTGATATCTCACGATCTATGCAATCAAATTGTGTGAAAATGTAATCACATGTCAGTTCTAGTATAATATATTTGTCCAATGAATACCCGTTTATCATCTGCATTTCTTCTTGGTGTAGCAATTTTAATGGCCACTAGTGTAAATTAACAGAACGAATCTGTTGTCGTTGCAGTGGTTGTTTACTTGTTTTTTATGCAGAGTGAAGCCCAGGCTACGGTGCTGAGGAGAATGAGTTCTGTGGACCGGATGCTGCTATTAGACCTACCGGCCGCTGACGACTCGTTACTCCAGTGCACAGCGGTTGCCGAAGCAGGCCGCCACCCTTCCTGCCGTTCAGTGTATGTCATGTTCCGCCGCGCAGTCAGCACTTCCCATCACCCAATTGAAACCTAATGAACCAGCAACCTAACAGCTTTTCCGCCTCATTCAAGGCGAACTACGGGACTGTAGCGAATTAAAACACTTTTCCTGCCGCACCAACTCTCTCACGTTCTAAAGCTTTCAAGTTACACTGTTGTCCATTAAAATCGGCAGCAACAAAGGCCCTGTCTCAGCTGTGTATCGAGTCCAGCTGAGTTATCATTGTACGAGGAGCGTTCAATAGTAATGCAACACATGTTTTTTAAAGATGGTTTGCTTTTTTTTCAGGATTGACGCGCCATATTGAGCCATGCTCACTCCCAACTATTCGTTTTCGTAAACTTCACTTTCTATCTGTGTTTGGTTTCCCGCCCTTGTTGCGGTTACGTCGTGGTTCTTCGTCCTTCTACGTGTGGCAGCAGCGATGTGTATCAATATTTGCACCGTGTACCATCTTTGGTTTTGTGCATATAGTTTCCGGCTAGGGGGTCTGCAGTTGTTGCGGACGAGGGAAGTTATCTCCGCGCGGTGCAGTCGGCTGGGGCCGCTGGCGGTCCCTGCGCAGTGTCGGAGTGTGTGTGGAGCTGTCCGGTCGCTACGAGCTTCGTGGTTCACCGACCCAGGACGTCAAAGTCGCGTAGTGGTTTCAACTACCCAAGCCACGTCCATTCAGGTTGTGTGGTTCGTTTCGGTGGTTCGCTATTGGGGAGGTTTTCCTGTGAACAACACCGAGTGTTTCTATTGCTGTAATTTAGCCGCCATGCTGTGCAATTAACTAAATTGGTTCACTACAATTCAAGTGCACCAGCGTAATTTTATCCCTTGTGGCCGTTGGTGTTCCGTTTATCTGCCCTGGCCACTAACGTAATTTCAGGCAGCGTCTTTTCCTCACCTGTTGTCGCTGTCCAACATGGTGTGTAGTTTTGACAGCTAATACATATTTCATTGTGGATAATCACGTTCGTAACCTTTGTGTCTGAATTCTCGTGTACCGATTGGTAGCTAGCAAGTAGTTTTGTCGGTTGCTCTGTGGCTGTCCCCTGTTTGGGTTCCGACGGATGAAGTGTAGCTGGGCTCACCACCTGTCTCACCTAAGTGAACGAGGGCAGACCGACCTCCTTGGAGGCTTCTGAGTGCCGTTTTCTTTATTGTCCTTCTCACCGGTGTTTAATTGTTTATAATGTATCATACCCAATGATTTAAAAAATTCTTGCTTTTCCTGGATTTTATGTATTTTTGAATTTTGGAAAATCAGTTGTGGGCCTTCAGCCACTTAAACCTTATTTTAAAAAATTTGCGGCCTTTTGTCTTTGAAAGGTTATGGTAATTTATTTTAAAATCTTGAAAATTTTATTGTGGGCCTTCAGCTGTTTGTATTGCATCTTATGTTCGTGTATTCACCCTTGCCTTGAGGCTCTCAGCCGCGCTGTGTATGTATATATCTGTTAATTATTTTATTTTCAATTTTAGCTGCATGTTTTTACCACTTGAGATTTTCTTGTTGCTTTAAGATTTCTTGTTTGGAGGCCTTCAGCCGTGAAATAATTGCCTTTTTGAAACTCGTGGTTCTAAAGGTTCAGATATGTGCCGTTTTGGTTTAAAGGTGTTATTAAATTACAATAAATTACGATTTTAAGGTGAAACTGACCTCAGCCTTATTTGGCCCTTTCCATAATCCTAAGCACCTGTTCTGCCCAGCGGGTTTAGCGAGCGTTTCACATTTTATTGCCCACTCTTTTGGCTACGAAACTCTATTTTTCAACAAAATCTCCGTTCAGTGCGACGAAGCCACCTTACAGGAAGGGCCTGTATGCCCATATGTTACCACTCTACTGCTCGCCAGCGTCTTGTTGCAACATTAAGCTCCCCCTCATCCACTTACTGCTTCCCGCGGAGTGCATCCTTCGTTGGACCAAACAGATGGAAGTCGAAGAAGTTGCGAGATCCAGGCTACAAGGTCGATGGAGAAGAACGGTCCAATGAGTTTCTCTCGGGTGCACAGACTTTTGAGAGGCCTTGCTATATATATATTGTGGCGACGAACACGCTGAATTCGTTTCTTCAGTTTCATGAGGGAAGCACAATACATTTCATGGTTGGTCCTTGCTCCATGATGGAGGACATCAAACAAGCAAACAAGGTCCCAAAAGACCGTCGCCATGGCTTTACCGACTGAGGGCGCAGCTTTGAAATTTCTCCTCGAAGCAGGAGTGTGGCGCCATTCCACAGATTGCCGTTTTGGTTTCGGTTAGAAGTGACTGACCCATGTTTCATCGCCTGCGTCGATATTCGACAAAAAATTGTCACGATCAGGAACCCAGCGGGCACGTACCTATGAGTATCGCAGGTGCTGAATGAGTGTTTCAACACTACCAGCAAAGACGTCCAGATGGGCAAGGAGGTGTTGAATGTCATGCGTCCATTACCTCGAATGAGTGTATACGCACGTTCCAACGTTGCAGGCGGAACAGCTGTGTGCAGCCGGCCGGAAAGCGGGAGATCGGACAGGTTAGCACGACTTTGTTGTGATGATGGCAGGTGCCTCGCCCAACGACTCACCGTGCTTTTGTGTACTTCCAGGTGCCCCTAGACGTTCTGCAAGCGCCTCTCAATATCTGCGACGCTCTGGTTTTCCGCAAAAAGTAATTCGATGACTGTTCTCTGCTTGTCACGAACCTCCGTTCCGGACGCCATTTGGAAGGCTACGTATAGCACCGCCACCTATCAAAACATCGCGAAACTCTAGCGGCTGAAACAGGAACGTTCCTCGATGTCCAGCAACAAATTCCGGATTATTTCAACCGAAACCGGCAGAGAAAAGAAGTGTTGGATTATTTACTGAATTCCTCTCGTAAATACCTCGACTCCATTGTGTGCACACTGACCAATGGTACGGTCACCAACAGCAGGTAGCCGACGGCGGGGCAGGAAGGAGGCAGCTGTCAACAGGAACGTGGGCCGGCCGAAGTGGCCGCGCGGTTAAAGGCGCTGCAGTCTGGAACCGCAAGACCGCTACGGTCGCAGGTTCGAATCCTGCCTCGGGCATGGATGTTTGTGATGCCCTTAGGTTAGTTAGGTTTAACTAGTTCTAAGTTCTAGGGGACTAATGACCTCAGCAGTTGAGTCTCATAGTGCTCAGAGCCATTTGAACCATTTGAACAGGAACGTGGCTCTGAGCACTATGGGACTTAACATCTGAGATCATCATTCCCCTAGAACTTAGAACTACTTAAACCTAACTAACCTAAGGGCATCACAAACATCCATGCCCGAGGCAGGATTCGAAGCTGCGACCGTAGCAGCAGCGTGGTTCCGGACAGAAGCTCCTACAACCGTTCGGCCACAGTGGCCGGCTCGCCGGCCGTAAATTGATGTTTTTTTTTATACAGGGTGATTCAAAAAGAATACCACAACTTTAGGAATTTAAAACTCTGCAACGACAAAAGGCAGAGCTAAGCACTATCTGTCGGCGAATTAAGGGAGCTATAAAGTTTCATTTAGTTGTACATTTGTTCGCTTGAGGCGCTGTTGACTAGGCGTCAGCGTCAGTTGATGCTAAGATGGCAGTAACTGGACTACAGTATCTGGAAATGTTAGAGAATTGGCTGTTCCCTCAGCTCGAACAAGAAGCACAACAATTCATATTTCAGCAGGATGGAGCGCCACCACATTGGCACTTATCTGTCCGTAACTACCTGAACGTCAACTACCCGAGGCGATGGATCGGCCGCCAGGCAGCCCGTGACAGAGCACTTCATCACTGGCCTCCAAGAAGCCCTGATCTTACCCCCTGCGACTTTTTCTTATGGGGGTATGTTAAGGAAATGGTGTTTCGGCCACCTCTCCCAGCCACCATTGATGATTTGAAATGAGAAATAACAGCAGCTATCCAAACCGTTACGCCTGATATGCTACAGAGAGTGTGGAATGAGTTGGAGTATCGGGTTGATATTGCTCGTGTGTCTGGAGGGGGCCATATTGAACATCTCTGAACTTGTTTTTGAGTGAAAAAAACCTTTTTAAATACTCTTTGTAATGATGTATAACAGAAGGTTATATTATGTTTCTTTCATGAAATACACATTTTTAAAGTTGTGGTATTCTTTTTGAATCACCCTGTATTGTAAAAGAAAGAGCCCTCCACTATACTTGGCTCTGTAAAGATACACGTGCCAAGCTGGAGCTGAGTGGACGTAGTTGTACTTCTGACTCAATGCAAATTAGGGAATAGTAACTGCGCATTGTTGTACAGAAACGAGAAAATATAGTCATGGGTTTAAACAAGTTTTTACTGCGATTCGTATTTTGAGCCGGCCGGAGTGGCCGAGCGGTTCTAGGCGCTACAGTCTGGCGCCGCGCGACCGCTACGGTCGTAGGTTTGAATCCTGCCTCGGGCATGGATGTGTGTGATGTCCTTAGGTTAGTTAGGTTTAAGTAGTTCTAAGTTCTAGGGGCTGAGGACCTCAGAAGTTAAGTCCCATAGTGCTCAGAACCATTTGAACCATTTCCGTGTTTTGGACTTATGGAAGTGTTTCGGTGTATTGATGGGATGAATTCCTACCCCTACGGACGCAGAACTGGCCTGTGACATTTCTAATAGTGAGCTGAAAACCTGTTTTTATGACACTGCCAATCTGTTTGTTCCGTGGAAGACTGTTATTCGGTGGTTTGCTTGATTTTTGTTAGTAACAATGATAGGCGCTATCCGTCGACGCTGAATACGCAGTTAGATTTCAACTACTTCAGAGCCTGGTTAGGTGTCATTAAGTAGCAATTGTACAGGTGGTTTGTCCATGCCGCTTTATTGTGTGTCACCTCTCTACGCCGGAAACGAGTATCCGGTGCGCCTACGTTGCGGTAGGCCAGTTGGTCGAGCAGATATCCGCCACCCAAGTACACTACGCGCCCCAAGGAAGGGAAGATCGGCACACTGGACACTTCCATATGCAGATGCGCCCTTATGACGAAGGCAAGTACTATCTGACAATGTTCTTCCAGCGTCACGCTGTTCGCAGAACACTATCGACTTCTTTCTTCTGGTCTTTATTCTCGTCTAGTATTCTTTCATTTTCATACTTTGCAGCCTTCATCGCTCTTCTATCCATGATACTGTTTTTCTGGGTCTCATTGTGTACTGGAAACCTATGGTCACCTGAACTTTTGTTTTGAAAGTTACACTATTGTACATCTCTTTTTCCTGTAACCCCCAGTTCTTCCATATTTCTTAGTACTTCTAGGATCGAACTTGCTTTGGCTATCTTGTTCACAAGAAACTTAATTGTAAGAAAACTAAACGCATACAGCCGTCCTTATCATCTTATTTATTGTGTAGTGCGCCATCTTCGGACCTTAGTCGATGCTGCAGGGGTTTAACACGATCATGTATACGCTGCAGCAATGGCCAGCGTAACTGATTTACGCAGACTATTTGAAGCTGTGATGTCAGCGCTCCAACTCTCTCTCTCTCTCTCTCTCACACACACACACACACACACACATATATATATATAAGTTAAATTCAGGGGAGAAATCTCTGAACCTTTTCTCATAAAAACTGGAGTACGTCAAGGTGACGGGCTATCTCCACTTCTGTTTAATATAGTCCTGGATAAAGTCATTAAGGAATGGGAAAAAGAATTAAAAAATCAATCCTACTGGAAACCAATCCATCTTGGTAGAACCAAAGACAACGTGGAGATATCTTGTTTAGCATTCGCGGACGACTTGGCCATACTTGCAGATGATGAAGAAATCGCCGCCAAACAAATAGAGATCCTTAAGGAATACGCGGATAAAGTAGGTTTACAAATTTCGTTTCAAAAGACAGAATTTTTCTGTACGAAATTCCATATACACAGTTTGAACACAAAATATGGAAAAATAAATAGAGTAAAACATTTTAAATACCTAGGTGAAATTTTGGAGCCAACCGGAGGAGAGAAAGTTGCACAGAAGATCAGACAACAGAAAATGAAGAGAGCATATGGTATGACACATGAAATATACAATAAAAAATGCATCTCCTCGAACACAAAAATCAGACACTACTGCGCAGTAATTAAGCCAGCAGCACTATATGCTAGTGAAACGCTCACACTCCACACAAAATGTGATTTAGAAAAAATACTAAAAGAAGAACGCAAAATTATGAGAAAGATTTTAGGTCCAAAATTAACAGAAGAAGGATACCGGATACAATCAAGAAGAACCACAGAAACTATATCAAACCTGGCAGCAGACATAAGAAGGCGAAGATTAAAATTTTATGGACATGTCACTAGACTTCCCCCCACACGACTCACCAACAGAATTCTCACTTACATAGAAAAAGTCAAATCAACAACACCATGGATTAGCCAAGTAAAATTAGATTTACAAAAAGCAAATATTGAACTTAAAGATGTCAAAGATAGAAAAACTTTTAGAAATAAGGTGGAAAAGTGGATTGTATTGTCGGAGAAGGAAGCACTAAAGAGACCAGGAACAAAATGGACAGAAGAAAGAAAAAGAAAACATGGAGAACGAATGAAAGAAGTATGGAAGAAACGACGTCAGAAAGCTTTGCGTGATCCTTCTGGGTCCATTCGCGATAAGTAAGTAAGTATATATAGGGGTCCAAAAAATGTATCCACTGTTTAAAAGCCCATAACTGGCAAACTAATTGACGGAGTTGTCTCACCTTTGGTAGTGTAATAGTTTGTAGTTCCGGCAATCGCCACACAAGCGTTGTATTGCGTTGTTTTGTTTTGTCAGATGACAGTCGCCAGATAGTCAGTGTTTTGTTCTTAGTTGCACCTAGTTACTCGAGTAAACATGGCTGCCGCAAGGCTTACATTCGATGAAAGGAAGTCAGCTTTGAAGTGGTATTTTAAGTACGAAAACATTAATGAGGTTCAACAGCAATGGCGAAATGAGTATCAAACAGAGCCACCGACACGTTTAACGATCCGTAGCATTCGAGAGAAATTTGAAGCCCAAGGCTGTGTTAAAGGTGTACACAAACAACGATCTGGACGACCTGTAACAGTAACAAGTCCAGCTAATTCCCTTCGTGTGTTTCAACAATTCACTCGCTCACCACAGAAGTCTGTGAGACAGTGTGTCCGTGAAAGTGGGGTGATTCGCTCAAGTGTTCGGCTTATTTTGAAGACAGCAAAGTGAAAGTGCTACACCCCACGATTGCTACACGCAATGAACGAGGACGACCCAGATCGTAGAATGGTGTACTGCGAGTGGTTTACTAACATGATGCACAACCATGAAGAGTTTGCAGAGATGACTGTGTGGTCTGATAAGGCACAGTTCAAACTCAATGGTACAGTAAATCGCCACAATTGCATCTACTGAGCTCCCGAAATTCCGAACGTCCATGTAGACAAAGCCGTGAATTTCCCAGGAGTAAATGTCTGGTGTGGGTTGTCTTACCGGGGCTTTATGGGCCATTCTTCTTTGACGGCACGGTTACCAGCGAGGTGTACCTTCAGAAGCTTCAGACATCCATTTTACCTGCCATCCGAGACTTGCATGGAGACGGAAGAGTTTACTTTCAACAAGATGGTGCCCCAGCCCACTACCAAAATCGTGTTAGGGCGTATCTCGACGAAAATCTACCAGGAAGATGGATAGCCCGTAGAGGTGCTGTGTAGTATCCACCACGTCCCCCAGACCTAACTCCGCTGGACTTTTACCTGTGGGGAACACTAAAGGACGTCATTTATCGACAAAAGCCACGCAGATTGGATTAACTTCGAGAATCCATCGTACATTCATGTGCAATTATCCAAATGAACACATCGCAGTCCGTAGTTCGTGCTGCAGTTCGGCGGCATCGTTTGTGTGTTGATGTTAATGGTGACCATTTCGAACACCTACAGTGATATCTTTAAGTTGGACTTTAAGCTACACTTTCACCAAAAATGAGGCAACTCCGTCAGTTACTTTGCAAGTTATGGACTTTTAAACAGTGGATACATTTTTTGGACTCCTCTGTATATATACATTTGGAAAAGAAATGTGGCATTCGAGATTTATAGATGTGATCTTAGATCGTACTATGATAACAGCTAAAATAAAAACACGGAACTGAATGGATTTGTAACATGATTTATCATCCACAGTGACTGAGAAACACTCAAATATAAAAGAGGTTGTTAGGTACAAACAGTACCAATCGTCTCATCGACTCGTTATTCGGTGGCTTAATAAAACACAAAAATTAACTGTAAATGATCTTTCGTCACTTAAGAAATAAAAGTGCTCACAGAAAACTCTTTTTCATTCTAAAGTTTAGTTACGCGCTAAAGTTGGTGATGGAGCGGAGGGGGACGGCAAAAATACCTACTATCCGACTGCACTCAGGGGTAATTGTCTATGAAAGGTTGGGAATCACTGGTATAAGGCTTTGGATGCATCACTGTCTGGTAATGCCTCAATTGTGCGTTGATCGAAGTATTCTACGGATTGTAGATGTTCATAGTGAGGTCTTATGATAAATTCAACTTGTTTATTTTTGTCGCCATATCTTATTTTTCTGTCAGCCCGTCTCACAAGTATCTAAGCTCCCACGCTTTTGAATTTTCCTTCAAATGCCATCCATCTAGAAGCTATTTCGATTTTCTTCACTTGTGTCTTCTCGGTGGAGGTCTGTAAATCTGCTTTTGCCTCTTGTCTCTGGAGCTGTGTAGTCTGGATAGTCGCTTCTTCTAATCATCCCAACGATTTCACAATATCGTCGGCGATTTCTTCCAACACATTTGAAGATAAAATATTATTTTTGTTTTACGAAACTAATTTATTACCTTTGCTACGTCTCGCTGGACATTTTTTTCTTCTCACCAGATCAATACCAATACCATCAGCGTCCGTTGAAATGCAGTCACGATTAACACATCTTTCCGCAACCTCCTAGCAGTTGTATCTTTGAAATGAATTGCGCTTATGTCCTACCAAAGCCCAAGCTAGTCTCACTCAGAATTCGCTGTTGTGAATTTGGACGTTCTGTCCCGAAGATAGCGGTAGGCTTGAGACACTTTATCTAATATCCTGCCACTCCATCCGAGTGGTAGACAGTTCCGCGCACTGTTGTTGGTGTTCCAGGGGTCTCGGCAAATGTCAAAGAGGCATGGCCGATGGTCGGCAACAGGGAACGAACGCACGGACCTCCAGATGGATCCACAGTTCGCATCTCGTTGTTGAAGCCTCCATACGCCTATTCTAAACCAAAGTTGTTAACTAAATTTCTGGACTGGACTTTAACTGGAAACGTGTTTGTGTTTGCTGTTAAAAAGATTCTGCCTTTTCCATCGGTACTGATTTGATCCCACATTACTTGCAAACGTAAAGTTCGCTACCTACGTTTGCGGCCATTGAGTAGTCGATCTAGGCTTGTGCACGCTATGTTTGTATCGGGATAGGATACAAAACTTTGCTTCTCTGAATTTCTAATCTCTCTGAACCACACAAAAACATGAAAATTTCTGAAGATTTTCTTAAAACGTAAATGTATTAATACTTTTTCCCAGAAATAGAAGGCAGTCAATTCGATCCACCTACCCAACTTTCGAGTTCTCTACTTTGTACGAAGTCTGACTTTTGTTTTGGCTACCATTCTTTACCACCCATTTCCTTTTCACTATCTAACAGAGCCGCTGTTTTCCGCAGACGTTGATCACTTGTTTTCATGCCTACTAGATCCGTTTTCTACTCTGCCCTTCTCTCAGTTGCTCGTCTCACCTGCTTATGTGGTAATGAACACACATAATTTATAAGACTTTCGTTTTAAATAATTTATCGCCGCTGTAACCATATCCCCAATTCTTCTTTAATTTTTTTAGAAATGTGTGTGTGTGTGTGTGTGAGAGAGAGAGAGAGAGAGAGAGAGAGAGAGAGAGAGAGAGAGAGAGAGAGAGAGAGCAGACTAACCGCTTAATAAGCCTCTTCAAGTTACGCGATCTTCCTTTGTACTTGATATCGCTAATTCATATTATAGCACATACTCTTGATCCGCGAAAAACTAGCTGTGATTCTTCAGCCAATGAAAATTCGTTGTCGGTACCGTATGTGTAGAGAGTTTTCAAACTTACGTTATACATTTGCAGGAGTGGGGTAGAATCAAGATTATTTGTAACACACAGGAGAATTTGGCACAGTTTCGCTTTCGTTTGTTCAGCAAAGACGTTGCTTCACTCGGAGAATTGTCTTAGTAGTTGGTACACTGTTTTAATATTTGACGAGATTGACAGGTTATGGAGTTTCTAATGGAAGGCAGTTGTTTTTATGTAGAATTAAAGAATATATGAAACAGGGTACATCCCCATTAAGTAAGGTAATAAATATGCTTATCCCGCCTGCAGGTAAATCATTGTTTCACTGCAGAGCACATGTTGCAAAAGAAAGCCCTTCGACATTCTTATTACAAAGATTCAGCACTGAGGATTAGAATAGAAAATATTTTTTCGACATAATATTCCAGAATGGTAGAGCACTTGACCGTGAAAGGGCAAACGTCTCGAGTTAGAGTCTTCGTCCGACACACAGTTTTAATCTGCCAGGAAGTTTCATAATATTCCAGTTTCTATACACAGTGTCTCTCGCCTTTCATTTCAATAAAAAAGGGTCTTATTAACATCGCTTGATACTGAAAAACATTCCTCCCTCCTCTTGCTAGTTCTGGACCTAGCTGTCGGCTGCACGATAAGACGTAAACGAGCTTGAGCTACGATCTAGCGGCCGACAAAGAAGCGTGCATTCCCAG
The DNA here is from genome assembly GCF_023864345.2 of Schistocerca serialis cubense. NCBI lineage: Eukaryota > Metazoa > Arthropoda > Insecta > Orthoptera > Acrididae > Schistocerca > Schistocerca serialis. The sequence continues at coordinate 616,560,548 of NC_064645.1, forward strand.
CAAAAGATAAATGAACTTACGCCAAGCCGTCAGACCGGCCATCCAGCATGAAATATTCCGGATAAAGCCAGTGTGCGAAACAGCAAAAAGTGAAATCGATTTAAAAGAGACAGAAAGAGAGAGAGAGAGAGAGAGGAGAAACGAGACTAATGAAGTTATGCAGTTCCATACGATAATTAGATGGCTGCCATTCATTACGGAGCACTGCAATATGGCAATTAAAACATTTACGCTGCAATCTGGTTTCCAAGCAGGGTGTTATATTTATTTCGTAGTCGATAAATCACTGGCGGTGGTGATAATTTTCTAATTGTGTCTAGCTGTCACAGAGGTTATAAAAACTGTGGTGGAGATGTGTACACTGCAACAAATCGGCGAAGCGTTCACCTTAAATGTTACATAGTCAGTGGAGGCATTCGAGTCTATTATGCGTGTACAGTAGTTTATCTAATCATGAGTATATTTATGGCACCCGAAATGTGTGTGTGTGTGTGTGTGTGTGTGTGTGTGTGTCTGAGAAAGAGACAGAGAGAGAGAGAGAGAGAGAGAGAGAGAGTCTTCCGAAGTTGTGTAGGACGTAGTTTGATGCACGTAAATTTTCTGATTCTCCCGATTCATAGCTACAGTCGAACAGGAAATGATTTATGGTTCAAATGGCTCTGATTACTATGGGACTTAACTTCTGAGGTCATCAGTCCCCTAGAACTTAGAACTACTTAAACCTAACTAACCTAAGGACATCACACACACCTCTAGAACCGCTCGGTCACTCCGGCCGGCAATGATTTATGCTGGCTAATAACGTACACTGTGGAGGGAACTGGTGGAGTAACTTTTTTGACAAGGTGTAGCTTTCGCGTTACCTGCTGATTTGCTGACTGTTCGGCACAAAGAACGAACAAACGTAACGGTAGAAACAGTTATGTGAGATTAATGTACACTAAGATTCCAAAGTTCAGAAGCGCAATACCTTGCTCTTTGCTAATTTCGGGTACCATAAATACACTCATGATCAGATTAAAAACAGAACACCTTGAACGACTAGAGATAGGACGTTCATATTCCCAGGACATGTACGTTAGTATGTTCTGCAGAAATGATTAGCATTTCAACCATGTAGACCCGCGGGTTCAAGGACAAGACCGATAACGCGGCGCAATATCACCTACCGGTAAAATGTGCCTGCGGATGTTGTCGCTATAAACCGAAGGTAATGGATCAGTGTGACGTGAGCAGGCGTGCAGGGTGCCTCGCAGACGTATCCGCGAAACGTACCGGCAGATCAGTGAGTTTGAAAGAGGGCGAATTATTGGCGTGAGAGAATGCGTTGTATCCATCCGAGAAATTTCTGCTCGTGTAGGACCAGGTGTTTCGGCAGTGCAACGGGTGTGTGCCGAATACCGTCGAACAAGACGAGATGTGTCAGATCGCAAAGACCTTTCCCACGGCCCTCTCCCACCCGGAGAAGATGGAATAGACACCTCATCCTAATGGCACTGCAGGACAGATCTGCGTCCTCTGCAGCTTTGGCGCAACAACGGTGTATTGTCCGTCTACGGAATATCAGACCAGCTGTGTGGATTGAAGAGTTTTTAGCAAACAGAACACAGCATGTTGTTATCAATGGAGAGACGTCTACAGACGTTAAAGTAACCTCTGGCGTGCCACAGGGGAGTGTTATGGGACCATTGCTTTTCACAATATATATAAATGACCTAGTAGATAGTCTCGGAAGTCCCATGCGGCTTTTCGCGGATGATGCTGTAGTATACAGAGAAGTTGCAGCATTAGGAAATTGTAGCGAAATGCAGGAAGATCTGCAGCGGACAGGCACTTGGTGCAGGGAGTGGCAACTGACCCTTAACATAGACAAATGTAATGTATTGCGAATACATAGAAAGAAGGATCCTTTATTGTATGATTATATGATAGCGGAACAAACACTGGTAGCAGTTACTACTGTAAAATATCTGGGAGTATGCGTGCGGAACGATTTGAAGTGGAATGATCATATAAAATTAATTGTTGATAAGGCGAGTGCCAGGTTGAGATTCATTGGGAGAGTCCTTAGAAAATGTAGTCCATCAACAAAGGAGGTGGCTTACAAAACTCCCGTTCGACCTATACTTGAGTATTGCTCATCAGTGTGGGATCCGTACCAGATCGGGTTGACAGGGGAGATAGAGAAGATCCAAAGAAGAGCGGCGCGTTTCGTCACAGGGTTATTTGGTAACCGTGATAGCGTTACGGAGATGTTTGACAAACTCAAGTGGCAGACTCTGCAAGAGAGGCGCTCTGCATCGCGGTGTAGCTCGCTCGCCAGGTTTCGAGAGGGTGCGTTTCTGGATGAGGTATCGAATATATTGCTTCCCCCTACTTATACCTCCCGAGGAGATCACGAATGTAAAATTAGAGAGGTTCGAGCGCGCACAGAAGCTTCCCGGCAGTCGACCTTCCCGCGAACCATACGCGACTGGAACAGGAAAGAGAGGTAATGACAGTGGCACGTAAAGTGCCCTCCGCCACACACCGTTAGATGGCTTGCGGAGTATAAATGTAGATGTAGATGTAGATGTACCTTTGACGAATGTGCAGAAACATGCTGGACGGCAATGGTGTATGGAACGAGGTCACTGTGGACAGGAATGGCAGCAGATAGTGTTTCCGGACGAATCCAGGTCCTGTTTGTTTGAAAATGATGGCCGCAGACGGGGGGAGTGGCGTCACAGTGACTGCATTCAAACAAGACATACAGCGCCAACTCAAAACCTTCCGGTGTGGGGTGCTATTGGGCACAACCACAAATCACAGTTGGTGTGCGTGCAGGACACTATCTCCAGTGTGACCTACGTGAATGCCGACCGCTGTGGTCGAGCGGTTCTACGCGCTTCATTCCGGAACCGCGCTCCTGCTACGGTCGCAGGTTCGAATCATGCCTTGGGCATGGATGTGTGTGACGTCCTTAGGTTAGTTAGATTTAAGGGGCTCCGGAAAGGCTCAAAATCATGAAAAGTTCAATTTTTACTTTTTTGCGTTTTCTGAATCTGCAGACTATTACCTTTTAATAGATATATAATTTATTCAATTCCGAAGACTACAACTATTTTTAAATTTTTTTTGAAATGTGTTCTACATGGGCGTGACCCACTGTGGCGCTGTTAAATGGTGTTATTATTAACGTCCGTCTTCATCAGGTACATTTTAGTGATGTGAGATAAAGTATGTGTTGTGGCTAACCTGTGATGGTTCAATATATATCGCTGGTGTGATTGTCGATTGTTTCATGTTTATTTACTCTGTCGTTATCTCGAAAATATTCGTAATTAATTCTGTTTCTTGAGTCTCTGTTTTGTTGAAGTATAATAATGAGTAAAAGTAAAGTTATTAGAAATCCTCTGAAGGCTTTTAAGAAAAGGAGAAATGTTGGAAAGCCAAAGGTATGTGTTATTACTGTAAACAATAAAGACGATAACCAAGTGAGTGAACCTAACCTCTCAAGTACACCTGCCCATAGCAGTCATAGTGGGAAAGAAAATACTTCACAGAAGAAGCTTGGTTCAATGAGTGAAAACTATGAATGTTTTATGGGCGAATCGGATGTGAATGAAATATTTGATATGTCGGTTCTCAAAGGAATTTTTTCAAACTGTGTAAGATGTATTCATTGTAGTGAAGTTGGTCTGGGACTCTCCATAATAAAGCACGTAGGACTTGCTAGTGAAATACAACTGAAATGTGATAAGTGTTTATACATGACCACCTTTTGGAACAGTGTTGCAGTAACTGCAACTGAAGAAAATGGTAGCAAAATCTACGAACACAACAACGAGCGATGCTTGCTTTAGGCAAGGAACGCCTTCGGGCTGCAGACAGGGCTGTAAATAGTCTAGAAATACAAGCAAGAGTAAACAGGAGGAGCAACAAGAGGAAGCTGGAGGAGGAGTTTGCAGAGGATGAAGATAATCCATCCTATGGACCTGGAATGCACTAAAAAGTTAATCCAATCTTTGTCGCTCGATTCCCAAAACTTTTATTTTCTCATACTAATTACATGTTTTCTAAGGATCTTCCAAACATATTTGTTTAAAACTTTCAGTAAATGTTACACAGTACCTTCTGCATAATTTAACACAGCCTTTTTCCAAAAAAACTGTATATTTTTGAATATATAAATAAAAAATTGCAAAAAAATGTTGTGAATTTTCATTACAATTGAAAAAAAATCATCTTTAATAACTGAACTAAAATTTTGTAAAATCCCTGTGTTAAGTTGTAGCCCATATTCCAATAAATAATCTGTAAAAAGTTCAACTTCCTACCTCAAATACTTTGTGAGGAAAGATGTAATTTATAAGCGTTATTTTAACATTGCAAGTATAGGGGGTTCCGCAGCCCCTTAAGTAGTTGTAGGTCTAGGGGACTGATGACCTCAGATGTTAAGTCCCATAGTGCTTGGAGCCATTTGAACCTACGTGAATGAGATTCTACGAGCCACACGGGGTAGCCGATCGGTCTCGGGCGCTTTGTCACGGTCAGCGCGGCTACCCCCGTCGGAGGTTCGAGTCCTCCCTCGGGCATGGGTGTGTGTGTGTGTGTGTGTGTGTGTGTGTGTGTGTGTGTGTGTGTGTGTGTTGTCCTTAGCGTAAGTTTAAGTTAGATTAAGTAGTGTGTATGCCTAGGGACCGATGACCTCAGCAGTTTGGTCCCATAAGACCTTACCACAAACTTCCAAGATCCTACGACCCTACGACCAATAGCCACACCCTTTCTGCACAATACCCCAGACGCTATTTTTCAGGAAAACAATGCACGACCATATGTTGCTACTGTAACACGTGCCTTCTTAGTGTCACAGAATGTCGTTCTTTTTCCCTGGCCCGCCATATCACCAGACTTGTCGCCAATCGAAAACGTATAGGGTATGGTGAAACGGCGGGTGCAGTGCTGTGACACAATGCCGACCATCACAAATGAACTTTGGAACCATGTGATTGCAGCATGGATAGCTATACCATAGAACGCCATTTGCACCTGATACTCGTCGATGCCATCACATATGGAAGAACTTATCAGAGCCCATGACCCATGACCTACTAGACAACAGGACACACGCTGAACCGAGGTGACTCAAGTGATAATCATTTCTGCAGAACACACTAATACACAAGTCCTGTGAATGTGAACCTCCTATCTCTACCGAGCGAGGTGGCGCAGTGGTTAGCACACTGGACTCGCATTCGGGAGGACGACTGTTCAATCCCGTCTCCGGCCATCCTGATTTAGGTTTTCCGTGATTTCCCTAAATCGTTTCAGGCAAATGCCGGGATGGTTCCTTTGAAAGGGCACGGCCGATTTCCTTCCCAATCCTTCCCTAACCCGAGCTTGCGCTCCGTCTCTAATGACCTCGTTGTCGACGGGACGTTAAACACTAACCACCACCACCACCACCATCCTATCTCTAGTAGGTTTTTTCTGAACATGAGTCTACTGTCACCTCCTATCCTTATAATTACACTGACTGAAATGTTGCCAGTCAGGAGGAATCAATAATGACAGTGAATTAGTGTAGTATTGGAAAACCGTAAAAACATAACAGCAAAAATAGGAGATATAGCTCAGGTCCAGTCGGAATCACACGCTACATCCCTGCAAATAAAGAATCGTTCTAAATAACATCAAAGTAATTGTTACGATTGCGATATTTTAAAAACTGCAAGGGGGAATTATGATCTATGACGCTGATGGAGGCAAAAAATGCAGACCAGCAGTCTTAACAAGTTATTGCCCTTGGACCGATACACAGAAACGAAATACCGAATACTGAACTCATACTCTGCATAAACCAAGATATAAAAACAATGTGATCCTGCAATTGGAAAAATCCTACAGCATGCAAAGGAAAAGTCTACAGATCATTTCACCCCTATGCCTCTCGCCAGAAAAGGTACACAATTCATAAACATTTCAGGACGTTATCAATAAAGGCTGCATTTATGAAATATAAGTTTGCCCCACCGTCACACACACACACACACACACACACACACACACACACACACACACACACACACACACACATATATATATATATATATATATATATATATAAATATATATAGAAGTGTTAGACATACCAAGCTACACTTACGGAAAGGAAAGAAGAGATATACCACTTGCACAGAGCCAGACACAGATAGAGATGTTATACATACAAAGCTACACTTACGGGAAGGGAAGAAGATATACTGAACTGGCTGCCGGAGCAGGGAAATGACCACAGATGGCCTGCTGGCAAGCCCGGATGCTTTAGTTGCCAGCTGTCTACAAGTGCTACAATCTACAAGTGACACCACTTTCTATCGAGAGACATGTGTACAAATTTTGGAAAGATATTGGTCCTCGCCATAGACTTTGTAAGTTCCCGTGTTATTGCTCTTACTGTTACTAGCAGCAAGTGCCTGGAAGTGTGTGCTTGTATGCGATATATACTCTAAGAAAGAAAGAAAGAAAGAAAGAGGAACTTTCTGCTGTCTAAAGTTTCTCTGAAGGAGATCAGTTAACAAAAGAAATCAACGAACACATTAACCTCATCTCAACGATCCGAAAAAGGAAATAATAGCTTTTTGAACATTTGGTAAAGTATAATAAATTAAGAACGAATCAGTCTCAGACTGCAATTACATTATCTTCAATTTTGTAATGGCATGACCGATTTCAAGACTTCTATCCTAACCTGTAGCCATTAAACAATCGTAAGTTGTCAGTGCATTATAAGACAATCTCATTGCATATTGAATATATGTTAACGAAGTCCTCGAACTGTTATTGTTGCCGTGAGATGAATGAACGTCTTTACGTTCAAGTAGAATATCTACATAAAATTACAATTTCATATGGTTGCAGGCACTAAATATTTATGCAGTAATATTTTCCACTTTGTGTATTTTGAGTATCATCTAATGCTATCGGCAGTTAGTTTATACGTCAAATTAAAATAATTTACAATGATTTATATAACACACACACGCACACTGTGTGCGTGTGTGTGTGTGTGTGTGTGTGTGTGTGTGTGTGTGTGTGTGTGTGTGTGTGTCACACTCTAGCGTAGTCCCACATTTTGCGCCAAGAACAAAGCAAAACTCTGTGATTAAACAGGGCAACCTCTTATTAAAGAAAACCATATAAATATAAAAGTTGTATCAGTTCAGGTTCTAAAAATACCATGCTAATGTCCTACTACTAAAGTGTTGTGAATATCTATCGAATAGCCCCACCCCTTGCGATCATCTTATTTACGACATGGTGATATATCACATACTGACGACGTTTTTGGAATGTTCTGTTAGTGACAGGTGAAAAACGTAGCACATATAACATACGACAGCATGATTTTGGAAACATTTTGAGAAAAAAAAACCAAGAGGAGGCTAATAATAAAGAAAATAGTCAAAACTCTATTAGAAATAACAGCGTGTGGAATTTACGAATAAATACAGAGGGCAAAAAATAGTGGAGAGAGGATCAGCGACGACATGGTGGTGGTGGTGTTCAACCGTGTCACATGTCCTTGCTTATGAGACTCTGCAGAAAGGTTTGGAGTTTAATCAAGCACATTGGTACAACGTCTGGTGATCAGGAACTTTAGTCGACCACCTCTCCTCCCCTAACTGGCCCTATAGTGGCAGCGAAAACTTCATGCACCATCAGTATTCGAACCACTATACCACCACATCGGGCGCCACCGCACGGGCGTGCGCTAGCGACTTTTTTTGCGTTCTCTGTTCTCTGCAGTTGGTCGGAGAGGGTGGGAGGGGGGGGGGGGGACGTTATATGACACCTGTTGTTGACCATCGAATATTTCACTCAGTTTTTTTTTTAATTGCAGAGGGCAGCCAACCCTCTGATCCAACACGCTGAGATGCCGCGCCGGAGTGACCTCGGCTATGGAGGCGGGTGCTACAGTGGTAATAGCCTCACATAAAATACAGAGATTTCTTAATATCGGGCATTATCTCGGCATCAGGTGCGCTCCACTTACAAGTAAACCTACGCTAGGTATACACTTCGATTTTGAACAGCTTTGAATATGTTGTAGTATAGAGCAAAATAAGATATACATATTTCTTTATACATGCCCAAACGGCCATTAAGGGGGCATAACACTACCTCGAAAAAGAATTGAGTTTAATATTTCTGAATGAATATTGCTGAGACGGTAACAGATTAAAAAAACTTCAAATAAAAGTTCTATTGTTTTTGATTTAGTTCACAACGCAGCACCGACATTTGTCGAAAAAGTCGTTTTTTTCTTTTTTTTCGAAATCCCTTCTCCCCAGTACTTGGCTCTTCATTGCGATATTTGACTGATAGCAAAAGCGTATACCATCGTTAATACCAAAGGGAGGAGGAGGAGATTAGTGTTTAAAGTCCCGTCGACAACGAGGTCATTAGAGACTGAGCTCATGCTCGGGTGAGGGAAGGATGGGCAAGGAAATCGGCCGTGCCCTTTCAAAGGAACCATCCCGGCATTTGCCTGAAACGATTTAGGGAAATCACGGAAAACCTAAATCAGGATGGCCGGACGCGGGATTGAACCGTCGTCCTCCCGAATGCGAGTCGTTAATACCAAATTCAGCCATATATGATGAAGCGATATTCCAGCGCTGCATTTGTCAGCAATATCACTATATCACTGTACGTGGTGCTTTAGTTTTTTTTAAGTTGTTTGAAACTCCACTTTTTAGAGAGGGCGTATCGCCCTCTTAACGAGCATATGGGCACGTATAAAAAATGTTTTTTTATTTTGCTCTACACTATTACACCTTCAAAGCCGATCAAAATGGAAATTTGTCTCTTGGGTAGGTTTACTTGTTAGATCTCCGTGTGAATTCGCCCAAGTTGGACAGACGCGGGCGAAAGCCTGCAGTGTGGCGCTATGCGCCTCGTACCGGAACCGGACCATGACCTCTGACACTCTGGTTGAACGAGGCGCACGCCGTCCCGCCCGAGACTATCATCTGCTCCGCGGATGCTGCGGAGTTTCAACGGGGCAGGGCGTCGCCCCGGCGAGGTTTCCGGGCTCGCGAGCCCACTCGGACCCCGCCGTCGCTTTTCTATCGGCCGTCATAGAGTGTTCTAGTACGAGAGAGGCGCTATCAGCTGGCCGGCAATGCAGGTCCCTGTCGGTACCGATCGATGTGCGCGGTGGCCTACTTGCCGGGGGCAGCGCACCGCGCGCATGCGCACTGTGGCCCTCCGCGGCGGCGGCCGTCTAGCTGCAAGGGGCAGCGCGCTGCCAGTCTCGAGCCGACAGCCGGACAGTGTGGTCGACTAGTTCATGCGGTAGAGAGAGACACACACAGACCCGCTCGCCATGTCGGAGGACCCCGGCGGCGGAGGAGGAGGAGGAGGAGGAGGAGGCGGCAAGCGCCTCAAGGACCGCGTCACGTTTTACGAGCGCGTGTGGACGACGAGGGGCGGCGGCGGCGACGCCCCCGAGGGCGGCCTGGTCGACGTGGCCGAGGTGGAGCGCCGCATAGCCGAGGAGCGCCGCCGGCGCCAGGTGGAGGCGGCGGGGGCGGCGGCGCCGGAGGCGGTGGCGGCGGCCCAGCAGCGCCTGCTGCGGTCGCCGCTGCCCGAGGGCACCGTCACCACCGTGGAGAAGGTGACCGAGGAGGGCGGCTCGGCCGGAGGGCCCCGCATGGTCACCGTGGAGCGCGTCACCGTGCGCCGCACGCTCGTCGAGCTGCCCTCGGCGTCGGCGTCGGCGTCGCCGCCGCTGTCCAAGTCGCCCTCGCTGGCGTCTCTGCGCGCCGGCGCCGGCTCCGTCTCCGAAGACAGCAGCGACGGCGCCGAGTTCCGCAGCATCGCCGCGCGCCTAGAGGCCGTGCGCAGCCGCTCTCAGTACGACTCGCACATCGCCGAGGTCAAAGGTCAGCACCGCTCTCCCCAAAGCCACCCTGCCAATAAAGTGGCACAGATCACACTATACCGGTCGGCGGCACAAAACTCTAATCCCCCCCCCCCCCCCCCACTGAGAACGTGCGCGGTTGCCTAACATGCCACCTGCCATCCCGCCGCAGAGACCTGCTTACTAACGTGAGACGATAATCGTCATTTATTAACACTTCCAATCACATACATCCTTAAGCTTAGCAGACGCTGGCGTCGCCTATAGGGGACACGATGACTGTTGGGAATTAATATGCAGATAAACCGGTACAAGTCGCGTATTATTTGCTGTATTACTAATTTCTCTCATCAGACGCTAGCGTATTCAAATATTAACGGCCTCGTCGCCATCGTCACTTGGCATTGACGATATTCCTGAGCAGACGTTTGTTCCTAGCACGTGTTACCATCAGGACTCGGCACCCCCTCCGCCATAGAGTTTTAATTTACGTAATTATGGAGCTCTGAACCTTTCACGTCTTGCCATATGAGCAAGGAATGTCTGAAATTGGTCTTGTCTGAAGAGGAAAACAATTAAAACAGTGAACAATATGCGACTGTAGCGGCTTATCTGGACGTTAATTCTTAGACCACATATTACCAGCATCATATACATGTCCCTTCATGAAGGTGAAGACGTGTCATAAAGCTAAGTATACACACAATATGGACTTCATAAAGAATTAACAATTTTCGACCACTGAAAATATATCCCCTAATCTGCGAATTTCTTCTCCTTCTTCTTCTCCTCCTCCTCCTCCTCTCTCTCTCTCTCTCTCTCTCTCTCTCTCTCTCTCTCTCACTCCCTGTGTCTCTCTCCCTCTCTCATGGTACTTACATCTACTACATCCAGAATCATCCACTGGTGGATAAAAAATTCGTCCAAAATACTCCATATATGAAGATCGTCTACTTTATGGTGTTATACAAGTCCTTATAATCAGCTCTGACTCCAGAAGGAACCGTTGTGCATGCATCTGTATATTATTATAAGGGAGGATAACATAAATAATACAATGTATATAATTACATATTTGTTGCTGAACGCTAATAGCCATTTTAACGACCCAAAGACTGTTACGATGGTTCTTCTACCTCGATTCTTAATCTCGCGTGATGACCACGAAATGTAAGACAGCATATGGAGACATATAGTAATTTTTCTCACACTCATTCGCCAGCGCAACAGCAAAACTGGGAAAAGTGACACTACGAACGACTATCCACCGTGCATTCTACTGTAATTTCCCGATTATTTATATTATATTTATGTACTTTGACAGACATATGTGCATTCAGGTATGTCATACCTGTTTCCTGACGTTGACCATCTATTTTATGAGAAATCAGCGCCTAGTTCTTTCTTAGCACTTCCTTCGCTTTGCCTCGCCAAATGCCCCTCCCATCCAATTCTGTTTCGTAGCAGTCACTATCACATACTGAGCTCCAGTACCCACAATAAATTTCTTCAGTTCACAGTGTTCCAAACCATGAGCTTTGACTTTCCTTGTGGTCTTTCTTTTGCGTTCTTGCCAGTATAATCAAGTGTCTTAGTAAAAATCTCTCCATTTTGTTTCTCACACATATTTGTCTATCATCACCATGTCAGGAATAAGAATCAAAAATTGATGAAATGGTAATGAAGATTTGGAATCAATACTTTGTCCAATTGGGTTTCAACAGAGAAAAAGCTGCTCCGAAGCAAGAATCGTCGGAAGGTGTCGGTTGTGGCCTTAAGATAACCTTACCGGAGTCTTGGGGAAAGCATGGAGACCTAAATCGTGTCAGATGGATACAAGTCTTGTGTTACCTCTTTGTCGCGCACCTAATGTTGAATGCAGAGCCTTGATATTGATGTAGAGCCATTAACCGTACGTTCGGTCAATTTGTATACTAGTTATCTTTGGACGCAATACCCCGCTACTACATCTCTAGTTTACTGACCAGCGAGAACTACTACTGTCGGAGGCAACAGTCAGCCACGTCGCTTCACCTGTCTCTGCGTCACTTCAAGAAAATTGATTACCATTGTTGCTCTCCTAATCAATCAGCCTCTGACGGCAGCTAACGTAATTAACGAAAAATTTAAGTTCTGTCCATATCGAAGTAGCTCCTATTGCCACAACGGCAGGACGAACCTGATTACGGAATGGGAAATATGTAGGCCTACATACTTACTAAGATTAATTCCTACAGTATTGTTGCTATATCTACCAGATATCACACCCGAAGACCCTTTTGTTACTGACATCTTTTTTATACTACATCCCAGATATATTTTTATCGTGAATTTGAGGTATATTTCGTATTTAATACGATGTTCTTCCCAGGATTCCTAGCTTTCAAGCGATTTATTGACGGTTGTTACCAACAGCTTTAAGATAATGGACCGACATATGTTTCACAGACGACTATGCGTAAACCTACTAAATATGTCTGTTTAGAATAACTAGATGTATTGATGAAACTCCCTGCCAAATAAAAACTGTCGTCGGATCGGGACTCAAACACTGAACTTACCTTTCGTAACCAACGCTCCTATTCTCTCTCTGTCTCTCTCTCTCTCTCTCTCTCTCTCTCTCTCTCTCTCTCTCTCTCTCTCTCTCTCTCTCACACACACACACACACACACACACACACACACACACACACACACACACACACACTTCCCTCTCCCCCCCCCCTTCCTCCTCTTTTTTTTTTTTTTTTTTTTTTTACAAAGTGTTGCACTCTTTTTCAAATTTTAAAACATTCTTAGTCATTATCATTAGACACTTCAAGTTATGTACGTAAAAAAATCTGGTTTTCATTGCATTCTCGTATGTAGAGCTGAAAAATAAAAACCCACTGCCGGCCGCGGTGGTCTTGCGGTTCTAGGCGCGCAGTCCGGAACCGTGCGACTGCTACGGTCGCAGGTTCGAATCCTGCCTCGGGCATGGATGTGTGTGATGTCCTTAGGTTAGTTAGGTTTAAGTAGTTCTAAGTTCTAGGGGACTGATGACGACAGCTGTCAAGTCCCATAGTGCTCAGAGCCATTTGAACCATTTTCTAAAAACCCACTGGCCTTATCAAGTGGAAATAAGAGTAGCCCCCGCCCACTTTAGAAACAGTCTGCATTTTAAGTATATGAGTTCATGGTTCAGAGTAGTTTCAGGGGTAAGACAAGGCTGCAACCTGTCTCCACTGTTGTTCATATTATTTATGGATCATATGTTGAAAACAATAGACTGGCTGGGTGAGATTAAGATATGTGGACACAAAATAAGCAGTCTTGCATATGCGGATGACTTAGTTGTGATGGCAGATTCGATTGAAAGTTTGCAAAGTAATATTTCAGAGCTATATCAGAAATGTAAGGACTAGGCTATGAAGATTAGCATCTCCAAAACGAAAGTAATGTCAGTGGGAAAGAAATATAAACGGATTGAGTGCCAAATAGGAGGAACAAAGTTAGAACAGGTGGACGGTTTCAAGTACTTAGGATGCATATTCTCACAGGATGGCAACATAGTGAAAGAACTGGAAGCGAGGTGTAGCAAGGCTAATGCAGTGAGCGCTCAGCTACGATCTACTCTCTTCTGCAAGAAGGAAGTCAGTACCAAGACTAAGTTATCTGTGCACCGTTCAATCTTTCGACCAACTTTGTTGTATGGGAGCGAAAGCTGGGTGGATTCAGATTACCTTATCAATAAGGTTGAGGTTACGGATATGAAAGTAGCTAGGATGATTGCAGGTACTAGTAGATGGGAACAATGGCAGGAGGGTGTCCACAATGAGGAAATCAAAGAAAAACTGGGAATGAACTCTATAGATGTAGCAGTCAGGGCGAACAGGCTTACATGGTGGGGTCATGTTACACGCATGGGAGAAGCAAGGTTACCCAAGAGACTCATGGGTTCAGCAGTAGAGGGTAGGAGGCGTCGGGGCAGACCAAGGAGAAGGTACCTGGATTCGGTTAAGAATTATTTTGAAGTAATAGGTTTAACATCAGAAGAGGCACCAATGTTAGCACTGAATAGGGGATCATGGAGGAATTTTATAAGGGGGGCTATGCTCCAGACTGAACGCTGAAAGGCATAATCAGTCTTAAATGATGATGATGATTTGTTTAGCGTTTCTCAAGACAATTTTCCCAATTGTTTTCTTCCATCAGGTGATAGTGTTGATAGCTCGAAGGCGAACTCTTCAGCATCATAAAAAAATATTCCATTTCCAACGTCACTTACGATGTGTAGCTGAAGGAGTTTCGTGTTCTCTCTGCAGCTCATTCAGTTGCGATCTTGAAAAAATTGTGCATCGGTACTTTGTACTTGGGCAGCTTACGACTCACGCTCCGCCCTCATTGCTGCACTTCCAATATTTTTGTCTAACTCACCCAACTTTCTTTGCTCATATTTATGTCTGCAGACACCAAAGTAGTTCCGTCAGCCAAGAACCGTACTTTAGGGTCTCGAGCGGAGAACGCTGGTGGTAGTAGCAACCACCGTTAGTGAAAGATGTCGCCGATAGGAGCGGCAGGCCCATCTGTTTCAAGAGCAGCGCGGGTTGAGCGCTCGCGAACAGAGAAAGCGGCCCGGCCGTGATCTGCTCGGCGAAACCACTTTCACGCGTGACGGCGGCTGCGGGATGGTCGGCTGGGTGCGGCAGCGGCGCTGCAGACGCAACTCTTCGGACTCTGAGGGCCAGCCACGGAGGCGGCAGTGCGGCGCGCCTCTGCAGTTCCGGCCGCAGCACGGCTGCACGGAACCGTCCAAAGCTGTCACGTTTCGGGCCTCGATCTCACGTTCTAAGCGCAATGTATCTCTTTTTCAAACCAAAAACTGGTAGCCAAGGTCGCAGGAATTATTTTTATTCCATGATTACCGGTTTCGGCGAAACTAAAGCTGCCATCATCGGATCTTAGCACTCATACAGGTTACATCAAGGCAAACAATGGTGATATTCCCAGAATGAGATTTTCACTCTGCAGCGGAGTGTGCGCTGATATGAAACTGGCTAAGCCATGTCTCCGCAGTATCCTTTCTTTCAGGAGTGCTAGTTCTGCAAGGTTCGCAGGAGAGCTTCTGTAAAGTTTGGAAGGTAGGAGGCGAGGTACTGGCAGAAGTAAAGCTGTGAGGACGGGGCGTGAGTCGTGCTTGGGCAGCTCAGTTGGTAGAGCACTTGCCCGCGAAAGGCAAAGGTCCCGAGTTCGAGTCTCGGTCTGGCACACAGTTTTAATCTGCCAGGAAGTTTCATATCAGCGCACACTCCGCTGCAGAGTGAAAATCTCATTCTGGAAACATCCCCTAGGCTGTGGCTAAGCCATGTCTCCGCAATATCCTTTCTTTCAGGAGTGCTAGTTCTGCAAGGTTCGCAGGAGAGCTTCTGTAAAGTTTGGAAGGTAGGAGACGAGGTACTGGCAGAAGTAAAGCTGTGAGGACGGGGCGTGAGTCGTGCTTGGGTAGCTCAGTTGGCAGAGCACTTGCCCGCGAAAGGCAAAGGTCCCGACTTCGAGTCTCGGTCTGGCACACAGTTTTAATCTGCCAGGAAGTTTCAATGGTGATATTAATAGTTGCCTATAACACGCAGGCCTTACAAGATTGTTGTAAGTAGCACATAGACGTCCAAGAGAGATGACATTATAAATGTTAAGTGTGTCCATCACTTACAAACGCAAGCTAGGTACTACCCAAATAGGGTAACCTGTATGTGCCCTAAGATCCGATGATGGCGGCTTTAGTTTCGCCGAAAGCGGTAATCATGGAATGAAAAGAATTCCTGCGAGCTTGGCTACCATTTTATTGTTTTACAACCATCTAGTTCGCTCCCACATGAGCACAATATGCTCCCTACAAAACGGCATCTCTTTTTGTTCAGAACAAGTGAGAAAGTATTCTGATACCATAGAATTATGCTGCTCACTTCATCACTGCAAAAAATAATGGAACAAATTATAAAATAATTTATTATGAGTGTTCTAAGTGGCGTAACAGGAATCCGACTGGTTCCAAGTGCCAAAAAGACAGTTTCCTACAAGTGCCATTAACGCTGAGGCACTAAGTTTTATTTGCGATATTACAAGTACAGCAATAAAGCAGTAGTAGAACTCTTAATTTTAAAAAAACATTTCTCACAGCTTTTAATTCTTTAACAAGAAAACAAAAAAATTAAATTCAAGCAAAATATCTCTCAGTATTGACTTCCGTTTCTTACGCAACTTCGTTCTTGAGATCAGATGTTGTTAAGTTTACTGTAAAGCGCCCTGTGCTGTTGAGGAAGAAGTGGCAACAACGTCAACAAGTCTTCCCGTTTTACAATTGATAAACATGGTTGCTTTAAAAAAATGCTTCAAATGGCTCTGAGCACTATGGGACTTCTGAGCTCATCAGTCCCCTAGAACTTAGAACTACTTAAACCTAACTAACCTAAGGACATCACACACATCCATGCCCGAGGCAGGATTCGAACCTTCGACCGTAGCGGTCGCGCGGTTCCAGACTGTAGCGCCTAGAACCGCTCGTCCACTCCGGCCGGCAAACATGGTTGGTCTTTCAGATGAAGAACAGCAAGATATACACCAGCCAAGGTCTTTTCTGTTTTGAATACACCGATATTTTTCCTGTTCTGTTTCAGCGGAAGAATTTTTAATAACTGTTTGTGATCGATGAGTATGGGACACTGTGATCGTACTTAATTTGGGGAGTACACCTCGTTGCCATGATAACAATGTTTCAGTAGCATCTTTAAAATCAAAAAAGGCCAGTTGCACGCATTGGAATTACGTGGAGTGGGTTCATAGCTTTAGCCGACACGACAACCTTGAGTAAATCTTGCGAAACAGCGGCCTTGTTTACCCTTCTTCGTTTCTCCACAATTGCAAAATCTGTCGCAGCCAAAAATGTGCCTGTCATCTCTTCAAATTATTCAAGGTTAACAAGACGTCAGCTTGACGCATGACGCTTGGAACCCTACAGACCACTGCTTGGCACGAAGACCACGCGCCATCTAGTAACGAATGCCTGAAACATTTTCGCCATGATTTCGCACTTGGAACACATCTAGGGAAACGCAGCGTAGTACCGAAAGCGCAACAGCACTGGAAACACACTTTGCGAAAAAAATGGCAGCACTAATATCTCTTTTATATATTGAAAACCACTTTTACTGGTATGAATATAAGACAGAGGCTCATGAAAGAAATACTGCCGCGCGGAGTGGCCGCGCGGTTTGAGGCGCCATGTCACGGACCGCGCGGCCCCCGCCGGAGGTTGGAGTCCTCCCGCGGGCATGGGTGTGTGTGTTGCTCTTAGTATAAGTTAGTTTAACTAGTGTGTAAGTCTAGGGACCGATGACCTCAGCAGTCTGGTCCCTTACGAATTCACACACATTTGAAAATTTGAAAGAAATGCTGCGAAACATTCTAAAACGTAAGTAAATATTAGTTACAACACAAGCCTATATAATTGTGTGACAGACGTTTTTGTATAGCTAGTGTGTGAGGAATTGCGCTGTGAAGTCCGTGTGCGCAAATTTTTCTTCAACCTATATATAGGGTGGCCAACTTCAGCAACATGCAAATCACGAAAAGAAAGACATTGGTTGCATCGCAATATGTCAGTTACATCCAGAGAACTTGAAAAGCGAAGTTGACGCTTGAAATAAGTTAAACGCTTTGCTATTGCACGTCCCGCGATCCGAGCGTGATCCGCACATAACAGTGTTTGTGGCAGGAAACCCTAACATTACTTTCGACCCTTGTAACGTACGTCACTCGTCACTCACATCGCGATTATGAGCAACGGGGGGGGGGGGGGGGGGTCACGCTTGCGGAGAGTTTCGTTTATTTCAAGTCTCAACTAAGCTTTGCAATTTCTCGGGAGGTGAATGACGTATTGCGATGCAACCATCGCCATTCTTTTTGCGATTTTTCATGTTACTGAAGTGCGCCAGCCTATATATAGGGTGAAGAAAAATTTGCGCACTAGGAATTCACAGCGCGATTCCCTACATACTAGCAATACAAAAGTGTCTGCCACAAAATATCGTCCTGCGCATATTTCCGGTAGTAAATGGACGTCAAAGATTGGTAACCTGCACTATACATATATGGCAATCTAGCAACACTGTAATCACATGTACAGTAACTTCGTCTGTCAGTATATGGGAGTAGTGATGTGCTGTTGGTGCAGCGGATAGCGTTTTGGGTTTGCATGCGGGAGGTCTAGCGTTCGATTGGAATCGAGGCGAATTTTGATTTCCGATACGTCTTAGAACTTCTTCTGTCAGTCAACATTGGTTACACCGTTGAAACGCTATCTTCGTGGGACAATCCCACATCGCGTCGTAATTTGAAAATCACATTAAGCAGTAGGTAGCCAAATAGCTGGGCGATTAAATCCATTCACAGGTTGGAGGAAGACGAGAGCATAACACCTCCAAACTAACTTAAGAGTTGGTGAAGTCTTTACTTTCTCCTATGAAAGGAGTTTGGCTGCATTGAGGGAAGTGGCGTAGCAGTGAAGGCTCCGGAATTGCGCTCTGGAGAAACTCGATTCAAATCCCCGTCTGACAACCCACATTTAGGTTTTTCATGGTTTGTCTAAATATCAGGATGGTTCCTCATACTGCTCCCAACCGACGTAGCACTCCGTCACTAACAACCTTGATGTCAACAAGCCGTTAAGCCCTGATTTTCCTCTGTCTCCTTTTTCCTTAGAGACGCTACGCATGGAGTATAACTATGTGCAGAGGCGTGAAAAGAAACACGCTGTGAACCAACGGGTTTCGACGGTATATGTCTTGATCCACGATGTTCCAGGGATGTAGCCGTAACCATTTCTTCCCTCCTCTGATACATTGACTGCAAAACGTCCAGTCATCTTCGCAGAGAGTAGTAAGACTGACGATACGGTCTTATAAGCACTCAGACCACACCAGCGCACACCCTGGCACAAACATTAGCAAGTGAAGAAATGCTACAAGGTTGGCGCCTTCTGCAACGGTCTTTATTGTCGATCATCTCTGCTCATCAGCAATAGGAAACCATTCACTCACGAGATGTATGGACGTTTCGCAGTCGAAATGCCAAAAGAGAAGCTTATAATCCCAAAACTTTTCAGGTCAAGAATTACATTATTTTCCATTGTGATAACTGTCACACTTGTTTTTATCATACAGAGCGCTGCATAGTTCGCGTGTAGAAGCAGACTGAGGTTTGGTGTTTTTTACTCATCGACTGACGTCTACTACAGAGGTAATAAAGTTGACACATTCAAATACAAATCATTTATTTTTTAATAATTATTCAGCATCGGCAAGGAAAGGCATGTACTACAAATAAAATTTAATGATAGGTGCTGAACGTTTACCAGTGATTGAATGCATTATTTAAACATTAATTAAAATCTAGTTATGAAAAAAGCACCTAATTTTGCAGTGTGTGTTTGATACAGTGCGATGTTTAGTTAGTTCAGCCATTCAATTTTCTGTGTGTGGAAATTCCATTACTAAGTTCTGTGCCGTTTGTTCTGGAACGCCCATTCACATTGAGGATTTTCAGCCATTTTCCACTTAAAGAGCATGGCTTTCGTTCTAGTATGCCATATTCTGATTCTGTTGAGGCGGGTCTATGACTTCCGAGACAAATGCATTTCTCGAAGGGGTTTCGTTGGATCTACCACAGGCCGTGTAGTTGTGGTTCTGAAAGGATATTCAATCTCCATTGCAATGTTACTTATAATCCGTCTTGATTGCAAAAATGTTTATTCACATGACCGGTTTCAGTTCCTCTAGTACCATCTTCAGATCTGCAATTTCCGTTACAGGAGTAACCCGTACTCACACAGAAACTTCTGTAATCGAAACTGCAGATCTGAAGATGGTTCTAGAGGAACCGAAACTGGTCATGTGAATAAACATTTTTGCAATCAACACGGATTATAAGTAACATTATATAACCAGTGATTGCGGTATCCCATCAGACATTATCTCTGTTTTTGCAATCTCCATTGTTCTCCCAAGTCAGAGTCATGGTTCCACATAGGCTTCCTAGATTTAAGCCTATTGTGGGGTAAGGAGCCCAGTGTACTCGTATTATTTGCTCGCAGATCTTTGGAGACCGCACTATGACTAATCTTGTTCCATTCTTGTGTCATCTGCAGTTGTCGCCCAAGGTTAGGAGTGGCAATATTCAAGAGAACAGGTACTGATGAAAGAGCCGTGGATTTAAGTGTTCTAGATATTAGCCTTGTCGTATCGTCTGTTTTTCTAACATGACACCTTCAGCTCCATAGAGGGGAATAGACCAGTGCTTGTGCACTCACGTGTAGTGCATTTCGTGTGCTCCCCAGCTTTTTCCAGTTCTTTTTCTAATCGATCTGTCGCTGGTTTTCATTTTTTGTTGTGTGGTTTCGAGACGCCTTTTTTTAAAAGGTGAGGAAGTGATCTAGGTATTGTGTACTACACCCGGGACCTAGAAACGACGGAGAGGCTTCGTCCCTGCCGCAGCCCTCAGTCAGCAGTCTACTCACCCCACCGCCGCTCCACACCAAACCCAGGGCTATTGCGCGGTTCGGCCTCCAATGGACCCCCCCCCCCCTCTCCCCCCAGGAAGTCTCACACCCCAAATGTTTTCCTGGTAGGGTAATTATGGTGTACACGTATGTGGAGACAGTGTTAACGCAGCAATCGCCGACATAGTGTAACTTTGGCGGAATAAGGAGAATCAGCCCGCATTCACAGAGGTAGATGGAAAACCGCCTTACAAACCATCCACAGGTTAGCCGGCACACCGGACCTCGACACTAATCCGTCGGGCGGCTTCGTGCTGGGGACCGCCACGCCTTCCCACTCGGGAAGCAGCGCGTTAGAGCGCGCGGCTAGCCCAGCGGTCACGATCTAGGACTCGAAGACATTCTGGGAACTGATTGTACTTTATTTTTCCATCATAAAAGAATACGTTTAGTCCTCCACTGGCTGTGTGCTTGCTCAGATGGGAAAGCATACCTCGATTTTCTGAGGTTCTGGCACAACCTCCACTCCCTATGGTATTTACTTCCAGTGTCTAGATTCTTAATGAGTATTGGCTCGCCTTGCTCATAGTTCTTGTGACTGCCACCATGTCATCAGCATAACATAATTTTCCGCACTTCGTATCTGGGACGTCAGCTGTATATTGATTGAAGAGTAGCGGGGCTGGTACTGATCCCTGCGGTAATATGACACAGAGTGATTTCGGGGGCGGTGAGATAGCGCCTACACGGCGGGTGTGAAGCGCCCGCGGCCAGTGCGAACGAAATGAAGTGCGCCGCGCGCAGATAGCACGCTGCAGCGCAGATAAGGCGTAGAGACAGCCGGAACCGATACGCTCCTCCGCCCGCCGCCTGCAGGGCACGCCCTCTGCCTTTCTCCTCGCAGGCGTCGCCCGCGAGCAACACGACGGCAAAGGGGCGAGGCGATAAACTCTCCTTCATCGCTCTAGCCGCTCGCTGTGGCTCGTCATTCGTCACGTTTCACATAACCATCTCCATCTCTTCTTCAGAAGGAAAGTAAAGGCTCGAAAGTGCAGTAAACTGTGGTGAAACTGATCTCACCATCACCTGCCTGTTGGCATGAGTTTATGGCGTTTGAAAACACTCGTCTACGCTATTAAAGTCTGTTATTACTTTTCCCATAAAGCGAAGGATGAACAGCGCTATTAATTAATTTCGTGTTAGTCCATGATCGGGTGCAAATCTTTCGACTGGATGCCACTTAGGCAATTCGTATGCCAAATCTGCCTGTTATTCAAGTAGGGAAAGGAGACCTACAGTTTAACATTGAATCCTAGTCATGTGTCGTTCCTGTGTAACACGGAGTCAGCAGAATCTCGTCATCTGCGATATAAATAATCTCTGTCGTAGGTATCGTAAGAACTCACAAATGCTTTGCGTGTGAGTTTTAAAATCTTTGTCGCACTCATTTTCTCACTTGCTCGACTATGAAAATTATAAAAGACTGTTACAGATCACTTAGGAAAGGAGGAAACGAATAGTGTGATCAAAAGCATCAGTCCCCCCCCTCAAAGCATACGTTTTTCATATTAGGTGCATTGTGCTGCCACCTACTGCCAGGTACTCCAGATCAGCAACCTCAGTAGTCATTAGACATCGTGAGAGAGCAGAATGGGACACTCCGCCGAACTCACGGACTTCGAATGTGGTCAGGTGATCGGGTGTCACTTGTGTCATACGTCTGTACGCGAGATTTCCACACTCCTAAACATCTTTAGGTCCATACTGTTTCTGATGTGATAGTGAAGTGGAAACGTGAAGGGACACGTACAGCACAAAAGCGTACAGGCCGACCTCATCTGTTGACCGACGGAGACCGCCGACAGTTGAAGTGGGTCTTAATGGTTCAAATGGCTCTGAGCACTATGGGACTTAATATCGGAGGTCATCATTCCCCTAGAACTTAGAACTACTTAAACCTAACTAACCTACGGACATCACACACATCCATGCTCGAGGCAGGATTCGAACCTGCGACCGTAGCGGTCGCGCGGTTCCAAACTGAAGCGCCTAGAACCGCTCGGTCACTCCGGCCGGCAGGGTCTTAATGTGTAATAGGCAGACCTCTATCCAGACCATCACACAGGAATTCCAAAGTTCATCAGGATCCACTGCAAGTATTATGACAGTTAGGCGGGACGTGAGAAAACTTGGATTTCATGGTCGAGCGGCTGCTCATAAGCCGCACCTCACGGCGGTAAATCCCAAACGATGCCTCGCCTGGTGTAAGGAGCGTAAACATTGGACGGTTGAACAGTGGAAAAACGTTGTGTGGAGTGACGAATCACGGTACACAATGTGGCCACCCGATGGCAGGGTGTGCGTACGGCGAATGCCCGATGAATGTCATCTGCCAGCCTGTGTAGCGCCAACAGTAAAATTCGGAGGCGGTGGTGTTATGGTGTGGTCGTGTTTTTCATGGAGGGGACTTGCATCCCTTGTTACTTTGCGTCGCACTATCACACCACGTGCCTACATTGATGTTTTAAGCACCTCCTTGCTGTTCATAATGTACGGCTTGTGGAGGAGTGGTTGCACGACAATAGCATCTCTGTAGTGGACTGGCCTGCACAGAGTCCTGACCTGAATCCCATAGAACACCTTTGGGATGTTTTGGAGCGCCGACTTCGTGCCAGGCCTCGCCGGCCGACATGGATACCCTCCTGAGTGCAGCACTGCGTGAAGAATGGGCTGCCATTCCCCAAGAAACCTTCCAGCACCTGATTGGACGTATGCCTGTGACAGTGGAGGCTGTCATCAAGTCTAAGAGTGGGCCAACACCATATTGAATTCCAGAATTAGCGATGGAGGTCGCCACGAACTTGCAAGTCATTTTCAGCCAGGTGTCCTGATACTTTTGATACTGATACTATATACATAAAACAATTACATTCCTTGAAGGAATATTGCTAATGTGCGCTATGAAAGGAAACTTTTCCCACAAACCTATTCAACTTATACCAAGGTATTCTCCAGCGAATAATACCGTACCACTTCGCTTGCATTTGTATGATACAGTTGTATGGAGAAATTGACAGTCTTAAGGTGGCGGAGGAGGCGTAAGGATTTCTTTCTTTTTGCCCTCCGCTTCATGTGCGAACGCAGGTGGAAGGTATATGATGAGTACTTTTTGAACTACCGTGCACGATACATAAAACTTTAAGACTACGTAGTATAAATGTGAAAGAATTCTACTGCGTTTTGATGCTGAGCATCTTAATATGTATCCATATTAAAAATTGAAGTCCCCCGCGGCGTTTTGCTGTCTGTACATGAGGGCTAATGTCAGGAACTACTGTATGGATTTTGATACGGTTTCCACTGATAGACTGATTCACGTGGAACTTTTGTCTACACGCCGCGCGGGGTTAGCCGAGCGGTCTTAGGCGCTGCAGTCACGGACTGTGCGGCTGATTCCGGCTGAGGTTCGAGTCCTCCCTCGGGCATGGGTGTGTGTGTTTGTCCTTAGGATAATTTAGGTTGAGTAGTGTGTAAGCTTAGGGACTGGTGACCTTAGCAGTTAAGTCCCATAAGATTTCACGCCCACCCACTTTGTCTACACAATTTGTTTCCGCTACGCCAGACAACTCGTCCAGTCGTGGACACTTAGTGCTACTCGTGCGGGGGGGGGGGGGGTTGTATCTATTTTTATTTTAAAATCCTCCATTTACATGAAATTCTTCTCGCATACTAACGTCCAATTAGGTATAGAACCCGCACAATGGAACCCACTTATTACGAAAATTAAGGAAGAGTAGCGTGGGTTCTTCATGATGTCACGGACGTACTGTTATAATCACAAAGGGCAACTAACGTCAGTCAATTAGCTTCTAGTAATGGAACAACAGAATAATCACTGCAATGGGCGCATGAGGCTAATTGCTGAGATAGTGAGGACCATATTCAGACTTCATGGGAAAGTGTGCAGGAAGACGTTTTTCCCCACAATTTTTTTTCTCGCCAGTGGAGTATTCAAAGGTTATGACGAAACGGGGAGGGGGGGGGGGGCAGAAACACTGTGCCGAACACACTTGGCAACGTTTACCTTTCCCACTACGAACAATATGTAGTACAGTGGGAACAACCTTGTGTGGTGAACTTGACGCCTGTATGCAGCGAATAAGTAAGAACTACAGAAAATAAGTTACACATGTCGTGCTACACTAACACCATTGTGCAGCAAATGTGATGCATTGTCAAAAGAGAGTACATGTTCTGGATTTCCTACAGACACAGTTACGCTCCTGGACGGGTAACAGGAGCATTAGAGTGTGGGAGTGCAACGGCCTGGTAACTGGACACGTTCCAGAATTTAAAGTACGCGGGACAGTACGATTCTTGTGGGGAAAACGTCTAAATAGCACACACATTCGCTTGAAATTCAGGCGGCGTATAGAGCAAATACCACGCCGCCTCCAGCCGTACTGAAATGACGTCAATAATTTGGCCAAGGCAGCATAGACGTGGGTGACGCTGTTCGGGAAGAGAGGCTATCGACACCGAAGACAGGCGTCGATGTGCAGGCAGGCAGTTGCGGAATTTATTCGCAGCACTCGCATATTTTCCAACGATGAGGGTATTCGCACTGCTGTTCTAAATAGCTGCATCACCAAGGAGAGAATTTCTATCGTGAATAACTGAATGTTTATAGGATGTACATAAAGTCCGGGAACACTTTCAATTATTTATTTCGCAAGAGCTAAACATTGTACAGATATCATACATATTGCATTTTGAAGAGAAACTGTGAAAGCTTTTTTTTTTTTTTTTTTTTTTTTTTTTTACACAAACATTCAATATGCGAACCATGAGTGACCCGGTAGATGTCATACGGTAATCGAATTCTTGCCATACTCGTCCCAGAATGGCATCGTCGACTGTGGCAGTCGCTTCCCGTATTCTCTCCCGGAGCTCTGCTACATCACGTGGTAGAGGCGGTACATACACCATATCTTTAATGTGTCCCCACAGAAAAATGTCACACGGAGTGAGATCTGGTGATAGGGGAGGCCATATCATGAAACAGCTGTCCCCTTCTGCAGCATGGCCGATCCATCGATGCGGCAGCTCCGTGTTCAGGTACCCACAAACTTGACGACGAAAATCGGGTGGAGCCCCATCCTGATGAAAGATGAACGGAGAGTCCGATTGCATTTGAAGCATCAGCCTTTGCTGCAACATGTCCAAGTAGGAATATCCAGTGACAGTGCTCTCGTCGAAGAAGAATGGTCCGTACAGTCTTCAATGTGACAAGGCACAAAAAACGTTTACCTTTTGGGAATCACGCTCAAATTCAGTGCATTCGTGTGCATGCTTTGTATCCCAGATTCGCCAATTACGCCTGATCACTTTGCCATTAGTGTGAAAAGTGGCTTTGTCGCTAAAAATTAAGCGATCAACAATGCCATCCCCATCCTCATTCAGTTGTTGCAACTACGAACAAAACTCAAAACGCTTGTCTTTGTCGTCGTCACTGAGCTTCTGCACTAGCTCCAATTTGAATGGTTTCATAGACAGCTTCTGTCGCAGGACTTTCCACGCTGCCACTGGAGCCATTTCGAGTTCACGGGATGCACGACGCACCGATTTCCTTGGACTCCCTGTGAATGTCTCTCGTACGCGCTCCACATTCATTTCACTCACAATGGGACGTCCTCTTCTCTTTGCCGGGTTCAAGCAACACATCGTAACGAATTTGTAGTGCCAGTGGTAAATGGCCTTCCTTGTTGGTGGCTTCTTACCGCACTTGGCTCTAAACGTACATTGAACACCTGTAGTACACTTGTTTTTGTCGAACTCCAACACACAGAAAGCTCGCTGCGCACCTGAACGCGCCATGTTTGCGACTTGCGCCGACTATCGGCAAATTATCAAACTACACTGTGGCGGTATAGAAAA
Source organism: Schistocerca serialis cubense (assembly GCF_023864345.2). Taxonomy (NCBI): domain Eukaryota; kingdom Metazoa; phylum Arthropoda; class Insecta; order Orthoptera; family Acrididae; genus Schistocerca; species Schistocerca serialis. The sequence continues at coordinate 616,586,926 of NC_064645.1, forward strand.
CAGCAAATCCCTCATGATGGATTAAATACTAGGGAAGGCAGAGAGAAATAAAGACGAGTACTAACTTCGGCCACTGCCAGACCACTCACAGTGTATACTAATATCTATTTATCAGTGCCATCTGCAATAAACTGTTACATTTAAGGGAATACGCACACGTTTAACTTGGCGATGATTTTTTATCAGAATATTTTAACGATCTGTAAGATGGCGGTAAGCCGAAACCGGTAATAAAGTGTAAAGAAATCTGTGTGATCATGACGGACTTGTGAAAATAAAAGTGTCAAAAATAAAATGACTGCGGACTCATTTACAGACTTCTTGTTCAAAAAAAATGGTTCAAATGGCTCTGAGCACTGTGGGACTTAACATCTGCGGTCATCAGTCCCCTAGAACTTAGAACTACTTAAACCTAACCAACCCAAGGACATCACCCACATCCATGCCCGAGGCAGGATTCGAACCTGCGACCGTAGCAGTCCCGCGGTGCCGGACTGAGCGCCTAGAACCGCTAGACCACCGCGGCCGGCGCAGACTTCTTGTCTTCAGTTGAATACATAATAATAATATTTTAATAAATTGTATAGACAAACGTTCCTCGTGAGCGAGTCTATTACTGAAAACCGCATCAATGACCTTACAGTAGTTTCTGATGTTAGCCCTTATATGCAGCCCGAAAAATGCCGTGGATCCTTCAGTTTATAATATGTACACGTATTAAGATGCTCAGCATCAATACGTGGTAGAATTCTTCCACATATGTTTTGGGTATTCTGCAGTTTTATGTATCGGGCACAGTACTTCAAACGTATATATTGTGTGTGTCTAAAGTGTTACACAGCAATCAATAAAATTTACCTGGCCTGCCATAATGACATGTAACTCATTTCTTGACGTCCTTCGTGAGTTACCAAACATGCAGACGTACATTCGCTCGCATGTCTAGTAAATTCGAAAGTAACATTCGTTACTTACTCATATCTTACTATAAGATTTATTGCACCCATAGGTAGTGTGTTAAGAGCTGTTAACCTCGTTTAATTGCTATTTATATTGTCGGTACAGAACGAACCTAATTTTGACGGCGAAGTGAAAGCGAGTCGTTAAAGAGGAACTGCGCCGAACGAGCAGTCGCAGTAGATAGCGGCGAGCTTTGCAGTTGCGGCAGTCGAAGCCGAAAGAAATGAGGTTACGGGACCGTGTGGACTGCGGTTACAGAAACTAGACTACAAATACAGCTTAAGGCTTCATTGACAAATCGCTGACCGCAGAGAATTACGCAGTAGGTCTCGAAGTTACCCAGATATTGATACGTAGAGCGCTATACGCGGCACACGTAATGTTGTTTCTCTTACGAAGATGATAGTATTCCAGGACAGCGTTCTCCCGGCTGTTGTCAGCTTTCGTGACCGGAGCCGTTTTTCAGTCAAGTAGTTTCTCAATTGGCACCCCAAGGGCTGAGTGTACTTAGTGGAAATACTACCCATAGGATACATCCATGATGTCAGCTTACTAACAGAATCGAATTACGTGCTTTTATCGTTTGTACAGGACTTTGGCCTACCGACCAACTAAGCAACAATCCACCATTTGCCTCAGTGCAGCGTATTCAGAATAAAACCGGCTTCTAAAATACTTTCACGCACTTTAAGATAGGCAACCCAACTTACATCATCTGCCGAGGTGTGGATTTTGCACGTTGAGTTGCCTATCTTGGATGGTAAGTTGGTTGGTTGATTTGTGGGAAGCGACAAAACAGCGAGGCCATTGGTCCAAATGGTTCAAATGGCTCTGAGCACTATGGGACTTAACTTCTGAGGTCATCAGTCCCCTAGAACGTAGAACTACGTAAACCTAACTAACCTAAGGACATCACACACATCCACGCCCGAGGCAGGATTCGAACCTGCGACCGTAGCGGTCGCGCGGTTCCAGACTGTAGCGCCTAGAACCGCTCTGCCGCCCCGGCCGTCCCATCGGATTAAGGAAGAATGGACAAGGAAGTCGTGCACGCCCTTTCAAAGAAACCACCCCGGTATTTGCCTGGAGTGATTTAGGGAAATCATGGAAAACCTAAATCAGGATGGCCGGACGCGGGTTTGAACCGTTGCTAACCTTTGTGCCACCTCGCTCGGTATATTAGAGTGCATGAAATATTTTCTGCGGCTGTTGTATTTTGCCCACATTGTAGTTTTCTCTAGTACTATTTGATGTCAACAGAACTACCTCCTGGACAGTAACATCAGCTCTTTACAACTTCAAGTAGTTCCTCGGTTGCCGCACTAGCAGGGCCCCGATGCTGTACTTCCCCCCCCCCCCCCCCCCCCCCCTCGCCGTGGTACTGAAAATCTGTTTCCCAGTGTGATAATTAGATACACTGACCGTTTAGCCAGGCAAGCGAACTTAATCATATTCTAAAACAACGTGTATTTTAGTGAATTTCTCAATTTCTACTGATGTTAACTTTCCCGACTTGTTGCCAGTAATCTTCTCGGAGTTTTCCGTAGCGGGAAGGTTTGAAATGAACTGTATTATTGTCTCTCGTTTGTAAATGTGGCTAATATGTATATTAATGGGGATGAATCGGTTTCTGAATCGGCATTGGCGAAGTACTATTAAGAAGAATATGTATGCTTTACATAAAGCTTTCTGCATGGAGACCTGATGGTTCTCCGCACCTGAAATAAAATTTTTCGATATTTAGAATTCTTCTACAATAATTTAATGCGTTGCTGTTGTTGTGGTCTTCAGTCCTGAGACTGGTTTGATGCAGCTCTCCATGCTACTCTATCCTGTGCGAGCTTCCATACAGTAAAGCTGTATGCCCTCGGGAAAAATTACGGCCGTAGTTTCCCCTTGCTTTCAGCCGTTCGCAGTACCAGCACAGCAAGGCCGTTTTGGTTATTGTTACAAGGCCAGATCAGTCAATCATCCAGACTGTTGCCCTTGCAACTACTGAAGAGACTGCTGCCCCTCTTCAGGAACCACACGTTTGTCTGGCGTCTCAACAGATACCCCTCCGTTGTGGTTGTACCTACGGTACGGCTATCTGTATCGCTGAGGCACGCAAGCCTCCCCACCAACGGCAAGGTCCATGGTTCATGGGGGGGGGATTTAATGCGTAGCTTCGATAATCATCGATCGGTAAAAGATCAGCACAGAATGAGATGTACTTCCTTGTTGGGTTCTGATCGGCATCGCGACCACTCACCAACAACAATTCCTATTTGTCCTTTCTAACAGCATAAAATGATTTAGGAAAATCAATATTCAGTTCTCACCTTACGTAGTTTTATACATCCCCCAAGCATGTACCCACGCAAAGATTAAATGCTGACGACGTAGCAACGATTATAATCTCCATATTGCGAGTAAATAACTCTGACGTTACGTTATTCGACCGCTAATTCAATAAAACGAGAACATGTCTGCTCCTTTCTGTGTCACGCCCTCACCAGAATAATTCCTTCCTTATTGTTTGAGAAAAGCCGCGGAGTAAGGAATGCACACTGTGGCAGTATCCTAACCACGTACCTCTTCAAATTTGGCATCCAACAACACCTTAGGCGAAGGATTAAGCTTTCGATCGTTAAGAAGGTTTCCTCTAGGATCGACCATGCAGGTGTTACACATTTTACAGTGAACTAAGTGTCCTGCTACAGTGTTCTCTAATCCTGTAACTATACACCGGTGTTTGGAACATTCTCTTTAGGCGTCTTCGTATAGCGTAACACGTTGGGGCACACATTTTGCAGCGGGTTCGTTTAGTAAAGTGTAAAGAGCATGCTCTTCCTACTCCAGAGGCAGACGCTACACAGGAGGCGTTGTGCATCATGATGCCATTTCCTGTTAAAATTCCCTGGCGTACGTTCCTAGAAGAGTCAACCATACTGCTTCTTCCTACATGTATCGTGCGAAAAGTCTGTGAAAGTAAAATTAAAGAGATTCGTACTCGTATTGAGCCGTAACAGCAGCCCTTCATCCCGCGCATCATTCGCGGATAGAAGACTAAATAGGGCATGTAACCATGTGATACGAGATACCATCACCTCTATAGAGAAGTGTACCGCACAGTTCACATCATTATCAGAACCATGACGCTATAGAGTTCTTATAACAGGGAAGGCCGGTGTAATCTCTGATTGATGGAGACAACAAAAAAATGGTTCAAATGGCTCTGAGCACTATGGGACTCAACTGCTGTGGTCATTAGTCCCCTAGAACTTAGAACTACTTAAACCTAACTAACCTAAGGACATCACACGCACCCATGCCCGAGGCAGGATTCGAACCTGCGACCGTAGCAGCAGCGCGGCTCCGGACTGGAGCGCCTAGAACCGCACGGCATTCGGGAGGACGACGGTTCAATCCCGTCTCCAGCCATCCTGATTTAGGTTTTCCGTGATTTCCCTAAATCGTTTCAGGCAAATGCCGGGATGGTTCCTTTGAAAGGGCACGGCCGATTTCCTTCCCAATCCTTCCCTAACCCGAGCTTGCGCTCCGTCTCTAATGACCTCGTTGTCGACGGGACGTTAAACACTAACCACCACCACCAGAACCGCACGGCCACCGCGGCCGGCGATGGAGACAACACTCTAGCATTAACATCTGTCGGTTCGTCTATAGACGTTAGGTACTGGAGGCAATAGTTAGGAATGGAGGCAATAGTAAAGGAGTGTTGGAGACCAAATGGTTCAAATGGCTCTGAGCACTATGGGACGTAACATCTGAAGTCATCAGTCCCCTAGAAGTGAGAACCACTTAAACCTAAATAACCTAAGGACAGCACCCACATCCATGCCCGAGGCAGGATTCGAATCTGAGACCGTAGCGGTCGCGCTTTCCAGACTGAAGCGCCTAGAACCGCTCGGCCACACCGGCCGGCTGTTGAAGAGCCCCACCAGACCAAATCAGAGGCGTGCTTCTTGATTTTTTGTTAGTTGTCACTGCAACTACTGGAAAGACTGCCCCACCGCTACGGGATCGATATGCTAGTCTGCCCTTCTCAAACGATACTCTTCTGACAAAGTTGAAAATAAGATTCTAGTACCTGTATCACTGAGGCACACAAGCCACCCCATTGCGTCGCGATTGCAGATTCCTGAATGGCTCATAGAGTGATAGATCTATTATTTCGCCTCAACCTTATCCGGCATGGGCTCAACCTGGTTGCTTTCCCTGTTATTTTCCTTCTCTTCATGACCGCAAAACAAAAATAAAATACGGTCCACAGACCAGGCGGGCCCTCGGGTACCAACCGGCCGCCGTGTCACCCTATGTCAATGGCGTCACTGGATGCCGTATGGAGGCCCTTGAGGTCAGCACACCACTGTCTCGTTGGTTCTCGGTTTTCGTCACCTGGAGCCGCTACTGTTCGGTCTAGTAACCCTTCAGTTTGCATCGCGAGTCTGAATGCACCCCTTTCCAGTCCTTCCCCAATTCCTCCGATACCGGGAGTCGAACACGTCTCTTCCGTATGGCAGTTAGCAGCGCTGACAACGCAGTTAAGGAGGCTGACTTTGTGAATTAACATTTCGAAAGAAATTTGAAACCTTTATGGGATCTAGCTTGTTCTACGATTTTTTCGGAAGAACTGCCGGATGTAAATAACTTGCAGCCACGTTATTTCGGCGCATCTGTAGAAGACACAGCACTGAAGTACCGTGGGAGCAAGTTATTGGCACCGCGCAGTTCTCTCGAAATTTCGTGGACCGAGCGCTCCACGATTGGCGCGTGGCCAGCGCATCGGGCTTCCTAGATTCGCGAGTGGGAGGCAGCGGCGTGCTGCGTCGGTGGGAAGTCCTCGGCGACTGCCAGCCGTCCAGCCCGCTGGTCGATAGTGTGGGGACAGCGGCTGGCTTGCGAATGCAGAGCTGTCAAAGCCTGCCGTCACTCTCCCGGTGTCACAGGCTGCATTGCCTGCCGGTCGATGCACGAAGCACTAGAACAGAGCGCAGTGGTTAGACACTGGACTCGCATTCGGGAGGACGACGGTTCGATCCCGCCTCCGGCCATCCTCATTTAGGTTTTCCGTGATTTCCCTAAATCGCTCCAGGCAAATACCGGGATGGTTCCTTTGAAAGGGCACGGCCGACTTCCTTCCCTAATCCGATGAGACCGATGACCTCGCTGTCTGGTCTCCTTCCCCAAACCACCTGAACCACCACTATAACAGAAGCGCATACGCTCGGTAGATCTGTGGAACATGTTAAACTACGGAACAGTGACGTACGGTGACTGAGGCACTCCCAGCTAGCCCGAAACAAAGATGGCACAAAAAATGGCTCCGAGCTCTATGGTGACCACAGGTTCAAAAATGGCTCTGAGCACTATGCGACTTAACTTCTGAGGTCATCAGCCGCCTAGAACTTAGAATTAATTAAACCTAACCAACCTAAGGACATCACACACATCCATGCCCGAAGCAGGATTCGAACCTGCGACCGTAGCGGTCGCTCGGATCCAGACTGTAGCGGCTAGTACCGCACGGCCACTCCGACCGGCAGTGACCATCAGTCCCCTAGAACTTAGAACTACTTAAACCTAACTAACCTAAGGACATCACACACATCCATGCCCGAAGCAGGATTCGAACCTGCGACCGTAGCCGTCGCGCGGTTCCAGACTGAAGCGCCTAGAACCGCTCGGCCACAGCGCCCGGCAAAGACGTCACAAGGACCACATCCATTTGCGCAATTGAAAGTAAGTACACGCTCGAAACCTACTACAGTAAAGAGCCAAAGGAACGTACACCTGCATAATATCGTGTAGGGCTCCCGCGAGTACGCAGAAGTGCCGCAATACGACGTGGCATGGACTCGACTAATGTCTGAAGTAGTGCTGGAAGGAACTGACACCACGAATCCTGCAGGGCTGTCAATAAATCCGCACGAGTACGAGGGGGTGGTGATGTCTTCTGAACAGCACGCTTGCAAGGCACCCCAGAATGCTCAATAATGTTCAGGTCGGGAACGTTTAAACTCTGTTCCTGCAGCCACTCTGTAACTATTCTGGACGTGTGGGGTGTCGCATTGTCCTGCTGGAATTGCCCAAGTCCGTCGGAATGTACGATGGACGTGAATGGATGCAGGTGATCAGACAGGATGCTTACGTACTTGTCACCTGGCCGAGTCGTATCTAGACGTAACAGAGGTCCCATATCACTCCGACTGCAGACGCCCCACACCGTTACAGAGCCTCCACAAGCCTGAACAGTCCCGTGCTGGCATGCCGCGTCGGTGGATTGATGAGGTTGTCTCCATACCCGTACACGTCCATCCGCTTGACTCAATTTGAAACGAGACTCGTCCGACCAGGCAACAGGTTTCCAGTCATCAAGAGTCTAATGTCGGTGGTGATGGGACCAGGTGAGGCGTACAGCTTTGTGTCGTGCAATCATCAAGGGTACACGAATGCGTCTTCGGCTCTGGAAGACCATACCAATGACGTTTCGTTCAATGGTTCGCACGCTGACACTTGTTGATGACCCACCATTGAAATCTGCAGCAATCTGCGGTAGAGTTGCACTTCCGTCACGTTGAACGATTCTCTTCAGTCGTCGTTGGTCCCGTTGTTGCATGACCTTTTGCCGACCGCAGCGATGTCGGAGATTTGATGTTTTACCGGATTCTTGACATTCACGGTACACTCGTGAAATGGTCGTACGGGAAGATCCCCACTGCATCGCTACTTCGGAGATCCTGTGTCCCATCGCTCGCGCGCCGACTATAGCACAACATTCAAACTCACTTTACATATATCTGTATTTCAATGCGCATGCCTCTATCAGTTTCTAGGCGTTTCAGTTCGGAACCGCACTGCTGCTACGGTCGCAGGTTCGAATCCTGCCTCGGATATGGATGTGTGTGATGTCCTTAGGTTAGTTATGTTGAAGTAGTTCTAAGTCTAGGGGACTGATGGCCTCAGATGTTAAGTCCCATAGTAGTGCTTAGACCCATTGGAACCATTTTTCTACCAGTTTCTTTGGCGTTTCAGTGTAGTAGTGGCTCGAAAAATACTGATAACTAACAACCTGGTGGAAATGAAATCTTTCTTCAAAGTACTATCAGTATACCCGAAACATCCTTTCCATTAGTTCGATCTGGGCTGTACCTTCAAGCTTACAAAAAAGCACCGATGACGGGAGGAAGAAACGAAGTGAACCTTAACGGTTTGAGATGTTAGGTGATGTTACTGCAGTGCGTACAAAATCGAACACTTGGCAGTATGCGACTATTCATCAGTACGACTTTGCACCGCCCCTGGCCTGGATGCATGCGCTATTGCGGTTGGGATGTGGGTCGCAAAGGCGTTGTTTTATGTTCTCAGGCAATCGGGCGCACAACTGTTGTAAGTCGTCCTTGACAACCTGGATACTGGTGCTGGCGTGTAGTGGACGTCCGAGCTGGTACGAGGCATTTTCTATCGGGGACAGATCCGGGGATTTCTCCTGGCCACAGGAGTACCTCAACATCACGCACACAGTCCACACAGACACGTGACGTGTCTGGACTAGCATTGTCCTGTTGAAATACGGCAACACATGGTAGAGACCGACCATAGTTAATGTGTTTTTTGTTATACGTAATAGTAAGTTTTATGCACCTTCCGTCTGTACGGAAAGAACTCCGACTGATGGACTTTCTAAAGGGGTTGTTTCTCCAAATGCAAAGAGGGTCACATAACTGCATTCCCTTTCACTCTACTAAGGACGTCCTGTCCTTTTTTAGTGAAACTTTTCCGTGACGCTAGGTACACAGTGCAGGAGTACACGACATTGTTCATTGTCTGTGGCCACTGTCTCCCCATATATTATCGCATGTGATTTGTACGAAGTATGGTTTTCGTGACAACAATGCCAGTTCAACTTCGAGTAATAAACCGTTCTACTGCCTCTGCAGTGAAATTAGCAAATAACTGGAAGCTGAAACCAATATGAGACGAAATTGAGTATTGACTTAATTAAGCCTCTTCTCTTATGGCAAGAAAACGTTTGGTCAGATTCTCGGTAGGTTACAGATTTTTAGTGTGCCTGGAAGTTTTCTAACAGAGGGCAGGAAGTAGGACGTTTCGAAGCCCTTAGGTTCAAATGGCTCTGAGCACTATGGGACTTAACATCTGAGGTCATCAGTCCCCTAGACTTACAATTACTTAAACCTAACTAACCTAAGGACATCACACACATCCATGCCCGAGGCAGGATTCGAACTTGCGACCGAAGCAGCAGCCCGGTTCCGGACTGAAACGCCTAGAACCGCTCGGCCACAACGGCCGGCGAAGCCCTTAGGTCATTAGAGATGGGGCACAAGCTCTAGTTGGGAAACGAAATTAGTTGTGCCCTTTTCAAAGAATTCCTATCACCATTTGCTTCAGTCGATTGAGAAAAATCATAGAAAACCCGAATCCGAGGTCTGTGTATTCCCAATTGGGTAAATTGATCATCGAATACACATCTTAACAGAATTCATTCTGTTAGTTTGATATTATTCGTGTCAGCCGGTCGTTGTGACTGTGCGGTCCTAGGCGCTTAGGTCTGGAACCGGGCGACCGCTACGGTCGCAGGTTCGAATCCTGCCTTGGGCATGGATATGTATGATGTCCTTATGTTAGTTAGGTTTCTAGGGGACTGATGACCTCAGATGTTAAGTCCCATAGTGCTCGGAGCCATTTGAACCATTTTCGTGTCACCAGCGTCACTCAAAACACACAAACACGGAAGAGCTCCAAAGCTGTAGGACTCTTTCAGTCAATACTTACGTATTTTAATATACGAGGAAGTGCTGAACAGAAATGCCCCCCAATCCTTTATGTGAAAACTCTTAAAGCTTTTGAAATAAAACAAACTTTTTCAATATTCTTCATCTTTACTCTTCCAGTCTACATATATATTCAGCCTGCCGATGAATACATGTCCCCCAACGAGAGACCACTATGCCCGTGCCGTCACTACGAGATATAGTGTCTAACTTTGTTGGCTGACTGACAACCCCATCTCTTCTTGCACCGCTTCATCACTGTTAAGGTGTGGTCCTCGAAGGCGTTCTTTAAGTTTTACAAACAGCTGAAAATCGGATGGGGCCAATTCGGGACAGAGTGGAGGGCGATCAACAAAAGTGGATCCAAGAGTCGGATTTTTGAAGGTATCGCAGTAACAGGTGTCGTCTGGCATTGTCATACTGAAGGAGTCCGCCCCCGGTAGCTGAGTGGTCAACGCGACAGAATGTCGATCCTAAGGGCCCGGGTTCAATTTCCGCCTGGGTCGGAGATTTTCTCCGCTCAGGGACTGGGCGTTGTGTTGTCCTAATTATCATCATTTCGTCCCCATCGAGTCACAAGTCGCCGAAGTGGCGTTAAATCTAAAGACTTGCACCCGGCGAACGGTCTACCCGACGGGAGGCTCTCGTCACACGACATTTACATTTATTTTATGCTGAAGGAAAGTGTGATCCACGGATGAACGAACTCTTCGAATTCGTGGTTTAAATTTTCTGAGGATTTTCTCACTCGCCGACATAGCGTCATGTTAAACGCTACATTTCGGAGCCCTTTAGCGGCGGAGGGATGGAACTTTCGTCATCAAAGTGGGTTAAGGCGACCGAGTAATATGCACGACATGTAATACCTCAACTAATATTGAGAAAAGTATAAAAAATTCGTAGGCATTACTATTCAGCATGCTCTGGTACATTATTGAGAATACAGTTTTAAACTCTTATCCTTCTTCTGGTAACACACTGCGATTTAAGATGCAGGCTAGAAAGCACCAAACCTGACTGTGGTTGCTAAACATTCCACCAACCGTTAGAGCAGCTCTATCGACGCTTGGCGGTTATTTTTCCTGCTCTTATTTTCGGGGCGTTGGGAAAACACGGCAGAGAATAAAAAAACAACGTTATCGACTGTTGACAGGCTCACCATTGTTCAATGTGTTTGTAGACGGGTTAGCATCCGCTAGTGTCCATAGGGCGGACACGTGTACGATAGAAGCGGATTCCATTCTTAAGTTTATTCAACAGGAAAGTTTTCTCAAGAACATTTTCCTTGATAGATTCTGCAGTCAATCGAGGAAAAAACTATCCACAGAAAGAGACCGTTTTGCATGCCACACAGTGAAAACATCCATGGCTTCTCCTTCTTGAAACTTTTCTGCTTATGCAGGTCGTTCACAAAAACATCCCTGGCTACAGGTACCTATTGGCCACAGAAATCACCGGCGAACTTTCGGTTGCAGAGAGAATCTCATACCTTGAGGCTCTCTTAAGCGTTTATCGTGTTGCTCAGGACCGTTGTTTTCATGATTCGACATACGTCAGTTAGTGTAAGGGAAGAACATCTTGGGCGCCATACTTATGTGAATTTTGTAAAATTTGTTTTGCTCAGAAGTTTACCCGACCGACCGCCACGTCATCTGCTGCCAGTGCCGTAATCGGATGCATTATGGAGGCAAGGGTGCCCATACAACACTTTGTAGGGAGGGCCTAATATTGGTGGTATGGTAGATTTTTAATATTTTGGAAGAGGAGTGTCTGCTTGTAAATAGGCTAAAAGATGATCAGATCTTACCATATTAAAAACCAGCGTAATACTGACTTTTAAATTGTTTTCTTGAAAGAAAATCGCCTGAATACACTATATATTTTTTCCTTTCTCTGAAAGCTGCCAAGTAACATAGCTCGATGAAGCGTGGACCATGCTGTAATGGTACAACACAACACAGCACTGTACAGAAGGTAACTGAAATAAATACGCAGTAGGGAAACAGAAATGACATATTCAAAGCAATTACGGTTTTTGATGGTACCCTGGACGTTACAAAATGCGGGACATGGTTCTTAATAGGGTGTGTGATCACCAGATCACCACGGATGGCAACTCATGCTCCGATGCTGGCCAAAAGGTTGGTTAGGAGTTCTTGTGGGAAAGCGATCCACTCCTCCATCAGCGCGGTTCACAACAGCTGGACGGTCGTTCGTGCATGTGGACGTCTCCCCAACGCATCCTACACGTGTCCGATGTGATTCAGGTCGTGAGAGCGGACAGGCCAGCCCATTCCCAGAATATCCTCTCGTTCCAAGAGCTGTTCGATGTGGTCGCGCATTGTCGTCGACAAAAAGTCAGGAGTGAATGCACCACAGAAAAGAGGCAAATGGAGAACAAGCGCAGTGTCTCAATAACGTTGGCAGGTGAATGTACTGTATCAAAATATGTCGTCATATTTTCAGGATACAGTGCTGCAGAGCTCTTTTATATTTGAAAAATGTCATATTACAGCCTTGCGCTGCTGATAAAATGCCTGATTTACACAATCAATTTCAGCCGTTTGACCATCATCAAGCTCATGCAAGTATGCACAGCATCGTGTCAGGCGAAATATAAAATCGTTCTCGCCAGCTGCTATCATATCGTAAAACAAAAATAACGCCATCAGTCTGTAAGAAGTATGCTAGTGGGTGTTCTCATTCATGTTAAAACTGCAATCAGCTTTAACACTGTGAACAGGCGATTACAGTTTTAACATGAATGAGCACACACGCAAGCACAGTTTTTATAATTGACGACGAGATTTATATGATACGAGGGTTGTCCAGAAAGTAAGTTGCGATCGGTCATGAAATGGACACCACAGTGAAAACCCCATGAAGCTTTGCACAGATGTGTTGGGTAACGTCTCTAGTATGACCGTCGATCGCCTCAAGACGCTCTTGTCAGTTGTGAGTGCACTGTGAGCAGGTAAAGGTGCCTCGAACAACGATGTCTCCCGCCAAGTAGGGGGGCCCACTGAGAGGCTTCGCCTTAATGAATGCAGCCCACCCAACACAACTGCCACGCATTCTTCATGGCAATTCTCAGCCGCACTCTGCAGGGGCAGTGAAGACGATCCTGCAGTCTTTTCGATGGGAAGTGTTCGAACACCCCCATCATCTCTGTTCACATGATATGCTGGATGTGAAGACAACACTTGTGCGCAGGCCAGGCGGTATAGCCCAGTGTAGAGAATTATCGGAAAGAACAGGCGGCTCCCTTCTATGATGATGGTGTTGGAAATTTGGTATAACGCTCCGAAAAATGTCTAAGTCGGAGCGGCGAATATGTAGAGACGTACCTGAAAGTGCAGGTAACTCTTGCAAATAAAATGTTTTTGATTTTCATTGTGGTTTCCATTTAGCGACCGATCCGAACTTACTTTACAGACAACCCTCTATGATAACATTGTACTTTTCGTGGTTTTATCAGCTGAAGATAACGATTTAATATTTCGGCTAACTTGATTCTGTGAATACTTTTATGAACCCAAAGATGATCAGATAACTAAAACTGGTTGTATAAATAAAGTATATTATCAGCAGCTCAAGGCGGTAATACGACGTTTTTTAAATGTGGCGGTCAGTACACACCATAAGACATGGATCACCAAAACGATAATTTTAGACATTGCTGGACGTACCCTCATGCATAGCATCATGTCAGACGAAATATAAAATCGTTGTGCAGAGAGGTGGGAACATGTAATGGATTCTGGACCATTGTCGAACGTGATCGTTTTGGAGATTCAGGTATTACGCATTATTTTGCAGGGTCGTACTGACCTCCAAATATTTGAACATGGTACACTCAGATCAACGTTAGCGTGACACCGTACTGCTTCCCCATGCACGACTTCGAGTGACATGCCCATCAATAAAACAAGTGTACCCCCTGCGGAGCAGGTAGGAGAACAACTGCCTGTTCCCGCCCCCCCACCAAAAAAAAAAAAAAAAAAAAAAAATCCTTGAGAGAGAAAACAAAGTGTTCACAAACCCAACTCGCTTTCTGCTCCGCCAGACAGACAGATGTATCAATTCAGCACTGGTCTTAAGAAAGCAAGATGTTATGCATACTGATCAGTAACAAGGGCACCGCAGACATGTAATCTCGAGACTTAAGACTCATATAACCTGAGCTGAACTGTCCCCAAAGTATAGGATTTTCATACTTGTTTACCCAGCAGACACAATGCAACTAATTTAATGTACTGAAGAAATATAGGTGGCTGCTGAACTGCACTAACCTGGCACTCAATTGTGTATTGTAAACATTTGTTAGTAAGGGTAGTTACAAACATGAAACCAATGGTATAAACTGACTCACTTTCTCACTTTCACCAGTAGGAAACTTTACTGACGCAATTCGTCTCATATTTTTCGATTTCTGAGATATTTTCACGGTAGGCAGACTAGAGAGAAATATTTATTGTGATCCATCATACATACACATACTAAACCGAATAAAACTTCACTCCATATGTGGGTACGGTAGGAAGAATGATAATTAAGATATGTTATAGCGGGTTGATCATTGCCGCAGAACCTGCACAAGTAACATAACATTCATAGAAAAAAGTTTTGACCACAACTAAACGCGCAAGAAATTTGCTGCATTATTCCTGCGTTAATGATAAAAACATTTAGTAACAGCTTTACGTCCAGATACACAAATTTTACAGTTGGTGTTTGAGAGGTGGTTACTCAGATCTCCGTGCTGGACAAAAAATAATTTAATTAACGAAAAAAATAACAGAAAATGTCGGTGTTGACGAGTCCAGGTGGGGCGTAAAGGCTTTGTTTCGTATAGTCATCAAGGTTACACGAATGGGCCTTCCACTCCGAAAGCCCATATCGACGATGTTCCACTGAATGGTTCACGCGCTCACACTTGTTAATGGCCCAGTATTGCAATCTGCAGCAATTTTCGGAAGGGTTCAAGTGGTTCAAATGGCTCTGAGCACTGTGGGACTTAACTGCTGAGGTCATCAGTCGCCTAGAACTTAGAACTACTTAAACCTAACTAACCTAAGAACATACATCCATACCCGAGGCAGGATTCGAATCCGCGACCGCAGCGGTCACGTGGTTCCAGACTGGAGCGCCTAGAACCGCTCGGCCACTTCGGCCGGCTCGGAAGGGTTGCACTTCTGTCACGTCGAACGATTCTCTTCAGTCGTAGTTGGTCCCGTTCTAGCAGGATCTTTTTCCAGCCGCAGCGATGTCGGAGAATTGATGTTTTACTGGATTTCCGATATTCACGGTGCTCTCTTTAAACGGTCGTACGGGAAAATCCCCATTTCATCGCTACCTCGGAGATGCTGTGTCCCATCGCTCGTGCACCGACTACCATACCACGTTCAATGCACTTAAATCTCAATAACCTGCTATTGTAACAGCAGTAACCGATATAAGAATTGCGCCAGACTCTTGTTGTCTTATATAGGCCTTGCCCGCTGTAGCGCCGTTTACATTGTATTCGAATACGCATGCCTATACCAGTTAGGTTTTCAGGGCATTCACACAAGTTTGTCGCCGGTGGCGACACCTACAACGTACTGACTTGAAGAAAGTTTC
Source organism: Schistocerca serialis cubense (assembly GCF_023864345.2). Taxonomy (NCBI): domain Eukaryota; kingdom Metazoa; phylum Arthropoda; class Insecta; order Orthoptera; family Acrididae; genus Schistocerca; species Schistocerca serialis. The sequence goes on from NC_064645.1 coordinate 616,602,303, forward strand.
CAACCGATTTCTCATACACAAACAGCAGTTTACCGGCGTTGCCTGGTGAAACGTTGTTGTGATGCCTCGTGTAAGGAGGAGAAATGCGTACCATCACGATTCCGACTTTGATAAAGGTCGGATCGCCTATCGTGATTGCCGTTTATCGTATCGCGACATTGCTGCTCGCTTTGGTCGAGATCCAATGACTGTCAGCAGAATATGGAATCGGTGGGTTCAGGAGGGTAATACGGAACGCCGTGCTGGATCCCAACGGCCTCGTATCACTAGCTGTCGAGATGACGGGCATCTTATCCGCATGGCTGTAACGGATCGTGCAGCCACGTCTCGATCCCTGAGTCAACAGATAGGGCCGTATTCGAGACAACAACCATCGGCACGAACAGTTCGACGGCTTTTGCAGCAGCGTGGACTATCAGCTCTGAGACCATGGCTGCGGTTACCCTTGACGCTGCATCACAGACACGAGCGCCTGTGATGGTGTACTCAACGACGAACCTGGGTGCACGAATGGCAAAACGTCATTTTTCGGATTAATCCAGGTTCTGTTTACAGCATCATGATGGTCACATCCGTGTTTGGCGACATCGCGGTGAACGCACATTGGAAGCGAGTATTCCGTCATCGCCATAATGGCGTATCACCCGGCATGATGGTATGGGGTGCCATTGGTTACACCTCATGTTGGCATTGACGGTTCTTTGAACAGTGGACGTTACGTTTCAGATGTGTTACGACCCGTGGCTCTACCCTTCATTCGATCCCTGCGAAACCCTACATTTCAGCAGGATAATGCACGACCGCATGTTGCAGGTCCTGTACGGGTCTTTCTGGATACAGAAAATGTTCGACTGCTGCCCTGGCCAGCACATTCTCCAGATCTCTCACCAACTGAAAACGTCTGGTCAATGGTGGCCGAGCAACTGGCTCGTTACATTACGCCAGTCACTACTCTTGATGAACTGCGGCGTGTTTGAAGCTGCATCGGCAGCTGTACCTGTACACGCCATCCAAGCTCTGTTTGATTCAATGCCCAGGCGTATCAAGGCCGTTATTACGGCCAGAGGTGGTTGTTCTGGGTACTGATTTCTCGGGATCTATGCACCTAAATTTCGTGATAATGTAATCACATGTCAGTTGTAGTATAATATATTTGTCCAATGAATACCCGTTTACCATCTGCGTTTCTTCTTGGTGTAGCAATTTTAATGGCCAGTATTGTATTTCGTCGTTCAGCGCGAAACACGAGTTGTCCCCTGGCCCCACTAGCGGTGGTGCTGCTTACGCTGTTGCGCCCACTTACAATTCGCTAAGGGTGATGGCGCCTGCGGTCGCCAGGCGGAAAGCAGCGGCGTCCACGAGGCGGCCGGCGGCTGCAGGCAGAGTGCCAGAGGAGCCGGCGCTGGGAGCCGCGCTGCGTCGCGTTGTTGCCAGCGCAGAGGCCGCAGGACCCGGACAGAGGTCACTCCACGACGCCAGCCGGCTGCGCTGCGCCGTGCCTTACTGCCTGTGCTGATGCTGCAGCCCCCGCTCAGCCACGCCCACATTCTCTTCCAGTCGACGCCGATTTTGTCACCGAGGGAGGTGCTCCATCACTAGGCCCACTGGACCAGAGTCTTCGCGTAGCCATGCTGCAAATCCCAGTTCCACCATCCCCATCTGGATCTCCTATGAAATTACCGCGATGACCTTTAACCCTCTCAAACTGTCACATGAATTGCACGCCAGAGCTACAGTGACCCTGTAGAAACTGCCTGAAAATAGAATATTTTCTAGTGAAACTGGACTCTCATGTCCTCTACTCATTTTATGTCACGTCTCTCATGTACGAAAAAAAGGCTCTGAGCACTATGGGACTTAACAGCGATGGTCATCAGTCCCCTAGAACTTAGAACTACTTAAACCTAACTAACCTAAGGACATCACACAACACCCAGCCATCACGAGGCAGAGAAAATCCCTGACCCCGCCGGGAATCGAACCCGGGAACCCGGGCGTGGGAAGCGAGAACGCTACCGCACGACCACGAGATGCGGCCTCTCATGTACGAGGTTCGTCCGGAAAATACGTATAAAAGTTGAATAATGTCTTTATGTTACAAGTTTCAGTCACCGCCAGGTGGGACTATTGCTGTAATCAATCCCATCAACGCTCAGTTCGAGTCAGAGCACTCTGCGTGAAGGTGGGAGTGTGCGGCAGCTTGTTGACAGTTACCCTTTTTCACCTTCCGTCGGCATGGAGCTCTCTCTGATTGAGGAACAGCGCGTCTACATCAAGTTTCTTGCAAAGCTAGGCAAGAACGGCCGTGAGATTTTTTAGTGTTTGAAACAGGTTTACGGAGACAATTCTCTGAAGGAACCAACCGTGAACAAGTGGTTAAAAAGGTTCCGGGATGACCGAGAAGAAGTGAACGATTACCCTCACCCAGGACGCCCGTCGACATCGAGTTCCGATGCAAATGTTGAACGAATTCGGGCTTGTGTTCTTAAAGACCGTAGATTGACAGTCAGAATGATTGCTGACGAGCTGTCAATCCGCAAAACAATCGTTCACGAAATCCTGACACAAAAACTTGAAACGAAGAAATTGTGTGCGAAAATCTTACCGAAGCTCTTGACGCCAGAACAGAAAGCAAAGGGGGTCGAGTGCTGTGAGGATTGGTCGGAAGCAGAGGAACGAGGGGACTTTCTCAACCGAGTCATCACTGGAGACGAGTCCGGGTTTTACGAATTCGGTGTGGAGCTCAAATCTCAAAGCAAGGAATGGAAACTAGCAGGTTCAAATGGTTCAAATGGCTCTGAGCACTATGGGACTTAACATCTGTGGTCATCAGTCCCCTAGAACTTAGAACTACTTAAACCTAACTAACCTAAGGACATCACACACATCCATGCCCGAGGCAGGATTCGAACCTGCGACCGTAGCAGTCGCGCGGTTCCGGACTGAGCGCCTAGAACCACTAGACCACCGCGGCCGGCCAAACTAGCAGGAGAACCGAGAACAAAAAAGTCGCAAAAATCAACGTCCAATGTGAAGACAATGTTGATTGTTTTCTTTTATTCTAGGGGCATTGTTCACAAGCAATTTGTCCCTCCCGGACAGAGAGTGAACGGAAATTTTTACGTTGAAGTTCTGACACGTCTCAGAGCTCGTGTGGCCCGAGTTCGACCGGAGTTGGCAAAATGGGGCAGGTGGATCCTTCATCACGACAATGCGCCCGCTCACACGTCGCTCGTTGTGAGCGAGTTTTTGGCCCGAAGCTCAATCACCGTGACAGACCACCCGCCTTATTCACCCGATTTAGCCCCGTGTGACTTCTTCATGTTCCCGAAACGCAAAATGGTGCTTCGGGGGCGGCACTTGGGAGATGTGGAAGCCATCAAGGCGGAAACGACACAGCAACTGAACAACATCACAACTGAAGACTTTCAGCAGTGTCATAAACAGTGGAAACGGCGTTGGCAGAAGTGTGTCGCGTCTCAGGCCGAGTACTTTGAAGGAGACCGTATTGTAATACCTGAATAATTGTAAAATAAAGTTATTATTCAACTTGTATACGTATTTTCCTGACAAACCTCGTACTGTTTCAGTCAATATTGTTGTTCTTGTTGTTGTGTTGTTCAGCCATGAGACTGGTTTGATGCAGCTCTCCATGCTACCCTATCCTGTGCAAGCTGCTTCATCTCCCAGTGCGTACTGCAGCCTACATCCTTCTGAATCTGCTTAGTGTATTCATCTCTTGGTCTCCCTCTACGATGTTTACCCTCCAAGCTGCCCTCCAATACTAAATTAGTGATCCATTGATGCCTCAGAACATGTCCTACCAACCGATCCCTTCTTCTAGTCAAGTTGTGCCACAAACTCCTCTTCTCCCCAATTCTATTCAGTACCTCCTCATTAGTTATGTGATCTACCCATCTTATCTTCAGCATTCTTCTGTAGCACCACATTTCGAAAGCTTCTATTCTCTTCTTGTCAATATTAGTTGGTTCAAATGGCTCTGAGCACTATGGGACTTAACTTCTGAGGTCATCAGTCCCCTAGAACTTAGAACGACTTAAACCTAACTAACCTAAGGACATCATACACGTCCATGCCCGAGGCACGATTCGAACCTGTGACTGTAGCGGTGGCCCTGTTCCAGATTGAAGCGCCTAGAACCGCTCGGCCAAACCGGCCGTCCAATATTAGTATTAATGCGTGGAATATTCCAGACTAACTGAAAACTGCCATTGAAAATTTTCAATGAAGAAACTTGAAAACGATCCGGATCTAAAGACTATACACTGATGATCCAAAACATTATCACCACCTGCTTAACAGCTTGTTTGCCCGTCTTCGGAACGGAATATATCACTGGCTCTGCGTATCAGGAATGCAACAGATTGTTGGTAGGTTTCTGGAGGTGTGCGGGATCAGAAGTGTACGCACGGGTCGTGTAATTGGCGTAAATGACAGGCCGCCGATTTTAGTGCGCCCAGATGGGTTCCAAAGGATTTACATCAGGCGAATTTGGTCGCCGAGACATCAACGTGAGTTCACTCAAATGCTGCTCAAACCACCGTAGCACGGTTCTGGTTGCGAGACAGTGACAGTTATACTACTGAAACATGACATCGCCTTCAGGGAAGACATCAAGTATGAAGGGATGCAGGTAGTTAGAAGCTGTCAGGGTGTCTTCAAAATGGTTCAAATGGCTCTGAGCACTATGGGACTTAACTGCTGTGGTCATCAGTCCCCTAGAACTTAGAACTACTTAAACCTAACTAACCTAAGGACATCACACACATCCACGCCCGAGGCAGGATTCGAACCTGCGACCGTAGCGGTCACGCGGTTCCGGACTGCAGCGCCTAGAACCACTCGGCCCCCCGCACGGCCACTTCGGCCGGCCAGGGTGTCTTCGATGCAAGCGCAGGAGAAGACTACCATAGCATAATACTGCTTCCACCAGCCGGCGTCCACGTTTCCAGCCGCCATTAACTTCGATGACGGCGTTTATAGAGACGAACATTAACCTAGTGTAGCAAAAACGTGATTCACTCGTAGGGCCGACACATTTCCATTGACTCACGGTCGAATCCCAATGGTCCCGTGCCCACTGCAATCGTGATTGACAATGTCGTTTGGGTCAACATGTGAACACGTAGGGTCGGTCTGCTGCGGAGCTTCACGTTCAACAAAGTACGAGAAACGGTGTGCTCCGAAACACTTGTGCGTGCACCAGCATTGTGCTCTTTCGGGCCGGCCGGAGTGGCCGAGCGGTTCTAGGCGCTACAGTCTGGAACCGTGTGGCCGCTACGGTCGCAGGTGCGAATTCTGCCTCGGGCATGTATGTGTGTGATGTCCTTAGGTTAGTTAGGTTTAAGTAGTTCTAAGTTGTAGGGGACTGGTGACCTCAGCAGTTCCATAGTGCTCAGAGCCATTTGAACCATTTTGCTCTTTCGGCCGAAATGCCACATATCATCGTCTATCCTACTTTACAGAGAAGACAAGCCTCCGAACCATACGTTCTGCGAAGAGTTGCGGGCGTCCAGCAATTTAGCGTCTTGTGGTGGTTTCACTGTTCTTCCACCTCTTTCCATAGTGCTCACAACAGCCGCACGTGAACATTCGACCAGCTTCGCAGTTTTCGAGATACTCGTTCACAGGCTATGCGAAATAATAATCTGCCCTTTTTAAAATTAGCTTATCTCATTGGAATTCCCCTTTTGCAGCCCACATCTTCCCTAGGTCGATCCCCCATGCGTGTTGCTCCGTTTACATACTTTTGTTACCGCGTCACATGCCCGCAAAGCAACCAGGCAGCATCCAACGTCGCGATGGACGTGGTCATAATATTTTGGCTCATCAGCTGATTTTCAGTTTAATTACGCGAAGATGCTATTCATTTCATGAAATGCGCATAGTACACAAGTATTTTGAGGTATTCTCAATTATTGATAAATCCAGTAATTAATTATTCCCACACTCTCCGAATAAAGACTACGTTGTTACTGGCAACTGGCCGGCCTCTTCTCTTACGGACAGCTGTGTTCCAACAATCACCATTCTTACCCCGGACGGCTGTATTTTCTTCATCGCTGTCTGAAGGTTTTGCAGCCTGACCAGTTTCACTATTGTCCATAACTACTGCTACAGGAGCATCAGCTTCAGAATCACTTTTATCACGAAAGTCACTTGCCGTCACTTTCACGGTCGAGTTCTACGAGGGTTGTTTTTTAAGTAAGGGCCGTTCGCGCGTATAGTCCCGTAGTTCGCGCGGACGCTGCAACAAGCCACCGCGCCACTTGCCGGCATCCTTCCCGTTCACACTGATGAAAGTTGCAACTCTGTAGCTGACGTGTACGCATCGCTGTGCTACTTTATAATGTTTACGATTATTGAATCGCCTATCAGCTGCAGAAATTCATCGTCAGTTAACAGAAGTTTATGGCTTGAATGCAATGAGTGAAGGTAAAGTGCGTCAATGGCTTAGAGAGTTTAAAAATGGCCGTCAAAACGTCCATGACGAAGAACGCTCAGGCCGGCCCTCTGTGATTTGGTGGCTGCAGTCGAAACAAAGATTCGTGAGGACAGAAGATTCACAATTTCCACTCTTTCTTTGGAATTTCCACAACTTTCAAGATCGGTTTTATACAAAATTCTGTCTGAAAACCTAAACTTTAAGAAACTGTATTCTCGGTGGGTACCCAGACTCCTCACAGAGGACCACAAAGGGAAGAGATTTGCCACTTCATTGGACTTTTTGATTCGTTACGAGGAAGAAGGGGATGACATGTTGAGTCAAATTGTCACTGGAGATGAAACATGGGTATCCCATATCACTCTCGAAAGCAAGCGACAATCGATGGAATGGCGACACACAACCTCACCCGTCAAGGTCAAAGCCAAACAGACGCTGTCAAAGCGCAAGATTATGGCAACTGTGTTCTGGGACCGGCGCGGTGTTTCGCTAGTGGACTTTATGCCACGAGGAACGACAACCAACTCAGATGCCTACTGTGCAACTCTAAAGAAGCTCCGCAGAGCAATTCAAAACGAAAGGCGCGGCATGTTGACAAAAGGAGTTTTGCTCCTGCACGATAACGCTAGGCCTCACACCTCTCAAAAGACTCGGGATTTGATTGATTCTTTTGGCTGGGAAGTTTTGGGCCATGCACCATACAGCCCCGACCTTGCTCCTAGCGATTTTCACCTCTTCCGGAACCTGAAACGCCATCTTGGCGGGCAGCGCTTCAATGACATCGATGAAGTGAAAGCGGCCGTGAACTCTTGGCCGTCGGAGCAGGCGGCCGAATTCTTTGAAGAGGGAATTAAAATCTTAGTTGTACGGTATGACAAGTGCTTAAATAAACAAGGTAACTATGTAGAAAAATAGGTAAAAGTGTGTAGAATCAGAAAATAAAAGTTTTTTTACAAAAGTATTTGTATCCTTTTTTAAAAATAGAAACGGCCCTTACTTAAAAAACAACCCTCGTATTAACAGTGCTTCCCGTGTATCATTTTCCGTTGGCAAAATCTCATTCCTAAGTGCCATTTTCACATAAATGAACTTCACACTCAGCGACAGAACAGTTGCCCAATGTGTTCTCCAGGTCACAGTGACCCTTCAAAAAACATTTGTGTGGAATTAATGGAACAACGATGTCTCACATCTAAGAACGTCCGTCCTCTACTAGGTCTCATTCAATGCTGGATTTACTTTGGTGGCAGCGGGCTGTGTGTGTGCAATGGCGCATGCATAGAAACGAACACAAAACCTCAGGCGCAGAGTGATCCTGATGTGCCCTTATAGGGTTAAACAAGTGGGCAACCAATTCCTCCACCAACTTTATTCCAGCTAGGCTACACCCTGCCTATAAACCGAAGAGCGAGCAGCGTTCGTTGTGGAGGGAGTGGACTTTTGCGTAAGAATGCGACAGTTCCCGTACAGGCGTCCCAAAAATCAAGTGCCCGTATAACAAAGTCTGCGTGCAGTAACTAACGTATGTTCTTTTCGTTTGCGTTTTTGCACTACTCACATTAGTTACGAATTTCTGTATTCAGCACGGAAGTAACGTGTTTCGTGAAAAATAAACATTCTGTGGGTTTGGCTGAGCACTCTGCTGGTTTAAAAGGCGAGCTGGTATATATCTGGTGTGAGTTGGTGGTCCTTGTGACGTAGCTGGGTAGGCAGGGTGGGGAGTTGTAGAAGAACTGTAATATGTGTAAATTTGTAGTAAAGCTGGCTTAACCGTTTCAGTACTCGAAAGGCAGTCACCCCACACGCTCCGGCAACACACTGTGGACACTACCTATCTTATAAGCTTGTCGGCTTGCGGACCCAATATTTTCCTGGATAACATTTCGTCCGTTGCATGACATAGGCCCACAGGTACGTATTTTAGTCGGTAAAGCGATGCAGTTCGTGATTTTAGCACAGACAGGACGTCCATCACATGATGTTTTTACCAATTGAAGAAAGATGACAACTTTGCCTCTCCACGCCAACTGTTACTCTGCGGCATTCTGTAATAGCTCCCTATACCATATGACAGCACTGTATTCACCAGAAGATGCAACTTAAAATTTGCAAAACCGTTTGGAGAGTCTAATAGACTTCTATAAAAACAGATAGTGCGGGCTATTGGACTTTTAAATCAGTTTTGTATTTTAATAGTTTTAAGACCTGTTTATAAATACCTATTAAAATACATGAATTGATCAGTCTTGTACAGGGTGTTTCGAAATTGCGGGCTATTGGACTTTTAAATCAGTTTTGTATTTTAATAGTTTTAAGACCTGTTTATAAATACCTATTAAAATATATGAATTGATCAGTCTTGTACAGGGTGTTTCGAAATTCGTGTTACACACATCTAGAAGTTGAAGAGGGGACTTAGCAGATCAAGTTCTACACAGGAACCCATGACCACAAAAGTCGCTACAGAGCACCAAACTCGTAGGCGCCGGCGCCTGTAGATATATGTACATACACGGTGATTCCTTGATAATGACAGCGAAGGATAAATGTATCAATTTGACGTAGGGGCCTCTGTACCGAAATCGAACGAGTCGAAAGTTATCAGCGAAAGCCGTTCTGGTATCTCTGACAGTGTAATACATGTATCAGTACTGTTGTTGCTAAGATTGTAGGTTAGGCAACTATCAAAGTGATAGTATGGAGCAAAACAGGAAAACCTGCCTAGTAAACACGTACTCCAAAATCCATACCTTAAGAACTATGAGCACTTGTTCGACAGAGGAAATGTGTTCCACACTATCGAAGATGAACAAGTTCAAATGGTTCACATGGCTCTGAGCACTATGGGACTTAACATCTGAGGTCGTGAGTCCCCTAGAACTTAGAACTACTTAAACCTAACTAACCTAAGGACATCACACACAGCCATGCCCAAGGCAGGATTCGAACCTGCGACCGTAGCGCCGGCCGCGGTGGTCTAGCGGTTCTAGGCGCTCTGTCCGGAACCGCGCGGCTGCTTCGGGCGCAGGTTCGAATCCTGCCTCGGGCATGGATGTGTGTGATGTCCTTAGGTTAGTTAGGTTTAAGTAGTTCTAAGTTCTAGGAGACTGATGACCACAGATGTTAAGTCCCATAGTGCTCAGAGCCATTTGAACCATTTTTTTTTGCGACCGTAGCAGTCGCGCGGTTCCAGACTGAAGCGCCTAGAACCGCTTGGGCACCGCGGCCGGCGATGAACAAGTGCCCATAGTTCCTCAGGTATGCATTTTAGAGCCCATGTTTACTGGAAATTTTGGTCCATACTACCATCTCTGAAAGTTACCTACCCTACATTCTCAGCAACAACAGTACCGGTACATTTATTCCAATGTCTGTGGTATAAGAATGATTTTCGCTTATAACTTTTGACTCCTTCGTTTCCGAACCGGAGAGCCTTATCTCAAATTGATACATTCATCCGCCACCATCATCCTTGCAAGTCATCCGTCTCCATCATCCTTGAAAGTTTGTAACATCATCACTGAATTATCCTGTATATGCATACAGTTACAGGTGCCTGTGACCATAACTTTGACGCTCTGTAGCGTCGTTGGATGACGTTTACAGACAAGGTTTCTATGCAACTTTTGATCTAAGTTCGCTCTGCAACCTGTAGAAGTGTAAAACATGAATTTTGAAACACCATGTATAATTACTTTATCTATGACTGCCCTATTTTAAAATTATTTATTTTGCTCTAGGATTCGAAGCAAAGTTGCTGCAGTCTTCCACCAATCTCGTAAGAAATACAATAAGAGATCAACAATTAGGGGTTTCCTTACGGGGTCTGATGGTTCAGTTCGGTAAATGATCAGAATATGAAGGAAACTGCAAGTCTGAAGAAGTCTTCGTTGTGCAGTAAAGATTAAATAGTATAAAAGTCTATTCGCAAGGGAAAGGTGTGCAAATTTTCTAACAAATAAGTGAACAGCATTATCAAATAATTATTCAGTTGGGCTGAAATTAAAAGAACGAGTTCGTGCAATATTTAAGGAACTTCCCTAGAGTTCGGAGGAAGCGCGATTAAATCCCATCTGGCTTTCAGAGTCCTGTTTTCTGTAGTTTTCTTAAAGAATTTGATGCTGAGATGGTTCCTTCCCTTCAGAATCCGGTCTCTACTCTGGTTCTGAAGACCTCCTCCTCGGAGGGACGTAAAACAGTAATGTTCCCTCCTTCTATTCGTGGAATCTAATTTCCAGAATTGTCATCCAGCGTTCCTAGTCCAGAGCACCTACTGTGCATCTCCTGTGAATTCTTAACTGACATTAGTTTATTACGAATCAGAATCTGCTTAACCCTCGTTAGTTACTGTGTTCTCTCAGAGATGGCGCGAAGCGTACTAATCAATTAAGACGCGCAAGTAGAATTAAATTACACGACGTTGTTAAGCCGAGTGAACAGGCGACGTTCCTCTGACCCTGAGCGAAAGGAAGCAATAATGAGAAGTAAGCTATTTACATGACTTGCAATTCTGTATCTATTTATATCTATACCAGTCTGTGGCAGGGCTTTTCACGGTCATTTACTTCACTTCTTTTTTCTGTTTGACGTTGCTACCTTCTCCCTAGCCAAATAGCATTTCATTTTACTGTATTTTATTTTTCAATCCCTGTTCGAGGCCAGTGCGGACTGTTTCAGACCTAGCCCGCTAGAGTGTTCAGCTCTATTAGCCAGGTCCCACCGAGGTGAGTGAGGAGTAAAGGTAGTCCCAATCAGGCCCAGATCCAAGGTATAGGAGACATCTCCTCCCAAAAACCTAATCCACTATACCAACCACTAGTGTAAACAGGTAGTTATGGTTATTTTAAAAGATGTTACATATTTTATTGTATTGTAATTTCTGAAATTCTATAGATCTGTGGTGTGTTGAACGTGGGGGTAAGGACATCATTGGGAGGGGGGGGGGGGGGGAGTAAGAGAGAAGGATCCCCAGAAGCGAACAATGGAGAAGCGCCTGTTCCAAATGGAAATGTTTGGGAGGTAACTGCCCAGCATTTACTTCACAACCAAGGGAAATCTCGCAAAAATCTTGACTGGACCGAGAAAATTTTTAATTTATCTCTAATAAAAGATATGCACAGACAAAAAATACGAAGACTAAGTGTGTGTTTGTATATCTGTTCATGTTTATAAGAGAGTAGAGAGTAACGTCCGTGGCGTGCTCTACATGTGCAGTGGACCTATCGCCTACGCACAGGCAGTAAACAGCCAACCGGATTAAATGCCATTTCATTAGGGCAAGACGACTGGACACTTTAGTTAGAAAACATAGAATGCTGTTTTACGAACTAAGCAAAAGGACTTGCGTTGGCAGTGCGAAAAACTAAGGGTCACCTGCTGTGCATTACTGGAGTTTCCCGTTGCCACCCCATATTTTGTACGTCTACATGGTAGGCGGTTTACCAATTCTAAAGTGTTACCAACTACAGACACAAAAGACTCAGTTCATTATATTGTGCAAAGAATTTCGGACTGCACTATCAGAGTTATACTAGAAACTTGGCTTCCTAACATTGACATTCTCAGACTGATACCTTTGTCTTTCTCCACATCCGTGAGAGTGTCATTAGGTAAGCACCATGCATAAAGATCGATTCACGCTTGACGGAACGTAACGACTAGATATTCCACAGTGCATTTCAAATGGCGGTATTCACACTGGCCGTCAACGGGACGGGATAAGACAGAACGAAGCGTCAAAACCAAGTTTTCTCAGTAAGAAAGTGCTAACGTTTTCGCCCTACTCGCTCATGTTACAATAAGGAAGTTTGTGTTTTTGCGTCTTCTTAGTCTGTATTTTACTGTTTTGTTTTCTTGACTCGTGAGAGGCGCGTGGTATCTGACAGTGAAATACGATTTAGGTTTCACAACAAGCGGTCACAAAAAAGTTTATTCTGTGAGTGAATAAGAACATTAATTGATGAAACAATTTTTAGCAAACAACATATTTTTTAACAGGCAAAATGTCGGCCCTGCTGAAGGAGAAAAATAAAGTTTTTTTACTTTATTTGGTATTTTGAAGGGAAAAAACAATGAAGTCGGTAGACAGGCACCAGTGTATTGCCTTAAAGGTATTGTTTGATGTGTTTGTATGTATACAGCTTGTTAACAGAAGTATTTCACATTTTGAGAGGTAGTAGTGTGGACCAAAACAAAAACAAAAAATCCAATAAAGATGGACCTAAAACGTGTATCTTAAGAGCTATGAGCACGTGTTCATCGTCGCTACTGTGAAACGCATCTCTTCCAGTGCAAGCCCTTTGCTATTACGAGCAACCTACAGAATGCAATAAACGAATGGGGCCAGAGTCTTCTATTACTGTCCACTGATACAGCGTACAGCGAAAACTTGTTAGTATTGTTACTGTAAACCGTATTCACACTTCTGGGTAAGTGCAGCGCATACATTAGTTCTAATGGAAGCTGTTTGCGTTTTGATAACTTTGTGAAATGCTTTTACTATGTAGTTTTATCATTGCACTTACCAGCATAATGAAAGCCTGTTATACCACTCGGGAAATGCCAGACACGATCTTCTGTTATCGTCTGGCAAAACCGTCGAGCCAGTGCCCTGTATGCTGAAAAATATCCAGATCAACCAGTGTTGCCATCCGTCCCGATATATCGGCACCGTCACCGTTCTGGACCTTCTTGTACCGACATCCCGACAAGCGCCAATTTTGTCCCGATTTTGCAAAATACTGTTACGAACTTGGCTCAAGTACTGAAGTAACGCCATCTGTTAGCGCAACATGTAAAAGCGTTTACTTTGTAACGTACCCTTAGAAAAATTATGAATGACTGCGCTAGTAAACTTCTACGTTATTTGATACAAAGACAGCTGAGTAAAACTGAACTTACTAAGACAGTTCTCTCTTTACATATTCTGATCATCACTAAACTGACACACAATAATTTTGAGCGCAACACAATCTGACTTTCAATAGTCCCTACAAAAGAATGGCCCTGAATAACAATAACCTATACCTTTCATTAATGTTGGTTACTCAACTACTGCAATACAGCAAGTGCCAATACTGCCAGCTAAACTACTGAAGGCACGAACTACTGATAGGCATAGTTAGCAAATGAAAGATTTTGATAGAGAACAAACAATGTATTTACCTTAATAATGTTCAAAAGTCATCATATATCTATCAGTTCAGGACATCCATCTTTACAAATTTCCTTTTTTTCTGGCGGACGCACGTCCAGATCGTCCGCTTATAGCAAACACTCAAAATTCTGCCATCTCTCTCCCCACATCCACCACTGCTGGCAACTCACCTCCAACTGCCCAACGCTACGCGCTGTTCACATCCAACTGCCCAACACTACACTAGAGAATATTTCAACAATGAGTTCAACCAGCCACAGACTGCACACAGCGTAGTCAGTGATTTTCATACAGAGCGCTACGTGGCGTTGCCAACACAAAAACCTAAACAGCTTACTTACACCTTACAGTGTCAGTTTAACTATAACCTGACTTGCATAGAGTTTTATAAATACGTAAAAGAGCAAAAAGACTTGCTGAAGAAAGAGAAATCTTCCGAAATATATGATGTACCAACTACTTCCGCCGCAAAAAGTTCCACATAATTGCGTTCTAAATAAAAAGTAATTATATTGAATAAATTTTTTACTTCACTTCTACATCCGCATCTCAGTATGTCCCGTCGAGGTTCCAGCTAGATATAGCAACCCTAAGACCATCAGAAGCTCTCCTGTTTCATAGTGACAGGATAACGTGTTCTCATTTGCATATTGCTTTCTGTATGTGTGTCGTAACAGCAAAGAGCTCTCAGCAGAACTGACTAGCGGAGATCAACAAATGCTCACAGCTCTTAAAGTATGCATTTTGGAGACCAAGTTTATTGGACGTTTTTTCTTGTTATGGTCCATACCATCACCTCTCAAAATATGGATTTTTTTTTTTTTACCTTGTATATTTTCGCTAGCAAATAAACATATATGTTTTGAAATATTTTGTGGCACTTCTCCTGTTGTTACACTATATAGCACGTTACAATGCAAATTTTATGAAGGACATCTGTTAAGAAGTTTGCTTTGGCCAATAATAAACATCATCATTGCTAAACTTCATCATTGCTATTTGTTTAATTCTGCTACCATATTCCGACATTGTGCTAAGCAGATAGTATCTCAAGATCTCATTTTCACCGTTTTCAACTGTATAGTGTGAAAACAACATATTTGACGCTGACGTCGCCTGTCGTTGAATTCCATTGACATCTAGTGTGAATCGGCCTCAAGGAATTAAATATTTTTTTTTATCATCACATTGCACAAGGCAAGTATTAAATGTAACCTAAAATCATTTCTCGTGGACAACTCCTCTATTCCATAGGATTCATGTCTGGCAATCTGGGTAGCCAAAACATTCGCTCGAATTGTCCAGAATTTTTTTCAAACCCATAGCGAACAATTGTGCCCAGGTCACGTGACCCACTGTCGTCCATAAAAATTCCATCATTGTTTGGGAGCGCGAAGTCCATGAATGGTTGCAAATGGTCTCCAAGTAGCCAGACATCCAAAGGAACCAGTCCACCCCATGTAAAGGCTGTCCACACCATTATGGAGCCTGCATCAGATTGTACAGTGTCTTGTTGACAACATGGATCTATAGCTTCATGGGGTCTGTGCAACACTCGACTCTACCATCGTCATCTTAGATCGGGACTCACTTGAGCAGACCACGGTTTTTCAGTCGTTTAGGGTCCAACTGATATGGTCAGGAGCCCAGAAGAGGCACTGCAGGCGACGTACTGTTAGCAAAGACAATCTCGTCGGTCGTCTGCTGCCACAGCCCATTAACGCCACATCTCGCCGCACTGTGCTAAAGGATAAGTTCGTTGTACGTTCCACTACGGTTTCTGTGGTTATTTCACGCAGAAATGCCTGTCTGTTAGACAGTGCTGTCCGTGTTGAGAGGTGATATCCGAAATTTAGTCTCCTCGGCACACTCTTGACACTGTGGATCTCAGAATATTGAATTCCCTAACGTTTTCCGAAATTTAGCGTCCCATGCGTCTAGCTCCAACTACCATTCCGCAGTCAGAGTCTGTTAATTAACGTCGTGCGGCAATAACGTCGGAAACCTTTTCACACGAATCTCCTGAGCACAAATGACAGCTCCGCCAATGCACTGCTCTTTTATACCTTGTTTACCTGTTCAAATGGTTCAAATGGCTCTGAGCACTATGGGACTTAACATCTGAGGTCATCAGTCCCCTAGAACATAGAACTACTTAAACCTAACGAACCTAAGGACATCACAAACATCCATGCCGGAGGCAGGATTCGAACCTGCGACCGTAGTGGTCGCACTGTTCCAGACTGTAGCGCCTAGAACCGCTCGGCCACCCCAGCCGGCCATACCGATACTGTCGTCATATGTATATGAGCATATCGCTATCCCATCTCAGTGTGTACATGTCCTGTAACTTGACTCGTTCCACATCATTTCGATTAAATAGTAGTCCCAATGATCTACTGAAATTATAACTGACGAACTTAGCTTCCTGGTAAACGGAGTTCTCGCCGAGCGAGACCGCAAAAGTCTTTGCGAGGATGAGGACTGAGACGTTTCCCAGAGTGGCCTTGTTTGTTCCGGAATCGGCGAGGAACAGGTTTGGCGACGGGGTTTATTTTGGCGGGCAGAGGCGCGGTACGAACCGACCTTGGCGCTTACGCTCGCTGCACCAGCTACCCAGCGAACCACTGCGGCGCGCTCTCCGGCCCGGTCTGGTACACAAGGCGCCTTTGCCGGCATATCAGATGCCCTTATCTCCCCACTTCAAGCGTACACGACTCTACTGCCAGGTTACAAGCACACTGCGTCACTTCTATCTCCGTCCGTAGACAGCTCTCGTGTCGTGTTTACCGCCACGCCTTTTCGCATTGCCGAATGCTCTAGAATCTGATATTTAGACACGTGCAGGTTTGTGGACCACCTCGTTTGAGTATTTGCACAGTAATATTTACTAAACGACAAGCTTCAGAAGCCAAACATACATTTCTAAGCTTTATATGCATTTTCAAATTTCCTAAGTGAACAAAACTCTCTGGTGTACAAAACTTAAAGGGCGAAAGTAACTTTCGCATTACATGTCACTGCCACGTAACATACTTCGGAGAAACTTGGAACCATACATAAGTGCTACAGCATAATACAGAAGGTAACCTAAAAACGAACAGAAACGACACTTTCATTCAACCCACGCCCGGGTTCGCGGGTTCGATTCCCGGCGGGGTCAGGGATTTTCTCTGCCTCGTGATGACTGGGTGTTGTGTGATGTCCTTAGGTTAGTTAGGTTTAAGTAGTTCTAAGTTCTAGCGGACTGATGACCATAGTGCTCAGAGCCATTTGAACCATTTTTTTTTCATTCAAAGACAATAATTACAGTGCAGTAATCGCAATTCATGATGGTGCCACGGACATCACAAACGGCGGGACATGGTTATTAAAAGGTTGTGTGATAATAACATTCGGCAACGCATGTGATGCAACGTGCTCCCATGTCGGGCATGTAGCTGGTAACAAATTAATGTGGTAGGGTGTTCCATTTTTCCACCACAACTACTCAGAAATGTTCAAATGTGTGTAAAATCTTATGGGACTTAATTCCTAAGGTCATGAATCCTTAAGCTTACACACTACTTAACCTAAATTATCCTAAGGACAAACACACACACACACACACACACACACACACACACACACCCATGCCCGAGGGGGAACTCGATCCTCCGCCGGGATCAGCCGCACAGTCCATGACTGCAGCCTCTTAGACTGCTCGGCTAATCCCGCGCGGCCACAACTACTGGATAGTTATTTGTGCATGTGGACATTTTCACTATATCTCCCGTCCCTAACGCATCCCCACTTTACGGCATCTCTAATTGGCTCAGCCGGCCGCTGTGCCCGATCGGTTCTAGGCGCTTCAGTCTGGAACCGCGCTGCTGCTACGGTCGCAGGTTCGAATCCTGCCTCGGGCATGGACGTGTGTGATGTCCTTAGGTTAGTTGGATTTAAGTAGTTCTAAGTTCTAGGGGACTGATGAACTCACATGTTATGTCCCATAGTGCTCAGAGCCATTTGAACCATTTGAAGCCAATTAGCTCATCTGTTAACATTTGATTTTTATCCTGCCTGGTCGTGCCGTCTCCTGAATTTACAAAATTATTCGTGTTACAACATAGAATACAAATATTTAGGCACGATACAATTGATTTTTATAGACGTGGCTATAAGTATGTACTTCATGTAAATGAAACATCGATACCCGCTAGTATCGTAGGATTTCTAATATATCGTGGGTATGATTACACTGAGGTAACAAAAGAAAAATTCGGAGTAGGTATTAAAATCCATGGAGAAGAAATAAAAACATTGAGGTTCGCCGATGACATTGTAATTCTGTCAGAGACAGCAAAGGACTTGGAAGAGCAGTTGAACGGAATGGACAGTGTCTTGAAAGGAGGATATAAGATGAACATCAACAAAAGTAAAACGAGGATAATGGAATTAAGTCGAATAAAGTCGGGTGATGTTGAGGGAATTAGATTAGGAAATGAGGCACTTAAAGTAGTAAAGGAGTTTTGCTATTTGGGGAGCAAAATAACTGATGATGGTCGGAGGATATAAAATGTAGACTGGCAATGGCAAGGAAAGCGTTTCTGAAGAAGAGAAATTTGTTAACGTCGAGTATAGATGTAAATGTCAGGAAGTCGTTTCTGAAAGTATTTGTATGGAGTGTAGCCATGTATGGAAGTGAAACATGGACGATAAATAGTTTGGACAAGAAGAGAATAGAAGCTTTTGAAATGTGGTGCTACAGAAGAATGCTGAAGATTAGATGGATAGATCACGTAACTAATGAGGAGGTATTGAATAGGATTGGGGAGAAGAGAAATTTGTGGCACAACTTGACTAGTAGAAGGGATCGGTTGGTAGGACATGTTCTGAGGCATCAAGGGATCACCAATTTAGTATTGGAGGGCAGCGTGGAGGGTAAAAATCGTAGAGGGAGACCAAGAGATGAATACACTAAGCAGATTCAGAAGGATTTAGGTTGCAGTGGTTACTGGGAGATGTAGAAGCTTGCACAGGATAGAGTAGCATGGAGAGCTGCATCAAACCAGTCTCAGGACTGAAGACCACAACAACAACAAAAGTCATAGGATACCTCCAGATATTGTGTCGGATCTCCTTTTGCCCGGTGTAGTGAAGCAACTCGACGTGACATACATTCAGTAAGTCGTTGCAACTCCCCCTGTAGAAATATTGAGCCTTACTGCCTCTATACTCCATACTTACCGGTGCAGAATGTTGTTCACGAACTGATCTCTCGATTATGTTTCATAAATGTTCGATGGTACTCATGTCGGGCGGTTTGGATGGTAAATAATCCGCTAGAATTTTCCAGAATGTTCTCCAAACCAACCGCGAACGATCGAGGCCCTGTGACAAGACATGGTTTTTTTTTTTTTGGAAGCATGAAGTCCATGACTGGCTTCACATCGTCTCCAAGTAGCCGAACACAACCATTTCCAGTGAATGATCAGTTCAGCCGAACCTGAGGACCTAGTCCATTACACGTAAACGCAGTCCACGCCATTGTAGAGTCACCGCCAGCTAGCACATTGCCTTGTTGTCGACCTGGGTCCATGGCTACGTGTGGTCTGCGCCACACTCGAACCCTACCATCAGCTCTTACCAACTGAAGTCGGGAATCGTGTGGCCAGGCCACGGTTTTCCAGCCATCTGCGATCCAACCGATATTGGCAGGCGCCCGCGAGACGCGCTGCAGGCGATGTAGTGCTGTTAGCAAACCAGTCGCATCGGTCGTCTGCTGCCACAGCCCATCAACGCCAGATTTCACCGCACTGTTCTAACGAAAACGTCCGTCGTACGTCCCACATCGACTTCTGTGATTATTTCACGCAGTGTTTCACGTCTGGTAACGCTGATATCCCCCAAAATATGTGTGAATGATATTTTCTAAAATATATTGTCGTGCGTTCTTCCTTTATCCAACAACAAATTGTTAATGTGGAGTTTCAATAAACTAACCAACGTTCAAAATGGTTCAAATGGCTCTGAGCACTACGGGACTTAACATCTGAGGTCATCAGTCCCCAAGAGTTAGAACTACTTAAACCTAACTAACCTAAGGACATCACACACGTCCATGACCGAGGCAGGATTCGAACCTGCGACCGTAGCAGCAGCGCGGTTCCGGACTGAAACGCCTAGAACCGCTCGGCCACAACTGCCGGCGTAACCAACGTACTGCGGAATGGAACACAACAGAAATCTGCGCAGCGTGATCACTGTGGTTTAAGATATTGGGTTACTGCAGTGCGGGCCCACCGAAGTCGCTGACAGCATCCTCGTTGGGTACACACACACACACACACACACACACACACACACACACAAACCTATAGTGATACAGCATGTCCATATATTGGCCATGTCAAGTGTGTTCCATTCCGCAGTATTTTGACTGCTTCATTGAAACTTCATATTTGCACGTCGCGCAGTAGTAAGAGAAGAACGTTCGCCATATCACGTTTCCTCCTATAACAAGCTCGACTCACAGCGAAAATGGGCAGAGTGTATTAATGCTTGTCGTTGTAACTACATACGCGGTTTTGCTGTGATTTACCTTCCTCAACCCTCTGCCTTATGGCATCTCCAATTAGCTCGTCTTAGAACATTTTCTTTTATCTTGCCGGGTCGTGCCGGTTCGCTTCGGCTACGAGCCTTTTAAACTTATCTCCCGAGTTATTTTCTCTCTTATCTCGCATGAGGACTGATATATTACGTAGGATTCGTGGTAGCATCTTTTTCCGTGAACATCTGCTGTAAACGGAATTACTTTGTATCACAAGCTTATGAATGGAATCCAAACCATTCGCAGCGCTCACTCCTCCAGTTATGTACTGCGTCTGTTTTATTTTCAAGGTCCTTTCACTCGAGCACGACTTTTCTTGGATCCGCGCAGTCACTGCCAACCCAACCTATACGGAATGATTCAACACTTTTTTGTAGTCGATTGCCAACAGCTGTTATGTATTTTGTGAATTGCATAACACGCAGCTTGTTTCACTTAATAACCACCATCACATCGTAATAGTTCACATGTAACAACACACTAGTGCAACTTCAACCAACAAGTTAACAACAGACCATGGGAACTAATCTTCCCCGTAACTCGATCCTGGCAAATCATTGGAGATGCGTTGATCTGTTGTACAGATCAGTAAACATTACGATAGCGGTGTCTACCTGTGGCTTTCCGACTTGCTAAGTAGGCGCATGTTGACTGTGACAGTACGATTACTTTGTATGGCATATATATTGCCATTTTGATGTTCGTTTATCAGGGACTTTCAGTGCAGCCTCGGTAGGTCTGGCCTGAGAATGAATCAGGCGCATGGTTCGAAACTAGTAGCCAAACACACGTACTGTACCTGTGAAAGATTTGTCAATAATCGCTACATGAAATATTAAAAAACGTTGCTGGTCCTGTATCAACTGAATGTTGAAACTCTAAAAAAAGAAATAAATGTTGATGCTTTGAAATGTATGTATGAGACATTTGATAATGTTTCAGTTCAGAGTAGTGTGGAAAATTTACCATGTAACCATTGTGGAGAAAATTGGTAATGCATTTTTTTCACCGTTAAGAAAATCTATCATTGCTATTTCGTTAATGCTTTTTCTACACTGAAGAGACAAAGAAGCTGGTTCACCCGTCTAATATCGTGTAGCGCCCCCGCGAGCACGCAGAAGTGCCGCAACACGACGTGGCATGGACTGGACTAATGTTTGGTGGCGCAGTGGTCAGACACTGGACTTGCATTCGGGAGGACGATGGTTCAATCCCGCGTCCGGCCATCCTGATTTAGGTTTTCCGTGATTTCCCTAAATCACTCCAGGCAAATGCCGGGATGGTTCCTCTCAAAGGGCACGGCCGACTTCCTTCCCCATCCTTCCCTAATCCGATGAGACCGATGACCTCGCCGTCTGGTCTCCTTCCCCCAACAACCCAACCCAACCAACTCGACTAATGTTTGAAGTAGTGCTGGAGGTAACTGACTCCATGAATCCTGCAGGGCGTCCATAAATCCGTAAGAGTACGAGGGACTGTAGATCTCATCTGAACAGCACGTTGCAAGGCGTCCAAAGACATGATCAATAATATTTATGTCTGGGGAGTATGGCGGCCAGTGGAAGTGTTAAGACTTAGAAGAGTGTTCTTGGAGCCACTTTGTAGCAACTCTGCACGTGTGGGGTGTCGCTTTGTCCTGCTGGAATTGACCAAGCCCGTCGGAATGCAGAATGGACATGAATCGATGCAGATGATTACACAGGATGCTTACGTTGGTGTCACCTGTCAGACTCGTATCTAGACGTATCAGGGGTCCCATATCACTCCAACTGCACACGGCCCACACCAGTACAGATCCTCCACCAGCTTGAACAGTCCCCTGCTGACATGCAGGGTTCATGGATTAATGAGGTTGTCTCCATACCCGTACATGTCCATCCGCTCATCCGACCAAGCAACATGTTTCCAGTGATCAAAATCCAATGTCGGTGTTGAAGGGCGAGGCGTAAAGCTTTGTGTCGTGCAGTCACCGAGCCTACACGAGTGGGCCGTCGGCTCTGAAAGCCCATATCGATGACGCTTCGTTGAATGGTTCGCACGCTGACATTTGTTGATGGCCCAGCACTAAAATCTGCAGCAGTTTGTGGAAGGATTGCACGTCTGTTCTTGCAAGATTTTTTTCCGTTTGCAGCGATGTCGGAGGTTTGATGTTTTACCGGATTCCTGATATTTCACGGTTCACTTGTGAATTAGTCGTACAGGAAAATCTCCACTTCATCGCTACCTGGGAGATGCTGTGCCCCATTCCTCGTGCGCCGACTGTAACACCACGTTCAAACTCACTTAAATCTTGATAACCTGCCATTGTAGCAGCAGTAACCGATCTAACAACTGCGCCAGACACTTGTTGTCTTACATAGCCTTTGCCGACCGCAGCGCAATATTCTGCGTGTTTACATATCTGTGTATTTGAATTCGCATACCTATAACAGTTTCTTTGGCGCCTCAGTGTATATTCCCACTTTTTGTAAGCATGGCGCTCTCTCATAACCTCACTTCCACCGTTCGGTACTGTGACAACATACGCAGAATTTGCGCCGATATGTAAACGCAAACGACCACTCCTGACAAGGGAAGCTCAGTACAGGAACAACACCCTAGGGGCGCTGTTGTAGATTCACTTGCCACCAGTAGTCGATTGAGACAAGAAAACCGCTCGCCAAAAGAGGCGATTCATAGATATCGGCTTAGAGACAAATTCCTGCTGATTCGGAAGTCAGTGCGTTCCCAGCAATGTCCGCATTCCAGAGTGAGGAGGTCAACGCTGCAGGCATGTGCTGCTGGAAACGTCTCCTCAGATACTCAGCAGTACATTCCATATATTTTGTCACGCACGACCCAACAGCTGTCGTTGACAGTTCTTCCCTAACGACGCTACGTCGTACGAAGAACTTGAAAGTCTACTGCCCTCACCCCAGACACCCCACACTTCTTGGCATAGCCACAACATTCGGATAAATTCCAATAAAGTCTTCGTTTACCCAGTATTGTACGAAGCATAGCTAGGAAATAAGGACTAGTGTTCTCTGCCTCGTGATGACTGGGTGTTGTGTGATGTCCTTATGTTAGTTAGGTTTAAGTAGTTCTAAGTTCTAGGGGACTGATGACCATAGATGTTAAGTCCCATAGTGCTCAGAGCCATTTGAACCATTTTAAGGACTAGTGGCTAGAAAACGTAACTGTAGTGGTCATCTTGTTCTTCCAAAGCATGACACACCCACCTTCCAATCGCAAACATCCTAAATTCCTTCTCCTCTCCTTGCTTACTGTTTGTGTAATAACGTGTTACGATGACTCCAGATGTAAAAGTCCCATCTCGTGTGCACTACCCTAAGCTATTCGTTTAGTCAATGGTTTCTGTACACCAATGTGGAGTCTAAACAATAATCCATGCGTGTGCATCACACAGTTACTGTTAATACAAACGAATTCTGCCACATTGGAAGCAAAATAACACGAAGCAAGGAGGACATAAAAAGCAAACTAACACAGACAGAGAGTTCCTTGCCAAAAGAAGTCTATTAGTATCAAACATCGGCCTTCGTTTGAGGAAAAATAGTCTCAGCAGACTGTGGAAAACATTGACAAGATGAAGGGCCAGAACGACGACACGGCAGGGAATAGTTTCCATGGTGCTAGAGGGAGTTGTACAGTGTAAAAACCGTAGAGGAAGAAAGAGGTTGGAACACATGCAATTAATAATTGAGTTAAGGAGGCTGACACTAGAGGGATCCGTAGCGGGCCGAATCAGTCCCGTCAGATGACTGATAACTCAAAGTTGCACAGGAAGTTCATAGTAACTGTGTATCCGGACCAAACAGTTGTGTTTATGACGAGCTTTTATGAGCCAGGAACGCACGCCCATAAACATCTCATGATGATGGTGGTGATGACAAAATTCTTTGGGCACAAGTCAACGAGTTCTTAGCATCCACAATTAAGTCTGATGAGTCTATTGTGGTTAATATGAGTAAAAGTGTTAAAGAAATTGCAAGATAAATATGATATTTCGTAAAAATTCGTTTGTAAAAAAATACACACACACACACACACACACACACACACACACACACACACACACACACACACCAGGTGCCAGTTATTTAAAAAGAACACAAAAAGAAAAGGGCAACTTGAAAAAGGAAGTTTAAAAAACTACAGTAAATAATATGAATCGGCAACCACTCTACAACACATTAAAATTGGAGAACGTAGTTTTTGTTGGAGACTGGATAACTGATAGAGTTTTAAAATCCGCACCTCACTGATCTCGGGATCAGCTGAAATAGAGGCCAAGTCACCACTTAAATTTGCTGAAATTTACTGCCAAGCACTTGCCAAGCTGGGATGTGCCTTTCAGAGCAGCCGATGTGGAAAGATGATACCAGAACTTATTTTGATTCATAGCTATATACGCCTACACGCTGCCGCCCGCTTTGCCCAGGTGGTTCAGTGCTTTTCCACATTTACAGCCCGCATCTCGTGGTCGTGCAGGAGCGTTCTCGCTTCCCACGCCCGGGTTCGATTCCCGGCGGGGTCAGGGATTTTCTCTGCCTCGTGATGGCTGGGTGTTGTGTGCTGTCCTTAGGTTAGTTAGGTTTAAGTAGTTCTAAGTTCTAGGGGATTGATGACCATAGATGTTAAGTCCCATAGTGCTCAGAGCCATTTGAACCATTTGAACCACATTTACAACTTTCATAACGCAACCTAATGATCAGTATCGCCAAGAATGTGTTGTTTCTCTTAATTTTGGGGACCGTGAAATGTGCACAACTTCTGATTTTGATCTCGCAACCAGTAGATGCGACATCTACCTATATGACATAGCTCAATTCTCAACGTTCTAAACGTAAAAGAAATTTTTAAACATTCGGTTCTAAATAGTTCGTAATCTCATGATGAGGGATACCGTGCAGCTGGTTAAAGGTAGCTTATACTACATCTGGATTGTTCAGAGAATGATGATGTACATGTAAAATGCTAATCATATTTTATAATAAATGTTCTATGTAAATGGTGTTATCGTTTCTGGCGAGTGCGTCCTTAAAATTTGACATGCGTTGCAAAAGGTCATCAAGAAACGAATCTTTCAGATTATTGGCTGCTGCTAGCGAAAATTTCTCAGCACGGACAGGAAAGTAAAGTCCACCATATTTTTCGTGCTCTGACACTCTAAAATCAGTCGTTAAGCACAGGATTTTTGTTTAGCAGAAGAGGGGCATCCTACTTCGGGCTTTCCGTTTCCGTACAGCGGAATGCGGGTGGCCTCTTTCACCTTACCCTTCTACGGTCAACGCACTAATTCTCTGTCGCCAGAATCCTGGGAGTCAACAATAAGGTTAACCTTCGAGCCTTTGTTTTTCAGAGCTAAATGTCTCTATGTCGCGCAAGTTTTACACTACATATACCGCTACGGTAACAGCCAACCTGCTAGATTACACGTAACAGCGATTGAAATTATAGATAAGCAAACGAAGATGAGGTACTGGCGGAAGTAAACCAGTGATGGCGGGTCTTGAGTCATGTTTGGATAGTTCAGTCGGTAGAGCACTTTCTCGCGGAAAGCAAAGGTCCCGGGTTAGAATCCCAGTTTGGCACACAGTTTTACTCCAACAGGAAGTTCCAAATCAGCGCGCACGGCGCTGCAGATTGAAAATTCATTCTGGAAACAGAGATTGTTTTTCGGTATTATCACACCTGTTGACAACAGCTCTTGCGGCGAGTGTATCATGTCTAACATACCTAGGAAACATCATACGTTGGGAAGACGGGACGACTTATAAAGAACAGGATGTAAAAACGTAAGAGGAAATGCAAACAGTGAACAAAAAAAAATTAAAGCTGCCCTCTGCCAGAACGTTGGTACTACCGCACCTCTTTTAATAAATTTGTTATAGGGGCCTACATTCTAACGTGTACCCCAAACCGAAGTAGAAATTGGTACTTTAGGCATTAGCAGAGCATCAGAAGTGAAAGAGGATATAAGTGAAAATAAATTTCTAGGAGTGATTCAGAATTAAACCTCGAACATTTAAATTTGTAATGTGACACTCATTTCGCCATCGATCCTATACGAAAAATCTCTCCGTAGTCGAACGTCAGCAAGTCTTACAGGGCTATTACAAATGATTGAAGCGATTTCATAAATTCACTGTAGCTCCATTCATTGACATATGGTCACGACACACTACAGATACGTAGAAAAACTCATAAATTTTTGTTCGGCTGAAGCCGCACTTCAAGTTTCTGCCGCCAGAGCGCTCGAGAGCGCAGTGAGACAAAATGGCGACAGGAGCCGAGAAAGCGTATGTCGTGCTTGAAATGCACTCACATCAGTCAGTCATAACAGTGCAACGACACTTCAGGACGAAGTTCAACAAAGATCCACCAACTGCTAACTCCATTCGGCGATGGCATGCGCAGTTTAAAGCTTCTGGATGCCTCTGTAAGGGGAAATCGACGGGTCGGCCTGCAGTGAGCGAAGAAACGGTTGAACGCGTGCGGACAAGTTTCACGCGTAGCCCGCGGAAGTCGACGAATAAAGCAAGCAGGGAGCTAAACGTACCACAGCCGACGGTTTGGAAAATCTTACGGAAAAGGCTAAAGCAGAAGCCTTACCGTTTACAATTGCTACAAGCCCTGACACCCAATGACAAAGTCAAACGCTTTGAATTTTCGGCGCGGTTGCAACAGCTCATGGAAGAGGATGCGTTCAGTGCGAAACTTGTTTTCAGTGATGAAGCAACATTTTTTCTAAATGGTGAAGTGAATAGACACAGTGTGCGAATCTGGGCGGTAAGGAACCCTCACGCATTCGTGCACCAAATTCGCAATTCACCAAAAGTTAACGTGTTTTGTGCAATCTCACGGTTTAAAGTTTACGGCCCCTTTTTCTTTTGCTAAAAAAACGTTACAGGACACGTGTATGTGGACATGCTGGAAAATTGGCTCATGCCACAACTGGAGACCGACAGCGCCGACTTCATCTTTCAACAGGATGGTGCTCCACTGCACTTCCATCATGATGTTCGGCATTTCTTAAACAGGAGATTGGAAAACCGATGGATCGCTCGTGGTGGAGATCACGATCAGCAATTCATGTCATGGCCTCCACGCTCTCCTGGCTTAACCACATGCGATTTCTTTCTGTGGGGTTATTTGAAAGATTCAGTGTTTAAACCTCCTCTACCAAGAAACGTGCCAGAACTGCGAGCTCACATCAACGATGCTTTCGAACTCATTGATGGGGACATGCTGCGCCGAGTGTGGGAGGAACTTGATTATCGGCTTGATGTCTGCCGAATCACTAAAGGGGCACATATCATTTGTGAATGCCTAAAAAAACTTTTTGAGTTTTTGTATGTGTGTGTGTGTGCAAAGCATTGTGAAAATATCTCAAATAATAAAGTTATTGTAGAGCTGTGAAATCGCTTCAATCATTTGTAATAACCCTGTATGTAGTGGTGACGACGCAACTCACGTTAATTACACGCGTCCTCTGGCTGAAGCCCGGAATTATCGTACTCGTTTATAGAGGTTATTGAGATTCATGAGGATGTCAACAACCTTAATAGGAAGAAAGATAGCCTTAGAATAAACTGTACGTGGGTGCCACCATTACGTCAGACGGCTGCTCCATGTCAACCAACAGCGAGCCTAGTGGAAAACAACACCCGTTAAATGTGTTTCAAAATGAACAAATGTTACTTCACCGTATTTATAGAAACTGTTAAACTGAGCCTAAAAGCTAGAGGCCAAATAAAGAAAGAATACCTGTGTGCAATATCAGCCTCGCTGTACTAACGAGGAGAACACGGCGTGAGCCATCGCCCAATTTCCCAGAAACTTAGCTCAGTGGAAGAGAGGCCAAAATATGCGAACACATGTCTCGGCTTATCCGTCGATACTCAACCGTTTCTGTGAAAACGAAGGTCTAAGTTTCCACCGTAATCTAGATGCGTTTTAGCACGTGATAAGTTGAACCGAAGTGATGACACAGCGGATAGCATCGCGGCTGCACACTTTAGCAAAAATGGTTCAAATGGCTCTGAGCACTATGGGACCCAACATCTCAGGTCATCTGTCCCCTAGAACTTAGAACTACTTAAACCTAACTAACCTAAGGACATCACACACATCCATGCCCGAGCCAGCATTCGAACCTGCGACCGTAGCGGTCTCGCGGTTCCAGACTGTAGCGCCTAGAACCGCACGGCCACTCCGGACGGCACACTTTAGCACCCCGTCTACAAAACACAATTATTGTTTTTATTGTTTCTTTCGTTTATCTGCCAGTGTCCTAGAAGATTACTAAATGAATGATTCTTATTAACTTAGAGGATACATGGCGTTACATTAACTGTAACATTACAACTGCGCCTCACAATAAGTGTCAAACATTATTCTATAATACATACGTGTGTATCTTATTTTCAATATTTTAAATTGTCGTATTCTTATATTTCATACTTATATCAAATCTTGTGCTATTTCTTAAGTTTATTCTTCAGGAAATCTGGTGCATTCCTTTGGATGTTACCGAAGGTAGAATCATTCGAAGCATAGAAATTCCGAACACCATGAGCATCGCGAGAAGGCAGGTTTACCACAGTGACAAGTCTTGAGAAGAATCTCACTCGGCAAAGAAACGTCCTTAACATTGCTGAAGTTTTCAGGTGTTGGCTATAACTTTACAGCAAATTGCGAATAACGGATTGTTTTTGCAAATGTAAATTCGTTTGTAAAATACGCGCAACATAACTGCCATGCGGTTCGTTCTACACGACAATTCTCGACCGCACTCTGCAGGGACAACGAAGATGCTCCTGCAGCGTCTTCCATGGGAAGTGTTTGATCACCCACAATGCAGCCCGTAATTGGCTAGGCCGCGGTGGTCTAGCGGTTCTAGGCGCTCAGTCCGGAGCCGCGCGACTGCTACGGTCGCAGGTTCGAACCCTGCCTCGGGCATGGATGTGTGTGATGTCCTTAGGTTAGGTAGGTTTAAGTAGTTCTAAGTTCTAGGGGACTGATGACCATAGATGTTAAGTCCCATAGTGCTCTGAGCCATTTGAACCGTAATTGGCTACCCCTCAGCTTCATCTCCACTCAATGAACCGCTGGCTATGAAGACAACATTTTGACACAATGAGCTGCAGTCCAGAGTAGAAAATCGTCGAAAAGCACTGGCGGCTGTCTTCTATCGCGAGGAAATTGAAAAGTTGGTACAACGCTACGACAAATGCTTAAGTCTGAGCTGCGACTGTGTAGAGAAGTAGCTGGAGGGTGTAGCTAACCGTTGCAAACGAAACAGTTTTGACTTTCACTGTGGTTTACATTTCCCGACCTATCGTTCCTTACTTTCCGAATAGCCCTCGCAGGTAACTGCATCATCAACAGAAAGTCTGAGGTTACTATGAACATCATCTGCCAGGTCGCTGGTCGACAGCAAGGACAGTAGCATCGCCAAGGTAGTTCTCCAGCTTATGGTAAAGCTCGTCACAGATAAAAGGTGGTGGTTAGGCTAACTCGCACTATGTAACTAGCCAGTGACTGATTTCCGGCGAGCAACAGAAGCTGGAAACAGAAAAGCAGAACGGAGCTGAACTTGCGGTGTTTGAAAGAGCTGATAGGTTAAAAAATCGATTTTTGGACGCTTTCCAGATATAGTTTATATGTTTCCTGTGTATTTTACAAGGTTTCTGGGGATCTGTAGAATAAAATAAGTCGAACTTTGGTAACATGACACTTCCTATGGAAAACAACTGTCAGGGCCATCCTGGGTTGTTCTTCGCCTTATTTGACAAGCTTTCCATGTGACGCCCGGATACATGTGATGTAACATTGTACCCCGTCTTGGTTAGCTCACACTTAAAGCAAGCTTCGTCAGAGAGCCAGTGGTCTTAGCAGTTTGAGTATTCGTCCCCAAACGCCAAAAAGCGCTGTGTTTTCCACTACCCAGTCTAACATTACAGTTTTTTTTTACCTTTTACCGATAAGTGTAAACGATAGTAACTATTAACTAGAAGTTTCCTCTAACTAAAACTGTATAAATTTTATGCTTCTGGATGCGCTGTTATATTTGAGAGTCAGCAGTTGAAGAGACAGCCAGCGTGTTTAAACTATCCCCTGCCTATGTGAAATAGGTAGCAAAGTATCTAATTGATCTTCATCGATGCCTCTATCATCTTCCTTATCAAATCCAGTATTTGCAAGCGCCAGACCTTCTACTCAGACAAATGCGTGACGATCCGCCTGTAATGTTAGTGCCAGACTTCCGTTAAAGACCCCACCATTAAACCAGCAGACCGTTGGCAGACGTGTGTTTGAATGATATTTCCGCCATTTCATTGTGCAACTTCTTTATTTTATATAACTATCATGATTTCTGCCTTAAGCCATTATCAAGTACAAAATTACTGGGTATATTATTAGACTTTAAGTGAAGTTATCGTCAAGATATCTTGAACTAGGCGTCACAGCGTGTAGGTAAGTATAAAATCAACGATATGTGTGGCAGACAAGTAGGGAACATGTTTTCCAGGATAAAACAATTGGGCGACAGAGTAAACGTCAATACAGTAGTTGTACGTGGAGTGAACACGGTCTGAAAGTATACTATGGAAGTTATTGGTTGGCTAATGCGCCTTTTCTCCCCTTCCTTTCCATTCTGCTCTAATTCACTCATGCTAACACTTGATAGATATCTTATTTCCATTTCCTGTTAAATACTGGTGTTCTCTGCACGTTGGATTACGTAAATTATACAATCCTGGAAATGGAAAAAAGAACACATTGACACCGGTGTGTCAGACCCACCATACTTGCTCCGGACACTGCGAGAGGGCTGTACAAGCAATGATCACACGCACGGCACAGCGGACACACCAGGAACCGCGGTGTTGGCCGTCGAATGGCGCTAGCTGCGCAGCATTTGTGCACCGCCGCCGTCAGTGTCAGCCAGTTTGCCGTGGCATACGGAGCTCCATCGCAGTCTTTAACACTGGTAGCATGCCGCGACAGCGTGGACGTGAACCGTATGTGCAGTTGACGGACTTTGAGCGAGGGCGTATAGTGGGCATGCGGGAGGCCGGGTGGACGTACCGCCGAATTGCTCAACACGTGGGGCGTGAGGTCTCCACAGTACATCGATGTTGTCGCCCGTGGTCGGCGGAAGGTGCACGTGCCCGTCGACCTGGGACCGGACCGCAGCGACGCACGGATGCACGCCAAGACCGTAGGATCCTACGCAGTGCCGTAGGGGACCGCACCGCCACTTCCCAGCAAATTAGGGACACTGTTGCTCCTGGGGTATCGGCGAGGACCATTCGCAACCGTCTCCATGAAGCTGGGCTACGGTCCCGCACACCGTTAGGCCGTCTTCCGCTCACGCCCCAACATCGTGCAGCCCGCCTCCAGTGGTGTCGCGATAGGCGTGAATGGAGGGACGAATGGAGACGTGTCGTCTTCAGCGATGAGAGTCGCTTCTGCCTTGGTGCCAATGATGGTCGTATGCGTGTTTGGCGCCGTGCAGGTGAGCGCCACAATCAGGACTGCATACGACCGAGGCACACAGGGCCAACACCCAGCATCATGGTGTGGGGAGCGATCTCCTACACTGGCCGTACACCACTGGTGATCGTCGAGGGGACACTGAATAGTGCACGGTACATCCAAACCGTCATCGAACCCATCGTTCTACCATTCCTAGACCGGCAAGGGAACTTGCTGTTCCAACAGGACAATGCACGTCCGCATGTATCCCGTGCCACCCAACGTGCTCTAGAAGGTGTAAGTCAACTACCCTGGCCAGCAAGATCTCCGGATCTGTCCCCCATTGAGCATGTTTGGGACTGGATGAAGCGTCGTCTCACGCGGTCTGCACGTCCAGCACGAACGCTGGTCCAACTGAGGCGCCAGGTGGAAATGGCATGGCAAGCCGTTCCACAGGACTACATCCAGCGTCTCTACGATCGTCTCCATGGGAGAATAGCAGCCTGCATTGCTGCGAAAGGTGATTATACACTGTACTAGTGCCGACATTGTGCATGCTCTGTTGCCTGTGTCTATGTGCCTGTGGTTCTGTCAGTGTGATCATGTGATGTATCTGACCCCAGGAATGTGTCAATAAAGTTTCCCCTTCCTGGGACAATGAATTCACGGCGTTCTTATTTCAATTTCCAGGAGTGTAATATATATATATAATCAACTGATGCATCTTTCCAGAGACAGCCCGTAAGTAAGATGGACATGTAATAGACAGTTTGAAGAATAACTGGTTCGGCTCACGGAACCTCAACCGCACCGGGCCGTGGCAGATGGACATAATGATGTCTTGTATCGCCATTTAGGCTGTCTTGTAAACTCAAACTGTGGAACTAATCGCTCAATTAACTCAACAATTTTTCCTTGCTCCGAAGTATAACTATGGCCGAGATTGATCTTAATGAAGTCGCTTTAGCACTGGCATCTAGCTGCGCCTTAAGTAGTCTTCGCACAGGAAAAGGCCGGTTCTTCCACGTTACGTTATATATTAACTCTGATACACAGTAGTATGAGTAGATTTACTGATGAACAGTTGTCCTCTATGCACCTCGTGCGTGGGTTTATTGAGAGCAGAAGAGAGGCGCAACCGGGCTATGCAGAGATGTAGCCGCAGGGGCGGCAAACACATCACAACACTTTCTCGTCTGCAGTTTTTGTAACTCTTCATTTCTAAACTTATCCATGCCGCTGTGTATCACAGCGTAAAACTTACTTTGCTGGAAAATGAAACCCGAGACAGTATCGAGTAATACTCAAAGCAACGGCGAGAGTGTAAAGTAAAGTGGGGCAGTACTACTCTCCACAGGAAGTACCGTGAGTGAATGGAAAAAGTGAGTTTCTAAACAATACACACAATGCATGCCGTTGACCCCATGTTTTTCAGAATTATTTTAAAGCTGTTGATTGTCAACTCGAACGCGTCTGTATCCTCGAATCACTTCATCAGCACTTCCTCGATTGGCATCAGTGACAGATGTCGTCCGGCGCCCATTGCGCTGTTTTATCTGCAGTGTCTGTTTCTCCGTTACCAAACTTCTGCAGACAACGCTGCTCACCGCCGATGTCCATTCCAGCATCCACATACACTTTCTTCACGGATGATGCTTCAAAAACATTGGTCAAAAAGGAAAAACATGAATTTTTCCAAAATGCTTTTGATGCCTAAGTTCAAGGATAGCGCAAATGCGTACAAATTCATGTTGACTATGTTCAAAGGTAGTGTTGTGTGGAGGACAGTTCAGGCTATTCTATCGCTTGCGCCTTTGTCCCGCATTGCGCGCGGCGTTGGCGTGGTTAAATCGCATTTGGCATGTTAGTGTGAAGGGGTGGCCGGATGCCCTTCCTGCCGCCACACCGTACCCCCCCGGGACGGAATCAGTGTACCACATCTGTCTGCGCCTAGTGGAAATCGTGGAAAAGTGCGGATGTGTTGCAAATGTCTGTGAGTCGTGCAACTGAGGCGGGACGTGGGGACCAGCCCGGTATTCACCTAGAGGGATGTGGAAAACCGCCTAAAAATCACATCCAGGCTGGCCGGCACAGCGGCCCTCGTCGTTAATCCGGCGGGCGGATTCGATCCGGGGCCGTCGCGCCTACCCGAGTCCAGGAAGCAGCGCATTAGCTCTCTCGGCTAACCTGGCGGGTCCGCACAGTTTCAGGCTATGATCTGTACTAACTCCACAGATGTATGCTCATTATTAAATATTTGTGACGCAAGAGGCATTAGTTTTTTATCCATCCTCGTTCATTGTTTGATCAAAGATATTCGGGCATCTATTAGAGTACATTAATATGGGGTGTCTCCACCCTTCGCCTTTACGACGCCTTAAACTCCACTGGGGGCACTTTCAGTGATGTGTCTGAATGTCTATAGAAGAGTCCCAGCCTTTTATTCCTCAAGAGCCGTAACCAGGCAGGGAAGTAGTGTTGGACACTGAGGTATGGAGCGAAGTCGACTAATCCCAGAGCAACCAATGCTACAAGTAGGACATCCACAGCTAAAATAACTATACATTCAGAAAGGAACACACAAACAAATTAAAATACAGGATGTATCAAAAAGAATCATCCGATTAAGCACGTCTATATTTCTGAAACTAATATACATACACAATGATTTTGTTTTTTTTATGAACGAGAATCTCAAAAAAAAATTTCATATCTTTTCATAGGTGCCCAGTACGCCCTCTTAAGATGCACGGCATATGCCAATAGAGTATTCAAATTGTTCCCATATTACAGCGAGCATGTTGTTGGTAATGGAGCCACATAAACAGAGTGTTTCATAAACCCCCACAAGTAATAATCACATGCAGTCAGGTCCGGTGAAATGTAAGACTGAATAATTTGGTCCAGTGCGACCCAACCATCGTTTAGCAAGTCTGTAGTTTAAAAATTCCCGCACTTCCAAATGCCAGTGTTTTGGTGCCCCATCCTGTTGGTAAATGAAAGCTTTCGAATCAGTCTCAAACTGTGGAAAACGGAAGTTCTCTAGCATATCGAGGCAAGTGCTTTCTGTAACAGTGCTGTCGGCAAAGAAAAATATAACAAACACCTTTTTCCATCAAACTGCAAAAAACACATTAAACTTTGGAGAGTCCCTCTCATATTGTACAGCTTCATGTGGTTGCTCTGTACCCCATATTCTCACGTTATGATGGTTCACCATTCTATTTGAATGGAAAGTTGCCTCGTCACTGAACACTAAGTGCGGAAGAAAACTATCATCCTCCAACTTGCCGAGAACGAAATTACAGAACTCCACACGTCGTTGTTTTCACCTTCAGGAAGGGCTAGCAGTAGCTGAACTTTGTGTGGTTTCATGCGTAATCCGTCGACGCAACACACGCCAGACGGACATAGGGGTGTGTGCTGAGCTGTCGAGCTGCACAGAGAACGGATTTCTGCGGATTCCTTGTGAAACCATGGCGGCTGCGTTCGATGTGTGTGTCAGACACTCGGGGACGGCCCAGCGATTTGCCTTCACGCAAACAACCCGTTTCTCGGAATTGTTCACGCCAACGTCTAATGCTCTGTGCTGCAGGAGGATCCACGCCATACCTGAACAGCAACGAGGGCTGTTCGGAAAGTAAGGTCCGATCGATCGCGAAATGAAAACAACAGTGAAAATCAAAAATTTTTTATTCGCAACAGCTAGCCACACCTTGCAACTACCTCTCCAAATAGTCGGCTCTCCGACTTAGAAATTTTTC
Organism: Schistocerca serialis cubense; assembly: GCF_023864345.2. Classification (NCBI taxonomy): domain Eukaryota; kingdom Metazoa; phylum Arthropoda; class Insecta; order Orthoptera; family Acrididae; genus Schistocerca; species Schistocerca serialis. The sequence continues at coordinate 616,637,768 of NC_064645.1, forward strand.
GTAGCGTTGTATAAACTTCTCAGTACCTTTCCGCAAATTCTCTGCTCTGGTCTGCCTTTCGTTGTTTGTGCCAAAATGTCTTCGTAGCCAGAGGTCCATGTGAGTAGAGACGAACAACGGAGGCAGCCAATTAAGCGCTGTATTGTGGGTGATCAAACACTTCCCACGCTGCAGGAGCGTCTTCATTGCCCTGCAGAATGCGGCTGAAAATTGTCTTGAAGAAACAAACGCATAACACTTACGTTATGTGGGTTGCATAGCTTCAGGCGAAATCTCTCACCAGATCCACATACTTGGCGGGAGACACTGTCGTTTTAGGCATTTCTTCGTGATCACTTTGCACTCTGAACTGAAAAGAGCGACATGGAGCGATCGACAGGGGCACTAAAGACACTGCCCAACACATCTGTGCAAAGTTCCATCGGATTGCACAGTGGTTTCCATTTCGCTCCCAATCAGACCTTACTTTCCGAATACACCTCTTACTACTGACCCGCACTGCACAAAGCATAGAACAGTAAACGCTTTCTGTTGCCCTGACACCATATTCATTAGAACTGAAGTGGACACACACTGCTGCTACCTGGCAGGAACCATGTGAAACTGGAGAGTTTGCTCTTTAAAAAAGTTGTTGGTCATGCATATATCTCAAATAACAGAATAGTTAAGATTTTTTTAATCAGATGATTCTCTTTGGTATACATTGTACGTTGAGATGCTGAAATGTTGGTAAAATTAATTGAGAATCCAATTTACTGCGTTAGCTGTTTTGTTGTAGACTGGTACAACCGGTTTCTTACCGTGCAAGTGCAAAAGTCACACATTATCTAAATGGTGTGGAACACACATTAAGCCATTAAGACAACATGAAACATTAGACCTTAAATACACCTGAGGATGTATCTGCTTGGAAAGAAACCTGCTGTACCAGTCTCTGAGCGATTACAATAAAACAGCTAAATCGCCAAACTGGATGTCAATCAATTTTACCAGCAGTTCGACAACTTAAAATATTTTGTCTGTTTGTTCCTTTCAGTATGTATAAACCCGGAAGTCTGAATTGGGTTCGACGCGAAACTCTGACCAGGCCAGTCCATTTCAAGAATGTTGTTGTCCACGAATCATTGCATCACAGATGCTGCTTTATGGCAAGGTGTCCTACTGATACAAACACTCATCGTCTGCTAACTCTTCCACTACTACATGCAATGTTGTAAAACCTGTTCATATCATTTCGCATTCAGCGTTTTATTCAGTGCAATATGTGGAACACACATTAACCCCAACAAACACCTCCATCACCCACTCCGCAACTCACTGTTGGCACTAAACAAATGATGGCAGGTAACGTTCTCCAGGCATTTATCAAACCCTAACACTTCCGTCGGAACGCCACAGTGTATAGCGGGAGTCGTCATTCCAAACCACTCGTTTGGAGCCATCTATTGTCCAGTGACGTCGCTCTTCAATCCACCTCAATCATCGATTACTATTTACTACAGAAATGTGTGGCTTATGAGGGGACTGCTCGACCATTCTATCCTATTCCTTTTAACTTGCTGCGCACAGTTATTATGCTGCATGTATTGCTGGTAGCACTGTGGATCTCACGAGTGATTCCTTCAGCAGCTTTGGTGGGGTATTTTATAGCCATTGTCCGCAATGTTCGACGGTCCCTCTCTGTCAGCACATGACGTCTGCTTGTTCTCGGTTTACCTGTGGTTGTTTCTTTTCGTTTCCGCTTCACGATCACATCACGACAATACGAACCCAACCTAATTACATTTATATGGTAGTTCGTTGACAGCTGTAAGATATTCGAAGAATTTTATTCTACACGCAAGAGCCAAAGAAACTGGCACACCTGCCTAATATCGTGTAGGGCCCACACAACCACGCAGAGGAGCCGCAACACAACGTGGCATGGACACGACCAATGTTTGGTGCAGTGCTGGAGGAAATCGACACCGTGAATCCTGCAGGGCTGTCCGTAAATCCGTAGGAGTACGAGGAGGTGGACATCTCTTCTGAACAGTACGTTGCAAGGCGTCCCAGATATGCTGAATAATGTTCATGTCTGGGGAGCGGAAGAGTTTAAACACAAAAGTGTGTTCCTGGTGTCACCCAGTTGCAATTCTGGACGTGTGGGGTGTGGCGTTGTCCTGCTGCCCAAGTCAGTCGGGATGCACTATGGACATGCATGGACGCAGGTGATCAGACAGGATGCTTACGTACATGTCACCAGTCAGAGTCGTGTCTAGACGTATCAGGGGCTACAAATCACTCCAACTGCTAAACGCCCCACACCATAGCAGAGCGTCCATCAGCCTGAACAGTCCCCTGCTGACATGCAGGGTCCATGGATTCATGAGGTTGTCTCCATACCTGGACACGTCCATGCACTCGTTTGAAACGAGATTCGTCCGATCAGGCAACATGTTTTTTCCAGTCATCAACAGTCCAATGTCGGTGTTGACGGGTCCAGGCGAGGCGTAAAACTTTGTGTCGTGCAGTCATCAATGACGCACGAGTGGGCCTTTGGCTTCGAAAGCCTATATCGATGACGTTTCGTTGGATGGTTCGCACACTAACACTTGTTGATGGCCCAGCACTGAAATCTGCAGCAATTTGCGGAATGGTTGCGCTTCCGTCATATTGAACGATTCTCTTCAGTCGTCGTTGGTCCCCTTCTTGCAGGATCTTTTCCCGGTCGCAGCGACGACGGAGACCCTCTTCTTCACTACCTCGGGGATGCTGTGTGCCATCGCTCGTGCGCCGACTATAACACCACGTTGAAACTCACTTAAGTCTTGGTAACCTGCCATTGTAGCAGCAGTACCCGATCTAAAAACTGCGCCAGACACTTGTTGTTTTTTTATAGGTTTTGAATAGGCGTGCGTATACCTTCCTTGGCGCTTCAGTGTATTAAAGCTCTTTTGAGGATACTGTCAATTTTTCAGTTAGAGAGTTTTATGATTAGTAATATTCTGCATATTTCTGAAACCAGTAATATAACGTGTGGTCTTGGGATGCTTCAGAAGGGTCGCAATGTCCATAATGATTTGTTACTCAGGTGACATCTAACGACTAGTCCACGTTCGAAGTCAGTGAGTTCTGCCGGCCGCTGTGACCGAGCGGTTCTAGGCGCTTCAGTCCGGAACGGCGAGACCGCTACGGTCGCGGGTTCGAATCCTGCCTCGGACATGGATGTTTGCGATGTCCTTAGGTTAGTTAGGTTTAAGTAGTTCTAAATTCTAGGGGACTGATGACCTCAGATGTTAAGTCCCATAGTGCTCAGAGCCACTTGAACCTTTTTTTTCAGTGACTTCTCCTAACCGACCCATTCTGTTATTATTGCTTCTCTTTCAACAACACAATACTCCCTCCTCCTTTCATACTGACGTGTTCCCGTGTCTCGTCACGTGTAGTTCAAATGGCTCTGAGCACTATGGGACTTAACAGCTGAGGTCGTCAGTCCCCTAGAACTTAGATCTACTTAAACGTAACTAACCTAAGGACCTCACACACATCCATGCCCGAGGCAGGATTCGAACCTGCGACCGTAGCGGTCGCGCGGTTCCAGACTGTAGCGCCTAGAACCGCTCGGCCACTCCGGCCGGCCGTCACGTGTAGTGATCAGTTTCGAATTAGATAGGGGCGTCCTGTTACTTTTGACCGGGTACCGGTAGTGTGCATGAACGTGTCGCGAATGTTACGCTTGTTGCTTTCTTTCTGCGTTTAACATGCCGGCTCACGCGGCTATTTCGGCGCACAGTGAAGTCGCCGGTGCTTCCCAGAAGCGCGATGAGGCGCTGTCGTGGGAAGAGCGCAGCCCTCGCGGCCCGCAGCCATGCACAGCGGCGCGGCGCCGCTAGAGCCTTTGTGCTGCTCCGGCCTCCGGTTATGCAACCGGATTCCACGTGGGTGTCGCCGCCCGCCGCGTCGCGAACCTGCTAGGCAGGCGCTCGCCGCGCCGATTAATTACTACGCCCACTGAAAGCTAATACCCCATACTTTGGAGGCGTATGACGCGCACTGACCATTCACCACTTAACAAAACACTGCTGCTGGGTAGAAAGAAGAGAAAATTGCAGTCTCTGACGGCACAGCTGACGAGACACAACGCGAATCAGTAATCTCTTTTCTCGCACGATATCTTTGCTGCACGTGGATAAAGGCCAAAATACAGATTCTACACCGAAGTGCCAAAGAACCTGGTACAGGCATATAGAGATACGTGAACAGGCAGAATATGGCGCTGCGGCCAGCAACGCGTATATAATACAAGTGTCTGGCATAGTTGTGTAACCTCCCCACAAAAATGAATGAACGATATTTACTAAATATAAAGAGAGCCACAAGTGTAACCTCCCCGTAAAAGTATGAAAATGAAAAGAATTGAATAGAACTGCGAATAGTGCCAAATGTTAGCTTCCCACAGTCATAAAACTCAATGATAATAAAAATGTGCAAAAATGTTAAGTCCCCAAAATATTAACGTTAAGATCAACCTGATAAATTTTATAAGGGCAGCATCGCTGACCTTAAGCCCTGTGCAATAATTAATCTGATAAATTGAAGGGCCGCATCGCTGACCTTAGGCCCTGTGCAATAATTAATCTGATAAATTGATTCTGGGAGGAAAAGCATAGGAAATATTGTTTCAATTGGAATGATTCTTTTCTTAAAAAAGATTGCTTTGAAAACAAAATTATTATTGGGGCATTTCTTGAACAAATTAATTACAATTAACAGATGTTATTGGCTGAGCGCAATGCTGCTTCATTGCCTTATTTAACAATATACGTCGTCCCGAACCGTGACCAGAGACCCATGTCGACGCCCGCCGACTCCTCACACACAACTTCTAGCACTGCCTGAGTGCAACTCGCAACTGAACTACATGCTCTCGCGACTCGCTACGTACAACTACTGCACTCACGCGCGGTCAAGCGCAGACTAGCAACGATAAATAACTCTCTGGTCAGAGATTCTGTCATGCCTCGCCATCGCTGGTAATGTTTCAGTTGTTAGACCGGTTACTGCTGCCACACTGGCAGGTTACAAGATTTAAGTGAGTTTGAACGTTGTGCTATAGTCGGCACACGAGCGATGGGACACAGCATCTCCGAGGTAGCGATGAAGTGGGGATCTTCCAGTACTATCATTTGACGAGTGTACCGTGATGGTTTGGATTCTCCTACAGCACAGAGCATTAGACGCTGGCGTGAACAATTCCAAGAAACAGGTTGTGAATCCGGTAAAACATCAGTTTCCGACATCGCTGCGGCTGGAAAAAAAGAACAGGACCAGCGACGATTGAAGAGAATCGTCCAACGTGACAGAAGAACAACCCTTCCGCAAATTGCTGCAGATTTCAGTGCTGGACCATCAGCAAGTGTCAGCGTGCGAACCATTCAACAGAACATCATCGTATGGGCTTTCGGAACCGAAGGCCCACTCGTGCACCCTTCATCACTGGGCACCATCAACTCCGACATTGGACTGATGATGATTGTGCCGCGCGGGAATAGCCGAGCGGTCTGGGCGCTGCAGTCATGGACTGTGCAGCTGGTCGCGGCGGAGGTTCGAGTCCTCCCTCGGGCATGGGTGTGTGTGTTTGTCCTTACGATAATTTATATTAAGTAGTGTGTAAGTTTAGGGACTGGAGACCTTAGCAGTTAAGTCCCATAATATTCACACACATTTGAACAGATGATGACTGTAAACATGTTGCCTGGTCCGATGAGTCTCGTTTCAAATTGTATCGAGCGGATTGACGTGTACGGGTATGGAGACAACCTCTCGAATCCGCGGACCGTGCATGTCAGCAGGGGACTCTTCAAGATGGTGGAGGATTTGTAATGGTGTCGGGCTCGTGCAGTTGGAGTGATGTGGGACCCCCTGATACGTCTAGATACAACTCTGATAGGTGACACGTACGTAAGCATCCTGTGTGATCATCTGCAGCCATTCAAGTCCATTATGCATTTCGATGGACTTGCGCAATTCCAGCAGGACAATGCGACGCCCCATAGTCCAGAATTGCTACAGAGTCGCCCCAGAAACATTCTTCTGAGTTTAAACTCTTCCGCTGGCCACCAAACTCCCCAAACATGAACATTATTTGAGCATGTCAGGGATGCCTTCCAACGTGCGGTTCAGAAGTGATCTCCACCCCTTGTACTCTTACGGATTTATGGACAGCCCTGCAGGATTCATTGTGTCAATTCCTTCCAGCACTAATTCAGACATTAGTCTAGTCAATGCCACGACAACGTGCTGCCGCCCTGCTATTGAACATAATGCCTCCTGGGTATCCGCGAGCGTTAACGAGTCGTACCAGTCCCGGGTCGAATCCCCTGTTGTCCAACAGATTCCATTCACTGCGGGTGCCATCTCGCGTCCACCTCCTGGTATACCCCAAATCGCCAGCTGCCAGCCACTGGCTCTCGTCTCCCCAGGCGCACACTCCAAGACTGCGACTTCGCTGCACGCCGACGAATCAGGAAACAACCACTCTCGGCCAGACACGACGGGCGGTGCGAGCTTCATGCATCCGGTGCTGCACTCCATGTGTTGACATTTCACGGCCCCGGCGCTGGCTTCAACTTCCGACTGGTCCTGTGTCAGCACGGGGAAAGGGGGTTGAAACTCGTGCAGGGACTTCCGGTAACATGACACTGGTTCGCTGCCAGGGCACTGGGAGCGCTGCAAGTTGATCAGTCCATCAACTCACTTTCTTGTTGGGGGATTTATTCAATACTTGTTTCGGCTTAGTTCGTTTCATAGCATTGTGTTCCTCATTACGACTTCGTCTGTGTTTCTTGTACTCTTTGAATATCGTTGTGAATGTGTTTCTCGTATTGTGCTTGGTTTTTGCTCATATTCGTGATATTGGGTGCGATAAATGATTCCACATTTGTTTTTGTTTCATATAAACATTTGTTCCTGCCTACGAATCAGTGTGTGGACTGCTAGATTTGAACGTGTTGTAATTACGAGCATATTGCTCGTATTCTACTTTATTTTGGTTGACGTCCGTTTTTCATACTTTCTCGTATTTGGAGACCTTCAAGTTACCGTTATTGACAGAATTGGTATTCAACTTTATTACATTTTGTCACGGAATGAGTATGTAATTCTGTTTCCAATGATGTTGCTTCTTGCTACTGAGTGTCATGCACTTCCTAGTAGTTTGCAGAGTATGGCTGTATTCTTAGTGACTAGAGCGAACTTCCTCGCAAATGCTAGTAATAGTACACGGTAGTTACGCAAATGTGTTCACACATTGTTAACAAATACAACAGACAATACATTGTAGGAGAAATCAATGTACTAGAATCATCTTTCGATTCCAGCGAAAATTTCGGAGTCCATTAAATGCAATAAGCTACGAAAAAGGGATGCATATAAAATTAAGCGGAATACGAGCAATACGCTTACAATGCATTTAAATCGAACAGTTCACAAACGCATTCGTCAAACGCAGAACGGCATCTGACGAAACCAGCTTTGTTTTATATCAAACAAAAACAAATATGGAATCATTTATCCCACTCAATGTTACAGATGCGAGCAAAAATCAAGCAGAATACGAGCAACATATTCAAAGACTGAAATCCACACAGAAGTCGTACAAAGCAACATAATGCTATGAAACCAGTTTCTGTTTCGTATCAGACGATTTTTCTTAGGTTTTTAGATGTGCCACAGTAAAAATATTTCCACTTGATAATGGCAGCTCGGTCAAAATAGCAATTTCTTCCACAGATTCGGATAAGTTTTGTTTCTTTCTTGGTCAACATTTGTAAAACTCTGATTACTCTCTCTCAAACCCCACCCTGGGTGAGAGGGAGAGTTTTAATTTTAGCGAATCAAAATTTACGAACTAAATAAGTATTTTTTATTTATCCGTAACCGTTTTCCAAGCAAAAATGAGAACATGGAGTTTCTTGAATTACAGCGCCAACTATCAAAAATCAACGCAAATGTATAAGACAAAATGTACGCAAGTTTTTATTTAGAATCTGATTCTGAAATAAAAAATGGGGGTTCCCATTTGAAATTTTAAAATTGCCTCCCACCCCTCCCCCAGGGGGCTGGGCGGTGAGCTAATTTTAGCACCAGCACATGTCCTCTTCAAAAATAATCAACTCTGGGTTCTACACATTTTTTCATGTGAAGCGCATTTTTCGAGTTATTCTGGTTTGTCCGCTTAAAATTTACACCCTGTATACACTGACGTGTGTTAATACACACTGAAGAAATTGTACTGCAATTGGAAATGAAACTTCGCAATTACACTCACGATTGTAATCAACAAGGTTATATAATGAAGATGCTAACTGCAGATAATCAAGTTTCAATCACGAACAATGAAGAGAGCTGCCTATGAACTACCCAAAATATGCATAAACAACATGTCTATAACAATGCAAAAAATAAAAGCCTTGGCTTTCTGTGGACTAAGGACGAAAGTAGTAATACAAAATAAATTAAGTAGACAGACTAAAATATTTAGCGACCATGCTAACGTACAGAGGAGACTTCGATCGAAAAACAAAATCGAGGTCAGTTACCTCAATGGTGCCGATGAGGAGATCTATCCAAAATGAGATAAGAATATAAAATTATATTAAATTTCATAAATTATTATCCGTACCAGGATAGCTGAATGGGAATGAATCCTTGCATAGGGCGTTGATCGTATACTGTAAACATTGTTTAAGAAGGGATTTTTCGATATTGCACCCCTGAGGTGGTGAAATAGGGAATGGAAGGACTTTTCGAAAATGTGTCGCTATTCAGGTAATTTTGAAGCTAGACGTACGAAAACTGGTATTTGGTTTCTCGGTCTGAAGTAAAGAAATATGTGTTTCAGCGTTTTTGCATGTTTACCTAGCATGGTGGTCAAATAGTGAGTGAAAGTTTTTTTGTAAATAAATCATTTTTAAGGGACTACTAAAGTATTTTTAAAGCAACATCTACAAAAATTTGACTCCTTGGTTACAAATTAAAGAATAGGTTTTACAACGTTTTTCGAAATTCAGTCCCTATGGGAATGAAAGAGGAGACTACATTTTTTATTAAACATTTCATTCTCAGACGCATTTTTTGATCAACTTATATGAAAATTAGAATGTGGTTTCTCGGTTAAAAATAAAAAATCCGTGTTTCATTGTTTTTTGGAAATTCAACCCATATGGGGGTGAAATAGGAGACGAAAATTTTTAAGAAACTACTTCATATTACTTAACTTCTCGACTGGAAAGAAATATGTATTAGGGCGTGAAAGTCTCTACGGAAATATCACCACAAGAATTCAAAAGGCATAATTAACAAAAACATTGGACTCCAATTACCAAAACCGCTTTTTTCGTCAGAAGTACTTCTGAAAAATACCATCCTTCTATGGCCTTAATTAGCGTGAAAATTTTAGCAGGTGTCCCAATTTGTGAACGAAGTCAGCGCAGAGCAGAGCAATCCACACGAGCGAAGCAGAGGGCGCTAAGCTGGTATTTGATATAAAGGAAACGGTAGAAGAAAACATGAAAAAATGGATAACCTATGTGTTGCGGATTGTCGAGTCCAGATTACAATTACATTTTTGGTTTCGCAAGATAAAATATGTGTTGAAAGACCAGCGAAAGATGGAAGGACCAAACGTAGGTGCAAAAGGCCGAGCAAGACCTAACACATCGCTGAAGCAGAAGATTATGATTCCCTTCAGGAGAAATATGGTTCGTTGTAGCAATGCAAGTGCTTGGCAGAAGATTAAGAGAGAATAGAAAATAGCAAATTAATGCTAAAGCGTTACGAGCAGCTTTCAGTCAATCGCTTTAGCCGGTGCTCTAACGTCGCTGCTAGACGGATGGCGCACTCTCTAAGTATTCATGAGGGTCGTAAAACTTTGACCCTCTATTTTTCGGAAACGCTTAAGAAGCTCATCGTACTAAAGCAGCGTTTGTTACACTTAAGTAATGCGCTACAACCGTGCGAAATAGGAGCAAAATCTGTTGACCCTTTGGTTGTACGGTTCCCTTCTGAGAGAGAGGTGTTTAAAATGGATAACGCAGTAAGCTGAAGCGACAGAAAGCTATCGTCTCAGACCTCGGTGACTCACTACAGTGAAGCCAAAACAAATCCTAGACTCAGAGCGTGTCTGTTGCTTAAAGAGAGTAACAGTTTACACTTTAGCTGGGCGGTGAGCTCACCGCTGGTTGGCAATACTCTCTGGCGCCTGCCTGGCGATGTACACGTACGTACAGGCCTCTACTGTCTCACGTTCGTCGGTGTCAGGTGACATCACGTAGCCTGCAGAAAGACTCGCTGTGTTGCCTCACCACAGGATTGGCAGTATTTCCGATACGCGCACACACAGGCCCTGGAAGACTGCCGACGCGGGACGAGCAGACGATGCCACCCGGGTTACAGGAGACACCCAGAGTTATGCGGTGCGGTGCAAGAGAGATTACACTCCTGCTTCCGTTTTTAATGCGACATTTTATCTGAGCACCACAACTATGAAGCTGTTTTTACGGATGGGTCGAAACAGGGGGATTCTGTTGGTTGCTCTCTTGTTTTCCCGAATCATGTTCTCAAGGTTCGATTGCCTCAAGCGTTTACTGTCTTTGATGCAGAATTGTCTGCGATCTTGCGGGCACTGGAGCAAATGAGACGGTCTTCCAGTGCTAAAATTCTAGTCTGTTCTGATTCACTAAGTGCTCTTCACTCGTTGAAACTTTTCTACCCAGCAGCTAAAGTAGTCCAGACCATCCAGGATGCCTTCCTCCAACTACAACGACTGGGAAAGGAGGTGCCTTTTTTGCTGGGTACCGGGGCAAATTATAACGTCCCCTTAGAAAAATTATAAATCACTGCGCTGATAAACCTCTTACGTTATTTGATTTTCAAACAGCTGAGCAATACTGAACGTACTCAGACATTTCTCTCCTTACTTATTCTAATCATCATTAAACTGACACACATTTTTTTTATATATTTTTTATTTTTTTTAGCGCAACGCAATCTGACTTTCAATAATCCCTACAAAAGAACAGCCCTGACTAACAATAACCTATACGTTTCATGAATCACTTACCTCACAAAAATCTTCGTTACTCGAACTACTGCAATACTGCGAGCGCCAATACTGCCACCTAAATGACAGATTCTAACTACTGATAGGCATAGTTAGTAATTGAAAGATTTTGATAGAGAACAAACAATATATTTACCTTAATAGTGTTCAAAAGTCATAATATATATCAGTTCATGACATCCAGTCTTACAAATTTCCTTTTTCTGACGGACACACATCTAGATCGTCCGCTCTCAAAACTCTGCCATCTCTCTCCTCACATCCACCACTGCTGGCGGTTCAACTCCAACTGCGCAACGCTACGCGCTGTTCACATCCAACTGCCCAACACTACACAAGCGAATATTCCAAGAATGAGTCCAACCAGCCATAGATTGCACACAACAGTGATTTTCATGCAGAGCGCTACGTGGCGTTACCAACATAAGAACCTAAACAGCCTACTTACAACATGGGAATTGCGAAAGGGCAGATTTAGCAACCAAGGAGGCGTGACTCGATCCGCAGATATTTCAGTGTGCCGTCCCCCTGCACTCTATCACCTCGCTGTTCCGCTCAAGAGTCTTGCGTCGGTGGAAGGTTGAGTGACTGAAAGTGACCGACAATGAGCTCCGTTTAGTAAAGCCCACATCGCGGGAGTGGTGCCACGTAGACTGGACGAGGTTCTCCTCAATCGTCTTCTTGTAGGCCACCCACCCCTATGACGCTTGGCTTCTTGCTATAGCGAGAGTACTCTCCAATGTATGTATGGTGCTTGTAGCGCAGGGATCACTGTGTGCCACATTTTATTGGACTGTGTTTTGTTTTGTGACCGGCGGGCCGCGGCTGATTTGCCGACGGATCTGCAATCTCTTTTAGGTAATAATCAAACGAATGTGGTTAGAGTTTTAAAGTTTTGTGAACTGTCCAATATTTTTACAAATATTTTGTCCGCCCCCGATAGCTGAATGGTCAGCGAGAAGGATTGTCAGTCCTCTGGGCCCGGGTTCGATTCCCGGCTGGGTCGGGGAATTTTCTCCGCCCAGGGACTGGGTGTCGTGCCGTCCTCATCATCATCCTATCATCCTCATCGACTGCAGGTCGCCGAAGTGGCGTCAAATTGAAAGGCCGGCAGCCTGTGAGCGGTCCGCCCGACGGGGGCCCCTAGCCATACGAATAAATAAAAAAAAAACAATATTTTATGGAGAAGGTTTGAATTCTTCAAATGGTGACTGGTTCGCCCTTATTTTACGTAAGTGGCCAGCCAGCAACAATTTCCTGTGGAGTCCTTTTTGCTCCTTCTAATTTTACTTATGATTTCGTTCTCGTATAGCATCTTTCGTCTTTTCCCTCGGTCTTTGCGTGTATGACTACATTTTACTAAATTTGTCCACATTCGTTTCTTTTAATGTGTGTAAGGGCGCTCATAACCTCGGCGTTGAGTGCCCGTAAGCACCAACACACACACACACACACACACACACACACACACACACACACGAATATAGGAACTTTCCTTTGCTTCGTGCTCGGTGGTGTCGGGCGACGCTCGAAGTCTCACTGGCTTCCACTACCTGAACCACATCTGGCGATGTGTGGTGCGCCATACAAACTGGGCGACGTACGGCACCCCTCATTAACGAGGAAACGTAGACACAGGTGTCCAGGTAGATGCCGTATTCATTGACTGCCGGAAGGCATTCGATGCAGGTCTGCACTGCCGCCTAATGAACAAAGTACGACTGTATGGTATATCATATCAACTGTATGACTAGATTGAAGAAGTTTTAGCAACAGAACACAGCATGCCATTCTGAACGGAGAGATATATTTATATGCGTTACCTTAATGTGCACATACACCAGTGTGTTCGTTGTTTCTTCTGTATTGAACAGTTTTCCAACAAAAACTTCACAACCTTTCCAACCTAGCGTTTTCTACACATTACGCCCCTCAGTATAGACTAACAGTTTTGCATCCTCGCATCAACACTTCAACAAACTGGCGTGCAGCCCAGAGGAAATAAGCATTAATGACTTGCTTTTGCCGTACTTGGAGGTACTGTCCAGCCTAGAAACGTACCTGTAATAGCTGCAATTATTAGTCTGCAAATGACGTAAATACTGAGGTAATCTTGTACACTGTCTTCAGTCGTCAACAAAGTTTTCTGCATTTATACCCGTTACATCTTGTATATAAATGGCCTAGTACATAATGTTGGAAGTTTCATGAGGCTTTTCGCGAATGATGCTGTTGTACCGACACTTGGTGCAGGCAGTGGCAGTTGACTCAGAAGATAAATAAATGTAACATATTCCGAATACATAGACAGAAAGACCCTTCATTATATTAAACAGTTGTAGAATAGTCATTGGAAGCAGTTACTTCCATAAAATGTCTAAGATAATATGTACGAAGTGGTCTGAAGTGGAACAACCACGTAAAATTACTAGCGAGGAAGGCAAATGCAAGACTGAGATTCATTGGAAGAATCCTCAGGAAATGTAGTCTGTCCACAAAGGAAGTAGCTTACAAAACACTCGTTCAACCAGCACTTCAATATTGCTCTTCAGTCTGGAATCCACACCAGATTGTATTGGTAGAGGAAATAGAGAAGACCCTAAAATGAGCAGCACGTTTAGTTACAGGTTTATCTACAAAGCACGAAAGCGTCACAGATACATCAACCAAATGCAGTGGCAGACGCTGCATTGTTAAATTTCCGAGACGATACGTTCCTAGATGAGTCATGTAATGTGTTGCTTCCTCCTACATATCCCCGCAATAAGACCACGAAGATAAAATTATAGTGATTCGAGCCCACACAGAGGCTTCTCGGCAGTAGTCCTGTGAACTATTCACGACTGGAACAGGCAAAAAATGGGGGGGAGTGACAGTGGTGCACAAAGTACCCTCCGCCACACACCACAAGGTGACCTGCGGAGTACAGGTGAATAGGTGGAGCACTCTTAGCACTAACACACTTATAAAAGTCTTAACAAGAGTCAATGGTCCCACTTTCATGGACGACGTACACTTCAGCCGCCGGCCGGGGTGGCCCAGCGGTTCTAGGCGTTACAGTCTGGAACCGCGCGACCGCTACGGTCGCAGGTTCGAATCCTGCCTCGGGCATGGATGTCTGTGATGTCCTTAGGTTAGTTGGGTTTAAGTAGTTCTAAGTTCTAGGGGACTGATGATCACAGCAGTCAAGTGCCATAGTGCTCAGAGCCATTTGAACCATACACTTCAGCTAGTCAGTACACCGATTCCAAATTGGTCCCTTGCAGCTTCCGCACATAAGAAACTATTCGTAGGTCGCTGATCGCACTAAACCGGAACACTTCAGGTTCATACAGAAATAAACGTCATTCAGTGGCATTAATCAAATCTCGCAGCGTCCGTGTCTTCCATGACATACAGCCTGAAGCCTGCTAAAAATTCAGCGATTTAATGCTCAAGCAACCACGTGTGCATTCACTAAGCCATCACTCTTGCATGCCTCTCCGAAAAAGCTAATTAGGATTCCGCGTACGGGAACGCATTTGCAAAACCTAATAAGCTTTCCGTACAACTAGCTTGTGTTCGTTAGATTACGGTCAACAGGATTTATAAGACATTTAATCTTATCGCCAAAATGTTTGTTATATTGCAATCAATTGCGACAATTTACGTGGGGCTGTCAAAACTTTTAGAGACCATCTCAGTTTACAAGAAATTAGGTAGGTGTATATGTCAAGATCTGCAGGTCATTTGCTGTTCATTTAGCTGTTTACAGTTTACCTATTTACATATTTACTTGTTTACCTTTCACCCATTTGCCACCCATCATCCACTCATTTACCGTTTACCCTCTAGTATCAGCAGAAAGTGTGTCCACGCCACTATTCATCACTGTTGGCACAGGTTCTTCATGGGCTGACGGTGGCTCAGTAACAACTGAAGAACATAACCCCGTAAGATGCGCAGCAAGACAGCGCTCCCTGCGATTATGCCATTACTGAAATGTGTTCCGCAAGCATTCCTATCGAAGCGTGTCAGGCACTTTCCTCGGCTCCCGCTGGATCTCCGCAATAGTGGCAAAACGGCGACCTTTGACTTTTCGTTCCCACCGCCATCCTTGGCACGAACGACGGGTCATCCACGGCACGGCGATGGAGGTGTTGGCAGACTTCGACGGGTGTTCCTTCTGCTCCTGGTTGAGCAGTCTGTGGACGAACTTGGCAGCAATACGCCGCGTGTTGAAATCACTTGTGAGGATTGCCTGCTCAGGTCCGTATGCCAATGGCAGCAGTGATATGGATTCTTCTGCGACAGTCCTCGTGCACAAATTGCATCCGTTGGCGAGTTACAGAGCTAGTCTCCAAACTTCTCGATACTCTCTCGTATCTCATCATCTGTCTGACCTTATAGTTTGAAATGGTGTATATCACTTTTCTGTTATTCTGAAATATTTTACATATCTAACTAATACTGTGGAAGCAAATCTACGCCTCGACATCTGTCAGAACATAGAGACAACTCATCTGGACGACAACTGACACCAGCCCACTTCCTAACTTTGCGTTGCAATATGAAGAATCCTTCATTTCTAATAGATAACCTTAAAAATTGTTCTTTTTTTTTGGAAATCAGCTTTATGCAAACACAATTATCCTATTTTTATATTTCCCCAGACATGTTTCGACACCAATGTGTCATCTTCTGTAAAGTACAATATCACATTTGTAATAATTTAACTACTGTAGGCCTAAGAAATAAAATATTTGCAATTTGCTTCGTTTTGTTTGGACAGTCGCCTTAAAATTACATCGCTAATTGAACTGTACTATTGTACATCGATTTTAGAGCTCGTTTTCGTCTTTTTTCTTTTTTGACGGCATGCCATCTGCAAACTAGCCATGAAAAAAATTATAGCATATTTGTGGAGAACGGTTTCGAGGGTAGAGGTTATTTACGTTTCTGTGCTTACATTTTCCGTCCTGTTTCGTGTCCCTGGGTGGTGTCTCAATCAGCTACTATTTAGTGCATTGCTTTCATTCAGTTTTCATTAATTTCTGCTCACTACTTCACCTCACATGCACTTACACAAAATGTGGCGAAATGAGATCTGAGCAGACACTTCCTGACAATACACTCAGTGAGATGTGTCATGTTATTGTCGTTGCTCACTTGTTCATAGTTGGTCTTGTGTTTATTATGGCGGTGATTTTGAATATATATTCAAAATCACCGCCAAGGTCGAACGATCAATAAAGATTACTACTTCCAGTTCTATGCCATCTGCGTGAAGCAATCTGATAAACAAAACGCCCGGATCTGCAGCGGAGCTATATATATACATCTGTGTGTGTGTGTGTGTGTGTGTGTGTGTGTGTGTGTGTGTGTGTGTGTGTGTGTGTTTGAGGGAGAGAGAGAGAGAGAGAGAGAGAGAGAGAGAGAGATGGAAAGATGGAAATATGGGTGGGGAGAGAACCAAGTAAACAGAAGGTTATTTTGTTTTTCTTTATGATTTTTGTGGGGAGTCACTTTTGTATAGTTCATTTAGTGATTCAAATAGTGTTTTGTTCCACAGTTTTGTATTTTCATTGAGTACTCTCTTTCCCTATATTATTGCTTTTTGTATGTGGTAGTTCTCCTTTATTGTGACTTTTTGATAGAGACTGTTGCTTTCTCTGAGGATCTTAAGATTAGTCTCCATGTTTTTTGGGTGGTGGTTTTCTTGTATTAGATGGTCTGCAAAAGTGATTTCCAAAAAACCCAATTTTTAAATCGCAAACACGGAAGAACGAAAAGAGGAGCTCCAAACCTTAGTAAAATGAGATAACCTTAATAACGACATACGGTTAATCACCATTCCTTCTTTCCTTTCTGTGGAGCACTATCAGTGTGAGGGTCTTTCTCGAATGGCCACCCTGTCACCCTACAAAAACTGTGAGGCCCCCTCATTCAATGAAGAATGATAGCGGTAGACGTAGTGTGCACTACTGGCTCGTCATTTTACGCAAGAAGGATAAGAAGTGCTGCTAACACGAGCGAAGTTAGTCGGTTTAAAAGTAGGTGCTAGCAGTAACATGTACTCAGAAGCGAAAGACAGGAAGTGCACGTTTCTAGTGAAGCAGCTAACTCGCAGCTAAAAACTAGTGCGGGGGGTTCCTGCGAAATGGATGGCGTGCGTGAGGTCAGAGCGGTGGGGACCAGCTACAAGCGAAGCCCCACGGATGCGTGAGCTCTTGTTGTGGTGCGTCTGCGCTTGGGGGCTCTCGGCACACTGCATGGGCTTGCATACAGAATACCGGTGTTCTTAAGAACACGAGGTGTGTCCAAAAAGTAACGGAAATCTTGTAATTTCGCGTGCAGTATTTGTGCAATCCGCTCGAGATTTCCGTTGTTTTGTTGGGAGAAATGTCTGAAAAGTATCTTCGTAGTATCAGCTAACAAGTTGTTGCCACTTGTAAAAATGTTGTACGTGTTTTACTAGTATCGGCGATTATTTATTTTGTATAAATATGGGACAGAGAATTTGTATTAAATTTTGCTATAAGAAGGGAATAATGTGCAGCAAAGTTTTATAACTGTTAAATATTGCATTAGGTGAGTCTGCTGCGAGCAGAACAAGGATTTACGAGTCGTATGAGCGTTTCGACAAAGGATGTGAAGATGCTGAAGATGGCGAGCGCCCTGGGCGCCCAAGCACATCATCAACCATTGAAATAGTGGAAAAAGCGAAAGAAACGATTACGAACGATCGCTGAATCAGCCACAGAAACCGTTAATGCTGTTGACGTATCAACTGACTCATGCCATGAATTTTTTTTTCGGATGTTTTGAGTATGAAATGTGTGACCACAAAATTTGTTCCAAAATTGTAGAATTTCGAAAAAAAAAGTTGCTCAGGTGTCGCTAGACGAAGTCAGCAACGATGCAGAGCGCCTGAAAGGTGCCATAACGGGTCATAAAACACAAACACAGTTTTACATGTTTGACGTCGATATTAAGGCTCAATCGTCCCAGTGGAAGCGTTCTAGATATCCAAGACAGAAAAAAATCTCGACAAGTGCGGTCACTGTGAAGGTTTTACTTACTTTGTTTTTCAATGTTAACGGCAGTGTGCACCATGAGCTCTTGCCACAAGGTCGAACGATCAATAAAGATTACTACTTCCAGTTCTATGCCATTTGCGTGAAGCAATCTGATAAACAAAACGCCCGGATCTGCAGCGCAGCTAGTCATGGCTTTTGCGCCACGATAATATACCTGCACGCATTCCGTTGCATGCTCATGAGTTATTGGCCAAAAACTATAATGATGAACCTACCTCCGCATTCGCCAGACAAGACCTCATCAGACTTTTCTTTAATCCCAAAAATAAAGAAGACCTTACACGGCCGTCTTCTTACAAGCTAAGATGAGATTAAAAAGACATCCTGGAGAGAGCTTAAATCTATCCCACAGATCCATCTCACGAATTTTTGGGATTACAAAAACCGCTTGTTTGAGTATATAATACCTAATGGTGGCTGTTTCGAAGGGGGTGACAATGATGTAAACGTATAAATAAAATTATTTCCGAAAAACAAAAATTCCGATTATTTTTAATCACACAGAGCTTATGTAACACTCAAGCCAAACGTTGAAAAAGATAAAGAGATTACATTCAGACTATCTTTTGCGTGTGTCTATAATCTTTAGCGATAAAATACTATCTGATCAAGTATAAGTATACAGCATGCGAGTGCAACCTTTCGCAGCGAATGCTACCCAAGAAAAAAGCTCTCGGGTTTCCAGCAGGGTGCCAATGTTCAGATAGGAACTTGCGATGTATTTTTTCTTTCGGATATGACCATAATTTTTTCATATTTTCAAACGAACCAAGCGATTTTACACGCGTATATCTTTAACATACATCCTTGGAGTACATTTTACAATTCTGTTTAGGATCAAAGTTTTCATTTAACGTTTACAGATGTGCAATGTGTCCTTCACCAGACGTACAACCAACATCCAAACAAAAATCTATGTTGCTATGTGGTGTCATAGTTCATTCAAAATTGCAGGAAGAAAGGCACACAGACTGAGACTATCACAGATACCTCCCACCCCCCCCACCCCCCACCCCCCCCCCCCCCCCAAAAAAAAAAGAATAGCGTGAGATCACTCGTGCAACTGAGAACCGTACGCCACTTATGCTGTAGGAGATTAAGTCCCGAACTTTGGGCAAAAATCACGCCACATAGTTGTAGCTGAATTGCAACTGTTGAAACGAGAGCGCAAAACACCTTTTGTTGTTGTGTTAGCACGATCTCGAAAAGATAACCAGTTCCTAAGATTTGTTGCAGTATAAACCAATAGGACATCATGTAGGAGGACCCCTCACCATACGGGAGATTTGCAAAAAGATTTACTGTCGGCATTTCGGGAGATGTTTACATACGTCGTTAGCACTTCGTAGTACAAACCAGCACCTGACGTAGGACTCCGTAAAATTCCTGCTGCAGCTCTCCTGTTTTGTTTAATTTATTGACTTCTGGCTGGTTTTGAGCAACAGTCATCAACTGAAGATTCCCATCCAACTGCTAGCAACAAAACGCGCACGCTCGCCTACCCATACGCGCTCGCGCGCGCGCACACACACACACACACACACACACACACACACACACACACAGATATATATATATATATATACCACTGCTGTGTAGGACATACAAAGTACTGAGTATCGAAACTGCGTATATTCTCTTCCCATCCTTCGTAGCAGAATAACATATTATGACTTATAAAGAGCAAACTCCCATTTTACTGCTCTGTTAAGGTGCGTGTAGGTGAGATTGTCATACGTATTCTGTGTCATTCATCCCATGCAACAAGGACCAGTTCGAATAAAAGCTGTGACAGTATGTGTAGCACAGTGGTCTCACTGAAAGAGAGAACCTCAGAGATGAAAATCAATGCGCCCCTTATGAACGGTCTTTACCGATCACAGCTTACAGCTGAGTCAAAGTATCACATGGAGACTTATTTTAAGTTAGCTGTTAACCACTGATCAGTGTTGAGAATTAGTTGTTCTTAAGTACGATGATAGCCGATACTATAGCACATCTTCTGTAATGACGCAACATTTCATTTTATGTTACTTTTATGTGGATAGAAACGAGAAAGTAAGCGACAATACTTTGTAACGTACGTTCATTGGCTGTCGTTATCGGGGGAATGGAGCATTGATAGACCGTTGCGTCTACAGCAGTTCTTAACGAAAAGTTAGAAGAAAGTTGGCGGAAAAAGTGTGTGTGTTGCGGAAGAAAAAGGATAGGTTCATAAGGAAGCACTCTAAACTCAGTCGCCGAGTAACATCTTTTCCCAGATGCAACGTTTGTTGGGTAAACATACCGCGTCATTTACGCTGGATTACGGTCTTCAGTCGTGTCTAATGCTGACCATAAATCTAGATAGCAACAGTTACGATACTAGGAAGCTATTCATTTTTTACGTCGTCGTTGTTTCGCACAGCTGATGGCGTCATCATCAAAGATTAGTAGCAGCCTTTACTCTGGTTCATCTACTCTTAACTACTTCCCACACTGGTCCCAGCTCTCTGGTTAGTTACACTCTGGAATGCGACATTTGATGATTAACCAATGACCTGCAGGCAGAGGTTCATAACTGACCACCAAATGATTTCTGTTATTTTAGGTTAGACCTCGGTAGTACCCAGATTTTGATTCCCATGGGTTTGTTCCTAACTCCAATGCGTCACGATGATGCAGTCTGCCAAATACAGCAAATCAAGAGCTGAATGACGTGGATTATACTGAGCCAAACCGAACATGGGACGTTACTTATATCTGACGGTCCTTGTGAACGTGGAACATAATTCGAGTCAGGAAGGCAGTTTCTGGTAGGGGAAAACACCTTACGTATCCTCGACTCCGTTAGCACTGTATCAGACAAGATAGAGGCATTTCATCTTAGGTGCCGCTCATGACTCAGGTAAAGTGTCAAAAATTAATCCCTTTCGAAACGAGAGACAATAAAAGACTCAGTAGTGCATAAAAGCAGAGATGAAAACCAATACTGAGAATGTGGTGTCACCGCCAGACACCACACTTGCTAGGTGGTAGCCTTTAAATCGGCCGCGGTCCGGTAGTATACGTCGGACCCGCGTGTTGCCACTATCAGTGATTGCAGACCGAGCGCCGCCACACGGCAGGTCTAGAGAGACTTCCTAGCACTAGCCCCCGTTGTACAGCCGACTTTGCTAGCGATGCTACACTGACGAATTACGCTCTCATTTGCCGAGACGATAGTTAGCATAGCCTTCAGCTACGTCATTTGCTACGACCTAGCAAGGCGCCATTATAATTTGCTATTTATCTTGTGATGCATGTACCGTCAGACCGATGTTTACCAATTATGGATTGAAGTTAAGTATTCCAGAAGCTACGTACTTTTTTACTAGACTCAACTCCTTTAACTGTTCCAGACCTCACGCCAGCCTGCGTGAGCCTAAACGCGTGCCTTTCGGCTACCTCCTAGTGGCTTGGCTGTCTTGCCAAGTCACAACAGAGTATGTGCTCCAATCCTAGTTTTTTTGCTGCGCTCTTCTATTGGATATCACAGCTTCCGATTTCCGCGTTTGTGAAAAGAACAATTGGCGAAATTGACACACAAATTCTTCCTGACGTACAACCGTATTGATTGTCTTCCTTTTGCCCCATTATATGTTATTTTCGAGCAAAATAAATGATGATGGTCGAAGTAGAGATGATATGAAATGTAGACTGGCAATGGCAAGGAAAGCGTTTCTGAAGAAGAGAAATTTGTTAACATCCAGTATTGATTTAAGTGTCAGGAAGACATTTCTGAAAGTATTCGTATGGAGTGTAGCCATGTATGGAAGTGAAACAAGGATGATAAATAGTTTAGACAAGAAGAGAATAGAAGCTTTCGAAATGTGGTGCTACAGAAGAATGCTGAAGATTAGATGGGTAGGTCACAAAACTAATCTGGAGATATTGAATAAAATTGGGGAGAAGAGGAGTGTGTGGCACTACTTGACTAGAAGAAGGGATCGGTTGGTAGGACATGTTTTGAGGCATCAAGGGATCACAAATTTAGCATTGGAGGACAGCGTGGAGGGTCAAAATCGTAGAGGGAGACCAAGAAATGAATACACTAAGCAGATTCAGAAGGATGTAGGTTGCAGTTAAGTACTGGGAGATGAAGAAGCTTGCACAGGATAGAGTAGCATGGAGAGCTGCATCAAACCAGTCTCAGCACTGAAGACCACAACAACAACATGTTATTTTCAGTTGGTTTGTGGTTTTATTTAATGCAGATAAGTAAATCACCAACCTGCTATTGACAATGCGCTCTTTGAATGTCGCGTGGGGATACGGCAAATTTTAAGCTAAAAGGCTATTCTGGAATGATACAGCTTCCCCATTTATAATTAGTATCCGTGAAACAAATCTCTTATAGACAAAACACGTTGCTCACCTACCCGCCTTTCCAGTTATTTCAGTAAT
Source organism: Schistocerca serialis cubense (assembly GCF_023864345.2). Lineage (NCBI taxonomy): Eukaryota > Metazoa > Arthropoda > Insecta > Orthoptera > Acrididae > Schistocerca > Schistocerca serialis. The sequence continues at coordinate 616,660,376 of NC_064645.1, forward strand.
TTTCTACTGAAAGTTTAAATCTAGTAGAGGAAGGACATTAAATAAAGAAAAACATCGGTTTCTTTAAATTGAATCCTATATGTTTTAATGGCCTTCTATCGTTCTGGAAAAGAAAGTGCAGTGCAATAGCACATGTCAATGTCTCAAATGAGAAATTATACTTTTCCGTTTGAAGAGATATCGATTAACTTTAAAAATGTATTTTACTCAATTACGTATAGTTGTTACGTCGTTTGAGTTAACAAGAAACTAAGGAATAGCAAAATTCTAGGCTATGTGCGCCCCGTCGCCTCAGCTTGCTGCAACAACGATAGTAGCCTACCAGCTCGGGGAACCGGATGGTCACCTCCTTATCGAAGCTTCCGCGACGACGAGGGAAGCCGTTCGTCCGTGACTTGCACATTCTCGAACAGATGTGATGGCCACGTACTCCATTAGCGTCTGCAAGAGTTGCATCAAGAGGCTACAAGCATTAGTCAATGGCCGCAGTCCACAGCTAATCTCATACTTCGCAATCACCTTCACCTTTAATTTGTTTTTTCCTAAGATATAATTAGCACCTTATAAGTTAAGTTTATCAGAAATCACTTCCAGTATTTTCTACTTTTAGTGCTTCTGCCTTTGGACGAACAAAAGGCACATTCCATACGAAGTAGCAATCTTCGTGAAGCAGATATTTTATTCTAAAATGTTTCGAGTTTAGAGACAAAATAAGAAACTAAGTTAATATGATGACATTAAAACTATGTTCCTATAATAGGGAATCACCCGTTAGGTGCTTGTGTGAGACATTCTCTAGGACTAATTAGTATTTTACTTACGTACACTTGCCCGTGGAAAGCACATCAAGCATAAAGGAATTACTCCTACACCTATAAACAACCAACACCGTGCGAACAGGCCTTGAAAGTCCAACAGACTGGCCACCGTGCCGTCCTCAGCCCTTAGGAGTCACCGGATGCGGTTATGGAGTGGCATGTGGTCAGCATGCTGATCTCTACATCTACATGGTTACTCTGCAGTTCACACTTAAAGTGCCTGGCAGAGGGTTCATAGAACCATTTTCATACTACTACTCTAACATTCCACTCTCGAATGGCGCGTGAGAAAAAGGAACACCTAAATCTTTCCGTTCGAGCTCTGATTTCTCTTATTTTATTATGATGACCATTTCTCCCTACGTAGGCGGGTGTCAACAAAATATTTTCGCATTCGGAAGAGAAAGTTGGTGATTGAAATTTCGTAAATAGATCTCGCCGCAAAGAAAACCGCCTTTGTTTCAGTGACTGTCACCCCAACTCGTGTATCATATCAGTGACACTCTCACCCCTATTGAGCGATAACACGTAACGGGCTGCCCTTCTTTTGCACTTTTTCGATGTCCTCCGTCAATCCTACCTGGTAAGCAATATTCCAGCAGAGGACGGACAAGCGTAATGTAGGCTCTCTCTTTAGTGGGTTTGTCGAATCTTCTAAGTGTTCTGTCAACAAAGCGCAGTCTTTGTTTCGCCTTCCCCACAATATTATCTGTGGTCTTTCCAATTTAAGTTGCTTGTAATTGTAACTCCTAGGAATTTAATCGAATTGACAGTCCTTAGATTTGTGGGATTTATCATATTCCGAAAATTTATCGGATTTCTTTTAGTACCCATGTGGATGACCTCGCACTTTTCGTTGTGTAGTGGCAATGGCCACTTTTCCCACCGTACAGAAATTCTCTCTAGATCATTTTGTAACTGGAATTGATCGTCTGATGATTTTACTAGACGTTAAATTACAGCATCCTCTGCAAACAATCTAAGGGGGCTGCTCAGATTATCACCTACATCATTTATGTAAATCAGGAACAGCAAAGGGCCTGTGACACTACCTTGCGGAACGCCATATATCACTTCCGTTGTCAGTTTTTGTGTCCGGCCTACTCGTATCAGGCTTACGGAATATTCAGAGTAGGATGTTGAGCGTAAATGATGAGAATTACGGACATACCTGAATACAATCCTCTAGGAGACCCGCCTCTATAAGACTGCCGACAAAGGAAGTACTCGGGCTCCCGTGCAGCTGTGAATGTCTTCAGAAAATCCCAGCATTGGCTGGCCCTCATTGACAAAGCCAGTATCTCACCTAAAACACACGAAGTCACTCTTCGGATCTAATAATCTATCTGAACCAAAAAAGCCAAAATTATAAAAACGTAAAACTTAAAATTATAAGAATCGAAATCAAACAATAAAGGAAAATATACACAGAACATATTGCCAACCAGGCCCAACCAGCTTGGAAAATATACACTCTAAGACGGAAAAAAAAGACGCGCCACGAAGGAGTTATGCACACTGGTCACAAATTGATATTCATACAAGTATCAACAGAAAATGCAAAATTGTAAACTTTGGAGGCCGACGGATGAATGGATGACGCTGCAGCACAATTTTCCCACACAGCTGGCAAAGGTAGTAAACAGGGGACATGTCGAATACTGCGCGTAAAGTCTTTGCAAATTTCATTCCTTGTACTCAGTTGGACAGTAACTGTGCCTCACAGACTGGCACGTGAACAGTATACACAGAACATACAGCTGAGGTCAAAGAAGCCGGGTGGAGTAATGGGCGAATATCTCGATGTTTGAATATGAGCGATGACACTATTCAACGATCTTGACAGGAGTGGGTAAACTGAGCGTCAAGAAGGAAGCAGTTGACCTAGGGAGACGACAGAGCCGGCCGCGGTGGTCTAGCGGTTCTAGGCGCTCAGTCCGGAGCCGCGCGACTGCTACGGTCGCAGGTTCGAATCCTGCCTCGGGCATGGATGTGTGTGATGTCCTTAGGTTAGTTAGGTTTAAGTAGTTCTAAGTTATGGGGGACTGATGACCATAGATGTTAAGTCCCATAGTGCTCAGAGCCATTTGAGACGACAGAACACAAGGACCGAGCTAGCAGTTGTCAGAGAGGCATTCGGAGCCCCGGATTCATCATTATCGTCAGTCCGACGTCCAACTGGTGCTGTAGTGACCCCAAGTACCATTAACAGGTGGCTCACAGAAAGGCGGCTAACCAGCAGTTAGTACCATTTCTAAAATAATAATGTTTTCCATACCTTTTTATTGTTCTCCAAGACTCGCACAATACCGTCTGAGCATGCGAAGTGTAATTATTAAATAGCCTCTTCATCTTCAAATCTTCCCATAGTTAATTTAATCAATTTCAACGAATTTCTAATAGATCAGTTCAATACAATGGCGACTATAGACCACTTGCACTCGCTTCTCTTTCACGGCGGTCCAGAATTCCCTAAAACGAATACACATACTCTTCCTTTACGAAAGGGAAAGCCTTAGACCGGCAGAAATGTGCATTTGATCCTTTTCTTTGACTCAAATCGAGATTACGCATTGAATTGCTACTTAATATTTCATTAAAAATTTAAAAGTTCTGCCCACGATAGCCACTGTAGGTTGTCGCACGTTTACTGACTGAAATCCGTGACGAACCGTGCAACTCTTCTTTGTATCTTTTTCATCTATTTCGTTAATCTAATACGGTTGTAATGCATATGTGCCGTCCCTTCACGTGTTTAAGCCAAGTATTATGCATATTTATGCGATCGGGAATGCTCAGTAGCGGACAGGCTACGTGTACATTTAACAATTAAGCGTCAGCAAGGAGCATTAGAGATGACATCATAGGAGGCAATGTTGTGCAACCTTAGAAGGGGCAAGATCCGGCTATTTGGGAGTAGGATCTTAAATCTGAGACAGTGTTCCGAGACAAACTTCCGTCACAATGTCTGCAAACGTGACGTCAGATCCGCCTAGCAGCATATATACATATATATATACAGGGTGTTTCAAAAATGACCGGTATATTTGAAACGGCAATAAAAACTAAACGAGCAGCGATAGAAATACACCGTTTGTTGCAATATGCTTGGGACAACAGTACATTTTCAGGCGGACAAACTTTCGAAATTACAGTAGTTACAATGTTCAACAACAGATGGCGCTGCGGTCTGGGAAACTCAAAAAATGGTTCAAATGGCTCTGAGCACTATGGGACTCAACATCTTAGGTCATAAGTCCCCTAGAACTTAGAACTACTTAAACCTAACTAACCTAAGGACATCACACACACCCATGCCCGAGGCAGGATTCGAACCTGCGACCGCAGCGAACGCGCGATTCCGGATTGTAGCGCCTAGAACCGCTCGGCCACCCCGGCAGGCACCAGGTTAGTGATACCGCCCAGAGAATTACTTTCTTCTCGCTGCAATGCCAATGAGGGTGTTGTATGGTAACGTTCCAATATTTACGAAGGATGCTGAAGGATATGTCGAAAGATGGTTTGGAAGCGACCTCTTATAAACGGCGATCACGCTTCTGAAGTATTCTCCCAATAAATACGTGTCAGGAACCTGCTTTTCCCACGGCTAGGTTTATGAGGTTGTCTCACTTTAAGACGCTCTGGATGGAAGGCTCCTATATGCACGACGTAAAACATAAAAACGACACGAAGAGGTCATTGGAGGCGGAGCACAAGTTCGAATTGTGGGAGAAATACGGCCGGGTCCTTCCAGAAGGAACGGTCCAGGCACTTGCTTAAAGCGATTTAGAAAAAAACTGGGAAAAAACTAAAATTGAATTGGCTTCAAATGGCTCTGAGCACTATGGGACTTAACATCTATGGTCATCAGTCCCCTAGAACTTAGAACTACTTAAACCTAACTAAGCTAAGGACAGCACACAACATCCAGTCATCACGAGGCAGAGAAAATCCCGGACGCCACCGGGAATCGAACCCGGGAACCCGGGCGTGGGAAGGGAGAAAGCTACCGCACGAGCACGAGCTGCGGACAAAACTTGAATTCGTGGACGGGCATCCGAGCCGTCGTCCGCCAGGCTGCGATGCGAGTCCATTGCGCCACCCAGCTGGAATGCTCGACGTGTAGACGATGCTATTTCTCGCGACGAACCGTAGCTTTCGTATCTGTCGGTGTCCAAACCGCGCGTGCTGCGCTGCGGGAGTGGCCAGGTTCCCGGCCGGCGCGACGCAGGCGGGCGGCGTGCTCGGGTTTCAACCGCAGCCGCGGCTGTCTTGTCCACTGTTGCTCCCACTTAGTCCGCCAGCGCCGGTTCCGCCGCCTCGACGCTCTGGCCTGCCTAGGTCGTACACAGCCGCTGCCGCTCTTCCATGAAAACGGGATGGGCGCGAATAACCTCATAACGGTCTCAATCGTTTGAATGTACACTCTAAGACGAGGAAAACGACGCACTACGAAGGAATTGTTCGAATGGGACGGAAATCGGTAGATGTGATGTACACGTACGGAAAAAGTTTCAGTGAAATTGGATGATTTATTCAGGAGAAAGAGCTTCACAAATTGAGCAAGTTTTAACGCGTTGGTCCACTTCTGGCCGTTATGCAAGCTTGGCATTGATTGTCAGATTTGTTCGAGGTCCTCCCGAGGGATATCGTGCCAAATTCTGTCCAACTGGCGCATTAGATCGACGAGATCCTGAGATGATTCGAGGGAACTGCCCATAATGCCCCAAAAATTCTCAGTTGGGGAGAGATCCGACGACCTTTTTGGCCAGAATAGGGTTTGGCAAGTACGACGACAAGCTTTAGAAACTCTCGACGTATGGGGGTGGGTATTATCTTGTTGAAATGTAAGACCAGGTTGGCTTGCCACGAGGACAACAAAACAGGGTGTAGCATACCGTCGGAGTAACGCGGATGACAAGCATAGGGATCCTGCTAAGAAAACAAATGGCTCCCCACACAATCACTCCTCGTTGTCCGGCCCAATGGTGGGTCATAGTCAGGTAGGAATCCCACCGCTGTCCAGGGCGTCTCCAGACACGTCTTCGGCCTGAATTTCATTGCCTGGAGTAGAATCGTCTTCAGTGATGAGTCCCGCTTCAAATTCAGACTCGATGACCAGCGAAGATGTGTCTGGAGATGCCGTGGACAGCAGTGGAATACCAACCTATCACCCCCCATAGGGCCTGACAACCGGGAGTGATGGTCTGGGTGACTGCAATCCGCGGACCCCGTACACCATAGCGGTACATCGACAAAATTTTGTTGGTTTTGTTGCCCTTCATGAAAAGCTATCCTGGGCTTACATTTCAGCAGGATAAAGCCCGCTCGCTCGCGGGGGGCGTTTCTATTGCTTGTCTTCGTGCTTGCCAAACCCTACCTTGGCCAGCACGGTCTGCGGATCTCTCCCCATTTGAGAACAGTTGGAGCATTAAGGGCAGGACTCTCCAGCCATCTCAGAATTTTGACGACCTAATGCGCCAGTCAGACAGAAGTTGGCACAATATCCCTCAGAAGGCCATCCGACAACTCTGTTAGCCGATGCCAAGCCAAACAACTACTTCTATAAGGTCCAGAGATGACCCAAACATGTTATTTACTTGCTCAATTTGTAACACTATCTCTTGAATATTTTTTTTCTGAAATTTTAATCATTTGTTTATATGTGCGTGTACACCCCATCTCCAGACTTCTGTCCCATTCGGATAATTCCTTCATGCTGCGTCGTTTCATTCTCTTTTTTTCCCTTGTGTGTATTTTCCCTCTCATTTGATTAATAATACGCACAAACACTCACGGGCCAAAACATTATGATCACATGTATAGTATCATATTTGTCCAGCTTTATAACGCAACAGTGAAGCTATTCTGCGTGTCACGGATTCGATAAGTCCCTGGCAGGTTTTCGGAGTTATGTAGCACCGGTATCTAAGCACAGGTCACCCAGTTTCTGAAAATTACGGGCCGGTGTGTTGTTCGAGCGGAACTGGCGCCTGATACCGTCCCAGACCCATCGGTTCATATTTGGTGAATTTAGTGGTCAAGATATCAGTCTGACTTCTCTAATATGCTCCTCAAGGCACTGTAGCAAATTGTCACATTGTGTCACTGACAATTATCCTGCTGGAAGATGCCGTCGGGAAAGACTATAACCATGAAGGAAGGGATGCGGATGCTCGGCAATAAGGTTCTCGTAGTCCACGGCCCTCATTGTGCTTTCAATTACCACCAAAACTGCAGTGGAAGTATAAGTGAATGTCCCAAAAGCATAATAATGCTCCCACATACCTGTGTCCGAGAGGCACTGCATGTTTCGAACGGCCGTTCGCCTCGGACGAATTTATCATAATCAGTTTTCATTCACATATTTTCATTACTTTTTTTAGTACAACGCTGCGAATGTATGGGCGCTCCCAACACTCTTACTCAGATGTTATTATTTTCCGTCTTTCTGGCCGGCCGCTGTGACCGAGCGGTTATAGGCGCTTCAGTCCGGAACCGCGCGACTGCTACGGTCGCAGGTTCGAATCCTGCCTCGGGCATGGATGTGTGTGATGTCCTTAGCTTAGTTAGGTTTAAGTAGTTCAAAGTTCTAGGGGACTGATGACCTCAGATCTTAAGTCCCATAGTGCTCAGAACCATATGAACCATTTGAACCGTCTTTCTGTAATCTTGCCGCGCCGCCTATTTCCGAGCCCGTTCCGCTCTCGACTGTCAACTCGACCCTAGTCCGAGCTCTCAGTATTCAGCTGGCATCGGCCCGTGCATGTTCTCGCCGTAATATGTCTGGTGCATAAGGGAAGATAAAGGGATATTTTCAGTAGGCTACCTTCCATTCAGAATGTTGATGCACTCAGCGACTGTTATATTGACTTGTAAATAATAGATTTCAGCTATCAGTCGTCCTTTCTAAATTTTATTTCCAGATTTAGATTTCAGCTAGAAACTAGCCATTCTCAGTCCACTATCATTTATGAATACTATTCAATGAACGGCCGCCCGGGGTGGCCGAGCGGTTCTAAGCGCTACAGCCTAGAACCGCGCGACCTCTACGGTCGCAGGTTCGAATCCTGCCTCGGGCATGGATGTTTGTGACGTCCTTAGGTTAGTTAGGTTTAAGTAGTTCTAAGTTCTAGAGGACTGATGGCCTCAGAAGTTAAGTCCCATAGCGCTCAGAGCCATTTGAAGCCATATTCAGTGAACTGTGGATGAAGCCCGACCAACAGGCATTACATGCATTGATCATAAATGATTGTACATTGAGAATGGCTAGTTTCTAGCTGAAATCTAGATCTGCGAATAAAATTTAAAAAGGACGACTGACAGCTGAAATCTATTATTTACGAAAAAAAGGATTGTTTCCTTCTATTTATTCGTTTTCTTTGCCACTCTTTTTATCTTCCGCCTGTCTTGCTTTCATCGCGTGTATTTCACTACAGTTGATACGATTTTTGTACTCTTATGGTACTGTCCACTTCATGACGCTACACGATAATATGGTTATTTTCTTCTAGGTGACCATGATACAAAAGATTTTTACGAGCTTTATCCATTCCTTGGCCCGACTGACATACTTTTGTTATATTATTCTCCAAGATTCGTTTTAGAACTTGAGGCGGTTGCCATTTTGGTCCGATTGATATACCTTCTTTATGTTATCCTGTTTATTCTCCAGTACGTGATGTACTTGCCACGGCCGTCTGTTTCATTTGGGCATTCGTATTTTGGCTACACTACCTTTTAAAAACGTTTTAAGACAACAGAAAGTGATGGAGGCGTTGAATAATCTCTGCGTTTCGTTGAAAATAATTTGAGTGTGAGTATTCTGCTTATTGCGTACCCTATTCTCCTGAGGGCTGTAGTCTGATTGATAAGCTTTGTATCTAAACATCACTGAAGTTATATATGGATTTTACTGGACCTGTTGTCAAAATTCTTTTAAAATTTTTCCTTAAAATTCTGTTTTTCCTTTTCCGATGCGCCTGATTATGCAACCTTACGTTGCGAAACCTGTTATACTAATAAAGGATTATTCAATAGCTGCTACGGTTTTGTTTAGCAAGAATACATTTTTGCAGCTGTGGTTGCCCCCAGTGGGAAGTGTGTTCCTGTTCTTTTGTAGACAGCACCGGAAAATGGCCTGTAAGATCAAAATTGGCCATTCGTGCGAAACATAATAATGTTAACACTTGCTAATCAAGCACCAACCAAAGTGGGTCTATTATAACGTCCTTTACGTAGAATGTTGTTAGAAAATTCCTTGTTTCATTCACTCAAAAAGTCAGCCTTAGAACTCGAGGGTGTTACAGAAGGTAAGCACATAAATTTTGGTGGTATCAGGTAAGGGACTCTATTTCCTCGTTACAGAATAAACTTCTTCTCCCATTGTTGGAGGGCATTGTACTTGTAGTTTTCCTTGTAATACACTACACCTGGATCTTCTTCCACAGTAATGAGCCCTGTCTAAGAGAAAACCTCGGGGTTTTTGTGTACTTTTCCTGAGAGATCGTGAAATCGAAGAAACTTTGCCCTGCCACATCTTATTTCAGCACTGTAGGAGTTCCGACTCTTATCTCTTCTTCCAGCTTCCTTAGACGATTCTCCCTTCCATTCTCTGAGGAAATCCTCGACATCCATTTCGCATAAGACACAATTCTAAGTGGAACAATAAACTGAAACTGGAGCAAACTGCAGTGAGACACGGGTTTCGTACACAGTCTGGTAGTAGTATGCGGCACGTTGATCTCTCGGGTGTACAGTTACCTCTGGACATAGCAGTGGCACCATCTGTTGGCGCCACAGAAAACTAAAAGGGTTATTAATTCTCACTTGAATCATATAGCTCAGTACTGGCGCCAATCCTCCATGACAAAAAATAGTCTGCCCAACACTTAGATCAATTAGTTTTTCCACTTCACAATATCTTTCCGAAACGGAAAGATAAATCGTGAGTTCGAGTGTACAGAAAGGCATTCTACTACTACTCACTCAGATGTAAAAAGGCTTGTACCGGGACTTTCACGTGCGTTATAATGAAATCGAGCAATGCTAATGCAGCGAGTTTGGTAGGAAGGCGAAATCCATTTTTCATCGTATATTATTTTCTTTTCTCACTATTTCTTTTAACATAACACACGTCACGTAGCTTAGTTTCTGCTGGTCGTGGTCTCTTGTCAACTGTGACTAATATAAGGTAGGAACGCGCAGTCATTGATAATCTTCCCAGTAGCAACTGGAGCCAACCGACATTCCGAAGCTATTTGCTACTATCTCTGACAGCGAATGATGGTTGCATGTCATGAAGACATTCAGCAGTGACAGACGAGAGTCGTAACATCTTCGTGGCCCATCTAACTCGAAGATATCTGATATGTAATATCATTGGGAAAGCAATGTCTTGAAATTGTGCAACTTTGCTAATACAAAGTGATTTGTAATTGCCGAGAACAATTGACATTGAAACAACTATTACCCGTATTCGGTCATTACATCTATTGCTATTCATACTTCCTTCCCTCCTTTTTTTCCCCGTAAACCGGTATGTTTCCTCGACAGCTGAACCTGAAATCCAGAGAGTCATTCGCGAATTTCTTGTTAATCGATACAAGCAAACTACGCAGAAATCCAGGTAGGAAAGTTCTAGGAATAACTTGAAGCAAGAAGTATGCCATCGATTGCATTTTACTGTCAACTATAGAGCAAGTGGTGTCCGTGACCGAGGTTTTAACGTGCTTAATGCACGCGGTGTCAGACTGGCGCGCGATCGATAGGTTTACGTGGCAATGAAAGGTGAAGTGTATAGTTTACAGTATCCAAATCTAGCTATATGTTTCGCAGTATGCTGCACAGTGCATGGCGAAGTGGACATCGTACAAATGTTATCCATTTTCTTTCCTGTTTCATTCGTGCGCTGATCGATGGAAAAATGACTGCCTGATCTCTTTTATTTTATTCTCATGATTCCTGCACCAGTTATGCGTTGCTGGCAGCAGAACAGATCTTCGAATACAGCTTCATTAAATTTACCCAGCAGAGTTTGTCGAGAACTACGTCGTTTTTTCCCAAAGATTCCAAGTTGTCCGGACACGTCTGTTGCACTTTCGTACGGGCTAAATCGATCTGTTACGACCCTAGTAGTTCGACTTTAAACTAGCTCGATTTCTGTTGTCATGGCTCCTTGGTAAGGACTCCAAACATAAGAACAAAAAAATGATCGTGCTCCTTCATACAAGTGTTGGCTAGAGTTTCCAAGAAATTAAATTTTCCATCTTCGTTCACGATTGCTCTAGGTGATCGTCGCATTTCGTATCGCTTCTTAGCATAACCCCTAAATATTTATAAGGGGTGACGTTCTGAAGATGATCACTATTAATCTAGTTATTAGCTACTATGACTTTCTTTTTTTATAGGTATTACCTAGCATTCATCTACATGTCAAGAGACATGCCATACATCACACACAGCGCAAATTTTGTCCACGTCGTTCTGCACTTCTTTACGATCTTCTTACGATGATACTTTCCAGTGCATAACAAATTGCTTTTTTCCCCAATTCACTCCGGTACCTCCTCTGTAGCTATTCGGTCTACTCATCCAACGTTCAGCATTCTTCTGCAGCTAGAACTTCTCTTGTCTGATCTGCTTGTCGCCCACGTTTCACTTCCGTACAAGACCAGACTCCCCCTCTTCTGGCCATCCTGAGTTAGGTTTTCCGTGATTTCCCTAAATCGCTCCAGGCAAATGCCGGGATGATTCCTTTGACAGGGCACGGCCGACTTCCTTCCCCGTCCTTCCCTAGTCCGATGAGACCGATGACCTCGCTGTCTGGTCTTCTTCCCCAAACAACTCAACCAACCAGACTCCAAACAAATACCATACAGGCTTGACATCCTCAAGTTAGGCGGCGATATAGATTAATTCTGCCAATCTACGAAAATGACTTGTTTAATAAGTGCAAAATGTACGTTGTTTTATGTAATATTTTATGCTTGATTTACTGATATAATATTGTTCTCATGTTCATGAAATATCATTCTGTGATATGATGTAAGATGCATTTGGTCAAGATTCAGTCAAATTATCTGATGATAACAACGTATTTTCCTGAAGCCGGTCATTACAATAATAGCTGTACAATAGCTATCTTAGTTGTTTAAAGTTGTACTTCTATTTCTACCCCCCGGTCGTTGTGGCCGAGCGGTTCTAGGCGCTTCAGTCTGGAACCGCGCTGCTGCTACGATCGCAGGTTCGAATCCTGCCTCGGGCTTGGATGTGTGTGATGTCCTTGGGTTAGTTAGGTTTAAGTAGTTTTAAGTCTAAGGGACTGATGACATCAGATGTTAAGTCCCATATTGCTTAGAGCCATTTGAACTATTTCTACTCCAAAAAAATACCTTCACAAAAGACTTCCTAACACTTAAAATCATATTCTGTGTTAACAAACACCTCTTTTTCAGATAAGCTATATTTTGCTACTGCCAATTTACATTTTGCACACATCATCCATCGTCAGTTATTTTGCTGAATAAATAGCAAAAGTCATCTACTACTTTTAATGTCTCATTTCCTAATCTAACTACCTCAGCATGGCCTCATTTAGTTCTGTTACTCTCCATTGCCAGTGGTTCACTTTTGCTGATGGTCATCTTGTAACCTATTTTCTAGAAACTGTCCGTTCCATTAAAATGATTTTCCAAGTCCTTTGCTTTCTCTGCCAGAATGACAATGTCATCTGGAAGCCTTAAATTTTCATTTCCTCTTGAACATTGCTCCACCTTCTCAATTTCTGCTTCGTTTCCTTTACTGCTTGCTGAGTGACAGGATGAATAACATTATGAATAGCCCACATCCCCCGTCACTCTCGTCTCAGCTCCTGCTTCCCTTCTTTGTACTGCGACTCACAAATTTGGCCTGGTTTCTGTAAAAGCTGCAGATAACTTTTCCCTCCCTTTATCCCTAATCTATTCATCACTGTAGAAAGCTTTGCCCGTCTTCAGTCTATCTTCTAAGACGAGTCGTGGGAACATTATTGCCTCGCGTGTACGTAGCTTTCTCTGGAACCCGAACTGATCGTCGCTGAGGACGAGTTCTGCCAGTTTTTCCATCCTTCTGTAAATGATACGCGTCATTTTGCAACCACGCTTTTTAAAGCTGATGGTTCGATAATATTCGCATATGTCCTTCCTTTTTTGGAATTGATCTAAACAGTATATTATTAAAATGTAGATTGTTTCATTTATTTATTTTTTGTACGGGTGGGAGACCGATCGCCGAAATACCTTCGCTTTACTGCCAGCCCTTCATGGAGCCCGGCTGTACGAGAGGAGCCTGTTAATGCATCTGCAAGGTCACGCGGTCTTTCACGGGCAATTAACGCGCGTTGCGCCAGCGCTGGAGCCCAGGAAGGACTCGGCGTGACAGTGGATGGCTGAGCTGACTCCAGCAGCGGCGCACGCCGCACTGCCATCACAGAAATCATTTTGCGCATCCAGGCGTTACTTGCCACTCACTCTGCAAGGTCTTGTGTGCAGGGTTCTTGGGATGCATAGATATAAAGCACACCTTTAGCCACTAACCAACATGGTGTTTTTTTCGTTGCAGTGTCCCCAAGTAACGGGACAAAAACAAATACAATATTTCGCTCTTTGCCGAATTCCTTAACTGTCATGTCATTCAGGGGTAGTGATCTTAAGTCTGCGCTTCCGACGACGTTTGTTAACAGCCGAAATAGTGTAGCATTACTAATTTACATACAAATTGCTGGAAGAGACAAAAAAACCGCTTAGAGAAACGTTTCATAATAAAGTTCAATGACTTATTCACGAGACCGTCATTGGTTTTCGTTGTTTAGATGTTGCAAAAAATCTGATATTTTTAACAACAGGTCCAATGGAGGAGCAAAAGTAAAAGGCGTTGTCGATCAAATCACAGACGAATTGTTCTAAACTCTCGCAGAACGTATTACACTTCTAATTTTCCTTCTTTTACACTTGTTTAAGTTATACAACCATTAAATTCAGACCCAAGGTTCTAAATTCTATGAGAAAATGGAATAACAAAGAAAACGTTGTTAGATAATTACAATACAGCTTTACGACACCATGTTCACGACTTGATTGGACGAGCATTTCCTCATTGTTAGATCGATGTCCGGTAACAGATTTCAGTTCCTTATTAATTGCTACAGACAAATCTGATATTGATGAAGTTTCATCAATATACCCACTCACTTTCCTAGTGAATATACCGACTTTATTGTGCCGGCATATGGCAGGATCACATCGTCGTAGGCAAAACCTCACTTTCTCTGCAATCTTCTCCAGTCCCATCCGGCTGCCGCACCTATACCTGCATGTGTCTATCTCCCTCCACAAATACGTTCTCCCTCTCTTATCCTCAGGTAACAGGCGGAAAGTAGACTACCGAATTTATCTTTGATTGCCTATGAATACGATAGTCGTATTGACACGAGAGACACGCCCAATGGCTTTGCGAATATTGAAACTCGAAAAGTTGATTTTCTGTAAATATTTCTGTTATTTATAAAACTGAACGACTAATTATACACTGAAGAGCCAAAGAAAATGGCACACCTGCTAATACCGCGCAGGGTCGCCGCGAGCCCGCAGAAGTGCCGCAACAAATGTCTGAAGTAGGGCTGGACGGAACTGACATCATGAATCCTGCAGCGCTGCCCATAATTCCGGAAGAGTACGATGGGATAGAGATGTCTTCTGAACAGCACGTTGCAGATATGCTCGATAATGTTCATGGCTGCGGAGTTTGGTGGCCAGTGGAAGCGTTTAAAATCAGACGAGTGTTGCCGGAGGCGCTCTGTAGCATTTCTGGACGTGTGCGGTGTCGCATTGTCCTGCCGGGGTTGCTCAAGTCCGTCGGAACGCACAGTGGACATGAGTGGATGCAGGTGATCAGACAGGATGCTTACGTACGTGTCACCTGGCAGAGTCCTATCGAGACGTATCAGGCGTCCCGTATCACTCCAACTACACGCGGCCCACAACATTTCTGAGCCTCCTGACATACGGGGTCCATGGATTCATGAGGTTGTCTCCATACCCGTACACGTCCATCTGCTCAATTTGAAACGAGACTCGTTCGACCAGGCAACATTTTTCCAGTCATGAACAGTCCAATGTCGGTGTTGACGGGCCCAGGCGAGGCTTAAATCTTTGTGTCGTGCAGTCATCATAGGAAAAAGGGGGGGCCTTCGGCTCCAAGAGCACATATCAATGATGTTTCGCTGAATGGTTCACACGCTGACACTTTCTGACGGCCCAGCACTGAAAAGTGCAGCAGTTTGCGGAAAGGTTGAACTTCCGTCACAGTTGAACGATTCTCTTCAGACGTTGGTCCCATTCTTGCAGGATCTTTTTCCGATGTCGGAGATCTGGTGTTTTACCGGATTCCTGGTATTCACGGAACACTCGTGAAATGGTCGTAGGGGAAAATCCCCGCTTCATCGCTACCTCTGAGATGCTGTGTCCCACCGCTCGTGCGCCGGCTATAACACGACGTCCAAACTCACTTAAATCATGGTAACCTGCCATTGTAGCAGTAGTAACCGATCTAACAACTGCGCCAGACGGTTGTTGTCCTACATGGGTGTTGCCGACCGCAGCGCCGTATTATGCCTGTTTACATATCTCTGTATTCGAATACGCATGCCTTTACCAGTTTCTTTGGCGCTTCAGTGTAAGATGACAGCTGAATACCTCCATCCACGAAGACAAATTGCGCTGTAACTTTCTGGAATACTTCGGCGCCGGTATCCAAGACGACGCCGACAGCTGCCTGGATTGCAGCGAGAGGGCAGATGAGACAGACGCCCCCGCGCCGGCGTTCCCCCGCGCTCCGCCGTGACAGCTGGCGACGTCACGAGAGCGGATTTACGGCGCCCGTGTCCGGCGACTTCGGCGGCCCGCGGTTATTCGTGATCCCGAGCGCGTCCCGTACGTCACGCCGTCCTCAACGGGAGACGACACTCGGCTCGGCATGGCAGCGTCACATCGACTTCCGCATGCCCACACGTGAGCCGGAGCCTCGCCGCTTGTTTCGGTACACAGTTCGATCCGACAGCTATTTCTGTGCGCCGTGTATTGATGCGGAAAAAAGAACTGCCGCTCGCTGGAATCGACTAATACTGCCAGAAATTTATCAAGCTTCCCACAATTCGTATTTAAAATAAGCCTTCACAGGAACAACTGAATTACTGACAGCGCGGTAATGCCGCCGCGATATCGCTGTATTATGTTGTTGCCAGAGTCGTCAGCCCGAAGACTGGTTTCATGCAGCTCCTCAAGGTAGTCCACTTTGCAGCATCTTAACCTGTTTGCTGTGTTCAAGTATTGATCTCCGTTCTTACCTCCACACTTCCCTCCAGTACCAAATTAACTATGCATCTTGAGGTGACTTTCCTTCAAGGCAGCTCACTGTTCATATGTTTGCCTCAATAATAAGGCAATTTGTTAAGGCTCTAATTTCAGCAAACCACTTTTTTTTTTTTTTTCGCCCATATGTTTCGGTGATGTTTCACCATCATCAGGGGGTTCACTTTATCCTTCTGTCAGGCAACAAATAAAATGTTAACGTGGCCACACATAGTTTCGGAACGTCGAAAACGTTTTAACAAAATATGCATTTTAGTAGTACATACACTATGTTATCAAAAGTATCCGGACACCCTCCCTCCTCCACCCCCCCCCCCCCCCACCCCCAAAAAAATATGTTTTTCATATTAGGAGCATTGTGCTGCCACCTACTGCCAGGTACTCCGTATCAGCGACCTCAGTAGTCATTAGACATCGCGAGAGAGCAGAATTGGGGCGCTCCGAGGAACTTACGGACTTCAAACGTGGTCAGGTGATGGGGTGTCACTTGTGTCATACGCCTGTACGCGAGACTGCCACACTCCTAAACATCCCTAGGTCCACTGTTTCCGATGTGATAGTGAAGTGGAAATGTGAAGGGACACGTACAGCACAAAAGCGTACAGGCCGACCTCGTCTGTCGACTGACCGAGACCGCCGACAGTTGAAGAGGGTATAATAGGTAGACAATCACACAGGAATTCCAAACTGCATCAGGATCCACTGCAAGTATTATGACAGTCAGGCGGGGTGTGAAAGTACTTGGATTTCATGGTTGAGCGGCTGCTCATAAGCCACACAACACGCCGATAAATCCCAAACAACGCCTCGCTTGGTGTAAGAAGCGCAAACATTGGACAGTTGAACAGTGAAAAAACGTTGTTTGGAGTGACGGATCACGGTACACAATGTGGCGATCTGATGGCAGAGTGTGGGTGTGGCGAGTGCCCAGAAACGTCATCTACCAGCGTGTGTAGTACCAACAGTAAAATTCGGAGGCGGTCGTGTTTTTCATGGAGGGGGCTAGCACCCCTCGTTACTTTGCGTGGCACTATCACAGCACGGACCTACGTTGATGTTTCAAGCACCTTCTTGCTTCCCTCTGTTGAAGAGAAATCCGGCATGGCGGTTGCATCTTTCAACACGATCTAGCATCTGTCCATAATGTACGGCCTGTGGCGGAGTGGTTACACGACAATAGCATCCCTGTAATCCTCTGACCTCCACAGAGTCCTGACCTGAATCCTACAGAACACCTTTGGGATGTTTTGAAACGCCGACTTCGTGCCAGGCATCACCGACCGACATAGATACCTCTTCTCAGTGCAGCACTCCGTGAAGAAAGGGCTGCTGTTCCCCAAGAAACCTTCCAGCAACTGATTGAACGTGTGCCTGCCAGAGTGGAAGCTGTCATCAAGGCTATGGGTGGGCCAACACCATATTGAATTCCAGTATTCCGATGGAGGGCGCCACGAATCTGTAAGTAATTTTCAGCCAGGTGTTCAAATGGTTCAAATGGCTCTGAGCACTATGGGGCTTAACATCTATGGTCATCAGTCCCCTAGAACTTAGAACTACTTAAACCTAACTAACCTAAGGACATCACACAACACCCAGCCATCACGAGGCAGAGAAAATCCCTGACCCCGCCGGGAATCGAACCCGGGAACCCGGGCGTGGGAAGCGAGAACGCTACCGCACGACCACGAGATGCGGGCATCAGCCAGGTGTCCGGATACTTTTGATCACATAGTGTACTGTTAGTCACGTCCCTGTCTGTCACCTACGATACAGCAGGTATTTCACTACAGTTTGTCACCTGCAAAAAATAACGAATTATCTGACTGCAGTGCTTTTTACGGGACGAAAAATTTCTTGTTTGCACTATTTTGTGCATTGTTAATGTTATTTACCTTGCTGGTATTATTTATTTGTTAATCTCTGCCGGCAGCATTGCTATGTTAACTATGTTTACCGTTTGCCTAATAGATTATTGCAACTCTTCTCCAAATACGGAGTGCCTGCTTGTTGTTGTGAGGACCGTTACGCTTGATGGGAATTGGAATTTGTAGAGAGAAAGAGATGGATAGATAGGTAGATAAAGAGAGAGAGAGAGAGAGAGAGAGAGAGAGAGAGAGAGAGAGAGAAATGCTGATTAGCTCCAGCTTCACATGGGTACACTATCTGCGGCCGGACCACTTGTCCGGTCTACCTGCATCATTAGTCTATTATAACCGTATCAAAATCCCTTCAATAGCTCCTGAGATTAACCTTCACATACAGCACATACAGACAGAAAAAGGCGGTGGGTGCCGGGGGGCGGGGGTGGGATTTAATTTATCGTGTTTACATATGAGTTGGTGAATGAAGCTAGAAACACTGCGAGACTTTTGCAGGCGTAGCAGCTGTTTACAGGGTCGTATCACTGATAGAAGCCTCGTATCAAATCTAATGAGACTTACAGGTTCCAAGAGCCTGCTGTAGACTGACGTATGAGTCCGACCATACTAAAGTAATGTTATGAGCGTAACTGGACGACAAAATCCAGTATCTTTCGACTACACAATTGATCAACCATTGTAATCAGGAAAACATTCCAGTAACTTTGACTTTCAGTCGAGAGGGAGGCCGGCCGTGGTGGCCGTGCGGTTCTAGGCACTTCAGTCCGGAACCGTGTGACTGCTACGGTCGCAGGTTCGAATCCTGCCTCGGGCATGGATGTGTGTGATGTCCTTAGGTTAGTTAGGTTTAAGTAGTTCTAAGTTCTAGAGGACTGATGACCTCAGATGTTGAGTCCCATAGTGCTCAGAGCCATTTGAACATTTTTGAGTCGAGAGGGATTTAAGTTGGAATTACTACGTAAATTTAACTGTGGAAAAGTCACAAGTTGAACTTTAATTTACAAAAAAATGGTTCAAATGGCTCTGAGCACTATGGGACTTAACATCTGTGGTGATCAGTCCCCTAGAACTTAGAACTACTTAAACCTAACTAAAAAGGACATCACACACATCCATGCCCGAGGCAGGATTCGAACCTGCGACCGTAGCAGTCGCGCGGTTCCGGACTGAAGCGCCTAGAACCGCTAGACCACCGCGGCCGGCCTTTAATTTACAGGAAGATCCCTAATGAAGTGCTAGTATCCCACTAAAGAGGTCGCTTAGAAACCCTCATCTTCCCATTTCTTGAGTACTGTTCGAAGGTCCGGGATTCTTACCAAACTGGGTTAACGGAAGAGATAGAAATGTTTCAAAAAGAGGTGCTGAACGATTGCGACAAGGCTTTTTTCACCTGAGGGAGGATGTCACAGAAACTGACAAACTGAACATTATAAGAAAGGGCCTTAGTCATAAAATTCCGAGAGCACACTTTACAAAATTACTGTTTGTATTATTCCGCATTATGTTTAAATTCTCACGTAATACTTCAAGAACAAAGTTTTCTTTTTTCTCACAAATAATAGACTACGGTAAGGCCTACAACACTTCAGCAACTTTTACTTAGTACATTATGCAGCGTGGACAGAATAAAAGTTGCCTGGGAAAATATGTTGTGCACCCCTTTTCAATAGGCAGCGCAATTTACATCATCTGCTGTCGGGACAGGTGATACTAGTTGGGTTGCCTATCGTAAAGGTGCACGAAATATTTTCCCGGGCAGTTTTACTTCGCCCAGCCTATACTTCAATCAACATCTGACGTTTTACAGAGAAAATTAGTTTTAACTATTTCTACACTTTTCGAGCGACATAAATTGCAAAAAAATGAAAAAATACCATATTATTTCTCCATCATATATCCCGTGTACTGACTACGACGCTAAAATGAATTCAGGATCATGGATAGGAATAGCAACAGCCTTTCTCCTAGCGTAGCATCCGCGAATGAATAGAAAGGTGCTGAAACGGTACTTGTATGCTCTGTCCCCGTCATGCATAGTTCTGTAGTTTGCAGAAGGGGGATGTGGATTAAAAAGGTAACATCGAGCAGATGATGCGTAACTGAAATAGCTCCATAAAAGAGCTTTTCTGTTACTTAAGGAAACTGGACATTTACAATTCAGGGCACATGGCCAGAAAATTTATTATATAAATGATGACTAGAGAAACGATATAACTAATACGAACAGTAGCGGAAATCAGTACAAATGCAGGGTTCCAGAGAAAGTAATATACGATGTGTGAAGCATGCACGTATCGAATTTATTATGAAAGTGGTAAGTACATATAAGACATAAACATTCATGACGGAATTACATATGAGTAGTTTCTTTCATATCACACGTAACAAAATAAGGCGTTTGCATTACCTGGGTGGAAACTGTTAGTAATTTGGCCAACCTCTGTTCAAATGGTTCAAATGGCTCTGAGCACTATGGGACTTAACATCTATGGTCATCAGTGCCCTAGAACTTAGAACTACTTAAACCTAACTAACCTAAGGACATCACACAACACCCAGTCATCACAAGGCAGAGAAAATCCCTGACCCCGCCGGGAATCGAACCCGGGAACCCGGGCGTGGGAAGCGAGAACGCTACCGCACGACCACGAGCTGCGGACCAACCTCTGTTCTTCCTAATTATATCAAAAATTCTCTTCGGCATTGATTTTGTTAGGATTTTTAGTTCTTGCAGTGAAACTGTCCCCCGTTCTTCTCGTACCTCTGTTTTCAACTCACATAGGCCTCAAATTGCCTTCCATTGCGATAAACCCGCCTTGCAAATATTCCCCAAACGTTTATCATGGGGTTCACAGCAAGGCTACATGCAGGCCAGGGCAAGACATCGATATGTTCAATGTTCAAACCACCTTTTTGTTATGCAGAAACCTGTAAAGATGCATCATCTTCTTGAAACATTAGGCTTTAGTCCCCTATGTCCTCATGCATTCTAATCAATTCCGTCTCTAATATCTCCGTGTAGATATTAGAGCTCATTCTTGTGTTCACTCAGGCAGTTCGTGATTTACCTTTAGCGCAGAATGCTGCCCAATCATAACACTTTCGCGCTGCAGTCTGGAACCGCAAGACCGCTACGGTCGCTGGTTCGAATCCTGCCTCGGGCATGGATGTTTGTGATGTCCTTAGGTTAGTTAGGTTTAACTAGTTCTAAGTTCTAGGGGACTAATGACCTCAGCAGTTGAGTCCCATAGTGCTCAGAGCCATTTGAACCATAACACTTTCACCACCAAAATTTCTGCTCATTCTTACGTACTGCTCTGTTCACAGATCACGCCAATCACACTGAAATCCATCCAGACCATATAAATTAAACTACTTATCACAGAAGATTATTTTATCTCATCCTCTAGTCCATATGTTTTTCAGCAAGTTCTAACTAAGCCTGTTTGTGTTTGAGTTTCTGAATACAAGATGCTTTCATACAACAAAATTTGTCGAACACGTCTGGGAGCTACTTGAAACTGTAAATCATCAAGTAATTAAGAATAATACCGGTTTGTGGCCCTTACTTTGGGCAAAAGTAACCGTTTCGATGCCTGAGACAATTTTCTACTTTGCCCATAGTTCCCGTTCTTGTCCAAATCGTGGGCCGAATTTAAGGAAATTATAAATCACTGTACCTGAACGGTTCAACTTCTTGGCTATTTGACGATTAGATAGTCCCATTTCCTTCTACGCACCAACTTTTGCTTTTTCATCACATGGTAACTGTTTACCGCATCGCTGTGTCCTAATCGTAATTTATGCACACATACGCACTGTCACTAATGGCATCTGTTGCCTATCAGCGCGATGGCCACACACACACACACACACACACACACACACACACCCTCTCTCTCTCTCTCTCTCTCTCTCTCTCTCTCTAACAGTCTCTAGGGGACTGATGACCTCAGCAGTTAAGTCCCATAGTGCTCAGAGCCATTTGAACCATTTTCTAACAGCCCCCAGAGCCGATTGCCTTTATACAGAGTTCCATCCTCCACCATCTGAATCGTTGACGTCTTGTATACTGTACTGCTGACATCAAATGCGATACCATTTTACTGTTTACATTTGTCAAATTCCTGGATCGCATACTATTGCATACGCAATGTGCTCAACTATTGCAACCGACAATGCTAATATTCCTGCAAATATCGATGCACTTATACTGTTTACCACTACTGTATGTGAATGATACGTGAGAAAGTGGGAATATTATGAAATTTGGAAATTTGTGGTAAGGATTATAGGACCAAACTGTTGAGGTCATCGGTCCCTAGGCTTAAGCACTACTAAATCTAACTTAAACTAACTTAACGCTAACACACAGACCCATGCCCGAGGGAGGACTCGAACCTTCGACGGGGGAGGAAGGGAAGGGAGGGGGGGGGGGGGGGAGGGAGCTGCGCGAACCATGATAAGGCGCCCTAGACCGCACCGCTAGAATATGATGAGTGGATGAGGTGCTTTCCCTCAAAAGTCGTTATTCTCGAGTAAATTGGACTACTGAGTGTCTTAAGTACGTTTTTTAAAGTGCTAATCAGACGCGAGCGAAGATCTGGTGCGCTGGCCATTAAGCTTGGTCGGTCTGCGGATTTCATCACCCAGCAAAACGGATGCTGGCCTCGGTTTCCGCTTCCGCCTTGAGAGGAGATTTCGCAGGCACGACAGTTGTGGTTCTTATGGAGATCAACTTTACCCGCTTCACGACCTTCGTGTTTCCCACCATCTCATTCTAGACATAACTCTCGTTCTCTGATTGCGTGAAAACAAATACGCCGGCGACAGTAACTGCAGCGTTTTTGTAAAGGTTGTGCTGCGTCTTCTTTTCCTGGTATTAATGTAATACTGCCGACTGGCGGCGATTTTGTTCTCCCGTGAATTGCGTTATTGTTGATAGTTTTCACCACCTGCCTGGTGTAAAATGCTCAGTCTGAAACCATTAATGCAGAAAGAGAAAAAATTCAAATATTCTGTGAAATAATTTTCCTGAAAGTAAGAAATAAAATAGATTAGAGAAACATCAGACTCTCCTTTCTGCGCCGGCCGTGGTGGACGAGCGGTTCTAGGCGCCTCAGTCCGGAACTACGCGGCTGCTGCGGTCGCAGGTTCGAATCTTGCCTCGGACATGCATATGTGTGATGTCCTTGGGTTAGTTAGATTTAAGTAGTTCGAAGTTTAGGGGACTGATGACCACAGATGTTAAGTCCCATAATGCTTAGAGCCATTTGAACTATTTTTTCTCCTTTCTGCGAGGCTCGAAATCAGTACAGCAGTGCTGACTGACAATTTAAAGTACATTTCCTAACGTCAATGTTCAGATAGTACTACAAATAATTTGTCTGTCGACATGCTATTGCTGTTCCAATGGCTCTGAGCACTATGGGACTTAACTCTGAGGTCATCAGACCCCTAGAACTTAGAACTGCTTAAACCTAACTAGCCTAAGGACATGACACACATCCATGCCCGAGGCAGGATTCGAGCCTGCGACCTTAGCAGTCGCGCGGTTGCAGACTGTAGCGCCTAGAACCTCTCGGTCACTCCGGCCGGCGCTATTGCTGTACTTGGTTTCTACCATCATTCAGAGCTGCTTCAAAACTTTTTCTAATCTATGTTATTTCTTACATGAAATGTATTCGAAGTTGCAAATACGAACAACCGTCAGCTCTATAAGCGGATGATGATGGTTCAAATGGCTCTAAGCACTATGGGACTTAACATCTGTGGTCATCAGTCCCCTAGACTTAGAACTACTTAAATCTAACTAACCCAAGGGCATCAGACATATGCATGCCCCAGGCAAGATTCGAACCTGCGACCGCAGCAGCCGCGTATTTCCGGACTGAGGCGCCTAGAACCGCTCGGCCACAACGGCCGGCTGGGGATGATGACAGTACAGATTTGTGTCACCCCGGAACTCGTACTCGGATTTCCCTCTTCATGCGACGGGTCGTCTTAACCGCTTTGGCTGGCAGGTCACAATCCATAGTTAGACCCAAACTTCCACATGTCTACGTCCCTGTGTCACAAATGGTTCAAATGGCTCTGAGCACTATGGGACTCAACTGCTGAGGTCATGAGTCCCCGAGAACTTAGAACTACTTAAACCTAACTAACCTAAGGACGTCACACACATCCATGCCCGAGGCAGGATTCGAACCTGCGACCGTAGCAGTCCCGTGGTTCCGGACTGCAGCGCCTAGAACCGCACGGCCACCGCAGCCGGCGACGTAGCGCTAGAAGGGGTATTACACTGTCATCATATTTTTCGTCAAAGATCAAGATGGCTGTCAACAACAACTTGTTATTAACCGGAGCAGTTGCATGTACCACAATTGCACTGTGTGCACAAGCGGAAGAGAAGCGGGAAAAAAAAGGAAACATATCTGGGTGAAGCCGTGGGTTTTACGACGACACGATAAAAGCGTTCAACAAAACTTGTTACGTGAGCTTATAGTGGAGGACGTCAAGTCGTACATCAATTACTTAAGAATGGATGAGCATACATTTCTGTATGTGCTCAATGAAGTGTATCATCATATCACAAAGCACAATATTCACCTAAGAACTGCTACATCTGCAGAAGACAGGCTCACTGTAACACTCCGATTCCTTGCTACAGGAGAGGGTTGGGTTAGGTTAGGTTAGGTTAGGTCAGGTCTCGAATCTTCTTAATCTATTTTTGTATTCAGCGTGCCTCACGTTGTAAAGCGCCTCAACAGCTACATACATTTCTATTAATTTTGTAGTTGTCGGCACACACCAGTTGTATTTACCAGCAATGTTTATAAAAACACTACAGACGACAGAATGCTGCAGCGATGCTAGCGCTCCATGTGGTAACATGTCACATTGCAGTGAACAGAAGACAAGCGACTTCTTTGATCAAATCTACAGCGAGGCCCTAGGTTTGATCAAATATTGGACGGCATTTGACAAAGTTCCCTATTACACCATCAAATATCTTTGACAAAGATATTGGACAAAGATATTTGACAAAGAAATTTGATAGTGTAATACCGGCCTAAGCAGAACAGTTCATTATATCTCGGCACGTAGCGACGAGGTGACCGGTGGAACGAATGAGAGTTCCAACCGGTCGGCAACGAATAACAAGTTCACGCAGTGAACGATTGGCTAGAAACAGAGTCCAAAACGCGGCAAGGTCGCTGTGAGCATAAGAGATCGGTCCAGAGTGATCAGCGAAGGAGAGAGAGCCGTAACACAAGCAATTGCCGAACACTGCATCAAATGAGGTGGTCTGACGGCTTCGTGTGATTACAGGCAAGAGGCAGTACGCAATCTTCTGATTACACGTGCTGATGTGCTGTGTTTACCCGGGGGCGTTTACTACTCATTCTGCCGGTAAGATAGGAGTGTTGGCTTCAGGTTCTTATTTTGTCTTCTTTATTGCGGCATAAGTGGCAGTGCGTGACAGCGCGCCCGTATTTAAGTGCAGAACTCGGCTTGTGTGGAACCGCCGCAGACTCCACATCGATACTGCGGCGTGGCTGGGAAACAAATCTATAAACTAAAAGAAAAAGTTTTACCTCCTCGCAGAAGTGCGTCCTTTTCAACCTGATCCTTCAGTGACGTGGGGTAGGTCTTTTCTGTGTACGCCATACGATCAAAAGGATCCACACGTTGTATTGCATCTATGTATTATATGTTAACCGGGGACCTAGAAACGACGGAGAGGCTCCGTCCCTGCCGCAGCCGCAGTGGTCCACAACCCCACGACGACTATCGCTCTCCACTTCACCCCTCCGCTGCCCAACACCGAAAAAAATGGTTCAAATGGCTCTGAGCACTATGGGACTCAACTGCTGTGGTCATTAGTCCCCTAGAACTTAGAACTACTTAAACCTAACTAACCTAAGGACATCACACACATCCATGCCCGAGGCAGGATTCGAACCTGCGACCGTAGCAGTCGCACGCCCCACACCGAACCCAGGGTTATTGTGCGGTTCGGCCCCCGATGGACCCCCCAGGGAACGGCTCACACCAGACGAGTGTAACCCCTATGTTTGCGTGGTAGAGTAATGGTGCTGTACGCATACGTAGAGAACTTGTTTGCGCAGCAATCGCCGACATAGTGTAACTGAGGCGGAATAAGGGGAACCAGCCCGCATTCGCCGAGGCAGATGGAAAACCGCCTAAAAAACTGTGGTGTCACCGCCAGACACCACACTTGCTAGGTGGTAGCCTTTAAATCGGCCGCGGTCCGTTAGTATACGTCGGACCCGCGTGTCGCCACTATCAGTGATTGCAGACCGAGCGCCGCCACACGGCAGGTCTAGAGAGACTTCCTAGCACTCGCCCCAGCTGTACAGCCGATTTTGCTAGCGATGGTTCACTGACAAATTACGCTCTCATTTGCCGAGACGATAGTTAGCATAGCCTTCAGCTACGTCATTTGCTACGACCTAGCAAGGCGCCATTATCATTTGCTATTAATCTTGTGATGCATTTACCGTCAGACCGATGTTCACCAATTATGGATTAAAGTTAATTATTCCAGAAGCTACGTACTTTATTTGCTAGTCTCTATTCCATTAACTGTTCCAGACCTCACGCCAGCCTGCGTGAGCTTAAACGCGTGCCTTTCGGCTTCCTCAGAGTGGCTTGG
Source organism: Schistocerca serialis cubense (assembly GCF_023864345.2). Classification (NCBI taxonomy): domain Eukaryota; kingdom Metazoa; phylum Arthropoda; class Insecta; order Orthoptera; family Acrididae; genus Schistocerca; species Schistocerca serialis. Next base: position 616,687,161 of record NC_064645.1, read on the forward strand.
TTGTCTTGCCAAGTCACAACAAAAACCATCCACAGACTGGCCGGTTCACCGGACCTCGACACAAATGCGCCGGGCGGATTCGTGCAGGGGACCAGGCGCTCCTTCCCGCCCGGAAAGCCGTGGGTTAGACCGCACGGCCAACCAAACAGGCTATCCGCACATTAGTGGACGTTAATGTGGAGTGCGTCCACCCCTTCTCCTTTATGCTGGATTGTACTCTCCTGGGGACACTACAGTGAAGTGCCTGAATGACTGTGGAGGAACGGCAGGCCATTCCTCTTCAAGAGTCGTATACGGGGAAGGCTGTGATGGACTGTGGGGTCTGGAGGGATTGGCATTATAAGTCATCCCAAAGGTGCTTCAATCAGTTGAGGTCTGCAGTGTGGGTAGACCAGTCCATGCAGGAAAGTTGTTGTCAAAACCAATCGCCTCACAGATACTGTATTATAGTGCATTGTCATGCTGATACAGTCATCGCCCCGCGCGACCGCTGCGGTCTCAGGTTCGAATCCTGCCTCGGGGATGGATGTGTGTGAAGTCCTTAGGTTAGTTAGGTTCAAGTAGTTATAAGTTCTAGGGGACTGATGACATTAGAAGTTAAGTCCCATAGTGCTCAGAGCCATTTGAACCAATTTGAACAGTCATCGCCTCCGAGATATTCATCTGCTGTGCGCACTACACAGTGCGGTAAAATGTCTTCATATCCTTTCGCATTTAGCGCTCTCTTAAGCGCAACAAGAGGACCACACCCTAACCACGAAAAACCACCTCTGTACTTCACTGTTGGCAGTCCGCGTTATGACAGATAACGTTCTCCAGGCTTTCGCCAAACCCAAACCCTTGCATCGGATTGCCACGGAATATAGCGTGATTCATCACACACAATTACGCGTTTCAAGTTACCCACTACCGCCAACGGCCTTGCCGCAGTGGTAACACCGGTCCCCGTCATCGAAGTTAAGCGCTGTTGGGCTTGGCTAACACTTGGATGGGTGACCGGCCGGTCCGCCGAGCGCTGTTGGCAAGCGGGGTGCACTCAGGCATTGTGAAGCAAATTGAGGAGCTACATGATTGACAAGTAGTTGCTCTGGTCACGAAAACTGCCAACTGCAGGGAGAGCGGTACGCTGATCACATGCCGCTCCATATCCGCATCCAGTGACGTCAATACGCTAAGGATGACACGGCGGTCGGTCAGTACCGTCGGGTCTTCGGAGGCCCGTACGGACGGAGTTTAGTTGAGTTATCCACTACCCAGAGGCATCACTCTTCACACCGCCTCAAGCGTCGTCAGTATTCACTACAGAAATGTGTGGTTTATGAGGAACTGCTCGACCATTGGAACCCATTCTTTTTAAGTGCCTACGCACAGTCATTGTGCTAGCTGGACTGCTGGTACCACTTTGGAACTCACGATTGATGCCTTCCGCTGATTTATTGTGATTTTTTTACAACCATACTGCGCAAGGCTCGACTGTCCCTCAGGACGTGAGGGCTGCCTGGTCTTGATTGAGCTGTGTTTGTTTCTTTGCATTTCCGTTTCACAAGCACGTCACCAACAATCGGTCTGGACAGCCTTACAAGCCTTCAAATTCCTTCAAATGTCCCTGATGGATTTGTTACTCAGGTGACAGTCAGTGACTAGTCCGCGTTCGAAGTCATTGAAAAAATGTCTGAAATCTTATGGGACTTAACTGCTAAGGTCATCAGTTCCTAAGCTTACACACTACTTAACCTAAATTATCCTAAGGACAAACACACACACCCATGCCTGAATGAGGACTCGAGCCTCCGCCGGGACCAGCCGCACAATCCATGAGTGCAGCGCCTGAGACCGCTCGGCTAATCCCGCGCGGCGAAGTCATTGACAAGGAGACGAAACAGCAATCCAATTTTTATATATATATTACGTGAAGTTCAGAACTCAAATATCAGTCCACTGAATCAGAAGTTTTCCGAGCGTCTATAGTACCCAAAAGCAGGAACCTTTTTTTCGGGGGCCCGCGTGTCTCTTTGGTAGAATGCTCATCTGCTGTAGGGGCTCCTTGGGTTCGATTTCTGGCTGTGAATAATTTTAAAACGAAGCTGCAAGTTTGACAATCATTTCCGCGAAGTGTAAAACACATAAAAATGGTAAAACTTTAATTCGAAATGTTTTTAAGTCAAACGAACTTTTTCAACAATCTTTTATTAAAGACAGGTAATTAAAAACTTATATTTGCAATGTAAACTGGGTTTTTGTTTGTGATATGTAATTAGAAATTTATGTCAGCCAAAAATCGAACCCACGCCCTCTAGAAGGCAGGAAAGCATTGTATCACACAGCAACGCTGCCTGTGTCCGTCGGAAAACTTAAAAGACGATTTTGTTGCCAAATTTTGAGAGTTTGAAACGTCCCCTTTGAACAATTATACAACTGACACACAATATTTTTAGCGCAACGCAATCTGACTTTCAAAAAATGCCTACGAAAGAATGGCCCTGACTAACATTAACCTATGCGTTTCACAAATCGCTTACCTCACAAAAATCTTGGTTACTCGAACTACTGCAATACAGCGAGCGCCACTACTGCCAGCTAAATAAAAGATTCAAACTACGGAAGGCACTAACTACTGATAGGGATAGTTAGCAAATGAAAGATATTAATAGAGAACAAACAATGTATTTACCTTAATAGTCATAATATATATAGCAGTTCATGACAAATTTCAAAATTCAGCCATCTCTCTCCCCACATCCACCAGTGCTGGCAGCTCACCTCCAACTGCGCAACGCTACGCGCTGTTTACATCCAGCTGCCGCTGCCCAACACTACAATGGCAGACAACAATGTAAACTAGCCACAGACTGCACACAGCACAGCCAGTGATTTTCCTACAGTAAGAAAACCTAAACAGCCTACTTACAAGTTACGTCGAATTGCTTTGGGGCACTGACAGTTGACTTCCGAACTTCACGTACCATAAATAAAAAAAAAAAAACTAGCCGGCCGCGGTGGTCTAGCGGTTCTAGGCGCTCAGTCCGGAACCGCGCGACTGCTGCGGTCGCAGGTTCGAATCCTGCCTCGGGCATGGATGTGTGTGATGTCCTTAGGTTAGTTACGTTTAAGTAGTTCTAAGTTCTAGGGGACTGATGACCACAGATGTTAAGTCCGATAGTGCTCAGAGCCATTTGAACCATTTTATAAAAAAAACTACAAAAATCCGACTGCCGTGTGGTCTCCGTGGCAGCTCTACCGACAGACCAATTCTGCAGTTATTGCGTCTCTAATGACAACATAATACTCCCCGTCTCTTTTTACGCTGCCGGATCCGCCTCTCGTGATGGGAGGTAGTGATCAATTCCGTATTACATAGGGATGTCCCAATACTTTTGATCTGTAAAGATTTTTTTGTTTATTTATAGACTCAATCACATGTTTATGACACAGTCATAACCGGTTTCGACCATACAGTGACCATCTTCAGACTCTAAAGGCGGCATACACTGAACACAAGTTCATGCATTGTCAAACTTTTGATCAGGTACTCTTATTAGTCTGGCAAGGTCACACAACGAACAGCGAAGAACTACATCTTTAAGGGAGTCACAAAAATCGTGTTTATCGACTTGTTTAGATGGCTTGTGTAACAAAGGCAGATAGTTAAACATCATGGGTAAAAACAAACTGATAATATTGGACCATGGCAGTGGACGTCGAAGCGAGCAAAATTTTCCAGGTAGCCATAGGTCGGAATTACCTTTGTGGAGTTACGGCAACAAAAAGACAGCCAATCAGCGACAAGTTTGTCCCGTAAGTGATCGTTTTTGGATGTGCAGTTTTGTCCAACTTAACTGCTGCGGTGTCGACGATGCCAATTTTGTAGCGATGTCGTAGAAAGCAATTTTGAGCGTTTGCTGTAAGGAAATGTGCTTTTAGAAGAAAATAGCGTTTAAGATGAAGTTTTTGTTTTCCTCTTCACCACTGTCTCAGTTCATTCTGACTGATGTACTGTCTTCATAAGCAGTTCCTACAATTTCCAGTTCCTGGCTGGTTCTGATTGGAAGCCTTTTTTTCTTTAGTTCCCAACAGGTTTCCCTCTCCGCTCTGTCCCAGTCTTCTCCTATCTTCATCACACGTTCCTTCACTCCAACAATCCGCCTGTCTCTCGTCTTACTCTAGGATTCTTGTCACTTGTTGCCATTTCGTGGGCTTGTCTCGCTATCCTTCCAGCTCCTGTTTTTTCACATGCCCATACCATCCTGTCTTTTCTTTATATCATTGGATTAAAGTTTATTTATGCTTTCAGTACACTAGCAAAATAAAAACCTGTCTTGTTTAGATTTGTTTGTCAATAAAACTGCACCTTACAGTACCACATATCGATTACCTTCACTGCAGCGCCGTTTCTGCAAAATAGATTAAACAGATTACTATCTTATTAAATTACTGACATTACGGTACTCTTAGCGGAGTTGATTTAACAGTCAGACATCGCAGAGAATTCACGTATAACGTAAACAGCCATGGATATGAAATTAAAGGTTGCCAAGCTCTGAGTGTTAAGGTGAAACGTAATCTTCCTCTTCTTCTTCCTATACAGTATTACGCCTAATGGCCTGCTGTGCGTTTTTCTTCACGTCCCAGGCGCTCTTTCTGCATCTCTCATATCTCTTGTGTCGGTATCTGAGGATTTTTCGGGGGTTGCGGTCCATCTTCACCTTTTCAAGGTAGTTCTGTGTTGAGAATTATTTTAACTGTGACATCCTTAAGGATGTCAGATATTTTCATGTCCCATAGAGTGTATCTTGCTGTTCCGATGAAGCGCATCTCGGTGCTCATTAATCTCCTTTTCATCTCTACGAGGTGTCCAAGCTTCGCTGCCATACCAGTGGGTGCGTTTGGCCAGGACGTTGTATAGGTTGAGTTTGTTAAGCTGCTGATCGAGAAATGGTCTGACGATGCCTATTATTAGTCCTACGACTTTTTTCTGAACTTCGTGATTTTGTACAGCATATCGTTTTCTCGAATGTAGCTGAGGCTATATCCTAGGTATTTGAATGTTGATACTTGCTCGATGGCTTTGTTATCTGTTGAAATTTTGCTTCTCTTGTAGTCTTTCGCGATGAAGGTTTTATTGAGAGAGACCTCCATGTTGTACATTTTTGTTTTTTTGTGCAGGTTATACCATGATCGCTGCAGATTACCCTTGGATTCTGCAAAAACTGCACCTAACTCATCTGCAAGTAATTTTGTCTAAGTCAGTTTGTCTTTCTTTATTTTTGGATGGGGATTTTGTCTCCATTCAGTGATGATTTCACTCTTATAATTGTTCAACGCGAACCGTGAGAGGCAACATCCTTATCTAACTCCTAGATAAACGTGTTTCCATGACGACAGCTGCTGCACAGTTCTGATTGCAATCGCGTTTTGGCTGCCTGTGTTCTGAATATGCTTTTATGATGAGGTGCTACTTTCTGCCAGGATTTTCCCAAGTTTAGTTCTGTCAGCTATATTGAAAGCTTTCTCAAAATCATTAAATGGCCTATGTGTTTCCGTACACAATTCTTTCCATTCTTTCGTGGTTCCGTACTCCTATCGGTAAAAACAGAACTCTTATAGGATTACTTTTTTGTCCGTCTGCCTGTACGTCTGTTAAGACCCTTTTTTCTCAGGTACGGGTAAATAAGCTGAAATTTATTGCAAATACTGAGGTCTACGGTCCCTTGGCGTTGTAAATAATTTGTCTTCTAAGTCAAGGTAGTCAAGAGGCACGGTCATGTATGTCACATATTCTGATACTCGCAAACTCACTCATCAAACGCCAGAGATGACCTACCTGTACACATAATTAAGTTGTTATGGAGCCCTCAGAGCTTCAGTAGCCCACTTCAGTGTCAGAAGACAAAGCGTCTCTTCTAAACAGATCGACACATCCTCACAGCAGCACGCTGAAGTACTGAGTGACTCTGTCTGTCGATGACGCCGCCTTCGCTAACAGATTCTGCCACCCCCCCCCCTCCCCCAAGCTTCTCTATTGATTGGTTGCTAAGACGTGCCTCCCAGTTTTCACTCAGCGATATGCTATTCCATCAGACAGCCGGATGGCTACATCTTCGTTGAGACGGACAAGTGCCTACCTAACCTCAAACGCATGTTGTTGTTGTGGTCTTCAGTCCTGAGACTGGTTTGATGCAGCTCTCCATGCTACTCTATCCTGTGCAAGCTTCTTCATCTCCCAGTACCTACTGCAACCTACATCCTTCTGAATCTGCTTAGTGTATTCATCTCTTGGTCTCCCCCTACGATTTTTACCCTCCACGCTGCCCTCCAATACTAAATTGGTGATCCCTTGATGCCTTAGAACATGTCCTACCAACCGATCCCTTCTTCTAGTCAAGTTGTGCCACAAACTTCTCTTCTCCCCAATCCTATTCAGTACCTCCTCATTAGTTATGTGATCTACCCATCTAATCTTCAGCATTCTTCTGTAGCACCACATTTCGAAAGCTTCTATTCTCTTCTTGTCCAAACTATTTACCGTCCATGTTTCACTTCCATACATGGCTACACTCCATACAAATACTTTCAGAAATGACTTCCTGACACTTAAATCTATACTCGATGTTAACAAATTTCTCTTCTTGAGAAACGCTTTCCTTGCCATTGACAGTCTACATTTTATATCCTCTCTACTTCGACCATCATCAGTTATTTTGCTCCCCAAATAGCAAAACTCCTTTGCTACTTTAAGTGTCTCATTTCCCAATCTAATTCCCTCAGCATCACCCGACTTAATTCGACTACATTCCATTATCCTCGTTTTGCTTTTGTTGATGTTCATCTTATATCCTCCCTTCAAGACACCATCCATTCCATTCAACTGCTCTTCCAAGTCCTTTGCTGTCTCTGACAGAATTACAATGTCATCGGCGAACCTCAAAGTTTTTATTTCTTCTCCATGGATTTTAATACCTACTCCGAATTTTTCTTTTGTTTCCTTTACTGCTTGCTCAATATACAGATTGAATAACATCGGGGAGAGGCTACAACCCTGTCTCACTCCTTTCCCAACCACTGCTTCCCTTTCATGCCCCTCAACTCTTATAACTGCCATCTGGTTTCTATACAAATTGTAAATAGCCTTTCGCTCCCTGTATTTTACCCCTGCCACCTTTAGAATTTGAAAGAGAGTATTCCAGTCAACATTGTCAAAAGCTTTCTCTAAGTCTACAAATGCTAGAAACGTAGGTTTGCCTTTCCTTCATCTTTCTTCTAAGATAAGTCGTAAGGTCAGTATTGCCTCACGTGTTCCAGTATTTCTACGGAATCCAAACTGATCTTCCCCGAGGTCGGCTTCTACTAGTTTTTCCATTTGTGTGTAAAGAATTCGTGTTAGTATTTTGCAGCTGTGGCTTATTAAACTGATTGTTCGGTAATTCTCACATCTGTCAACACCTGCTTTCTTTGGGATTGGAATTATTATATTCTTCTTGAAGTCTGAGGGTATTTCGCCTGTTTCATACATCTTGCTCACCAGATGGTAGAGTTTTGTCAGGACTGGCTTTCCCAAGGCCGTCAGTAGTTCCAATGGAATGTTGTCAACTCCGGGGGCCTTGTTTCGACTCAGGTCTTTCAGTGCTCTGTCAAACTCTTCTCGTAGTATCGTATCTCCCATTTCATCTTCATCTACATCCTCTTCCATTTCCATAATATTGTCCTCTAGTACATTGCCCTTGTATAGACCCTCTATATACTCCTTCCACCTTTCTGCTTTCCCTTCTTTGCTTAGAACTGGGTTTCCATCTGAGCTCTTGATATTCATACAAGTGGTTCTCTTTTCTCCATAGGTCTCTTTAATTTCCCTGTAGGCAGTATCTATCTTACCTCTAGTGAGATAAGCCTCTACATCCTTACATTTGTCCTCCTGCCATCCCTGCTTAGCCATTTTGCACTTCCTGTCGATCTCATTTTTGAGACGTTTGTATTCCTTTTTGCTGCTTCATTTACTGCATTTTTATATTTTCTCCGTTCATCAATTAAATTCAATATTTCTTCTGTTACCCAAGGATTTCTACTAGCCCTCGTCTTTTTACCTACTTGATCCTCTGCTGCCTTCACTATTTCATCCCTCAAAGCTACCCATTCTTCTTCTACTGTATTTCTTTCCCCCATTCCTGTCAATTGTTCCCTTATGGTCTCCCTGAAACTCTGTACAACCTCTGGTTCTTTCAGTTTATCCAGGTCCCATCTCCTTAAATTGCCACCTTTTTGCAGTTTCTTCAGTTTTAATCTACAGGTCATAACCAATAGATTGTGGTCAGGGTCCGCATCTGCCCCTGGAAATGTCTTACAATTTAAAACCTGGTTCCTAAATCTCTGTATAACCATTATATAATCTATCTGATACCTTTTAGTATCTCCAGGGTTCTTCCATGTATACAACCTTCTATCATGATTCTTAAACCAAGTGTTAGCTATGATTAGGTTGTGCTCTGTGCAAAATTCTACCAGGCGGCTTCCTCTTTCATTTCTGTCCCCCAATCCATATTCACCCACTACGTTTCCTTCTCTCCCTTTTCCTACTGACGAATTCCAGTCACCCATGACTTTTAAATTTTCGTCTCCCTTCACTATCTGAATAATTTCTTTTGTTTCATCATACATTTCTTCAATTTCTTCGTCATCTGCAGAGCTAGTTGGCATATAGACTTGTACTACTGTAGTAGGTGTGGGCTTCGTATCTATCTTGGCCACAATAATGCGTTCACTAAGCTGTTTGTAGTAGCTTACCCGCGTTCCTATTTTCCTATTCATTATTAAACCTACTCCTGCATTACCCCTATTTGACTTTGCGTTTATAACCCTGTAGTCACCTGACCAGAAGTTTTGTTCCTCCTGCCACCGAACTTCACTAATTCCCACAATATCTAACTTTAACCTATCCATTTCCCTTTTCAAATTTTCTAACCTACCTGCCCGATTAAGGGACCTGACATTCCACGCTCCGATCCGTAGAACGCCAGTTTTCTTTCTCCTGATAACGACATCCTCTTGAGTAGTCCCCGCCCGGAGATCCGAATGGGGGACTATTTTACCTCCGGAATATTTTACCCAAGAGGACGCCATCATTTAATTATACAGTAAAGCTGCATGCCCTCGGGAAAAATTACGGCCGTAGTTTCCCCTTGCTTTCAGCCGTTCGCAGTACCAGCACAGCAAGGCCGTTTTGGTTATTGTTACAAGGCCAGATCAGTCAATCATCCAGACTGTTCCCCTTGCAACTACTGAAAAGGCTGCTGCCCCTCTTCAGGAACCACACGTTTGTCTGGCCTCTCAACAGATACCCCTCCGTTGTGGTTGTACCCACGGTACGGCTATCTGTATCGGCGAGGCACGCAAGCCTCCCCAGCAACGGCAAGGTCCATGGTTGATGGGGGGCTCAAACGCATATGCGATATGAAATGTGTCCCGACAGCAGACGCTTTCATAAGTGAGAAGGCAGTACACACGGCGAATCAGACTGTGTGCATCTTGTATATATCTCTACCAGCTATTCTTTTACCCACGAACAGAAAAACACTATTCAGCTGTCCCTCGTATTGTTGATAAACAAACGGATTATATAGTATTCCCATACTGCACAATCTACGGTACAGCAATGAGTAGAAGCACCAAGGCAGCCGATGAGATCGTCAGGCTGGACTGCGACGAGCATGCGATAACGTGATAACGTGTAATGAGAAGTGGCATGAGCTGCGACAAAACAGAGACCCCACGGCGTCGCAGTAAACACAAGCTCGCACGTGCGTGGCGCGTGGCCGCGATCGATGCCGTTAAGACAAACGCCGCGTGCGCCTTCCTCCAGGTGACCGCGAATACTCTGTTCCCTTTGTCTTTTCATCACGAGCTGCCGTTCAATAGAGGCAGGAGTTAATCCAGACAAAAAAGTCATCATATTACGAGGGGTGTTCAATAAATAACGCACAATACTTCTTCCCCGATCAATTTTTGATGAAAAAAATGCGGACTTTGTTCTGGGACATCGTAGAATATTCCTGCTTCAGTCGCTACTGTTTCATGAAGTTCAGATAGGTGTCGGCGCCATGCGTAGCCTTCAAATGGTTCAAATGATTCTGAGCGCTACGAGACTTAACATCTGAGGTCATCAGTCCCCTAGAACTTAAACTACTTAAACCTAAGGACATCACACACACATCCATGCCCGAGGCAGGATTCGAACCTGCGACCGTAGCAGTCGCGCGGTTCCGGACTGAAGCGACTAGAACCGCTCGGTCACACCGACCGGCTGTAAAGACAACGTCAGCTAGACGAATACCAAAACGATGTGCTGCAAGAGAGAGACCTAGAGCAGGATGAAGTGAATCTATCAAGATCAGTTTAAGAAGTAGAGATTTGGACTGGAATACTGGAACACAACAGGTACGGAAGGGTAATGGGGGAAATATAGGAGAACCATAAACTAGATAAAGGGAAACTAGAACGACGATAACTAGATGTGTTAAAACTACGAAATATTATACTACAATGTTGCTCCTAAAATGAACTAAAACATCAATTTTAAGAGTTTCATTGACGATATTCTTCAGTGACGTAGACGGACTTTCCCAATAGAAAGTTCTTTAACTCAGCTTTAAATTCCACTACATTAATATTTAATGTCCCCTGGAAGATTGTTGAATACCTGTCTGACAATATATCTGGCTTCTGCTCGTATCTGATGTAAATTTTTCAAATAATCCTAGTTCGGAAATGAACCCTCTTGCAGCCACATGCATAAAACAGCAACCCATAAGCCGGGAGCGTGTGGAAGTATGCCCATTTAAACTAACTTGCCCCGCCTAACACTATAATATAGTAACTTGTCTTGTCTAGATATCAATGAGACACGGTCCACAACCGCTTTGAATTTTCTGTTACGTAACACTCTTTCCTACACATTTTCCTCGACGCATTGCAGATAGGGAATCTCGCTACAGTGCTGTACTTCTCGGCACGTCCGACAGGAAATGCCAGTCAGCGCGCCTTCTCGAAAACGTCTGAATCGGAAATTCGTGACATCAGCGGCCATGTTCATCGTTATATGAGCGAATGAGCAAACAAGTTGTAAAATCATACGCAGAAGCGATAGCAGTGCGCAAGCACACACATTTCCGCAGAATTGACATACAGCCGACTGCAGAGTTAGGCGCAACTGCTACTCCGCCACAGTTTCTAGCACAGTCCGATTCTCCTCGTTCTGTTTTCGCGAAGCAAGTCAGTACAGGCGGCCTGCAGTTTCATGTGTAATAAGTACTATCATTTTTCCAAGTTTATGTCACACAAAATTCATCAGAAGTATCGGAGTAATCAAAGAACCCGATTACCAAAGAGGTTTATACTTTTTATGTGAAATAGCATGGAAAATATCGTAATTATCATTGCATTGGAAATAACCAAACGAAAGCTGAGAAGAAGAATCGTCAAGACAGTATTAACTAGAAGATAATGCCCGCAACAGTTACAATGTTCATCTAATGGAGAGGCAAATACTTGTGCTACCGACTGAACCGCATTGATATTCAGTCGTAGTTCCCAGCCCGCTAAGAACCTAAAATGTGGAACTAGCACGGTTAAGGATCCCATATTATGCTAGTAAGTTAATGTTTTCTCCGGCCAAACCGCTGAAGAGAATTCTTCGTCAGCGGCGAAATGTGTTGGTGCTTATTTGCTCTAGGAAAAACAATGCTCCACAACGTTCGAATGCAGCTGCACATCCACCGCACGGACATTGCTGCTGGAACTGCAGGAAAACTTCTCACCGCAGGAGCATAGCTGTAGTCTCCTTCTTGGGAATGAGTTGGTTATGCAGAGAGCTATCAGATATGTCCGCAGCACGGAGAACTGGATATAACACGAACAGCTATGATTTCCAAACATACTGGCCGTTGACAAGCTTTAGTGAAGGTTGTGGAAAAATAATGTATTCAGTGAAGGACGCAGCCACTGAGTTTTGTAACAGCTCACATTAAATTATGGTTAGTTGTTGTTGTTGTTGTGGTCTTCAGTCCTGAGACTGCTTTGATGCAGCTCTCCATGCTACTCTATCCTGTGCAAGCTTCTTCATCTCCCAGTACCTACTGCAACCTACATCCTTCTGAATCTGCTTAGTGTATTGATCTCTTGGTCTCCCTCTACGATTTTTACCCTCCACGCTGCCCTCCAATGCTAAATTTGTGATCCTTTGATGCCTCAAAACACGTCCTACCAACCGATCCCTTCTTCTAGTCAAGTTGTGCCACAAACTTCTCTTCTCCCCAATCCTATTCAATACCTCCTCATTAGTTACGTGATCTACCCACCTTATCTTCAGCATTCTTCTGTAGCACCACATTTCGAAAGCTTCTATTCTCTTCTTGTCCAAACTGGTTATCGTTCATGTTTCACTTCCATACATGGCTACACTCCATACAAATACTTTCATAAACGACTTCCTGACACTTAAATCTATACTCGATGTTAACAAATTTCTCTTCTTCAGAAACGATTTCCTTTCCATTGCCAGTCTACATTTTATATCCTCTCTACTTCGACCATTATCAGTTATTTTACTCCCTAAATAGCAAAACTCCTTTACTATTTTAAGTGTCTCATTTCCTAATCTAATCCCCTCAGCATCACCCGATTTAATTTGACTACATTCCATTATCCTCGTTTTGATTTTGTTGATGTTCATCTTATATCCTCCTTTCAAGACACTGTCCATTCCGTTCAACTGCTCTTCCAAGTCCTTTGCTGTCTCTGACAGAATTACAATGTCATCGGTGAACCTCGAAGTTTTTATTTCTTCTCCATGAATTTTAATACCTACTCCGAATTTTTCTTTTGTTTCCTTTACTGCTTGCTCAATATACGGATTGAATAACATCGGGGAGAGGCTACAACCCTGTCTCACTCCTTTCCCAACCACTGCTTCCCTTTCATGCCCCTCGACTCTTATAACTGCCATCTGGTTTCTGTACAAATTGTAAATAGCCTTTCGCTCCCTGTATTTTACCCCTGCCACCTTCAGAATTTCAAAGAGAGTATTCCAGTTAACGTTGTCAAAAGCTTTCTCCAAGTCTACAAATGCTAGAAACGTAGGTTTGCCTTTCCTTAATCTTTCTTCTAAGATAAGTCGTAAGGTTAGTATTGCCTCACGTGTTCCAACATTTCTACGGAATCCAAACTGATCTTCCCCGAGGTCCGCTTCTACCAGTTTTTCCATTCGTCTGTAAAGAATTCGCGTTAGTATTTTGCAGCTGTGACTTATTAAACTGATAGTTCGGTAATTTTCACATCTGTCAACACCTGCTTTCTTTGGGATTGGAATTATTATATTATTCTTGAAGTCTGTGGGTATTTCGCCTGTCTCATACATCTTGCTCACCAGATGGTAGAGTTTTGTCATGACTGGCTCTCCCAAGGCCATCAGTAGTTCTAATGGAATGGTTAGTTATAATTACGCAGAAGCAATTCTTTGATTTCCATATCCAGACTACGCTCACTCATGGAACTGCGTGTAATGTTCTCCTTGGATTCTGCAATAGTTTGACGGTGACTGTTGTCCTTTCCTAAGGCAATTGCCATATCTGAAAGGCGGAGTTGGTTCTGCCAGCCGAGGTCCACAAAGAGAGCAGACACTTAGCCCTATACGCCGCCTAGCGACAGGTACTCGGGCTGTTAGTGAAAGATGGTGTTTTGCAGAAAATAAATTTAGTTGCTCTACTTTATACTCACACTTTTAATTTGCCAAATAAATAACCGTTTCAGTATCAAAAGATCGCGAAGCCATCTTACAGTAAAAAAAATCGCTATACACAGTTACAACACTCATTAGAAAATATTTATAAAATATTTTTCTGTATGATAGTTGTGGTACAGAGTGCAATCTTAAAATGTAGTAAGCTCCTTAGCCTGACGCGGAGTCGTAAAAATCGCTTATACAATTAGGTGTGTCACTATAAGTGAAAGTCAGTGCTATGAGTTAAATAAAATCAAATTGCCGCGGGAAGTGACAGATGATCCCCGTAGGTACAGTGTTTTTTAAAAGAGTAAAAGATATACAAAAAATAAAAGTTGTAAGTAAGAAGATAAATATTTAAAAAATACAATAAACGAAAGAATCCCCTCTGTAATAAAACATTAAAGGCAGAACAACACACCTAAATTGCTGTGCTACACCGACCGTTTATACACGGTTCATTCTTTTATAAAACATAGATTTAACCATAAAACTTTCTAATCAGGCAAGTATTATTCATATCAATAGCATTACATATAGACCAGCGAAACACCAATGTACGTTTTGCATAACCACTGGATTCAACCCGCTCTTCAGCCACAAATTTCTGTAGATCTGCTGTTAGTATATTAATATTTAGTTTTAGCGTGAAGAGATAGGCTCAGCTGTCACTCACACTCACAATTCCGCGCAGAAAGTAATTTGAATTATCTTTCAAATGGCCATACACTGCTGAGAAATTAATTTTCGTATTTGCTTGTGTCAGTTTTACAAAAACGGCAGTGACCATCTCGAACAAAGCACATCTCGTAGTTGAGTCTTAGGAGAAATGTATCGTACTCATTTACTCATTCTTCTAGTTCTTTGAAGCAGTTTCGATACGTCTCTCGTACGAAATATCTTAATCTACGTTAGAATTCAGTCAGCTGAAAATAAAGAGGGCAGACGTATCTTCAGCAACTCTGAATGAATTTCCTTAGACATTAAACTGTACAAAACAAACAATTTCATGACTGCATGGTATTCCATTTCATCCATTTGAATGGAAGAGGAAGGGTGAATAGGGATTAACGTCTTATCTACGTCGGAAGGACGCAGGAAATTTTGAAACTTGTGGTAAGTTCCTGTGGGACCAAACTGCTGAGGTCATGGGTACCTAGGCTTACACACTACTTAATCTAACTTACGCTAAGGACTACACACACACACCCTCCCACGCCCGAGGGAGAACTCGAACCTCCCACGGGGGGCAGCCGCGCGAACCCTGCCAAAGCACTCAAGACCACGCTGCTATCCCGCGTGGCGAAACGACGCAGGGAGGAAAGCGTCTGCGCCCTTTCAAAGGAAGCATCTCTATATTTGCCTTGAGCCATTTTGGAAAACCACAGAAAAGCTAAATTTAGATCGCAGACGAGTTTTAACCACCATCCTTCCGAATAGGAAATCAGAGTCTAACAGCTGCGCCATTTCGCTCGGTCCATTTGAACGAAACGTACACTACTTTATTTAAATACTGTATTAAACTAAATTATTCTGTAGAAAAAGTTGACACTTGACTTATGTTTAAGCGCAACTTGTAACAACAACGAAAGTTAAAATTTCTTCGATACTAACGCTATTCTGAGAACATTGGTATCAACCTGACAAAGCTGTATTTCCGAAAGAATGCTTTTAGTATTCGTTTACATTATTACTATTGTTATTGTTTATTACTTTTTCATACCTTAAAACGCGTTATATCACATGTCGTGAGAGAAGAACGATACCTTATCTTTTATCGGCACAGATGTCACTTGAAGACTATTTTTGCTACCAAAATAGACTATACTGATATTTTTGTAGGCTGATTCATTTGACTGTTTTTATTTATAGTCCGTTTTAAAGGAGATGGCATTTGACAGATAGCGAGTTGGAGTACGCCGCCAGGAGTACACCAATCCTCTTGAGTTGCCACTTACACTGCCAAAGTGTTGTGCTTGTCAGTTCTTTTTAAGCCTTTTCAGTAGGATATTCGTGTAACATTTATTCTCGCATTCCTTACGATAAGCGATGAAAGTAGTCTAAAGACGAGACAGCGTAGAAATCTTATTCCATTTATGAGTTTCGTAACGTTTGTGTGAATTGTTTAGGAGATACAGACTTGTATTTTCAAAGTTGCGACAAAAACAATAAAAAAAAATTCTGAAGCCTGTAAACAGCAAACGGAGCGCAGTACAAAACTTGGGAAATACACATGGCGATCGAGATCACAGACAACGAAAAAAATGTATTTCATAGAGTTCAATAGTTTCCAAAATATGACTTGATAAAACATCCTGGCAGATTAAAATTGTGTGCCGGACCGAGACTCGAACTCGGGACCTTTGCCTTTCGCGGGCAAGTGCTATACCAAACACGACTCACGACCCGTCCTCACAGCTTCAATTCAGCCAGTATCTCGTCTCCTACCTCCACTTGCTCGCGAAAGGCAAAGGTACCGAGATCGAGTCTCGGTCCGGCACACAGTTTTAATCTGACAGGAAGTTTCATAACAGCGCACACTCCGCTGCAGAGTGAAAATTTCATTATGAGTTGATAAGTTTGAAGTTCCCAATCAAGATTAATAACAGTCGTTTCACTTGCTTAAAGGCAGTACGCGGATCCATACCACATTTAAATTTTAGATTTTTACGTGATTTTTGTAGGAGATAGAGACTAAGCAATTTTCTGTCACCGTGGTGGACGCAGTGATAATGGCGGTAGCCTGCAGACACAGTTTGTCAGCCGGCCGGAGTGGCCGAGCGGTTCTAGGCGCTACAGTCTGGAACCGCGAGACCGCTACGGTCCCAGGTTCGAATCCTGCCTCGGGCATGGATGTGTGTGATGTCCTTAGGTTAGTTAGGTTTAAGTAGTTCTGAGTTCTAGGGGACTGATGACCTCAGAAGTTGAGTCCCATAGTGCTCAGAGCCATTTGAACGATTTTTTGAACAATTTGTCGCGACAACGTTGCAACGTAGGACTCTCAACGTCAAATGCCAGCAAATTTAGATCAGCCGATAATAATTCTCATTTTTACATATCTAAAGACAGATCTGTGCATCTAGGGCGTTCAGGCGCCATAATCCGATTTCTTGTATTCCTCGCGACAAGATTAGCATCGTAGCACACCCAAAGCTTTTCAGCCGCCTCGAATTACTGACTATATAGCATTAACACCTTATCTTGTTCGCACACCTATAAAAAGACATGATAACTAACTTCTGTTTTCTTCTGTTTCAGATGAACAAGAACGCGTACAAAAGAAGACATTCGTCAACTGGATCAATTCGTATTTATCCAAGGTGAGTTTTGCTTCTTTCTGTCTCAAGATTTCTGGTGCTACCCTAACTGTACTTCATTAGCATCTAAAAGGTCTGTTCAGAAAATAACGTATCTTTTTTTAAAATACTATTCTTGTTCAACTTACATAAGTTTAATCGTTGTTCAAAATCAACTGGTATGTATTAATATCAAACACATTTTTCACGGTATGAAACACGTAACAACAAACCAAACCCATTAGAACCTGGTCATGTCAACGATGCTTTCTTCTCTGGTATAATCCTGCCTGTTGCATTGGAGCTTTGAAAATGTGTGACCTCATGCCTCTGCATGGGTGCCCGCGAAGCGAAATTTTAGTTATGTAGGCGTGTGTATCGGACCTTCACCCAAACTACAACGTAAGTCGAAGATTTTTTCCGCACATGGGACGAGACTTTTGGCTTTTCCGGAAATTAACTGACCGCAACACATAGTCCGAGATATTATAAGCAAGACAAACCGGCCGTAAAAGTTTGCATTTTACGATTTCATTGTCTTATTGTTAACAGGCGAAATGCCCTTAGGTTTCAAGAAAAGTGTAATTCCAGTTCCAAAGAAGACTAGCGCTGACAGTTGTACTACCGAACATCCAGTTTAATAAGTCTTGCTTCAAAAGAGACTGCTGAAGCGAATTATTTACAGAAGAAAAGAAAAACTGGTAGAATCCACCCCCGGAGAGGATCAGTTTGGGTTCTGGAGGCATGTAGGAAAACGCGAGGTAATACTGACGCTATGACTTATTTTAGATGATAGGTTGAAGGAAGGCAACCCTACGTTTATAGCAATTATAAATTTAGATAGTATTTGACACGGTGCCACATTTCCGACTATTAACGAAGGTACAAGCATCCGAAATAGGTTCCCAGGTATGTGAGTGGCTCGAAGACTTCTTAAGTAACACAACCCAGTCTATTGTTGTCAGCGACGAGGGTTCATCAGAGACAAGGTTCATGTCAGGTGTGCCCCATGGAAGCGTGGTAGGACCGCTGTTACCTTCTATATACATAAATGATGGTGCACACAGGGTCAGCAGCAGTTTGCTGATCATGCTATGGTGTGTCGAATTGTGCCATCTTATGAGTGACTGCAGCAGGATACAAGATGACTTAGACAAAATTTCTAGTTGGTGTGATAAATGGCAGCTAGCTCTAAATTCAAAAAGATGCAGGTTAACGCGGATGAGTAAGATTAAACAAATCCATAATATTAGAGTACAGCATTAGTAGTGTGCTGTTTGATACAGTCACGTCGGTTAAATATCAAGGGTAGCATAGTAAAGCAATATCAAATGGAATGTGCATGTAAGGACTGCAGTAGGGAAGGCTAATGGTCGACTTCAGTTCATTGGTAGAATGTTAGGAAATTGTGGTTCACCTGTAAATGAGACAGCTTATAGGACGCTAGTGCGACCCATATGGGGTACTGTTAGAGTGTATGGGATCCCCACCAGGTCGGATTAAACGAAGACATTGAAGGAATTCAGAAGCGGGCTGCTAGATTTGTTACCGGTGGGTTTGAACAACACGCAGGTATTACGAATATGCTTCGGGGATTCGAATGGGAATCACTGGCTGGAAGGCGACGTTCTTTTGAGGAGCTCTATTGAGAAAATTTAGAGGATCGGCATTTGAGGCTGACTGCAGAACAGTTCTACTTCCGCCAACGTACATTTCGCGTAAGGACCATGAAGATTAGAATAGAGATGTTAGGGCTCGTACGGAAGCATATGGACTGTCGTTTTTCCCTCGCTCCTTTTACCAGTGTAACAGAAAAGGAAATAAGTAGTAGTAGTAGTAGTAGTGGTACAGAGTACCCTCCCCCAGGCACCACACGGTGGCCTGCGCACTACGTATATATATAGAGAGATTTACACTATGTTATAACACACGCTTTGAAATTATGAAGGTAGACGTGAATGTAAACTCCGTCCTCAGGCCCTGGCAGGCTCATCGGTACCTACCGACTGCCGTGTCATCCTCAGTGAATGGCGTCACTGGATGCGCTATCGAGGCCCACGACAAACATAGGCCGCGGCGCGTACGTCACAAGGTAGTCCAGAACTCGCTCGTTCGCTCAGCTCAGCAGACAAATGCGTTTCTAAACCTGTTAACTCGCAGCTCGGCGTGTAAGTACTAATGACAATTGCATCTTCCACTGGAATCTGCTGTTATGAAGTCTTACTGATTAACAGTACTACAGCAAAATTTAATTTAAAATCAATACTCGATATAAATGGTATAACAACTTGTTTATAGTGAAAGGTCTCTGTTGGATTCCTTTCATGTTTAATTTCTTACATCTGTTGTCATTTACGGCATAAATTCCTCTTCCAAATTTACTGTGGCGTTTCTGACTATCTGGGAGGAGACTGAGTAGTGGAACGTGTTACTTTTACACATAAACAAGAACGATCTGTCACACTACTACACTTTAAAACACAGTTTATATGTAATTCATGTCACACAGTCTCATACGGAACATACATCCGCTTTCTTTTATATACTGTATATGATAAGATACTGTCATCCCCCTTCCCTTCTGTGTGAGAGGATGAATGAGCAAATGTATTTCTAGTTGCATGCTTGAGGGTAGCAGACAAGCCTGTCTGCTAGAGAACAGTAGGACCAACGTCGGAACAGGTAGCTACGCTTTCTAAAAGCAAAGAGGTTTCTATCCTTAGTACGCTCCTGTCCGTCCCTTGTCATGTTGGTATAGGAAGCTGCCCCTCTGGCCACTTCCGTTTGTATTTGTGAGTCACCCTCAGGAAGGGACCAGGGCAGTCTGTCCGCGGCGAGCGTCTGAAGTGGTAAGATCTCCGGCTAAGCGCGTGTCTGCTAAGTCCGTAGGACAATGGATTTCTTAAGTTCAGCCTAACTGAAAATTTAATCACCTTTATTTCAGGTTTAGCTCTAAAATATCTAATGTTATCTTAAGTTGCAGTGCAGTGTAATTCTCGTGTGAAGTTCAGAATATATTCCGGTAGTTGCTTTGTCACTACTTTGTGAGTAAAGTGGAACCACGTGTTGATCAGTAACTCTAACTAAGATCATCAATCTTAAATGCGAATGTTCGTGAGATTATAACGTCTCGTCTTGACAATAATTTTCAATATAGCAACTTTTCTTTATGTTCAACCCACGTGAGGTGTACTTTGTGAAACCAGTACCACGTGCTTATACAATTGTTTGACCCATCAGGCTAATAGTAAGACGATAGCAACCAGTTCGAGGTTTTTATTTTGTAAATTGCTTTTCGATCTAATTTATTTTAATTATCAAAATTATTGTGGAGTTACACTCTTTGTGTAAACCAAGTTGACCACGTGAAGCATGTGGTGTAATCATCAAAGTAGCCCTCAGCTATTCTTTTCTGGAAGATTTCACAAAGAGTTAATATGAATTTAGTATACCAGTGTGTGGTAATTATATGACGGACAGGATTGTGCTACGAACGTAATTTCTTTGGGTGAAAATTGAATCGGATATGCAAGAGGAAATTAACCACAACCAACCGATTCAATTTTCAACCAAAGAATTTACGTTCGTAGTACAATTCTGTCCGTCATGTAATTACCACACACTGGTATACTAAATTCATACTAACTCCCTGTGAAATCTTCCCGAAAAGAGTAGCTGAGGGCTACTTTGATGATTACACCACATGCTTCACGTGGTCAACTTGGTTTACACAAAGAGTGTAACTCCACAATAATTTTGATAATTAAAATAAATTAGATCGAAAAGCAATTTACAAAATAAAAACCTCGAACTGGTTGCTATCGTCTTACTATTAGCCTGATGGGTCAAACAATTGTATAAGCACGTGGTACTGGTTTCACAAAGTACACCCCACGTGGGTTGAACATAAAGAAAAGTTGCTATATTGAAAATTATTGTCAAGACGAGACGTTATAATCTCACGAACATTCGCATTTAAGATTGATGATCTTAGTTAGAGTTACTGATCAACACGTGGTTCCACTTTACTCACAAAGTAGTGACAAAGCAACTACCGGAATATATTCTGAACTTCACACGAGAATTACACTGCGCTGCAATTTAAGATAACATTAGATATTTTAGAGCTAAACCTGAAATAAAGGTGATTAAATTTTCAGTTAGGCTGAACTTAAGAAATCCATTGTCCTACGGACTTAGCAGACTCGCGCTTAGCCGGAGATCTTACCACTTCAGACGCTCGCCACGGACAGACTGACTGGTCCCCTCCTGAGGGTGGCTCACAAATACAAACGGAAGTGGCCAGAGGGGCAGCTTCCTATACCAACATGACAAGGGACGGACAGGACCATACTATGGATAGAAACCTCTTTGCTTTTAGAAAGCATAGCTACCTGTTCCGACGTTGGTCCTACTGTTCTCTAGCAGACAGACTTGTCTGCTACCCTCAAGCATGCAACTAGAAATACATTTGCTCATTCATCCTCTCACACAGAAGGGAAGGGGGATGACAGTATCTTATCATATACAGTA
Organism: Schistocerca serialis cubense; assembly: GCF_023864345.2. Taxonomy (NCBI): domain Eukaryota; kingdom Metazoa; phylum Arthropoda; class Insecta; order Orthoptera; family Acrididae; genus Schistocerca; species Schistocerca serialis. The sequence continues at coordinate 616,708,755 of NC_064645.1, forward strand.
TATAAAAGAAAGCGGATGTAGGTTCTGTATGAGACTGTGAGACATGAATTACATATAAACTGTGTTTTAAAGTGTAGTAGTGTGACAGATCGTTCTTGTTTATGTGTAAAAGTAACACGTTCCACTACTCAGTCTCCTCCCAGATAGTCAGAAACACCACAGTAAATTTAGAAGAGGAATTTATGCCGTAAATGACAACAGATTTAAGAAATTAAACATGAAAGGAATCCAACAGAGACCTTTCAATAGCATTTAGTCTCTTCTGCTTAACAGTACTCATTACATGCTTGAAGTGGTGCCTTATGCAACTGATAATCATTTTAGCACGATTTTATTTCATTGTACGCCAGTACAGCCGTAACAAATTGCAAGCAGGCCCGTGTACTTCCCATCATTATAGACCTAATAACAGTAAGATTCCATAACTGCAGATTCCAGTGGAAGATTCAGTTTTCGCTTGAACGGACACGTCTAGTTACGAGTTAACAGGTGTAGAAACGTAGTTTGCTGATTTGAGCGAGCGAACGAACGAGGGCAAGACTACCTTGGTGACGTACGCGCCGCGGCCTGTCTTTCTCGTGCGCCTCGATGCGCTATAGAGGGGCGTGGGGCCAACACAATGCTCTCCCGTCCATTGACAATTTTACAGTTTTCGTGTCCTGGAACCGCTAGTACTCAGTCAAGCAGCTTATCTATTGGCATGGCGAGGCTTTCACCCCGTCCCAGTCCCTGCCACCATGGGAAAATTCCTTGCAGTACAGGGAATCGATCCAGGGTTCTCCACATGGCAGTCAACCGTACTACGGAGGCGAACAATTTTAGAGTTAGCAGAGACAAAATACAGCGAGCGAGAGGTTATTTTCAACTTCTACAGAAACGATACAGCAGTTATAAGAGTCGACGGACATAAAAGGGAAGCTGTAGTAGAGAAGGGAGTGATGGAAGGTTGAAGCCTATTCCCGATGTTATTCAATTTGCGCAAAGAGCAAGTTGTGAAGGAAACCAGCGAGGAATCTGGAAAGGGAATTAGAGTTCAAGGAGGAGAAATATGAACTATGAGGTTTGCGCATGGCAATGCAATTCCATCAGAAATGGCAAAGGACTTGGAAGACAAGTTGAACGGAATGCGTAGTGTCTTTCAAACAGATCGTGGGATGAATATCAACAAAAGTAAAAAACTAGCCTAATGGAAATTAAGTAAATACATCCAGACGACAGAGAAAAAATTAGGTTCGCAAATGAGACACTAAAAGCAGTAGATGAGTGTTACTATTTTGGCAGAAAAAAAAACTGATATGCGAACTAGAGGAGATAAAAATTCGGACTGACAACAGCAAGGAAAACAAAATCCGAAAAAAATGAATTTGTCAATATCGGATACAAATTTGTTAGGAAGTCTTTTCTAAAGGTATTTGTTTGGAGTGTAACTTGAACGATAAACAGTTGAATAAGAACAGAAGCTTTTGAAATGTGCCGGCCGCTGTGGCCGAGTGGTTCTAGGCGCTTCAGTCCGCAACCGCGCGACTGCTACGGTCGCAGGTTCGAATCTTGATGCCGGCACGGTAGCTCAGCGTGTTCGGTCAGAGGGCTCCTCGCCGGTCGTTGTGGCCGAGCGGTTCTAGGCGCTACAGTCTGGAACCGCGCGACCGCTACGGTCGCAGGTTCGAATCCTGCCTCGGGCATGGATGTGTGTGATGTCCTTACGTTAGTTAGGTTTAAGTAGTTTTAAGTTCTAGGGGACTGATGACCTCAGATGTTAAGTCCCATAGTGATCAGAGCCATTTGAACCTTTTTTTTTTTTGAAATGTGGTGCTACAGAAGAACGCTGAAGATAACAGGATATATCGAGTAACAAATGAGGAGAAAAAGATTTTGGGAGAGTGTGATTATAAGAAGGGGTCGATTGACAGCACATGTCGTTAGGCATCAAGGAATCGTCAGGTTGGGAACTGAAGAAGTGTGTGTGTGTGTGTGTGTGTGTGTGTGTTTTGGTCTGGGGGGGGGGGGGTGGCTTGGGCGGGGGAGATTGTAGATGGAGACGAACGCTTGAATTCTGTAAGCTATTTCAAGCGGGTATACGTCGCAGTAGTTATGCAGATATGAAGACGCTTCCGCAGGACAGACAAGTGCGAATACGTACCTGCATAACCATTCTTTGGAATGAAAACCGCAACAACAACACTTTTAAGTCTTACATTTTACACCGTGTTAGATGTCCGTTGTTATTTTGAAATAGTGCATTTGCAATTCTTATCATGTATTGACTGCTTTTTACGTGTAGCCTGGGTGGCATCATTTTGAGTCGAAAGCGATCATACGATAAATTACATATTATCGGTACCAATGAAGTGCAACTGAATGGAAGGAACCTTTTGATCTTTCAAACAGTTTGCAACTGCGATCCCAATAAACTGCTATTAGATACTTTTTTTTTTTTTAATTTCCACTAGCACCTTTGTACCATTAACAATTCTGACGTTGCGGTTAATAATGGAGGCTAGACTTCAGAAAATTCAAGACACGTTCATAGGACTTGTCGACCTGGAGCAAGCGTTCGACGGTGTACAGTGGTGCAAGACGTTCGAAATTCTGAGAAAAATGGGGGTAAGCCACAGGGAGAGACAGGTAATACACAATATGTAAAAGAGTCAAGAGAGAATAATAAGAGTGGACGACCAAGAGCAAAATGTTCGTATTAAAAAGGGTGTAAGACAGGGATGTAGTATTTCGCCCCTACTGTTCGCCCAGTACATCAAAGAAACAATGATGGAAATAGCAGAAAAGTTTAGGAGTTAATTCAAGGTGAAAGTATATCCATGATACGCTATCCTGAGTGAAAGTGAAAAAGAATTACATGATCTGCTGAATGGATTGAAGAGTCTAATGAGCACAGAATATGGACCGACGGTAAATCAAAGAAAGACGGAAGTAATGAGAAGTAGTAGAAATGAGAACAGCGAGAAACTTAATATCAGGATTGATGGTCACAAAATAGATGAAACTAAGGAATTCTGCTACGTAGGCAGCAAAATAATGAGGGACGGAATAAGGACATCAAAAGTAGACCAGCACTGTCAAAAAGGGCATTCCTGGCCAAGAGACGTCTACTAGTATCAAACATAGGACTTACTGTGAGGAAGAAATTTCTGAGAATGTACGTTTGGAGCACAGCCTATGTTTCGGCCTTGTATCCCATTTTTCAAGTGACTGAGATTATGTTACTAACATATATTGTAGGACATCAAGCTCGAAACTGTCCAATATTTTTCTTAATTTATGGGCAATTTTGGACTTGATGTCCTGCAATATATGTTAATGACAAACTCAATCACTTGAAAATGGCGTAAAAGGCCGAAACCTAGGTCGCAATTAAATAAACAACAATACAGTGAAATGGCGTAACGAAATCAGTTATTGTTATTTTCTTGGTCTGAAATGAACTGTCTAACCAAAATGCATTCGATAACGCTAGTAAGAGGAAGTAAAAAAACAGTTTCCGCACTGTATTGCAGTTACTTTCAAAGACACCCGTGTGCTACAAAACATCTTCACTATCTAGAGCATCGACAGTTTCCCCAAAATTCGGCAAATTGGCAATTTCTTCATCAAATAAACCACGGCGTGCCATTTTTCTTACACAGAATTCCAATAATGTGCTCTGTCGGCAGACGGACACAACGACTCATAACGGACGAACTATCGTGAAAACAAGGCGCACATTCGCCCCAGCTGACAGTGCAACTAACAAATAACATTATAAACATCTTATATCGATAGTCAGATTTGCGAAAACAACGCGCAGCGCTTTTTAATCAACGAAATACGCTGGCCCGTAGAACCCTCGGTCTTCGCGCTTTTCAAGGGAGCGCGGTCCGTAGAATGGTTCAAATGGCTCTGAGCACTATGGGACTCAACTGCTGAGGTCATTAGTCCCCTAGAACTTAGAACTAGTTAAACCTAACTAACCTAAGGACATCACAAACATCCATGCCCGAGGCAGGATTCGAACCTGCGACCGCAGCGGTCTTGCGTTTCCAGACTGCAGCGCCTTTAACCGCACGGCCACTTCGGCCGGCGCGGTCCGTAGAAATCTATGAGCTTGGCGCTGAGAGATTATGCCGGCTCTGAAACGAGATAGCAGTATTAGTCCGGAACTGATAGCACTAAACCACAATCCTATACCTCTCACAGCGGGTTATATGTGTGTCCAGCCGAAACTGTAGTGTAAGTGTGTCTGTGTGTGTGTGTGTGTGTGTGTGTGGGTGGGGGGGGGGGAGAAGGAGTATTAAGATTATAGTATTAAGCCTCGAGTAAACAGGGTATCTCATGATGCTGAGTAGACTTACGGCAGTTGACATCGCAGAAAATGATCGCGCTTAGCTACTTTTTGTTTTAGTTCTTGACTCACGCCTCTGCTGTTACGTCTGGAGGTCTGCGCGGTTAAGAGGAGGAGGAGGAGATTAGTGTTTAACGTCCCATCGACAACGAGGTCATTAGAGACGGAGCACAAGCTCGGGTTAGGGAAGGATGGGGAAGGAAATCGGCCGTGCCCTTTCAAAGGAACCATCCCAGCATTTGCCTGAAGTGATATAGGGAAATCACGGAAAACCTAAATCAGGATAGCCGGAGACGGGATTGAACCGTCGTCCTTCCGAATGAGTGTCCAGTGTGCTAACCACTGCGCCACCTCGCTCGGTGCGCGGCTAAGAGAAATGCTATCCGCACCGCTGCCGCAAGTCCCTTCCCGCGCAAATTTATTTCCGTTGACAATAACATTCTTCAAATCACTTTAATCTATTCAGTACGTCAGTAGGCTTGAACGTGGCCTGAATTTTCGTCTGTTGATGCTGGACCTCGTAAGTTATATTCCATCGACTAAGACCATGACCATTGCATGGGGGCTTAATTATTTTTTTTGAATGCAAATATTTTTAATTTTAATAACTGTCTGTCCGATTACGAAGTCTCGTAAACGGTTGGCCCTGACTAGTATTTGTACGCAATCTGACTGCATAGAACAACAACAGAGAATGAAATGAAAATTTCCATTAACACAATTAATTAATTAAGTCCCCAGCAACTATAAAACGTACGAAACCAAAGCACAAGTGTAACTGTTCTGTGTGTGGAAGTCTGATTCAACGTACACATCTGGCACGGTTCTTCTTCAATAAGACAAGAAATTTTAAATACCATTTATACTGAAGTAATTAACAAAATAGAAATACTAGAATTGCGTAAGGAAACCAGAATTACACTCTAATACAAGAACACAAGCCAGATGCTTTGTTGACTGAACCTGTAATGACGCATTATTTAAGACATTGAAATAATAAAAAGAAAAGGGAATTTTTTTACCTTCATATATATTGACGAAAAGCACTCTGATCATTACAATATTTCCATTCGCACAACATCTGCTGTCTAGCCCATCAAACAACTGCATAAAACATGGAACAAGCACTCCCTACTACAACATCTCAACACCGACTCACTACTACCACATCTCGATAAGCACTCTCCACCACGACTTCTCGACAAGAACTCTTCACCACGACATCTCAGCAAGCACTGACTACTACGAGTTCTCGACAAGCACTGCCAGTGGAGGCGGCGGAATAAAACTCTTTGGCGCAATCTCTGGCGCTGTGGCTCAGTGTAGCCACCTTTCACCATGCTGCAACAAAATGCACCCTCGATACATTCAGCTGCTTACAGTTTCGTGTCGTACTTGCTAAAAATGAACATGTGAATTTTCACTTGAACTTCCTCGCTACATCGGGGCGTCTGATGAAGTCGTCTAATGTTCCATAAAATTACGGGCGTGCAGCCGCATAAATTCAGCTTCTTCTTTTAATATTTTGGCTGAATACTGTCCATCCATTTTCAGAGTGGGCCGAGATGACTAACGCTCCAGCAGTAGCTCCGTCCTTTTACAATCGAAGACCGAAGAACCACTGCGCATGCGGCCAAAGATACACACGGCGCCAGAGACGTTGATAGGCGGCAAAGAGGTGTAACATACGCATGGAAATTAAATCTATGGCTGCGCAGTCGATCCACACGGTGATATCGATGTGTCACGGAGAGCTGCACCATCGCGACGTCTTTGTGATTTAATTACAGAAATTGCCGGATTCCATGATTTGTCCAAGCTCAAGCCGCTATCTCTGTTAATTAAATTCATCGCCAACCGAATTTCAAAAACGGCTCTGAGCACTATGGGACTTAACATCTATGGTCATCAGTCCCCTAGAACCTAGAACTACTTAAACCTAAATAACCTAAGGACATCACACAACACCCAGCCATCACGAGGCAGAGAAAATCCCTGACCCCGCCGGGAATCGAACCCGGGAACCCGGGCGTGGGAAGCGAGAACGCTACCGCACGACCACGAGATGCGGGCACCGAATTTCAATTGCTTCTTTCACTACTGAGTCCCAGAAAGATGAAGTCGAGGCTGAAATTTCGGCATTATCGTACACCATAGAGTGCCCAGCGTCAATACAGTGCTCCGCCAGTGCAGATTTATTAGATTGTAAGAGCCGGGTGTACCTGCGGTGCTCTGTGCATCTCTCTTGTACTGTACGTGTCGTCTGTCCAATGTATGCACGGGCGCACTCACAGAGGATCTTATAAACCACAGGCTTCCGAAGCACCAAATCATCTTTAACGGAACTGAGGAGTGCTGAAGCCAATGGTCGGTAATATAGCGTCCGTGTTGTCCAGAACTCACCTCGCAGTTGATGTTAAGAAACGTCTGAGTAACACTATGATTTGTATGTCACCCCCCGCGCAAAATGGTGCTTATTGTTAATGTATGTGTATTTGACAACGACATGAGAGTCGAAATTGGCCAATAGCACAGCTAAATGATATAAATATAAGCCAACAACGGCCAATGTTCCCTTTTACGAAATATTTGGAGGCTATAGACACAGAGAGAAACGAGACTATCAACGCCATGAGGAAGTTAGGGTTTATATATCCAAAGATTTAAAAAAAAATGGTTCAAATGACTCTGAGCACTATGGGACTTAACATCTATGGTCATCAGTCCCCTAGAACTTAGAACTACTTAAACCTAACTAACCTAAGGACATCACACAACACCCAGTCATCACGAGGCAGAGAAAATCCCTGACCCCGCCGGGAATCGAACCCGGGAACTCGGGCGTGGGAAGCGAGAGCGCTACCGCACGACCACAAGCTGCGGACTCCAAAGATTTAAAATTTTAAACTCGGATAGTACTAGGATTATTGTTTTGGCTGTAGAATTTGCGTTCACCATCAGAAGCTTTTTCTCCTGCTGAGTAAAACCAAGCGATTCCTTTATTGCAGTGAGCCAGACACTTTCCTCCTGTCTACTTACAACACTCATTCTCAGTGGCTTAATACTTAAAGTGACGGATGTAGGTGTCGTAGGAGAAACAGTAAATATTTCATGAGACGATAATATGAATTCGATTTTTAAAAAAGTTGTATCTGGTTCCTAGTGATTGTAGAGTTGCAGCTGTCTGAATTTTATACTTCAGAGAACCTGCACAAAATTGATATAGAGTACACATACAACTTATTGTATTAGTTTAGTAATGCAAAACCACACGAATAATAGTTGGAATTAAATATTCTCTACACATTCAGCTCTTTTCGCGGCTTCACGTGTAGCTCTTTTCAGAATGTTTTGTGCGCTTTTAACAATAGAACTGTTTCATGTGAACGGTTTATTCATCCCCCGTGTTTATTTGTTCTTTGTAGGCTTCTTTATCCACGCATCTCCACATACAAAAATATAGTGAAGTGAGATCCATTGATTTGACGGTCTATGTATGTGATTAGTTCGGTCGATTCTTTTCCCATGGAATCTTATACGATGTTTAACTTGTCAGATATGCTGTACAACCGTAAGAAAACAAGATTATAATGGTCCTTATACTTCTTATGACAAAGTAATTAAGAAGGAAAATGGAATACTCGTTTCCGATATGCCTTTGAATTTGCATCGAAATATCAAGCAGGTCAGTGTAAAACCACAAAAGCACGCAGCCTTTCCGTGATGGAGAGTATGGACATTTTTTGCTTTCTATTCCATTATTTTTCTAATTGCAGAGACTTCGGAGTTTCTGTGGCAAGCTAGGCTGCGACTTCCTGGACTTAGAGAACAGGTTGAGAATTGTAGGGTCCCACTAAAGGGGTGAGATATTCACTACACATCATAGGTTGCTACCAATGAGCTGAAAGAGTGTGGGGTGAAAACAATCTTTGTTACATTAGGCAACTCCCTAAGCAGTCCAGATAAGGATAGCTGCAGGCGAACTGGAGTGTAAACATAGGATCCAAGTGCTTAACTGCCGATGCATTCACAACAGAGTGCCAGAATTTGATGCGCTCCTAGAAACCTGTGAAGCTCACACTACACTAGTTAGCGAGAGCTGGTTAAAACTTTGAACTGAGAGCAGTGAGATATTTCGGGAAGATTTATACACTGAAAGGAGGTTGGTGGTGAATTTGTCGCAGTAGACGAGAACCTCAAATCAACCAAGAAACAAATTGAAGTTGCATGTGAGATTATTTGTACGGCAAGGCTCGGTACCAAGAGTGGGCGTAAACTGATAACTGTATCCTAGTATCGACCATCACACTTACCCAGACATCTAACCGAAAACTTTAGACGAAATTATTGTTCAGTACTTTAAGTTCCCCAGTGATATTGTCGTCACTGAGGAAGACTTTAATCATCCAGCAATCAACTGGGATAACTGCAGTTTTGTGAGTGGTGGATGTAACAAGATGTAGTGCGAAACATTACTAAATGACACTGTTTCACACAAGAGGCTTGTAGTGAAACTGCGTGCTAATGGAATATCGTGTACGTTATGTGACTGAACTCATGATTTCCTGTCAGAGAGGTCACAGTTCGTAGTAATTGACGGAAAGTCGTCGAGTAAAATAGAAGTGATTTCTGGCGTTCCCCAAGGTAGTGTTATAGGCCCTTTGCTGTTCCTTATCTTTATAAACGATTTGGGAGACAATCTCAGCAGCCGTATTAGGTTGCTTGCAGATGACGCTGTCGTTTATCGACTAATAAAGTTATCAGAAGATCAAAACAAATTGCAAAACGATTTAGAAAAGATATGTGTATGGTGCGAAAATTGGCAATTGACTCTAAATAACGAAAAGTGTGAGGTCGTCCACATGAGTACTAAAAGGAATTCGTTTAACTTCGGTTACACGACAAATCAGTCAAATCTAAAGGACGTAAATTCAACTAAATACCTAGGAATTACAATTACGAACAACTTAAATTGGAAGGAACACATAGAAAATGTTGTGGGGAAGACTAACCAAGGACTGCGTTGTATTGGCAGGACAGAAAATGTAACATATCAGCTAAGGAGACTGCCTACACTACGCTTGTCCGTCCCCTTTTAGAATACTGTTGCACGGTTTGGGATCCTTACCAGATACAATTCACGGAGTACATCGAAAAAGTTCAAAGAAGGGCAGCACGTTTTGTATTATCGCGAAATAGGGGAGAGAGTTTCACTGAAATGACACAGGATTTGGGGTGGACATCATTAAAATAAAGGGTTTTTTGTTTCAGCTACATCTTCTCACGGAATTCCAATCACCAGCTTCCTCCTCCGAATGCGAAAATATTTTGTTGACACCGAACTACATAGGGAGAAACGATTACCACGATAAAATAAAAGAAATCAGAACTCTTACGGAAAGATATAGCTGTTCGTTCTTTCCGCGCGCTGTACGAGATTGGAATAATAGAGAGTTGTGAAGGTGCTTCGATGAACACACTGCCATGCACTTAAATGTGATGTGCAGAGTATCGATGTAGATGCAAATGCATTATCTGAGAACACCTAGAAGACTGTTCGGAAACCCACCCATTACGGAAATATATTGGACATAATAACAAAAAATAGCCCCTATGTCTTTGTTTAACCTAACAACAACATAAACCTGATCTCTTTGAGTATGTACACGTAGAAACTATTATAAGTGACTATGAGACACTTGCAACAACATGACCACCAAAGACAAATGTCAACTAAAAGAAGTCGAAGTATTTATATTTACAGAAAACTAGATAAAGACGCAGTAGTGTATCTCAATAAGGAAGTCTAAGTATTTAGCTGTGGAAAGAAGCATGTAGAACTACTGTGGCTCAGGTTTAGGACAACAGGTGACAATGCACTTGATAGATATGTATCTAGTAGAACAAACCAAGATGAGAAGGACCCTCCATGGTATATAGTCTTTGTAAAAGAAAGATAAAGAAACAGAGATCTCCATAATAACTATGAAACAAACAATATAGCTATATATAGGGAGATGCTGAATGAAACGCTTTGGCTTACAAGAGAGCAATGCGTGAAGCCTTCAACAGCTGCTGTAGCAATGTATTATCGACCGATCTGTCACAAAACCTAAAGAAACTCTGGTAAGATGTAAAGGCTGTAAATTGTACCAAAGATAGTGTCCAGATATCGCCCAATACTCTTGACGTTCATTTGTTACAGTGCCTTACAACATATTCTGAGCTCAAACATAATGAGATATCTCGAACAGAACGACCTCCCCCATGACAACCAGCATGGATTTCAAAAATGTAGATCATGTGAAACCCAACTCGCACTGTTCTCACATTACAACATGAAAGCCATGGATCGAAGCAGTCAGGTCGATGCCATACTTCTCGATTTCAGAAATGCATTTAATTAAGTACCAAATCCACGCTTATTATCAAAAGCACGTTCTTATGGGATATCACGCGAAATTTTTGACTGCACTGTGATTTTCTGGTGATTTTTTGGTAGGGCCGACGTAGTATGTTATTTTGGATGCAGAGTCTTCGACTTCGGGTGTGCCCCAGGGGACTGTGTTGGGACCCCTGCTGTTTATGTTGTATATTAATGACCTTTCAGATAACATTAATAGTAACATCAGACTTTTCGTTGATTATACATTTATCTACAATTACTGTCTAAGCTGCACAAATATTCAGTCAGACTTTGATAAGATTTCAAAGTGGTGCGAAGTTTGGCAACTCGCTTTAAATGATAAAAAATGTAAAATTTTGCGTTTCACGAAATGAAAAGTTGTAGCATCTTGAGACTGCAGTATCAACGAGTAACAGCTGGAAAATTCCTGCTCATACAAATACCTGGGTGTAACATTTTGCTCAAGAGTGTGGGATCCATAGCAAATAGGAGTGACTGGGGATATCGAACGTACACAGAGAGGAGCAGCACGAATGGTCACAGTTTGTTTTATTTGAGCGAGAGTGTTATGAAGACGGCGAAGAAAGTGAACTGGCAGACACTTGAAGATACACGCAAACTGTCGAGAAAGCCTACTTACAAAGTTTAAAGAGCTGGCTTCAAATTATAACTATGAATACGCTACAACCCGCTACGTATCGCTTCCATAGGGACCGCGAGGAGAAAACGAGGATTACAGTGTGCACAGTGCATTTGAGCAGTCATTCGTCCCGCGCTCTTGCGTGAATAGATTGGAAAGAAGTTGGTTGGCTGTTTCGGGGAAGGAGACCAGACAGCGTGGTCATCGGTCTCATCGGATTAGGGAAGGAAGTCGGCCGTGCCCTTTCAGAGGAACCTTCCCGGCATTTGCCTGGAGTGATTTAGGGAAATCACGGAAAACCTAAATCAGGATGGCCGGACGCGGGATTGGAAAGAAGCTCTAGTAACTGGCACAATGAGAAGTACCCTCTACCATGCACTTCACAATGGCTTTGCAGAGTATGGATGTAGATGCAGATGTAGATCTCAGAACTTAATTTTTTGTACTTACGCTTCTGGCCACACGATGAATACGTCAAAAACGTGCAAAAGACGTCAAATGGTTCAAATGGCTCTGAGCACTATGGGACTTAACATCTATGGTCATCAGTCCCCTAGAACTTAGAACTACTTAAACCTAACTAACCTAAGGACATCACACAACACCCAGTCATCACGAGGCAGAGAAAAGCCCCGACCCCGCCGGGAATCGAACCCGGGAACCCGGGCGTGGGAAGCGAGAACGCTACCGCACGACCACGAGCTGCGGACCAAAAGACGTCAAATTTGCATGAAATGTGTTTGGATACGCAAATGATTCACATTTCAGCTCAACCGCTTAAAGTAGTCAGGACCAACGCCATCTGCATTGTGTATAGAAGGAAAGACTGCGTAGTTGGATTCTCATGCAGATGTCTCATTTGAATTTTTGTTGTTATGCCTCGTGCATGAGGTACATGCCTATCAGAGCGAGTCAGAAGTCGATGGCGGCATTATTGTTGCTTATCGAGATTGCAGTTTATCGTTTCGCGACATTGCGTTGGTTGGGATTGCACGACTGTCTTGCGAATATGGGTTCAGTGGGTTCAATTGGGCCAACTCAACTCCATGGCTCTGTGTGACTAGCACTCGAGAGGACAGACGTATTGTCGACTTGGCCGAAAGTGCTTGTTATTGTTTGTAACATGTAAAATATCTGTCTCTTAAGGATCTTTCCACGCATAAAGCATAGCTCGTTTTACTCGCAGCAATTTAAGCTGCCCTCTTAGGATCCTGCCTAGCCACGCACACGTAAATCGCAACATATTTGGAAATAAACAGCCAAAATATTTTTTGAAAGAAATTTTCTCCGTTTGGCTGTTAATTGTTCATTAATTTTAGACAGTCATGATTTCGGCTTTATTATAGCCATTCTCAAGTGTTTGTTTGAATTTTAAAATATGTCTAACCTGTCTGTGACATGTTATCGCCGAAGAAACTTAATTCTGGTCATACGAACCAGGTGTCATATTATTGGATAGAGTACGTATCAAAGATATATAATATGGATGACATTGTGGACAGTGAGAAGCCATTAATACAAAGCATGGCGTAATTAAGAGCTAATATATTCCTGTGATTTGCGTTCGTCGCTTCTGTTCATCAACTGGCTTGGTCAGTTAATTTACATAACTGACGAACGACAACGTGTGACAGACACGTAATAAAGTTGAAATCATGACTGTGTAAAATAAATCAACAATTAACGATCAAATGGTGAAATTTCTTTCGAAATATTCTATATGACTGTGGTCCCCGCGAAGGAAAGATCGTCAAACAGTCAAATATTCTTCCATCCATCGTTTTGTAATCAAACAGCTCACATAATCGGAGAAACTCTTTCTTGAGGGAACGGGGATTTATATGTAAATAACGGTGAATATTGCAGAACATACTTATATTACATTCACAAGAAAATTCCAGAATGTGTTAAAATGTTAAAATGAAAAAGAATTAGCATATAGCGGGATGCGAATCTACTTCCTTCAACTCTATAATCCACGCTCTTGTCCACTACACTACGCCCAAGACATGACATTTTCGTGGGCTCATATGGATGAAGCGCCACTAACTCACATTTAGTTATAAGAGTGATGTATTTGTGATAAATCTTCAATGCCCCATTGCCTTGAAACGGCATACTGCAAGTTATAATCTAAAACAGCTAAGTATGCCAAAGTCAATATGGCGTCTGCCGCATCGAGTGGCACGTCATTTTGACATCACTTCCGAGTGAGTAGTAGTCCCTGGCCCTAAATGGAAGTGGTATAATTCTGCCGTTAACACATCCCCCACGTACCTAGAGTCACAAAATGGGCTTGTTTGCCACACGGACAATGCAAATTGCTACATCTGAAGCACCAGAGCACTCACCACACAGTCATTGTTGCAGCTTTCCTTGACGTGGCAACGGGTAGAAACGATAATTATGGTGAACGTTTGTCGTGGAGAAACAGCGGTTTGGCTAAAAGTATTTTACAAATGGACAGAAAGAGTCTCGACCGCAAAAACATTTATTTCGATTGCAACCGGTTTCGGTCAGTGTTTGACCATCCTCAGACCCTCATATCATGATGGTAGGCGGTGGCGGTGAATGGAGTGGGTGTTGTAAGTCCACGAACGTCAACTGCAGTTGAAGCACTGCTTCCTAAGAAAGTATATTGATTATACCATTGATCGTACTCAGTGGACCGTAGGACTCACTCGCAGGGTTACAATAATTCTTCTTGACATTGTGTACATTGCAGCACACAAAAAAGGGAAACATTCTCATGGAAACGTATCTACCGCTTTACCGTAAAATTCATTTTCCAGGTGAGTTGTGGTTAGCGCTATGTGCTTGAAACATTTAAATGTCGAAATCTGTTTTCTTAAGATGGTAGTAGGTCTCGTATCAGTATTTGTTTACCTGATGTTCTACATATTTACATAGCACATGCCTCCGATTGAGAATGTCTTGTTGTGCTCAAATACAGACTTCCGAGAGACTGTGTTTAACTCTTGGCTGTACTCCAGACTTTCCAAGTAATTAAGTCAAGTCACCATCAGTGGCCTAACTCACGCTTAACAGCAATGCCAATGTGTACCGAGAAAATTACTTGGGGCGACGGCAGAACGGTAAAAAAAGTCTATTAACTGCAAATTAGAAAGCGTGTGAAAAAAGTGCTTTCATTAATTTTTGTTTGAGCTGTAATTTCTGGGTAAATTCCCTGCGCATTAGTTCGTACCTCTCGACACAATGAAACCATTAACAATGAACGAGACAAAATATCAAAGAACACCCCTCACACAAAGTTTGGCGTTTAAGATGAGATTGAAGAAGGTTAATATTCCTATTTTAGAAATAACGGAAGCTTATTAAATTCGGGTAACATTCGAACAAGAAAAGCCCACGTGCTTTGCAGTCCTTTTTTTTTTTTTTTTTAATCAAACAAAGAAATAATACAAACCAATGAGAAGGCTGACACTGTTTATTTCCGAATTTTTTTTTTCAGTTTGGTACCAGCCACAAGTAAATGTTCAAGGGATCCGCATTTTGTATGTTATACAAGCACATATGATTAATTAAAGTTCCATTACTATCTTCATTTAAGGTACACAGTGCAACAAACAGCGTGAAGTGAACACTCTGCAAATACGGAAACAGTTATCTATTTATAACTATTGTAATAACGACAGTATTCTTGTACTCATGTAATTATGTATTTTGCAGCGAGTTCCACCGCTAAGGATAAACGACTTGATCGAGGACCTGAAGGATGGAACGAAACTTCTTGCGCTGCTGGAAGTCCTGTCTGGAGAGAAGCTGGTGAGTTAATTCCCTATTCATTATTTCAAAGGAGCTTGTGTGGATATGGTGTTCTGAGTATATTACACAGGGGAAGGTAGTTAGTTACACCAGGGCTGGTCTACAATCACGTAAGGCCCGTGTGTTACTGTTGGCAATGGGATACATGATTTATTTATCTTGCATTAGTGTGTATGTAAATAAACAAAAGCAATAAAAAATACCACTGATAAACTGCAGGAAACTAATTAAAAGATATGTACTCACATGTCCATACTTACTTTACGCGCCCGGGCCCAGAGAAGAGCGCACAACTGGAAGGTTCCTCTACCATTGGATTCTATTTCCTGCTTTGTGCCAGCAGTCACCCTCTGTGCTGATCTGCAACAAGTCCTCATGGATTCTATCTCTCCACTTTTTTTTTTTTTTTTTGTCTGCCTACCGGTCTTCTTCCGCGGGTAGTTAGATCCATAGATTTTGAAGGTCATCGGCGTTCGTCCATCCGTGCGACATGACCTGCCCATCCACACAAGTCGTTTGATTTTCATCACAAGTACAATATTTGGGCTGTTGCAGTCTCACACAGCTCTTAATTATGCATGATGCTCTATTCCCCAGGAATTCCATCTTCTATTGGGCCATAGGTGATCTTACTTAAATCTTTCCGTTCGAAAACAAGAATCTGATTTTGCCCATTTTTTTAAACCTGCGACTGTGGAAACAATGGGTTTGCTTATAAATAACTTTTCTCCAACCAGTCACGATGTTCTTTAATTCGTACTTCACAAGATGCGTTTCGGAAAATGATTCCCATTTTCAAGTGTGTATTCCTTTGTACTATGCCAATTTTACGTAATGTTTTCCATGAGTGAGGTTCTGCTTTGTTTTGTTAACTTTACTGCAATATACAAAAAACGCGCAATTTCAAGTTATTTTTCTACACCTACATCTATATGATTACTCTGCTATACACAATAAAGTGCCACGCAGAGAGTTTTTTATGGTCCATAAGATAACTGTAAGTACAAGTTCTTCCAAATTTCGCCACTATCTACGTATAAAAATCGACAAGTAACCAAAAATTGCGCCTTTTTATGTATTGCAGTAAAGCTAGAAAAACAAAGCAGAACCTCACACATCGAAAACAGTGCTTAAAAACGGCGTAGTACAGAGAAATACGCACTTGAAAATGGGAATCATATTCCGAAACGCGTCGTGTAAAATATGAAAAAAAAAGAAAATGTGATTGTTTGTAGAAAAGTTATTTATAAACAAATCCATCGCAAACGAGAAGATTATTCAAGTATTTTTTTCGGACGCTCCAAGTTTCATAACCATGTACCACTACGGATTGGTCCTGTGTTCTGTACAGCCGGACTCTGAAATTCCTTGAAAGACTGCGAGATTTAAAAAGCTCACGGAGACTGAAATATGATCGGTTTCCGCCTTGCATCCTAGTTTTCACCTCTGCCTCACACGAATGCGTTCTCTTTAAATTTAACCCCCAAGTACTTTTTATGAACCCTATTTCAAGATCCTGTTCCGACTACCAGGAGCTGGAGTGCGTCTCTTGAACAAGCATGAATCCTGCTCTTCAGGATGCTTACATATTGAAACTGACTACAGTATTTATATAGCTACAAAGAAGAATTAAGGTTGGCTCTTGGTATATAGAATCTACATGTAGTGCGTTATTTACACACACGTTTCGAAATCCTGGTCTTTGACGACTTCAACTACTTTCTCCTGCATTCGTACAGGTCAAAATCATTTGTTAGTGCAGCATCAGTTATGAATATTTTTATTGTACTTCAGTGCCTTTATCTAAAGTAGTGTAATTGTTTTCAGCCCATGGAGAGGGGACGCAACTTGAAAAGGCCACATTTCCTTAGTAACGCCAATACTGCACTTCAGTTTCTACAAAGCAAAAAGGTAATTTATTAGAATATACTTTATATAATTATAGGAATACATCTTTACTACTTCTGTAACCTATGGTGTGTGTGTGTCCTTCTCTACCAATGAAAACTAACTTGGTTCAGAGTAAATTATTTTCGCCACAGAAACGGCGTGTAACAACATACGGTCCCTGAGAGATGGCCAGTTTTTCATACATATCTATCTGAATGATACTTAGTCTCAAACTCAGCTCTAATTTTTTATGCCTAGGCATGTGACGAAGTAAAAGTTTACTTTCTTGTCGAGATTCCCGCAGTCAGTTAAAAAAGTTGTGATGTCATATGATGAAGCTGTAAACTGATTTGTCACCGCCACACCTTCACCTGCCCATGTTAGGCAAAATTTTTCTGCCTGACTCATGTAGTACTATCACCGTCAGAGGGTGGTACGGGACTACAAGTCCCACCGCCACACCTCCAAAGTGAATTGCAGTGACGCAGTCACTGCCCTGTGGAAATTTACCGCCTCACCAACACAGTTAGACCGCAATAGACCGGTAATGCTGTATTGTAACATATCACCCCGGACTACAAGTCCATTAAAATAAATAAAAATAAAACTGATTTGTGTAATAGTTCTCACATCTCATAAAGGAATGTTGATTACTCATGCTCTACGAATAACGTATCAGCACCTCTCATTGCTGATAAAGATCTTGGTTACGAATTACTATTCTTAATATTCACGTAAATATTCGATTTTGTCTGAGTATAACGTTTACCTGACGCGGTCAATACAGGTTACGGTTTCGAGAGTCCAGGTGAGTTGGCGATTGTATTTTTACTCATTTAATTCCAAGCAGCACACGAACAAGACAACTAGGGGTGACAGCAAGGTCAGCAGACATATCATGGGCAAAAATGGAAAGGTCAGCTGTGCTGAACATCCTGAAACTTACCATCTATTTGTTCCACGGGCAAATTTGCTAGTTACTGCGTCCGTTGATATTCGGGGCAGTATTTTTGAACAAATTCTGGTCAGTTATGATGCCACAATACAGTGTACCAGTTTAATGAAAAATACCTTGTTGTTGGGAGAATAGGACGTCCGTGAGGTGCAAACGAACGGCAACACTAGGTACTTCATGGCAGGCTAAAAATATGTACCGGACAGAGACCCGATTATGGAACGCTTTCCTTTCGTGGACGATTTCTCTCCGTTAGCCATCTCCCGAATTATTTAATAGTTCTCCTGGCTATCGGTCAAATATGAGGAAAACGTAAGTTAGTTACAAACTACGGCGTTCACACACTTTATTCAACAGGTAAACATCGCTGCAGAAATTCGGATGTAGGTTATGACATGTTCTGTTTGCCTGCCATCATTGGCGAAGATGTGGTGCAGACGAATAGCGAAATTCTGCCTGACTCACTGAAGTGTCGCAACATCGATGCTATCGATGATCTCCTGAATGGCTGTTTTCAGCTCCGCAATGGTTTGGGGGTTATTGCTGTATACCTTGTCTTTAATATCTATCTATATCTACACTCCTGGAAACTGAAATAAGAACACCGTGAATTCATTGTCCCAGGAAGGGGAAACTTTATTGACACATTCCTGGGGTCAGATACATCACATGATCACACTGACAGAACCACGGGCACATAGACACGGGCAACAGAGCATGCACAATGTCGGCATTAGTACAGTGTATATCCACTTTTCGCAGCAATGCAGGCTGCTATTCTCCCATGGAGACGATCGTAGAGATGCTGGATGTAGTCCTGTGGAACGGCTTGCCATGCCATTTCCACCTGGCGCCTCAGTTGGACCAGCGTTCGTGCTGGACGTGCAGACCGCGTGAGACGACGCTTCATCCAGACCCAAACATGCTCAGTGGGGGACAGATCCGGAGATCTTGCTGGCCAGGATAGTTGACTTACACCTTCTAGAGCACGTTGGGTGGCACGGGATACATGCGGACGTGCATTGTCCTGTTGGAACAGCAAGTTCCCTTGCCGGTCTAGGAATGGTAGAACGATGGGTTCGATGACGGTTTGGATGTACCGTGCACTATTCAGTGTCCCCTCGACGATCACCAGTGGTGTACGGCCAGTGTAGGAGATCGCTCCCCACACCATGATGCCGGGTGTTGGCCCTGTGTGCCTCGGTCGTATGCAGTCCTGATTGTGGCGCTCACCTGCACGGCGCCAAACACGCATACGACCATCATTGGCACCAAGGCAGAAGCGACTCTCATCGCTGAAGACGACACGTCTCCATTCGTCCCTCCATTCACGCCTGTCGCGATACCACTGGAGGCGGGCTGCACGATGTTGGGGCGTGAGCGGAAGACGGCCTAACGGTGTGCGGGACCGTAGCCCAGCTTCATGGAGACGGTTGCGAATGGTCCTCGCCGATACCCCAGGAGCAACAGTGTCCCTAATTTGCTGGGAAGTGGCGGTGCGGTCCCCTACGGCACTGCGTAGGATCCTACGGTCTTGGCGTGCATCCGTGCGTCGCTGCGGTCCGGTCCCAGGTCGACGGGCACGTGCACCTTCCGCCGACCACTGGCGACAACATCGATGTACTGTGGAGACCTCACGCCCCACGTGTTGAGCAATTCGGCGGTACGTCCACCCGGCCTCCCGCATGCCCACTATACGCCCTCGCTCAAAGTCCGTCAACTGCACATACGGTTCACGTCCACGCTGTCGCGGCATGCTACCAGTGTTAAAGACTGCGATGGAGCTCCGTATGCCACGGCAAACTGGCTGACACTGACGGCGGCGGTGCACAAATGCTGCGCAGCTAGCGCCATTCGACGGCCAACACCGCGGTTCCTGGTGTGTCCGCTGTGCCGTGCGTGTGATCATTGCTTGTACAGCCCTCTCGCAGTGTCCGGAGCAAGTATGGTGGGTCTGACACACCGGTGTCAATGTGTTCTTTTTTCCATTTCCAGGAGTGTATAACCGGATCCCGCTCCAGCTACTGCTGGGTCTGGGTGCTGACGAGTCCTCTCAATTTGGCTCGGTCCTCCCACCACTTTTCTTCCTCCCCTTGCTGCCAGGTCACACCCGTCCTTTCCACATATATTCTCACTCCCGTTTTCCACCGTGTTCTTGGCCGCCCTCTAGGCCTTTTTCCATCCATCTTTAGTTCTTCCATAATTTTGGGGAGTCACTGCCCACGCATCCTCTTAACATGCCCGTACCATCTTAGTCTCTCTTTTTCAATTTCTTCTCTCATACTTTCTTGTTTAAGGTCCTTTCTAATATCTACATTCCTTACTCTGTCCATTCTTGTTTTTCCCTTAACTGCTCCGAGAAATTTCATTTCCCCTGCTTGCAGTCTGCTCCAGTCCCTTTCTGTCTTGTCTTTAATATAGCCCCAAAAAAGAAGTCGCATGTGTTTAGATCCGGAGAATATGGCGGCCAATCGAGGCCCATGCCAGTGGCCTCTGAGTACCCCAAAGCCAGAATGCGGTCCCTAAAGTGTTCCTCCAGGACATTAAACAGTCTCCCGCTTCGATGGAGTCGAACTCCGTCTTGCATGAACCACATCTTGTCGAAATCTGGGCCATTTCGGGCAACAGGGGTGAAATCATCTTCCAAGACCTTCACCTACCGTTCCGTAATCGCCGTGCCATCAAGGAATATCGCACCGATTATTTCGTGACTTGACATTGCGCACGACACAGTCACCCGTTGAGGATGAAGAGACTTCTCGATCGCGAAATGCGTATTATCAGTCCCCAAAATGCGCCAGTTTTGCTTATTGACGAACCCATCCAAATGAAAGTGGGCTAAACAAAACCATGCGCATACTAATTTCCATCATGCCACGCGGCCACGCGTGCAGTTTGGACGTCCTAACGCAAACCGTTCAGAAGTTATGACGATTTTACTTCATATAGTGCAATAATTAACACCCTGTATGCAGGCGATTCTTGAATTTTACCGTGTGCTTGAAACAGACCTATGCACTGCTTCCTAAGATAAGGGAGATCTATATTTAACGACATTCATGAAATTATAGAAGTGACCCTATGGAATTACAATTTATTAATTCTTGAGACAAGTAGATGATCGCTAATCTGTCTCAGCCGTACGTAGATAGCAGTCACTCCGTCTAGCCACAACGTAAAATTTTACTTGAAAAGTACGTTCTGAAGGGTTAAACTGACTTGCTGACACAAAGTATAACTTTTCCCAACATTCAATAATATATATATATATTCGGAGATGTCACTTCCACTTACAACTTCCGACTCCCTACAAATGTATTGACAAAACTTCTTCTACAATTATGACAGAATTATTTCCTCCGTTAACTGAACTCCTCCCAGACTGAAGTTGCCCTCGGTTCCTCTTCTGCCGAAGTGTGCGCCATCAAATGGGGCGACTCCCCCGGCCTGTTAGCACCAACAGTTACGTACAGGAACCTGCCTGAAAGCCAGCGAAATGATACCCACCGGAACCAGCTGTTTGTAATCGGTTAGTTACAAGGGAAGCTACCCATCGCACCCCTCTCAGATTTAGTGGCAAAATGGCCCAGTGTATAGCTCGTAAAAAAATGAACGCAGATCAAGCACGAAAACAGGAATAAAATGTACTCAACTGTGAAAAAAGAAGCAAGATCAAAAGAGTGAACGGTCCAAGCTCAAGATATGCAACATCGAGCGAAATTCGTTGCCATGCCGTCGTGTTTATGTGGTCACAGGGTTGATTTGGGAAGGGGGAGTTCCATGTTCAAATCTCCCTCGTGACCCATTTTTTGTATTTCACAAAATTATGAACTCTCCGTCCGATCATTGACGTGTCTATGCGGCGTATTCAAATTTGTGTCTCTGTTGTGGTGTAACGCCCGTTTGCAACGGGAGGAAGGGATCTCCCAAACGTAGGTACCTCCTATTTGTTCTACACAATTACCACATCCTACGACTCTTGCGTTTTGTTTTCAAAGTCCTGACTGTTGAATTCCTTTGTTGTAACATAGTTCAACCAGTTTATTTGTTGTTTCCATTGCTGTGAGAGGTCTATGCAGCGTCTCGCATACTCTCACTCACTGTTCATCACATTTACTC
Organism: Schistocerca serialis cubense; assembly: GCF_023864345.2. Taxonomy (NCBI): domain Eukaryota; kingdom Metazoa; phylum Arthropoda; class Insecta; order Orthoptera; family Acrididae; genus Schistocerca; species Schistocerca serialis. The sequence goes on from NC_064645.1 coordinate 616,730,887, forward strand.
GCGACTGTAATACATGCTTACCACATGATTCGTATTCTATAACCAATGGATAATATGCCAATTACCGAGACCAGAGAAGGAGAACAGACACGTAAATGCCCGGACGGAAAGTTCATAATTTTGTGGGGAAAAAAAATGGAATACGAGTGGGATTTGAACATGGATCTCTCGTGGTGCAGTCCAACACAGTAATCACACAAACACTAGCCTTGAGTCTTATTCTTCCCCCGACAGTCCACTTCTTGAGATAGGACTGTTCACTGTTTCTATTTTACTTCTTTTTCACTGTACAGTACACCTTCTTGTTTACATGCTTGAACTGTGTTCAGTTTTTGAAGGGCTATCCAATGGGCCCTTTTTTTAACACTAAATTCGAGGGGGTAGGGTTTGCGATGAGGAGTTTCCCTAGTTAGTTACGATATATCGGCAGTGGTGCCTTCACATCTGTTATTCGTAAAGCTGTGAGGGAGCGTCGTGCATTGTTCCTGGATGGCTCAGTCGGTAGAGCACTTGTCCGCCAAAGGCTGAAGTCCCGAGTTCGAATCCACTTCCAGAGTTTTGACTGCTAGGAAGATTCAGTACAGTGCACACTCAGTTGCAGAGTGAAAATTCGTTCTGGGAACGGTAACAGTCTAGGGCAAGTGGCAGCTGCCCATTTAGACACAGCATTCCGTAGTAGTATGGAGCCGCGTTAAGGTGGACTCACACTTGACGGAACGTCGCCGTCACAACCGTCGTGCCAAAAGATTCCCCTCTGCAGTTCAGATGGTGGCATTCACACACGCCGTCAACGGAACGTCATCGACACGTCACGTCACCTCAAGGTTTCTCAGGAAGTGTGTTTCGACGGGCCAAAGTGTAGCCTACTTGGCGAGTATCTGCCACATGAAAGTACTCCCCACTGACTGCTATTACGAAAAGATCTTGGAATTTACTGGAAGACAATATTAAGTATTTTCTTTTATACACTGAAGGAATACATTACAAACTAAAAGATACATGCCTTGTTCAGTGTGATTTACTCACGATTTTTCCAGTGGAATAGCGAAAACGAAAATTGGGAGTAAAGCTGATGCGGAATGCAGAAGTTTAAAATCAGATTTGTAATAAACTAAGGACGAATAGCAGGTAGCAGAAATGGAAGCCAACATAGTTTAAGTACAAAAAACGGCACGTCCAGACATACCGTAGGCAAACCATCAGCTTCTGTCGAGGTGATACTGGACGCCTAATCCTTGAGCTTCTCTTCGTAATTTTTATTTTGTCTTGCTTAGTGGGTAAAAAACTGTTGTTTAGACAGTGTGAAATATTTATAGAACGACTCCTCCTCCTCTTCCTGCTCCTTGTAAGGAGTGTGGAACTCTCCTTCAGTCTCGATTTTTGAACATTTTCTAACCCAGACTCTCTTTGTTCTCTGTTCTCCTCATCAAGTGCAACAGCAATCTTTGCAGACTGCTTTAAACTAAATTTCGGCATTTTGTGACGATCTACCATGAAGTACGAAATAGCGCCTCTGGTGACTGTTTTTTGAACCAATTTTAACGTCACGACGTTCTTTCGACGTTGTCGTGCCCCATTCAAAAACGTGACGGTTACGAGACGGTGACGTTCCGGCAAGTGTTAATTTACCTTTGTCTTTTAACAAATTTATCGTTTACCTTTCGAGATTCTACACTTACAAGGGGAGGCCGCCAATTGTGAAATTCAGATTCGATTCATACTGCGCATAATAAAAGCTCATGGCCAGAGGTGTAATGTGGCAAAGCACCAAGATGCACTTCTCAGCCGTTGTCGAGAAAATCGACAGTTAAAAGAAACCGTAGCGGTGAAATACTCTCTGCGATTGATAACATTCTATAGCGTCGTGGCGCAGCGGCAAGCGCTCGGGTTCGTAATCCAAAGGTCGCAGGATCGAATCTCGCGCCATGCAACTTTTTTTATTATTTGTTTTTTTTTTTGTAATTCAAATGTATACACACACACACACATAAATATATAATTCCCGGCAATCAGTTGCAATAATTATGCATACAATAAGTTGTTGAAAGTGGTTTGTCGTGGAAAAACTGGCGACTTCGAACATCATTATGTTTTCCGCAAAGTTGTATTTCACAAATGTTATTAATTGTCTTCATAATGTTTACCACGTATAGTTAACGGAAGACGTAGAAACGATATTCCGAAACGAATGCGTATAGTGTAAGTCAAACGTTCGGATTAGAATAGAGACCCCACGAACACAAATTTGCTGTGGCAGATATGAAATATACTCGTTACACCTGAAGGACAGATGTTGAATGGGCAGAAACGAGCCGCCGCATAACAGCATAGTTGCCCGCTAACTTCGAAAGAAGGTAGATGCGGTCCCTAGCGCAACTTCTAACATCGTCGAATATCAGTGTGTACGTGAGAGCTTTGGTACACCCTGTTAAACAAACGGAAAAATGGAGGCGGTACAATTAGAGAGTGATCCGGGCCCTTCGCATGAAAGTGATGTGATCGAAGAAGATTCTATATACAGTGAAGTGGCGAAACAACAACTGAAAGATGCGTTGGTGTATTTTGAAAGCCTCCTTCGTAGCAGTAATCGCATCACAGCAGAACCGTCATCATCAGTCAACGAAGAAGCCATGGTAATTGGGGAAGAAATGTTCCAGAATACGCTGCAAATGCTCGCCGAAAACACCCTCGTTCATGATGAGGAACTGACAGACATTAATGAAATCGACGATGCGCTCGAATTCGTGCTGTTTTCTGCTTTCCATGTTTCTATGATAACTATCACTCTGGTTCGTGCGATACTCCAGCTACTTCTGGTCACCAATTGTTAATTATGTGCGAGTATATACCGAACTTTTCAATAAATTGTATCCACTTGAATATTATTTGTGATATTGTGTTCTATTTCAAGTATTATTTTTCCACGACAAGCGACTTTCAACAACTTATTATATGCATAATTGTTGCAACTGATTGCCGGGAATTATATATATATATATATATATATATATATATATATATATATATATATATATATATTTGAATTACAAAAAACAATAAAAAAAATGTTGCATGACGCGAGATTCGATCCGGCGACCTTCAGACTACGAACCCGAGCGCTTACCACTGCGCCACGGCGCTGTAGAAAATGATTAATCGTTGAGAGCATTTCACCGCAACGGTTTCTTTTAACTGTCGATTTTCTCGACAACGGCTGAGAAGTGCATCTTGGTGCTTTGCCACATTACACCTCTGGCAATGAGCTTTTATTATGTGCAGTATGAATCGAATCTGAATTTCAAATTGGCGGCCTCCCCTTGTTAGCCTTGAAGTCATTTCCAAACAGCTATCCACAAGTGATGCGCTTTGTCGAGTTCTATACCGACAATAAGAGTGCTCTTGTAAATATTCTCGTGAAACACATTGGCAAATTACAACTGTGTACCAGACCGAGACACGAAACTGAAACCTTGCCTTTCGCTGGAAAGTTTCATATCAGCGCACACCGCTCTGCAGAGTGATGATTCATTCTAGAAACAGTCCTCCAGGCTGTGGCTAAGCCATGTCTCCGCAACGTCCTTTCTTCCAGGAGTTCTAAACCCGCCAAGTTTGCATAAGACCTTCTCTGAAGCCTGGAATGTAGAAGATGAGGACTGATCGTGTGTCGTGCTTCGACAGCTCAGTCAGTAGAGCAGGTTTCCACGAAAGTCAAAACTCCTAGGTTAGAGTTCTGGTCCGGCGCACACTTTTAATCTGCCAGGAACTTTCGAATCAGCACACACCCCGCCGCACAGTGAAAATTAATTTTGGAGGTATTCTTCACCTGTATTCCATAGAAACTGAACAACGCTAAATTGAATGCCTAGGTAAAAACAGTACTTCCCCCAATGAATCTGAATGTTATATGACGCCGTAGAATTTTAGCCAGATACCAATGCTCGAGAATGTAGAATGATCGGATACATACTATTTGTGACGAGAGATACACTTATTCTAGAGGTGTCACAGTACAACCTGTACTGTGGGACGATCGAAAGGGCAGTTGCGCTCTGACGGTGCTATCCCTCATTACCTTTATATGTATTTCAATAGAGCAAATGTCGTTTCTTTCTTTTCCTCTGAAACTGAGGTCGGTACCAAATTTTTTAAGTTTTGTGTGAAGAATGTTCTCTGAGTTAAGGAATCATTATGTAAAAGGTGTCTCTCCTAAGAGAGTGTTTCGGCAGATATTTGCAATTCTTTTTTTGCAGTGCATGGATGGAGGTGACTCAAATAAATACTGCACATTGTACAGGGTGATTCAAAAAGAATACCACAACTTTAGGAATTTAAAACTCTGCAACGACAAAAGGCAGAGCTAAGCACTATCTGTCGGCGAATTAAGGGAGCTATAAAGTTTCATTTAGTTGTACATTTGTTCGCTTGAGGCGCTGTTGACTAGGCGTCAGCGTCAGTTGATGCTAAGATGGCGACCGCTCAACAGAAAGCTTTTTGTGTTATTGAGTACGGCAGAAGTGAATCGACGACAGTTGTTCAGCGTGCATTTCGAACGAAGTATGGTGTTAAACCTCCTGATAGGTGGTGTATTAAACGTTGGAATAAACAGTTTACAGAGAATGGGTGTTTGTGCAAAGGGAAAAGTTCTGGGCGGCCGAGAACGAATGATGAAAATCTAGCACGCATCCAGCAACCATTTGTTCGCAGCCCAGGAAAATCGACTCGCAGAGCTAGCAGAGAGCTGCAAATTCCACAATCAACTGTATGGAGAGTCCTACGAAAAAGGTTAGTTATGAAACCTGAACTACCCGAGGCGATGGATCGGCAGCCAGGCAGCCCATGACAGAGCACTTCATCACTGGCCTCCAAGAAGCCCTGATCTTACCCCCTGCGATTTTTTCTTATGGGGGTATGTTAAGGATATGGTGTTTCGGCCACCTCTCCCAGCCACCATTGATGATTTGAAACGAGAAATAACAGCAGCTATCCAAACTGTTACGCCTGATATGCTACAGAGAGTGTGGAACGAGTTGGAGTATCGGGTTGATATTGCTCGTGTGTCTGGAGGGGGCCATATTGAACATCTCTGAACTTGTTTTTGAGTGAAAAAGACCTTTTTAAATACTCTTTGTAATGATGTATAACAGAAGGTTATATTATGTTTCTTTCATTAAATACACATTTTTAAAGTTGTGGTATTCTTTTTGAATCACCCTGTATGTTTCATGCGATGTCCACCGTCAACGGAAAACGTCAGTTCGTCTCCTGGTAGAAACAAAAATATTTTTAAAGCGGAATTTTACGCGCCAGTTCGACAGAGCTGTTCCAAATTACTCTAGTGCGATATTCGTTTTATATCGTTTCGGTATTGGCAGGGACAGAAAACACGGAGAATAACCCGTAATTAAGCAGCGACTAAGCAGCGCTACTGCATTGCAATGGCAGTAATTTCGGATGGCTTTATCGAATAGACACGGAAAATTCCAATTTAAAAATTATTTCGTTTATGAATGGAAACAGACCGATGCAAACAGAGCGGTGTGGCGCACTGGTTAGCACACTCAACTGCATTCGGGAGGACGACGGTTAAAACCCACGTCCGGCCATCCTGATTTAAGTTTTCCGTGATTCCCCTAAATCGCTTCAGGCAAATGCTGGTATGGTTCCTTTGAGAGGACACGGCCGGCTTCCTTCTCCATCCTTCCCTAATTCGATGGGACGTATGAGCTCACTGTCTGGTCCGCTCTATCAAATCAACCAATCAATGCAAGACGGCACCTGAAAGGTGTGATGAGCGGTATTTGGGTGTTTCTTTAGAATGACTACAACTAAATTTCACAGAAACAAAATTCAAAATTTTTGCCGAAACACCAGAGAAAAAGTGCCCAACGACTCTTGGTAGACCATATACTGCGTAGAACAGCAACACTATTGGTTACAATGAGCACAACTGTCATCTGATTGAATTTTAGTCTACTAGATGGATCAATAAATCAAAATACAATTATATAAGCCTTTTTTGTAAATTAACAATCCAAATATAAGCAAGCAATCATTGGCTATATTGTTCTGCCATTGTATAATAGTGTCAGTTCCTTATTTTTTATGTTAAATAACTATATTTCTTTTTGGTCTGAATTTTGGATTATTGTTTCAGATAAAACTTGTCAACATTAACTCATCAGACCTAGTAGATGGTCGACCGCCCGTTGTCCTTGGTCTTATATGGACTATCATTTTATATTTCCAGGTAAGGTTTCTTCCTGAACAACTTATTTTTACTAACAAGCTTACTGATATGGCTACGCCTGAAATTCCGTTATAAGAAAAACATAGAGAAGCATAAAAGTAGCAGATGATAACCTGCATCGTCGCTGGAAGTGCAGCACTATGACATTCCTCAGAAATATAATTTCCACAGCAAATTACAGTAAATTGGCAGGTCATCTAAGATATACAGTTAATACTTTGTCCACTTTGTTCTTAGTTGATTTTCTTGGTCTGCACATCACACAGGAATAATTTAACAGGATACTACATTTTTATAACCTTGTAGTAAAATTTGAAGCTGCTTTCCTTAAATGGTAAGAAGTCACTTAGCAATGTCTAAACGTCTGTATAGAAAGTGCTTTGAATAATTTCCTTATCTGCGTCATATTTGCCCACTAAACATTTGAAACAACTTATTATTATCATCAATTAATAGGATAGAATAAACATAAAATAGATTTAACTCATTCTGTGAATGTACTTGTAATGGTTTTGTAACTGTAGTCAAATTACACTGACGATAAAGAGATTTATTTCTAATACAAGCTTCGTTATAAGGAGTTGAAGGTGGTGAGTTAAACTGCTACATTCATGTCAGCTACTTATGCATGGTTTCTTTTATAATGACATTTATTCCATTGACGTTTGACCATTTTTATGGGTGTTACAATTCGTCCACTAAAGCGTCAAATTTTTTCGTAATTTTCAGCTGTAAGTGCATGAATTCACGTATACACAGTGCTTATAAACTGCTTGGAAAATGCATGTTAAGAGTTGCATGACAGAAATGTATCAGGACGCAAATACGCAACATAGAAGCCCACAGTGGTTTCTCGATAAAAAGAAAAAACGACAATGACAAGCCCTCTTCCGGCTTGAGTTTCAACCACCGAAGTCGGTCAGACGGTTTGACACCAACTTCTCAATGCGATCTCCATAAACTGAATATCGCTGTATACCTTGATCGCCTCGAAAACAAAATTACTTCCACATTGACCGAAATACAACTATCGTTTATAGCGTTTAATTTACTTCAGATCACGCGCTGTGAACTTTAACGTTCAGAATCACGTAACTGAGAGCTATGTTAATGCACTATATCACGGAAGGAAACAGGTATCACAATGAGGATACCGAACCCATACTACAACATATCTTCCATAAGCTCTGCTTCATGCTTTCAGCAGGTTTGAAAAAGATGTATCTACTGTGTTGCAGTTAGAATATTATAGTTATATACACCATAAGCTTAGAATGCTGCTTACAAGGATAAACATTTATCTTCTTTTGTGCTTTAATGTATAGATAAGAAAAAATTTCATATTTTGCAACTGAATGTTTCATTTGTGTGAATCAAACATGTTTCACTTTTTCATGCCAGGCATCTTCAGTGTTCTACAATATACAAGAAAACTGTTTAATTATACATATTGGGATAAGAGAACTGTAGTGATTCTTGGCATCTCGTGTTATTATCTAAATATTTACGACTATATGATACTAATTTTTTACATTTAATCATATTTACGTCCTTTCCATGTATCCGTATGATCCTCTGTATGTAATAGATACATATAGTACAGGTTTTTTCCTATTAATTGGTCACATTTAAATATTCCGCTCCACATATTCTCATCATATGCTTTTGGGCTGGCAGGGATCATAGGAGTTGTAGAGGGTGAGAGCAGAGTGAATTGTTGTCGTGGGGATAGAGGGAGGATTGGTGCTGAGGCAGTGTGTGTGTGTGTGTGTGTGTGTGTGTGTGTGTGTGTGTGTGTGTGTGTATGGAGGGGGGCGGAGTTTATCATACAGTTGTAAATAGTTACGTAATAAAATGAGATTTCAAGAATAACTCAGATCTCTTATCAAAATATGTATAATTAAATAATTTTCTTGTGTACTACAGACCACTGAAGATCATTAGCATGGATAGGTGGAACGTGTTTGTTACACACAGATAGAACATTCAGTTGCAAAAGATGGAATTTTTTTTCTTATCTATATAATCAAGCAAAGTTGAAGTAGCAACTGAAGAGAAAGGCCTGCAAGTATTGACAATTTTTATACTCCTCATCTTTATGCATCTTGGCTATCTGAAAACCACTTTAGATTCATACAGGGTGAGATTCCTAACCTTTTCAACTGAATAATTAGTTTTGAGGCATTGAAGCTATTTGTAATGATCAACTCTTTAAATGGAATTATGCTATTTGTTGCCACCGGAATAGCATATGTAAATGAGACCACTTCAGTCCACACCTTTCTCGTAGACCTAACAAGAAATCACAGAGAAAAAATGTGAATGTGGGGACTTTTGTACCGTTGCGGCAGTTGAAGATCCGCGGCATGAAAGTTTACATTCTCCTCCAAGGAAACTTGCACCACTTTGTTAAATCGCAATGTTATGCTTTTGCATTAGACTTTACAGAGGTTTAAACTTGTTTCGTTCAGAGAAAATATTATATCGCTGGAAAGTCGTTCAGATGGCATTAAGATGAGAGAATTGATTTCTTTTTACCTCTCACAGTGACCAACAAATGGTCTGTTATCAATGAGAGCAACTGATGCACGCAAAGTAGAGTTTCTCAGTGACGAAAGTATTAATTTGCTGGATGAAATGTATTATTTTTTGATGAAAAATTATTTCTTCTGTTTGTTTTACATATATTACGTCTTTTAGAAACTGGAAATATCGTGATTAAAACAATCCATGAAATAAATTAAACAAAAGATTGTAAACAAGAAACAATGGAAACATTACAGTATGTGTAATCGCATTCCTGTTGGTGATTTTTTTTAAAGAGTACGTTCATCACGATACTTTCGTACACACTGCATTACTAATCAACTCAACTACTATCAGCAATCTCGAGTAATCGCTTTACGCGCGGCAGTCCTGTGATGTTCGCCAAGGTCGTTATAACCTCCCTGTTGAAATCATGATTTACGTTATCGCAAAGGAAGAAGTTCAAGGCTGTCGTTTCTGGTGATCACTTTGGATACGTTTGAATAGGACTGCCCCTTCCCACCAAACCGTTTGGAAATAATCAGTTTCATGCATGTCTTACCATTGAAGAATTATGGGCAGAACACACATTGTGTTGAAACCTTATCATTTGATGAGTTTTCAAGGGCAATTTTTGTAATAGGAAGAATAAAAATTTATAGAAAAAATGTGTGCACTTCTCCCCGTTCAACGTACGATCACTAACTGCCTATCATATATTGTCCGATTACGGCTATTACCGCATATTGATACCCGCTGTCGTTGGTTGAACATCTAAAGCCAATGCTGGTTTTTTGTAGGCGCGTAGCACGTGGCTTTCAAATTTTCATTCCTGTGATTTGTGAATGTGGCTTCATCGGTAAACAATACTTTCTGCACAAATTACGTCTTGCAGGAGAACGATGTTGAAAATCACTGTACCATTGACGTAGAGGAATATGGTACGGAGAGACTGAATTCGGATTTAGCACAGCAGCAGGAAGAACCACTATCCTGCAGCTTTGTTGGTGGCTGTACTCCTTCGCAAATTGTCTTCGGGCAACACTTTCAGTCTCCCGCAGTCTTTTGACAGTATTGACGAAGGTGGGATGAGTTGAACATCGTCCACTTGCGAAGCTCTTTATTCATTTTAGCAATATTTGCTATAAATTAAGAGAGTGTCAATTAATTCTTCGTTATTAGTTGAAACTGAACTCCTGAAAATGGTTTATGCATTACTAGCAATTCGTCTCTGTGGATGTTTTACAATAAACATAGTCTAAATGAATTGCAGGATTCCTCATAACAGACCTTATCTACGTAGACAGACGGCACTACAGTTAACGCCTCCAAAGACCAACACAAAGCTAACGACGTATTTCTTGTCTTTTGTAGACCATTAAGTGCTCTTTTAACTCAGAACGCCGAGAAGAGTTTTATTGTATCTGATTCAAAAAGCATTCCCAGTGCCAAAAAGAACGAGAAGTGGGGAAAACGCAACAGTAAACTTGTTACAGGCATTGCACACGAAGTAACGGATTGCTATTGAGAAATAGATATATTTGTATGCTTTGGATAAAAGCCCACACGGGCACTTTTTGTATAACGAAACAGTAGACTAACTGACCAAATAAGCTGCTGCACCCGGAGCTTACCATGATAACCACTTATCTTTCACCGACTGCCTACTTTAAGTAAATATGGAAGACATTAAACGTATTCGCAACTGCGAATATGGACAACCATCAGCTGTAGAACGCAATGACGATAGTGAAAATTTGTGGCCAACCGGGATTGGAACCAGAATTTCCCACTTATCGCGAGCGTGTGTCGTGCACTGGCGTCAATTATAAAATAGGATAAATCGACATAGAGGGCTCCCCTGATACCTGGTGAGCTAAAGGGTCCCTCTATACCGGAAAGTGGTCAAAAACCTGTCGTGTATGATCATGTGTGGAATTATTTGAAATTAATCAGCACCGGTCCCTGATGTACCGTCGTGAACACTCGCGCTGTAACAGGCCGCCTGTTATTACACATCCAGTGGGAGCACTTGCGATGGTAGAAGAGGGACCGGTGCTCATTAATTTTAAGTAACTACATACGATCTTATACGAGCTATTTCTGACCACTTTTCGGTAAGTAGGGACCCTTTAACTCACCAGGAATCATGCGACCGTATCAGGGGAGCGTTCTAAGCTGTCTTATGCTATTTTGAAATTGATGTTCGCTACATAGCGAAAAATTACTGACTATAAACTCTGGGTAATCCCATTCTCTTCCCTGATCAGGACATGATGCTGCAGCTATAATTCTTCGAAAACGGTCGTGCCTGTAAATACGAGGACTGTTCAAAAAAATTCCGGAACTTTCGCCACAAAATTTTTCTGCGCTTATCTTTTACTTATTGTGCATGGCCTCCTTCGTAATTCTCTCCTCCACAATTACACTACTGGCCATTAAAATTGCTACACCACGAAGATAACGTGCTACAGACGCGAAATTGAACCGACATGATATGCAAATGATTAGCTTTTCAGAGCATTCACACAAGGTTGGCGCCGGTGGCGACACCTACAACGTGCTGACATGAGGAAAGTTTCCAACCGATTCCTCATACACAAACAGCAGTTGACCGGCGTTGCGTGGTGAAACGTTGTTGTGATGGCTCGTGTGAGGAGGAGAAATGCGTACCATCACGTTTCCGACTTTGATAAAGGTCGGATTTTAGCCTATCGCAACTGCGGTTTATCGTATCGCGACATTGCTGCTCTCGTTGGTCGAGATCCTATGACTGTTAGCAGAATATGGAATCGGTGGGTTCAGGAGGGTAATATGGAACTCTGTTCTGGAACCCAACGGCCTTGTATCACTAGCTGTCGAGACAACAGGCATCTTATCCGCATGGCTGTAACGGATCGTACAGCCACTTCGCGATCCGTGAGTCAACAGATGGGGACGTTTGCAAGACAACAACCATCTGCACGAACAGTTCGACGACGTTTGCGGCAGCATGGACTATCAGCTCGGAGACCCTGGCTGCGGTTACCCTTGACGCTGCATTACAGACAGGAGCGCCAGCGATGGTGTATTCAACGACGAACCTGGGTGCACGAATGGCAAAACGTCATTTTTTCGGCTGAATCCAGGTTCTGTTTACAGCATCATGATGGTCGCATCCGTGTTTGGCGACATCGCGGTGAACGTACATTGGAAGCATGTATTCGTAATCGCCATACTGGTGTATCTCGCGGCGTGATGCTATGGGGTGCCATTGGTTACACGTCTCGGTCACCTCTTGTTCTCATTGACGGCACTTTGAACAGTGGACGTTACATTTCAGATGTGTTACTACCCGTGGCTCTACCCTTCATTCGATCCCTACGAAACCCTACATTTCAGCAGGATAATTCACGACCGCATGTTGCAGGTCCTGTACGGGCCTTTCTGGATACAGAAAATGTTCGACTGCTGCCCTGGCCAGCACATTGTCCAGATCTCTCACCAATTGAAAACGTGTGGTCAATGGTGGCCGAGCAACTGGCTCGTCACAATACGCCAGTCACTACTCTCGATGAACTGTGATATCGTGTTGAAGCTGCATGGGCAGCTGTAACTTGTACACGCTATCCAAGCTCTGTTCTACTCAATGCCCAGGCGTATCAAGGCCGTTATTACGGCCAGAGGTGGTTGTTCTGGGTACTGATTTCTCGGGATCTATGCACCCAAATTGGTTGAAAATGTAATCACATGTCAGTTCTAGTATAATATATTTGTCCAATGAATACCCGTTTATCATCTGCATTTCTTCTTGGTGTAGCAATTTTAATGGCCAGTAGCGTAATACACAGCTCCCAACGCCGTTTCTACTTCCGGCTTACACACTAATTAAACTAACTTACGGTAAGGACAACACACACACCCATGCTCGAGGGAGGACTCCAATGTCTGAGGGGGGAGCCGCGCGAACCGTGACAAGGTCCCGCAGAAGCGCCGTCTCCGAATTTTCTTTTATCTCGTCTATCGTTGCAAATATTTGTCCTTTCAAAGGGGTTTTCAACTTTGGAAATAAAACAATTCCATAGCGGCCAGGTCTGAAGTGTACGGAAGATGAGGCAGCACAGTGATTTCGTTTTTTATGTGCGGGTGCGTCATCGTGATACATGAGCCATGAATTGTCTCACCACATTTCAGGCTGTTTCCGTCTCACATTTTCTCACAGGCGTCGCAACACATCCCGATAGTACCATCGATTAACAGTTTCTCCCTGTGGCACGAATTCATGATGAATTAATCCTTCAAAGTCAAAGAAAACTGTCAGCCTGGCTTTGATGTTTAACCTGACGTGACGAGCTTATTTTAATCTTTTCGACCCATTGTGAAGACCTAGCCTCGGTCTCAACATTATAACCGTAGATCCACGTCTCAGCACCGGTTACGGATCTCTTAAGGAACATCTCGTTCTCATTTGCGTGATTCAAAAGTTCTTCACAGATTGCGAGGCGAAGGTCTTTCTGATCTTGACTCAAGAGGCGTGGGCCGAACTTGGCGGAAACATGATGCATTCCAAGATGCTGTGTCAGGAGTTCATGACATGATCCAACTGAAATGTTACGTTCTTGTGCAATCTCTCGGACAGTCAGTCTTCGATTGGCACGAACAATTTCGTTGACGTTCCTCACACGAGCATCGTCGGTAGCCTCGATGGGCGTCCTGAACGAGGGTCGTCTTTAACTTTCGTCCGGCCATTTGTAAACCTGTGAACCATTCATTACACTGAGTACGGCGAAGCACTCATCTCCGTAGTCTTTCTGCATCATTAGTTGTATCTCTTAAAATGTTTTCTTGAGTCCACGCAAAATTTAATGCAGATGCGTTGCTCTTCCTCTGCCATCTTGAAATTCGCAAGCTATACGACATAACGTTCTACTCAATACAACACTGAACAATCACACACACACACACACACACACACACACACACACACACACACACACACACACAACAATGAAACTTCCGGCAGTTACACATTAAACACAGCGGTGTGCAGAGATGCCAACCGCACTTCGCTCCAACACACCATTGCACGAAATTACGAATGTTCCGCAATTTTTAAACAGACCTCGTGAAGTACTTCTACATCTAAATCTACAAACATACTCCGCAATCCACCATACGGTGCGTTGAGGAGGGTACCTCGTACCACAACTAGCATCTTCTCTCCCTGTTTCACTCCCAAACAGTACGAGAGAAAAATGACTGCCTATATGCCTCTGTACGAGCCCTAATCTCTCTTATCTGATCGTTGTGGTCTTAGCGCAAAATGTATGTTGGCGGCAGTGAAATTGTTCTGCAGTCAGCCTCAAGTGCTGGTTCTATAAATTTCCTCAGTAGCGATTCACGAGAAGAACGCCTCCTTTCCTCTAGAGACTCCCACCCGAGCTCCTGAAGCATTTCCGCAACACTCGTGTGATGATCAAACCTACCAGTAACAAATCTAGCAGCCAGCCTCTGAATTGCTTCTATGCCCTCCCTCAATCCGACCTGATAGGGACCCCAAACGCTCGAGCAGTACTCAAGAATAGGTCGTATTAGTGTTTTATAAGCGGTCTCATTTACAGATGAACCACATCTTCCCAACATTCTACCAATGAACCGAAGACGACTATCCGCCGTCCCCACAACTGCCATTACATGCTTGTCCCACTTATCGCTCTGCAATGTTACGCCCAAATATTTAATCGACGTGACTGTGTCAAGCACTACACTACTAATGGAGTATTCAAACATTACAGGATTCTTTTTCCTATTCATCTGCATTAATTTTCATTTATCTATATTTAGAGTTATCTGCCATTACTTACACCTGAAGCTGTTTTATCTTCAAAATAGTACATCCAAACTGTGGTTACCCAGACTACAAAGTTTTCTCGATCTTCAGATACATAAAATAATTGTATTTGGTAACATAACGTGCAGTCGGCCCAGTCAGTGCAGGAGCCCCAATCATTTCACGTTGGCGGAAAATGTTGCCGCTGGGCAGCCGCACGACAGGAAAGCCAAGTACTCAGTTGGCTATGTGTTTTACCAAATACAATAATTTCATACGTCTGAAGGTGGAGATCTCTATGTTGATTTGGAGCCCTCTATGTTGATTTATCCTATTTTATAACTGATGCCAGTGCATGACACACGTTCGCGATAAGTGGAAAATTCTGATTTTGAGATACCGAAAGCGGTCGTCGTTTCAATAAGTAATTAGTGTAACAACATTAATTACCATGGCAGAATTATACCAACAGAAGTGATGTCTAAACGACGTAACTCTCGATGCACGAGACGCCATATTGATTTTGACGTATTTAAATATTTTGTATTATAACTTGCAGTATGCAACTGCGCCTTGAAGTTTTATCGCGAACACGTCACCCTTATAATTTAACGTCAGTTAATGACGCTTCAACGATATAACCCTTCAAGAGATACTATGACAAATGGCGTATAAGCGACGTCCCCCAATTCAACCAACCACGTGGCGTCAGCGCAGTAACTACAGTGGCAGCTCGAACTAACAACTATAAACAGCAGATGTGCATTCGACCAGTCAGTTGTTTGTTCAATCAATTGCACAAGAGACGTCCCCCAAATCAACCAACCAAGTGACGTTAGTGCAGTAACTACAAAACGCAACTATAAACAGCAGATGTGTATGTGTTGTGATCCAGTAGTGCCAAGTAGTGCACCTGCGGCTTTAGTGTGTCAACATTGTTGTATATCAAGTTTGTCCCACACACTTTGACTAACAAAGAAAAAGGATGCGTGGATGCCTTGCTGCGACTTGATTGAAATGCAAAACGCGGACAGTTTTTTCTGAAAAAAAGAAAAGAAAAACGGGTGACGAAACTTGGTGATATCAATACCCAACTACCACAAAACAACAAAGTGCAAAAATACGCACGAACGGCCAACGCTTTGACGACATAACAGACATTCAAGCCAATGTGAGGTGCGAATTGAATGACATCCTAAAGGAGGACTTTCGTGGCAGTTTAACGTGGCTGTATAAACGTTCTGTGCGTTGCACTCTAGTGGAGGGAGACAATTAGAATAACTAAAGCATTAAACGACCATCTTAACTTTTCAGTATTGTTTATTACTCCAGTCTCGAAACGTTTTGGACTGACGGGGTTAGTTGTCCTTCACACAACTACTTAATAACTTGTTCTAGGATGTTCGGGGCTAACAAGGGAACCTCCCCATCGCACCCCCCTCAGATTTAGTTATAAGTTGGCACAGTGGATAGGCCTTGAAAAACTGAACACAGATCAATTGAGAAAACAGGAAGAAGTTGTGTGGAACTGTGAAAATATAAGCAAAATATACAAACTGAGTAGTTCATGGGATGATAGGTAACATCAAGGACATAAGGACCGCAGGAGCGCCGTGGTCTCGTGAGCAGCCGAAAGGTCCTTGGTTCAAAACTTCCACCGAGTGAAAACTTTAATTTTTTATTTTCAATTTATGTGACAAACTCTTATGTTTTCATCACTTTTTTGGGAGTGATTATCACATCCACAAGAAAACCTAAATCGGGCAAGGTAGAAGAATCTTTTTACCCATTCGCCAAGTGTACAAGTTAGGTGGGTCGACAACATATTCCTGTCATGTGACGCACATGCCGTCACCAGTGTCGTATAGAATATATCAGATGTGTTTTCCTGTGGAGGAATCGGTTGACCTATGACCTAGCGATCAAATGTTTTCGGTTCCGATTGGAGAGGCACGTCCTTTCGTCTACTAATCGCACGGTTTTGCGATGCGGTCGCAAAACACTGACACTAAACTTATTACAGTGAACAGAGACGTCAATGAACGAACGGACAGATAATAACTATGCAAAAATAAAGAAAGTAAAATTTTCACTCGTGGGAAGACTTGAACCAAGGACCTCTGACCTCTTCATCTGCAGCTGCTCACGCTACCACGGGACCACGGCGCTCTTAAACTCACATTCTCCTTGATGTTGCTTATGTGACCCATGGACTACTCAGTTTGTACATTTTGCTTATTTTTTCACAGTTCCACACAACTTCTTCCTGTTTTCTCAATTGATCTGTGTTCAGTTTATCAAGGCCTATCCACTGTGCCAAGTTATAACTAAATCTGAGGGGGGTGCGATGGGGAGGTTCCCTTGTAAGCAATGCGTATTTCCCATGGGATTAAGAACAACACAACAGTATGCCGTTCTAATTCTGATAAAATGTTCAAATGTGTGTGAATTCCTAAGGGACCTAACTGCTGACGTCATCGGCCTCTAGACTTAAACTACTTAAACTAACTTATGCTAAGAACAACACACACACCCATGCCCGAGGGAGGATTCGAAGCTCCGGCGGGAGGAGCCGCACAATCCGTGACAAGGCGTCTTAAACCGCGCAGCCACTCGGCGCGGCTCTAATACTGTTTATCACAGGTGTGCTTCACTTGGTATTACTGGTACACTGAGGCAAGTAGAACACTGGGAGTGATATTTTACTCAGGTACATTAGTTCGTTTCGTTACCAGGTGGTGTATGGCCAATGAGTTGATATCAAGAAATTCCTAGCTTTCACGCTGTGAGTTAAGTATGGCAGCATTTCCGGAAGATGGAATTGCTTGTGTGAAAAGAGCTGCTGGACTGGGTTGCATGCGTATGACAGTGGGTATCATTCATTACTTATGCTCATATTCAGTCTCGAGTGATGTTTTAGCAGGTGTTGAAGTGTGTCAAAACAGAACAGCAGCAAAGCGTCCCACAGTAGGAGAACCTTTATCTTTTCTCCTGTGCACTGCCTTATGCTTGATATACCAGCGCGTCTCGACAATCGAATTTATGGCGTGTAGGCCAACGCCAATCGCATTGCTGAAGGCCTCTCCTTTATCTACAATGATATGCTCAGGAAGGCGCCTATTGTCTGGTGAGATGCTTTGTTTCCTGCCTTAGGTGTACCCATGTGTCGACCAAGGGCGTCTGCAAAAATTTGTCCTAAAAGAGGCAAGATCACAAAATCTTCAATTTTGATTTAACTGTTTCGGTAAAGCTGAGATTGCTTCTTGCTACAAGATTTAAATTGGGCAGAAAGTTTACAAAAGTGTCGATCTCAAATTATTTAATAGATATCCATACAATGTTTTAGGGTTGCTTACTTCTATGCCTAAATGGGTATGCATATTTCATTAGTATGTGCTAATTTCATCATTTTATGTTGCACAATTCTACGAATTTATAGTCTGCAATATTTTTCGGAGTCATTTTGAGTATTTTTAATGTTTTTTGATATGCTAAGTTCAGAAATGTTAACGGTTATCCTCTACCACATAAGGTTTTTTCACAGAGTAATGATGAACATCCAGAAAATTCGTACAAGACACATGCATTAAAAAAACTGTATTTAAAAAAAAAAAAAACACGAAAAATACGGCACTCGTAACATTTGAATGAAGTCTATTACAAAGGCATGTGTTAGAACGTCTACTCTTTTCCCCCTAATTACGTCTTCTTCTGTGCACTGATCGAGGGCACTCCCTATGCAGCATCCGGCAGTAGTCAGCTATCGTGCTGACATCTCATCGGTCCGGGTACCCAGTTCCATTTGTTTAAGATTTTAATGGAATCTTTCCCCCCTGTTCCTCACTCACAGCACCTAGATTCCCTAGAAAATAGCTGGAGTAGGGGCCAGAAAGCACAGCTTCAAACTCGATGAGGGCTCGAAACCAACACGTTTCTTACTGATTCTCGCAGTCGAGATCTTTTGCAGTTGCCAAGAAACTTGCTGACAACTTGTTTAAAGAATATCCAAGATTAGACTCGCCATTTGTCCGGCCTTGTTAGTGCTGGACGTGGTAATGTATGGGGTCGCAAAAATGTCCGGGATTTGAGAATTTTCTTTAAATCTTAGACTCATAATTTCGATATCGTGTTTTTTTATAAACATTCGGCGGTGCCTCCTCCAGGCGACTTTTGAGCAAGTGCTGACGTCAGTGGTAGGCACGGCTACCGGTTCCGCCACAACCTTCCACGTGTCGTTTCGCAACAGAGTAGGGGCAATGTGTTTATGTTGTTTTCGTGTTTGAAGCAATCGTCTATACATTTTTGATCGTTTTACCTCTGTTCGTTTTTTTTTGTCCCATCGTTGAGCAATGGGCAGAAGAAAGTGTGTGTTCAGTTTTAGCCTGCAACAGGAATACAATTATTTTGAATTTTTGTAATGGCAATTACAATGATTGCACACTATGTGGAGAATTTTCTGTTGCATGTAAAGGCGTAGAAACAGTTAAAACATAGGCGTGCTGTTAATGCTACTGCTTCGCTAAACGTAAGAAATTTTTTAAACAAAAGGTGGGATCACCCTGAGTTACTAAACCCTCGTAAAATTTGCGATAACATTAGCGTATAAAACGGGACATCTTGTATTTAATTTGGTGTGTACCATTGGAGATCTAATTATAGGAATTAACTAATGCATAACCTATAATTATGAATACCTTTTGAATAAAATGTGGAGTAGGAAACTTTACGATACTTCTGTAGCAAAGTGACATTTTGCTCCATTTACTGATCTGAATGTGCTGCTGAATAGGCTACATTTTCATACCACACTGCTGGACACGAACACCACTTCTGAAAAAAAAAGTCTTGTCTAGGGAAAAATACGACTGAATAAATAAAGTTAACTTCAGTAAACTGCTTTAACTGTCGTTAAAAACGTATCCTGGGCTGGACTCAAAAAAATATGGTAATACCATCTAAGATGATGTGTAAGATTCCCCTGTACATTACATCTCTGATTTAATTGTGTATGTTATGGGACAGTAAAAATTCTGATTCATTTTGTCATCAAATATTACGTTTTTCATCAGTTTCCGAGCGTCAGTGCTGATAAAAACCCCCTTCTTTCTCGTTAGCTTCTGACAGGCGTGGTAACTTACATGCCACATACTTGAAAGTATCACCTTCTTTTGGTAAGCTTTAATAACTTCCTACCTAACGCCAAGGTTTATATGAAGCGGGGGCAAAAGTTACTTTTTTCCTCACCTTTGAATCAAATTGTAGGTTTCTCCCTCCAATTTTTGACATTTTAATTGGTCAGATTTTTTGAGACGAATGTTGGTCTTTTGCGCACCTGTCCGTTTGCATATGAAGCAGGGACTTCACCAGTTGAACACACTAAATATGTGGCCCATGACTTGTAAGGATCCCCAACCTTTACGTCAAAGTAAGCAAAATATGCGTCTTTGAAAAATTCTGAGATTGGCCGCTTCTGTGATCAAATATGTGTGAAATCTTATGGGACTTAATTGCTAAAGTCATCAGTCCCTAAGCTTACATACTACTTACTTGCCTTCTATTGTTTAACATTGAACTGCATAACCAAAGTTGAACAAAACGTATTTTAAGATTTACATTTTTTGAGTTGTTTGGGTACAGTAAAATGTGTGTGAATCTCTAGTCCTTTGACTTACACACTACTTAAACCAACTTATGCTAAGATCAACACTCACACCCATGCCCGAGGAAGGGCTCGAACCTCCGGCGGGAGTGGCAGCGCAATCCGTGACATGACGCCCTAAACCGCGCGGGCACGAGACAGAAGAACGCAGAGTCACCATTTGACTACATAAATGTGGTAAACCTCTCAGAATCATCCTGAAATCAGTCTGTAGAATAGACTTTTAGAAGTCTAGGACTGAAGCAAGACGGGCCTCATGTCTACGGTTTGACCCATTATCATGCGGCTGTGCCAAAATGTACTGTATTATCCGTGGCTCTTATGATTATGTGTTGCGCTGTGTTGTGACCCACAAGAGAATACCCCGCTGCCTGCAGAGGACATCTTTTCGACCTTAAAATATCGCACATTCTTCCTCCTCTCTCGATTGGGTCAAATGGTGAACACACATGTAGTATAGCATAGCCATGTTCCGCAGAGTCTACTTCAATCACTGTACCTTGTAAGCCTCAACAAGCCGTCACACTTCTTCGTCCACAGGATACGACTGCGTTGTCTAACAAGAGGAATGGGCGGTCTTGTAGAAAATGGAGATACGTCGGGCAGGTTTGTTTATATTGTCTGGAAAATAACGCCAGTGCGTTGGACCGGTGGTTCCTGCACCTCGGTAACAAAGCCACGCTGCATAGCAATATCTTAAGCCACGGTATTGACTATAGCGCTTGGCAGTTCTAAATCTGCGCTTTACTGAAATCTCTTACAATCTTTGCTACAAATACGTGGCAACACTACGAAATCCCCGTTGGTTGTCGCAGAGAAGGTCATTTTGCTCAAAGTATATCATTTTGTTTCGACTGTACCAGTAAGTTCTCGATTAAAGAATCAAACGCTCATGTATAAAGCAGCTTCTAACGCATTTTAATAAGTAAGCGAGAAAAATGTAAAAAAGTTTGAAATTATGTTTAAAGTTCGTTGGAAATCGCTAAGTGCTCTCTTTCTGAAATACTGTGCGAATATAGTCTGGCGATTTGCGCTAAGTAAGCTATGCTACCTCAAGCCATTCACAACGTTTGTAACTGTATTACTTCTCTGTGTTAACATAAGATTATACTTCTGAATGAACTGATTATAACGACATTTTAAATTTTTAAACTTGGTCAATAAGTGTACAAAATATTGAAAATAAAATTTTTGTAGTCGTAGAAGCCGTTAGACAGGCAGCCTGCAACTGGACCGTGAGCCATGAACCATGAATGGAATTAGTCCGTTATTAATACACGATTATATATCTTTCTTGTAGATGGTTGTGCCGTGTGCTTAGAACGGTTCTTTACTCAAGAGGTCTTCAGTGATTATAATTTATTTAAGGCACTGTTTGTGGTTCAAAATAAATGTTAAAGTTATGTGCAAGATGCTGTTTAAAGAATATGTTATTTACACCCGTACGGAAACAGCAGAATAGCATTGTGATTAGCGGGACATAGGTAACGAAGAACATTGCTATCGATGCACTATCCTAAACGATGACACTAGGTTGCTCATGTACTACGTCTAACATGTTATACTGTGACGTCACTTCAATAATTGATTTTTTTATTTACATGGAAATTGCATCATGCAATTAAGGACTCCGTATCTCCGTCAGTTCAGTCCTCGTTGCAGCTGAGACATCCAACTAAACTCTTCCCTAACATTGCTTTGTATCGACCATAATGAGCAAAAATAATTGTTGGTGCAGGATTGCGTGTTGAAAATTATAGAATACTTGGGCTAATGATACAGACTAAATAAATAAATATATTCCTTTTCTGTAAGAGATAGTATGTTACTAATATTCTGTGCCTTATTTTTGACGTTTATTAAGAAGACAGCTAATTCGTAAATATAAACACCGTTTTAAATTATATCCCGGTAACGCGTGTACAATACATTTTTGATGGTTGCGACCTTAAATTTACAACGTCAGCGTTGTTGTGGATTATTCGTGTTACTTTATATTCTGTTTAAATTTTAGTGACAACCGCGAAAATCGCGCGTCCAGTTTTTGGGCGAGAGAGGAACCTCGTAGATGCTGTAACTGCCGACCAAAGGGCACTGAATAGGCCAATTGGTTTCCTGTGCGCAATGATCATAGTCGACTGAATTAAGTAAAAACACAGATGTTTCCTTTCAAACATAACTTGATTCTCGAAATTATTAAAACAATGTCTGCAGGGTTACACGTGAATGACAGTTATGTCGTCGTGGGGCAGATCTTTCACAACTATACAAGGTACAAGAAGTGAGCACTGACTACACATACACATAATTTGCGTAATACTACTTCATACTCGGTGAATATAATGTGTTAGCACTAGGAAACAAGTGGTACATTGTTATCAATGTATTCACTCACAAATTTGATTTTTTAATGTATGCCTTTTCAAAAAATGGTGAAGTTGCATTGTTATTCATTTGCATGACTTAAAGTAGCCACCTGCACTTTAAATTCAGCTGTTTGTTCAGTGACTTGGTGCAATATTTAATATGGATATGTGTTGCAACAGTAATTCACACATTTCAGTTCCTTACATCAGCACAATGTATGTCCTTTAAGTTAGACAACAGTTTGGGATGTAAAATGTGACTTTAGTAAGAGAGCTTGAATTGCTTTCCCTGTATGTAAGATCACAAGGAAATGTGTCAACTAACTTAAAATTTTGTTTTTGGGGCAGTATGTCACTATTTTGATGGACTCATTAACATTATATACAACTTTGTGCCCTATTTTGCAGATTGAGGAGAACACCCGAGCTCTCGAATCCCTTAGCCGGGCCTACAGTAGTAGTGCCAGCAGCCTAGAGAGTGTTGGTGTCCCACGCTCAGCTGAAGAGCGTCGCATGGTTGATGAGAAGCACCGTCAGGGTGCCCGAACTGCACTTATGCAGTGGGTGACCAATGCCTTACCTAAGTAAGTCTGTGTTACATAATGTGAACCACTAACAATGTTATGTTTAAGATACTGATTTTTGTTTAAAGTTGTTATAATTTTGTGTTTCATTTAAGGTATGTTAATGATTCAGATAATTGTTGGACCTATAAGTAATATATTGTTTGTATTTTGCAGAGACTTAGGAGTAGAGATAAAAGACTTTGGACCTAGTTGGAGGGATGGTGTAGCATTCCTTGGGATAATTGATGCCATAAAGGCAAATCTTGTAAATATCTTAGCAATGCGTGAAGCGAGTAATAGAGAACGCCTCGAGACAGCATTCAGTGTTGCAGAGAGTGAACTGGGTATTGCTCGACTCCTGGATCCGGAGGATGTGGATGTGCCGAGGCCTGATGAGAAGTCAATTATGACGTATGTGGCACAGTTCCTACACAAATACCCAGAACCTAAGGTACATGTTAATAGTGTCACCTTATGCTTGATTCCAGAAATAATTCTTTGTTTTATATAGGCCTATTCATATTATGTTGATACAAATATAGAATATTTTAGCACAGACAGTACATTGATTTTATTTAGAATACCTACTGCAGGTCATTCATATTTGTCATGCTAGTTTGCAGTGATCGTTTGTTGTACCACATTCAGTGTTTAAACAATGCTTTTCTTACAGACTGCTGATGGGTCTAGTACATTAGCTGCAATTGAAGCAGAGTACAATGAATTTATAACTTGGCTTTTGCAAAAAACACAGTACATGGAACACCTTCAACAAACAAATACATTGTCAATGAATTATTCTGTAAGTATTGCTTGTAAGGTTAGTAATTATAAAGAACAAGTTAATAATATTCATAGGCCTATATGAATATAAGTCTAACTAAATTTTGCCTTGCAGGATTTCCTGTTATTTAAGAATGAAGTTGATAGTAGAGTGCCTACATATGAGAAGCTGAAGCGATTAGTGGAATCTCAAAGCATGATCAGTATTACCCATGAGTCATGGAAAGAAATTGAAAGCTTATGGTACAAACTGCAAGCACAGGTAAATACAGAATACATAAATGGAATAATGCTGTTAATGTGCAAAATGTTATGGTAATGGTTTCCGGAGCTATAATTTTTCAGAGGAAATACTAAGGCCGCCATTCTTTTTTGTGTTACCACTGACAATAGTTAGCTGACAATGAAAGTGTAGTTCTTGGGAAGCAATTGATGCGTGACTTACACATTGAACAAGCGAGATATGCAGTGATTAAGACCCTGGACCCTTGACACTTACTGGTTTGATGTGACCTACCACAAAATCCTCTCGTGCACCAACTTCTTTATCTCATAGTACCACTTGCACCCATATGTTCTCAATTATTTGCTGGACGTATTCCAATCTCTGTATTCTCCTTCACCTTCTAATACCATGGAGGTAATTCCATGATGCCTTAAAACATGTCTTATCATCCTCCTTCCTCTTCTTGTCATTGTTTTCCATTTGTTCACTTCTTCATTGACTCTGCAGAGAACCACCCCATTCCTTATCTTTGAATGTGTGTGTTGTCTCCTTTAGAAGACGGCCTTTTGGCCAAAACCCCACTTGTTTAGCAGCCCTTTGGGATGCATGTCTGTGACTCAGTGTCTCATCTATAGGGTAAGTAGCGATTTATCCTTTTGACAATATTGTCAGTATTATGGAAAGGTTAGATTGCTACTCGCCTTGTAGAGGAGACATTGAGACACAGACAGACAGGCACAACAGAAAGTCTGCTATACATTTGAGCTTTCAGCCAAAAGGCCTTCTTGTAAGGTAGAAAAGAAAAACAAACATTCACACAATCTTGGATCTCAGCAGCCAGAGACTTGTTATGTGTATGTGAGTTGTGCTTGTGTGAATGTGTGTGTGTTTTTTGCTTTAGAAAGCAGTCTTTATGTTGAGACTCAATGTCTCCCGTATATGGTGGGTAGAAGTCAATCATTTACATAATATTCTCATCAGCCTGAAGTATTGTTACACTGCGATTCTGTATATCAACTGAATTTTCTCATGGAAATTCTTGGATTGATAGCACTTCAATATTTTCAGAATTTGTGATAATAAGGCTAAAAATTGCAATCTGATTTCGCTATTTAGGATGTTTGTTCCAAATTTTTATCATTTGCCAATGTCTCCTTGCAGCTGCGGAATTGGTTGTGGTTGCTAGATTCCCGTCTGCCAGGTGCCTTGGGTGAAGTAGGGCAGTGGCTTGCCCGTGCAGAAGCCCTTATTGATTCTGATGATATACCTACTGCCATGAATGAAGAGACAGCCAGTATTATCAGCCGACGACTGGAAGAACACAAGGTATATTTTATTTTTAATTTGTATGTTAAATTTGTTGTGTCGCAATGTTCGCTGCAGTGAACAAGGAATTCGTGGCTCCTCTCTGTGTACCACATTTGAAAGGCCAAAATCCTTAGTCAAGGGTTATTTTTCAGATATAAACATCTACTCCAAATCCTATAAAATTATAGAACCTGAAAGAGCTCGGCTAATACCATTCCATTTATAATCCACTGCATAAAGTGTTCCGGAAAAAAATTTCATCCATGGAAATCCAGTATATGACAGCAGCTCTGTGAGGTTTATCAAATGAATACAAATCTAATACAATAAATACATTCCATGTGCAGTGTAATCTTAGTTTTACTATCCACCTTTCCATATGTGTATTGTACTTAGGAACCATTAATTAATTGGGGAGCATTAGAAAGTATGAAGACCAGCATGGCAAATGTGTGTGATGTTAAAGTGCAGTTATTGTATTTATCCTTCCTTCAGGCTTTCTTTGCTGACCTACCTGCTGTACAAAAGAAGTTTGAGGAAGCAAGAAGCTCATCACTTGCTAGTAATGTTTCACCTGAGCAACTCCAAATGATGGCAAAACGATTGGAAGAAATTGGTCCAAAAGCAGCAAAGAGGCGCATCAGACTGAAATTCCTTGAGCATAAGGTAATGGAGTGTATAGTGTCCTTTTGTTTTTAGAATGCTCTTTAATTAACTGTATTCATGCC
The DNA here is from genome assembly GCF_023864345.2 of Schistocerca serialis cubense. Classification (NCBI taxonomy): domain Eukaryota; kingdom Metazoa; phylum Arthropoda; class Insecta; order Orthoptera; family Acrididae; genus Schistocerca; species Schistocerca serialis. Next base: position 616,757,105 of record NC_064645.1, read on the forward strand.
TGTCATAACTACTTGGTCAATGAAAAATGTGTGTAAACAGTGCTATTTTAAGGCAATATTCTGAGAAGTGTGAAATACACTCCTGGAAATGGAAAAAAGAACACATTGACACCGGTGTGTCAGACCCACCATACTTGCTCCGGACACTGCGAGAGGGCTGTACAAGCAATGATCACACGTACGGCACAGCGGACACACCAGGAACCGCGGTGTTGGCCGTCGAATGGCGCTAGCTGCGCAGCATTTGTGCACCGCCGCCGTCAGTGTCAGCCAGTTTGCCGTGGCATACGGAGCTCCATCGCAGTCTTTAACACTGGTAGCATGCCGCGACAGCGTGGACGTGAACCGTATGTGCAGTTGACGGACTTTGAGCGAGGGCGTATAGTGGGCATGCGGGAGGCCGGGTGGACGTACCGCCGAATTGCTCAACACGTGGGGGCGTGAGGTCTCCACAGTACATCGATGTTGTCGCCAGTGGTCGGCGGAAGGTGCACGTGCCCGTCGACCTGGGACCGCACCGCAGCGACGCACGGATGCTCGCCAAGACCGTAGGATCCTACGCAGTGCCGTAGGGGACCGCACCGCCACTTCCCAGCAAATTAGGGACACTGTTGCTCCTGGGGTATCGGCGAGGACCATTCGCAACCGTCTCCATGAAGCTGGGCTACGGTCCCGCACACCGTTAGGCCGTCTTCCGCTCACGCCCCAACATCGTGCAGCCCGCCTCCAGTGGTGTCGCGACAGGCGTGAATGGAGGGACGAATGGAGACGTGTCGTCTTCAGCGATGAGAGTCGCTTCTGCCTTGGTGCCAATGATGGTCGTATGCGTGTTTGGCGCCGTGCAGGTGAGCGCCACAATCAGGACTGCATACGACCGAGGCACACAGGGCCAACACCCGGCATCATGGTGTGGGGAGCGATCTCCTACACTGGCCGCACACCACTGGTGATCGTCGAGGGGACACTGAATAGTGCACGGTACATCCAAACCGTCATCGAACCCATCGTTCTACCATTCCTAGACCGGCAAGGGAACTTGCTGTTCCAACAGGACAATGCACGTCCGCATGTATCCCGTGCCACCCAACGTGCTCTAGAAGGTGTACGTCAACTACCCTGGCCAGCAAGATCTCCGGATCTGTCCCCCATTGAGCATGTTTGGGACTGGATGAGGCGTCGTCTCACGCGGTCTGCACGTCCAGCACGAACGCTGGTCCAACTGAGGCGCCAGGTGGAAATGGCATGGCAAGCCATTCGACAGGACTACATCCAGCATCTCTACGATCGTCTCCATGGGAGAATAGCAGCCTGCATTGCTGCGAAAGGTGGATATACACTGTACTAGTGCCGACATTGTGCATGCTCTGTTGCCTGTGTCTATGTGCCTGTGGCTCTGTCAGTGTGATCATGTGATGTATCTGACCCCAGGAATGTGTCAATAAAGTTTCCTCTTCCTGGGACAATGAATTCACGGTGTTCTTATTTCAATTTCCAGGAGTGTATTTTATTTATGTTTACCTTTTATGTAGTACATATTACAGAAATTTGTGTATTTCATAATTGAAGACATGCTCTCTCATGAAAACCATGACCACTGTTGCCACAATGACAGAAAACACTGTATGGGTCATTAGATTTGTATAGTGGTATCTCCATAGAAATTCATTTTCTGGACACTGCCAGTAAAATGCCATGAGCAGCAGAGGTGAAAGGAAGCCCTGTTTGTTTCCATGTTGCAATTTGGCAGATACCTGAATGATCATTACTTGAGTAGCAGATAATAGCACCCCAGCTGTAACCACCCCAAAGTGTATTGGTCAGTTTATATCATTTTACAACTCACTCTTACACACCAACACAATGACATTACGCTCTCATTGGGATTACTTGTTTGCAATATTGGCTAATAACATCACTACAACAGGCAGTGGCTGAAAAGATGGAAGCTGTCGTAAACCACCCATAGCATTGACAGAAAATATGACATTTATGTTCTTCACTCTGTTTTAATATTAATGATAAAATTACTTGACGTCTTGAGGTGTTGAATATTCTGACAGATATCAGTGTTGTTCATGCACAATATTTGGACAGTGTGACACATTATCTTCCTCAGGTGCTACCTGAGAATACTTATTGAGTGGAACAGGGCCAGTATTCATACACGTAGCTTTCGCCCTCAGGTTGGTTCCAGGTGTTCCATCTGCAGTTTGCTTCCACTAGAAGCACCTTTACACATCTTCCCTTTGGCCTGATGCAACAGGCTGAGTGCTAGTGGTTCATTTTTGGTCCATTGCACCCATTTGCAAGTTTGCATTCCGGTTTTGGTCCGGTGTCGTTCAAGGAGTACGATCTCCTGTTCACTCCCACTACAAGCATCCTGTGACATTCCATCTTTGTTCCACTGTGCCTGGGGTTGATCCCCTGCATTCACATTCTCAGTTGTTCATTTTGTGGAGTTCTGCTGCTGCCCCCTTTGCGTTTTGGGTCCTGGGCTCTACTGAGTTGGTACCCAGTCTCATGATTCAAGAGGTTTTCCATCACCTTTATCTCTACAGGCGCTCTTATAACACTATCCCAGCTCTGTGGCAGAACCCATATTTCATCATAGTTTGCAGATTTATTGAGTTCTAGACAGTGCTGGGCAATGGCTGATTTAGTTGCCTCTCTTAGGCGGGTGTGTCTCTGATGTTCTTTGCATCTCATGTCTGTTGTCCTAATGTTTGGCCCAAGGCTAGATATATTATAAATTCCAGGTTTTCATAGGAGGGTGTGTCTCTGATGTTCTTTGCGTCTGATGCCTATTGTCCAGATGTTTGGCCCATGGTGAGACATATTAAAAATTCCAGGTTTTCATAGCCCCAGGTCATCTTTCACAGTTTCCAGTAGTCCTCTTATTTTGATAGGTGGACAGAACACACATCTAATTGATGCATCTTGAGAATCCTGTTGGTTTTAACAGAAATAAATCCCACACAAGGCAGGTATGCTGCAGTCTTTGCTCCATCTTGCATTTCTTCTAGATCATGTTGTGGAGTGACTGGTTGAAGGGTCTTTTGAGTCTTTTTAGCTGTGTATCCATTTTTGCAGAACACTGATTGTAGATGATCTTTTTGTGCTGCCAAACTATCTCGATCTAAGAAGGTGTGTGGTCTGTGGGCCTATCTCTTCAGAACTCCATTTCTCTGCACTGGGTGGTGACAATTGCTGACTTGCAGGTATAAATCAGTGTGTGTAGGTTTGCAATAAACATTGTAGCTATATGATCCATCTGCTCTCTTTTTGACAAGTACATCCAGAAATGGCAACAGGTCATCCTTTTCCAGTTCCAAGATAAACTTAATATTTGGGTGGCCTGAGTTAACATGTTCCATAAACTCTTGCACAGCATTCACCAAGGCAAAGCCTCCAAAATCAAGCGTCTCAACTGATGAGAGCTTGCACTCAAGAGGCTCCATGAAGACAGCAACATTCTGGTGTTACCAGCAAATAAAGGTAGATCAACAGTCATTTTACAGCAAACTAATTATGATGAGAGAGTGCGTCATCTTCTGGGAGGACCCTGTGTACACACTTTTGGAATGTGACCCTGTGGACAAGAAGATGATTATGACTAACAAGGTCATCAAACAATTATGATAGAGAGTGCCAGTTGCACCTAGACTTTACAGGCTGCTGACATTACACAAGGTGGTTATGCCACCATGCCCAGTCGTCAGCAACATTGGCACAAAACATAGCCAATAGCCCAGCACTTGAAGTTACTCCTGTTCCCATATGTGGGGAAGTGTATTCACCTCATCTGCAATTCGGATGACTTCTTGCAAAGTCTCAAGCAACTAAATATCACAAAATGTGATATAATGGTCAATTTTGGTGTAGTATCCCTGTCCACCAGACCCATTGGAACCGTATACTAACCTCAACTTATATTTTGTATAGGGACCAAAATTATGAGCAGACAGGGTGTGTAGCAATGGGCAGCTTGCTGTCCAGTGGCTGCCATTATGTTCATGGAGAGATCTGAAGAGTCAGTTTTAGAGATTGCTTCTTCAAGTATGTGGATGATACCTTTTGATCTGGCCTCGTGGTAGGGAGTTGTTCAATGAGTTTCTGGAACATCATAACTTACACCACCAAAATATTAAAGTCACCATGAAACTGGAAAATGATGGCCAGTTGCCATTTCTGGATGTATTTGTTTAAAAGAAACCTACACACAGTGGTTTGTACCTGCAAGCCAACAGCTGTCACCACCAAGTACAGAAGAATGGAGTTCTGAAGACATAGGTCCACAGAGCACACACCTTGTCAGACGTTGATCATTTGGCAGCAGAAATAGAGCACCTACAATCGTTGTTCTGCAGAAATGAATACACGACCAAACAGATTCAGAAGGCTTTTCAACCCGCCTCTCTGCCACATGATCTAGAAGAAGGGCAAAAGAAGCAAATACCATGGTGTACCTGCCCTGCCAAAATCAGCAGGATTCTCAGGATGCATAACATCTACATCCTGCGCAATAAATTTAGTTTTGGTGCAGGCAACAGTGGTTTAAGACCACAGTTGTTTTCGCCTCCCTGCATTAATCGAGCACAACGCCAAGTGTGTGTTCTCTCCACCTACTGAAATAAGAGGACTACTGAGCAATGTGAAAAATGACCTGGAACTACAAAAACCAAGAATTTATATTATTTCTGCCAATGTGGCAAGTCATACATTAGCCAAACAATGAGAACAGTGGACTTCAGAGGCACACCTGACTAAGAAGGCAGTGAAATCATCCATCACCAACTCCAAAGTACTAAGACAGTGTTATAAGAAAGTCTTACAGAGACAAAGGTGGTGGAAAACCTCATGAATCGTGACATTGGTTATCACCTCAGTGGAGCCTGCAATCCTGCACTGGAATTGCTGAAATAGCAGTGGAGGCAGCAACAGAATGACACTAAAAGAAGAACTGCGAGTGTGGAGGTAAGGAACAAACACCAAACACTCAAACTGAAGATGAAACATCACAGGATGCTTCTAGAGGGAGTGGACCACAGAGGAAACACCTAGAACAGCACTGGACTGAAAATGGAACACCAGTGTGTAATCGGTTGCATTGGAGCGAAGATGAACCACCAGTGTTTGGCTTGGCACATCAGACAGAAGACGAGCTTCCAGTGGGAGCAGGCTGCAGATAGATAACCTGGAACTGCCCATGGAAGAGGAAGGCCGCAGATATAAATACTGGACCCATGTCATTCAATTAGTACTCTGGGGTAGCAACTGATGAAGATAACAACTCATGCTGTTGAAATATTGTGTATAAACTACTTTGATATCTGGCAAAATACATGAAATCTCAACATGTCCCTCGGAAAGCTCGAAGAATCACATAAAGTTGCTTTCTGGTTTGGTGCTATTCCTCCCAGTCAGCACTTTGGCATATTTTGTTCTACTCTTACTTTATATAATGATGTTGGAAAAATGTGACTATATCTGTCATATTTTTCCTTGAAGATGCATTTTTTTATCTGATATAGTAACTTATTAGAAAAGTAAATAAAACTTCAATCTGTTATTCATTTATATCCTCGTTTGAAATATTTTAAGCAGCTTAGGAATATAGAAAATTCTTTTGAATTAACTTTAATATTTTCTTATGTAGTCTAGCATTCAGAATTGTTTGTTATAATAATCATTTATGTTTATAACACCTCTTAACGAAAACGAAATTTCTCAAGAATTGATTGCCTAGTATTTGTATATGAAAGTTTGTTTTTGCATTTTTTAAATTATGTAGTTTTCTTCAAGTAAAGTACAGACACATTTATGTAAGTTATGATGCTTACAGATGTTTAATGTTATGTTTCTCAAATTTTTCAGTGTTGCCTCATAGCCTTCCTCCATCTGACGGAGTCAAAATTGCGAGGTTGGGCTGTAAAATATGGCCGTGAAGAAAAAGTGCAACAATTGCTGGACCAATATAGAAACTTCGTTTCTCGTAACCGAATCTTCCAGGAGTTCAATAAAGCATATATTGACATGCAAAAGGTTGTAGAAGAGTACAAACGAGAAGGAAATGTAGGTAAGGTTCAGACAAAAGAGAAAGGAGAAAAGAGAGAGAGAGAGAGTGTGTGTGTGTGTGTGTGTGTGTGTGTGTGTGTGTGTGTGTGTTGGAGGGGGGGGGGGAGAGAGAGAGAGAGAGAGAGAGAGAGAGAGAGAGAGAGGGGGGGGGGGAGGGGGGAATACTATTCATGTTATGAAGGCAAACAAAAATATGGAACCCTCATGCACCAAATACCACTATGTCTGTGTGTGCCTGTTAACCAGTCAGAAGTCAATTTGGATTTATTATCTGCTAATTGTATATTTTTAATTTTCTAAATCTATGACCAGTTTCACCAGAAGAATGTCTCATATAGGAAAGAATAAGACCATCAGTATTGTGAAGAGAAAAATCTTTGCATTGCTGCTGATTGCTTGATGCTAAAGTTATCATTAAAATTTGCAAATTGATTTCTACAGATATATTTTTATAACACATATAAAGCAGTTGAGGTTCATGTTTCAACAGATGGTACCTGCTCCATTCACCGCCTGTGGCTATCACCATTGGAAAATAGTCTGAAGATTTTTACATAAATCATACATTTTAATATAATCATTTTGTCCCGTTGATATAAATTATAAGACTAATTACAGTGTGTTGACCTGGCTGGTGTCAGATGGCAATCAAAAACTTCTGAATTTGATTATCAGAATATTGTGGTATTTTTGTATCTTTCACATATGACGGTACTTTGTGTATGTGCCAAATCCCAAGTAGCACCTTGGTTTGAAAGCTACGCAAGTGAATAGGTCTGCTTGTAATATTCTGGATGGCCCAGCTCTCAAGCCAGAAGAAAGTGAAGCCATTCCACCTCCAATAGAACCAGTAGTCGCAAAGGTCTATGAAGTTTACACCAATATCCAGTTGTATCAAAGCTGTGTGATGGCTAATCCGGCCTTCGGGCACACTAAAAGTTTTACTTATGTTCATGGTAATTTTGCAGTTGTTCTGATTTTTCCTATTTGTTGTAAATATAAACAATTTTGGTTGTCTATGAGGGGAATATGTTAAACATAGTAGTTCAGGAACCAGATATCACATGTTTAATGTTATTTATGTGCATTGTCTTTTCTAGATCAACGAGAAAGTGTGTTGATAGATCACTTCATGCGTGAAACTGCTGAACGGTGGAAGAGTGTATCTATGGAGCTCCGCTGTGTGCAAAGTATGTTAGAAGAAGTTGTTGCATACTGGCGCCGCTGGAACAGTTTGGTGGATGAGTTTGAAGCGTGGCTCGATAGAGCATACGGAATGCTGGACCTCCAAGAGGATGACAAACTAGAATTTTTCCAGGTTACATTTATTTTATAGTCCACCACTATCTTGAGAACTGTAATTTGTAAGCCAGTGAAAATAACTGAATAACTTACTAAAAATGTTTAAACACTATGAAGATGTTATTTAAAACTTTCCAGTATGCACACTAACTTATATTTTGTTCAGTACTGATCTTCTATATCTTTTCCATCATCATTAGTACGTTGTTGACTTAAAGACAGTAGTAAGAGGAAAGACAAGTACTTAAAAGAAAAAGACATGAGGAACTTCAGAGGCCATTTTCATTACTGTATCATGTTTCCATGGTTGATGCTTCATCATATTCTAAGAAAAAGTAAGAGTTGATGGACCAGGGGTGGCCTCTGGTCCATAGCGAGATTTTTCTACTTCACCACTGACTGTGAACAGCAGCTGTGTCTCCTTTTTATTTATTTTTAGTAGCACAGAACACACGTAATAATGTCTGTCATGAGAGAGGGAATCTAATGTTATTTGCCACTGTACTGCTCCTCTCCATGTGACATTTGGTTCAGAGTGAAACACTTCCTTTCAGTCCTGACTAATACAATGTGAGAGTCTTCTTATTTTGGACACAGTGTCCTTCAGCTGAGTTAGAGTAAGAAGTTGAAGACTGGTGAAGGGATTGGGAACAAGGGCAGAGGCAGAGCATTAGGTTAAGGGATTGGGAAGGGGGATGAGGACAGGGAATGTTGGATATTTGGGTGGGAGGGGGGCAGGAGTCTCAGGACTGAAGGGAAGTGAATGGGTGGTTCTCATCTGAGCCATTAAGAAAGGGTAGTGACAGACAAAGATTGAGGTGGAATGGTTCATGAAGCAGTTACTACAGTAGTGCATGATGTTGACCACAGCTGAATAGGGTTGGAATAGGATCTTCCAAGTGAATACGCGGTATAGATGTGTCATCTCCCAATAAGACCCAGTGGGACAAGAAATTGGGAGTAGAAGGGGCTGAAGGAGAGGCAAAGATATTTTATTGAATGGCTGCACAGTGGAATAGCACTCTGGGAGTGGGTGTTGATGTTAAGAGGGAAATTTGGAAGAATATTCATTTGTCTGCATGGCAAAAGATAGTTGACTGGTGAAGAATGCATTTTAATGTTCTTGTCTAGGTGTGCACTGTGTAATAAGAGAATTGCTTGGATATCAGATTTGTGTGAAATGTTGTTAGCATGGTAGGTATGGTGCAGGAGATCCATTTGTGATCCTGTTTGCAAAGGCATGGATGACAATTACGTAAGTGGCGGTGTTATTGGTGGCTGGTTGGTTTAATATGAAAATCGATTTTTGTGAAGCATTCACATTTATTTGGTATCAAGAAAAGTGTGCCTATAGGGAGATAAAGTAAATTGATAATGTTCATTCTTTGGATTCATAGAATACATGCCAACAACTCTCTTATCATAATTATGGTAAAACTGAAAATAATTCTAAAAGCTTTAGTGTGCTGTGTGTCTGAAGTTCATAGAACATTATAATCCAACCTTCTGTACTTTCAATTCTTTCTAAAGGTGACACTTAAAACTATTGATACCTTCATCTCTTAGTTTTGATGTGATTGTTTCCATTGTCTAATTTAACAGTTTGTCAATTTTTTATAGTAAAAAATTACTTTGTCTCTCAGTACTGCACATGAAAACAGGAAAAGTTGTAGAAACAAAAATGTCAATTTCTTATGCTAACCGTTTTTTACATCATTTGCAGGTAATATTTGTAGGTTTCACTATTCTCACAAGTTTTAACTCACATTCATTGTTGAAATCACACTGAATGTGAATAATTCAAATCCTCACTATAGATTAATCATGTTTTGAATTTGTTTGATGGTCTCCTTTGATTCTATGATATTTTTGTTGAATTTAAGCCTTTTTATCCTGTGATTAACATTATAACAAACAATTATTTATAACTGTTGTGTTTTAGCAGTCATCATTTGTTTATGTTGAGCAGTCCCCTGGTGTAATCTGTGTTTATGACGATTTTGTGAGCTGTCTTTTCTCCTTGTCTATCAGGAAGGTATTCATTTTAATCAAAGATTTCATATTAACTATCGTCTATTTGGAGCTTCAGTGCCCTTGTTCTAAGGCAATAGGGAATTAACTTTCGATGCACATGTATTTGTTCTACACAAAAAAACTAGTACTTTTGGAGCCAACAATAACTCTTAATCCTCTCCACCAGGACACTTTAGGTTCTGGAGTCAAAGACTCAGAAATTACCTGTGCATATGGGTTTGCATTACACTGTCTTTTTTTTGTATCAGTATTTATAATCGTAATCAATTTTTCTGTTTCATATTTGTAGCTTTACATTTTTATTTTCTGTGCCATTTTGCTTGTTTTTATTTGACCCCCACATTTCTAGCATTGTTTTGTGATCTGCATCTACCACGTTTTGGTTGCACACACTATTATATTTTTATTAATTTTGTGTTAGCTTTTCATTATAGTCCTGTTGTGATATTTGTGAATTAAAGTGAAATGTTCTTCTATTTTGGATGAAAGGCTAACATATTGATACCATCTACTGCACTTAGAAGTGTACTGTAGACATGGCATTTGGCTACAGTAAATTTCAGTACATGTAAACTTGTTGATTTTTTAAAAATCTTTCATTTTCTTTTTAGGACTTGAGTGTTTGGAAGGACAAGTATCAACTATTAGGTGACACTGTTAGTTTCCTCATTGCAACCTGTGAGGATCAAGTTGCCCATGAGCTGAAAGAACGATACTTGGTAATATCATCCCGTTGGGAAGATCTGTTCCAGGTAATCATTCACATTGAACATTAAATTGAGAATATGTTAATGTTGTCACTGAAGTTAACATGCAGTTATTTACACTATTGATAGCATGAAAGATTTGAGGATATACAGATCTGGCTACTGACTATATTTTGCAAATAATAAGATGCCTTAGCACTGCATGACATAAAAATTCAAAGCAGTTGATAAATGTTGACATCAGAAAGTGTGGCTTTTAATTACATATTACAGCCTCACGTCAAACAAATGGTGCAATATGTAATTTAAAAAATTTACAAGATTGTCACAGTGTTTCACACTGACATTATTTCTAATAATAGGTTATATAAATAACTAAACTTTGGACGTCACTGTTCAGACACCCAGCTGAAAACTTCATTGTAGTCAATATACGTAAAGTGAAAGAGAATATGTGAGCAGGAATTTTGAGAATGAGGCTAAAAGTATAATGAATTCTTGACAGTGCAAAATTGGTTGGAATGATACAACAAAATGAAACTTGGAAAAAGAAAAAAATTCAAAAGGTAAAGCTACTGGAATAGTAAAGAACTGGCTGGAATGCCTATAGAAAAGCATGTAATACAAAAAAATACACAGGATAACCCTATATTGCAACACAGATGTGCTGCTGGCCAAATGTCTGTTATTTTGTTGGTTCCTTTGCTAAAATTCTGTTGCTCTATCTTAGTGGATAATGTTACTCAAATGTTTTAATTTAATTATCTTCATATCATGCATCTTAAATTACCGATAAGTCTGTAATGATCCTAAATGTTGCACTTCTTCTTCTTCTTCTTCTTCTTCTTCTTCTTCTTCAACAACACAGATTTTATTGGACACAGTTTAAGTACAAATAAATTGCAGAATATAATAGATCCTGAGTCTTCTTGTACTAAACAGAGCAAAGTCTTATGGAGGTGGATAGCTCTTGGCCATTAAAGTACTCGGGAGTTTTACCAAATATCTCAAACATTTGTGCTGGATAACTGTAAGTCTGACCAACTGGGAAGCACTTGAGTATGAACCGCTGTCTTTGTGCATGTACACGCTGTTGGTTTGCTCACAGAAGGTGCAAAATACAGTCGAATGGACCACAAAGACAGCACCACATTATGAAAATGTAGGTGACCATGTGCAAGTGAAACACAGATGACAAGGAATAACAAAGTCCAAACCAGTTCCATGAAATAATCAATGTATTGCAAATTTGTCATAAATAAGTCCACTGGCGAGCACATAGAACACATCAGTGAGATGAGACAAGTAAAACTGAGACAAGTCTGCAGCAGTCTTTAAATATGCCACTGTTGTTTACCGTCATGAACTGGCATTAAAGAATGTATCAATTGACAGCACTTTACTTACATAGCAGCCTCATCAGATGTAGGCTTAATTCCATCAGCTGATCCTTTGACATGTGGCAGGATTATAAGATGATGTATCTTGTCAAGTCATATAACTATGCTATTTAACAATGGAAAATCCAGGATGGAATAATGACAAAATTATGAAAAGGATAGATTACTACTCTCCATACAGCAGAGATGCTGAGTCTCAGATAGGCATGACAAAAAGACTGTCAAACATGTAAGCTTTTGGCCAAAAAGGCCTTCATTGGAATCAGACAACAGCTTACTTGTTTGTCAGTCTTTTTATTTCTCCTATCTGCGCCTCAGCATCTCCGCTATGTGGTGAATAGTAATCTATCCTTTTCATAATACTGTAATTGTGCTAGTTATACATATATAGCTTAAAAACACACATTTAGTGTCATTGGCTAGTGAGGCGGGTGTATGATGGTGTTGACAAGCTGTTTGATACATTTCACTCAAAGCCTTCGTATGTAAGGGAGTGACTATTTGGAGATGCAAAAAATGATAATCATTGCTGTCACTGGATTTAAAGAAATGGGGATCAATGTGAAATGACAAATTTTGTGAACTGTTCACATGTGTCTGTAGTGAATATATCTCATAAGGTGATTAATGAGACCATTGTGAATAAATGCCATGGAAACTGTGGAGCTCCACCTACCATTGATGCCTGAAGTAGATGGTGACTGTGTTGCAGTTCCGGAAGAACAACCAGACGTGTGACAGAATATTCTCTTCCTTGTTACCTACTCATCCAGCTGCATAGAACTATGAATCAGTATAAGAATCTTCCACTTCTTCTGAACTGTGAGCACCTATTTTTTCTTGAAGAGCTTTGAGAACATCACTGTCATTGAAGATCACCATTTCAAAGCTGCACAGTGTGTGGACTATGGATTACGTAGCCTACAAAAGTTTTGGGACATAACAAAAGATCGCTATGTACAAAGTGCTATCCAAAGCACTCAAAATTCATGAACTAGTTTGAAGAAAGATGCATATAACCTGTCTTGTCCCACCTACATTGGTCTTAAGAGAGGGCACCCATTGCAATGGGAGCTACAAATTTCTCCACCCAGCACAAGTCAGGCTCAGGCACTGACCATATGGTCAACATTTGCCAGTCCAGTCATTTCTGGACTCGAACCACAATGTGTTAAGTAAGTATCACTCACAGATTAGGCCTAATGACTGTTCCAAATGACCAACTGCTGCCTACAAGGCAGTATGACAAACGATCTATGATCATGGGACATGTGATCAGGATGTTACCAATCCCTCCGGCTGTTGTTGCCAGTTGATGACGCTTGATGATACCGCCGCTTTGTTTTCGAGCAGCTCTTCATTTTACCTCGCAAGGGCAGAGTGGAGCCTGCACCAGACCTCCCCACCTCAGAAAAAAATTTAAGGAGATACTGGGAAACGAACCCAGGTACTTCTGTACTGAATGCAGCGACCCAAACCGTTCAGCTAAGGGAATGAATATAATTGTTCTGCAATACTACATCTTTAGTTAGAAGGCTGTAAATAAACAAATTTAACTACCGCAGCCACTAAGAAATTACAGAGCTTCAATTAGTTAAGACTTTGACCTCTTTCCATCACCCCTTCCCCTCTCCCCCAGATTAGAGTTCTGTCTTAGTGTGGTATTAGAAACCATTGAACACAATTATAGATTTCCAAATGTAATGTTAAATTAAGTGTGGCCAGTTTCTATCAGCATGCTCCATTTTATGATCACAGCACGTTAAACAGTACATGCATGCTGGCGATATTCTAAGAAACCGGAAGGACTACCGAGCAGGGATTGACAAACTACAGAAGTGGTTGCGTACTGCAGAATCTGTTCTGTCTTCATCACAATTAAGTTCGACTGAAAAGATAAAAGCTTATGGACAGAGACTACAGGTAAGGTATTTTTTTATATAGTATCTTGTAAGTTATGCCAAATGTAACATTGGTAAGACTTCAAATAATTTGCTTTAATCTTTATTTCTCTTGCTTATTCAGCAACTACAAAGTGAAGTGGAAGACATTGAAGATCTATTTAAGAATGTCAGCAAGATTTTCCAGTCCATGCTTCAAGATCTTTCTCGGGAGGAAGTAGACAGAATCATGAACACACTTAAAAAGGAGAAAGGTGATTACCGTAAATCCGTATCTAGAAGTGTGTGATGGAATGTTTAATATTTGATATCATGTATCTTATGGCAGTTAAGATTATAGTTAATCTAATCATACAGCTAATAAGTTTTTATGTCAGGTTGTATCAAATGTTTGCTCTCTTAGCTGTTCCAATATGCTAGCCAACATATTGTATCTGTTCCATTTCATGATCTATTGCGGTACTGTAAGGCCTGATCTCTCATTATTAGTCAGTAGCATCTGAATGTTATCCATACAGTGATGTTTTCAGTTTGTGTGAAAGTAGGAATTTTATGATGTGTATTCATATTCTACATGTTTGCCAAGAAAATATGTAGAAAATAAGATATTATATGTGTTTCTTTTTCTGTTCACTTTTTTACCTGACTGAAATAATACTGTAATTTTTAAAAAATTAAATTTACAAGCTTGAAAGAATGCATTTTTCTTTACAGTGTTATCATATTAATCTATCTGAATACATCAAAGATGAAAATCTTATTTGTCAAGAAAGAGAAGTATAAAGTTTTTATTAGACATCAGTTAATAACAAACATGACTGCCATCACTTGTTTACTAAATAAAACTCAATGCAGTGTAGTGTAAAAAGTCTGCTTTGTGTGATGCAACCAATCAGACTATTTGTGTTACGCATGCACATAGCAGAGTACTAAACAGTGTATTTCTTTTGACAGAGGCTCTTGTTCGTGTCCGAGCATTAATACCAATGCAGCTCCACCTTTTCCACCAAATCCTAGTGCAACAAGAGTCCCTGGAAACAGGACAGGCGGAAATCAGTCAATGGCTTGATGAGGCAGAAACCTTCTTGTCATCACTATCACTTACAGGTGGTCAGGAGAGTGTCCAAGCTCAACTTGACAGGCACAAGGTTAGAGTACACTTTTAAGTCGATAGTAACTTACTTATTTGTATAGTGTAACTTTGATACATCATGAGAAAACTTTCTGTTCTTTGTAATCTCTGTAGTATGTCAACAGAACAAATTTTGTAGTAAACATTAAAGAAAAATGAAATGTATTATGTATGCCCAATAATCTCAAATCTGCTTGTAATACTGTACATACTCATTTTTCTGTCTGTATGACAAATATAATTTCTTATGCTAGCACTGTTATTGTGCTCTTTCAGAAATTGTTGATATATCTTTTTAAATTTTTGCTTCCTTGGATATTACAATGAATTCTCCTAAACAAAAATCTAGAGAATTAAAAATGTGTCACTTTGACTGGTAACATGGCACCATCAGTGATTATGTTATTGAAATTGTGCAATATTGATAACCATGTGAGTGATATCAACATATCTGGTAAAATTATTCCTTTAAATATATAACTATCTTTCTGCATTTATACAGGCATTCTTTTCACGAACTCTGTATTATAAGTCAATGCTTGAAAGCAAAAACAAAATATTCCAAAGTATTGTGAAATCAGTGGATCACACAGAAGGTGTTGATACAGAAGATTTCAACCTCAAAATGATACAACTGAATGATCGTTTTGCGCGTGTAACACAGCAAGCACAGCAATGGGAACAAGTAAGTATTTCTATTCCTAGAAGAACACAAAGGTACTAGTACTAAGAATTGGTTTGGTCAACAGAGATTCACTAACCTTTTTTTTAACAGAAACTGCAGGAGGCTAATAGATGTTGGCATAATTTCCAAGAAAGTGAAAAGATTATTTCAGAATGGTTGCAGAAGGCAGAAAAACTCATTTCTGAAAAACATATAGACACAAAACAAACAATTGAAGTTCACAAGGTATGTGACTATTGAAGACAACATTAATACTTAAGCTATTATTTAACATGGTTATATTTTTTCTTCTGTTGCAATTTTTATGTGGAATACTTAACTATTTGTCTTCATAATTGATAGGCTTTCTTTGAACGAGTGAATGAACATTGGATTCAAGATCTGATAAATGCAGCCCAGGACTTGAGAAATTGTTTGCCTGCAGATCAGCAAGGTACTATCAAGGCTATAGTTGACAGGCTTCAAGCAAAATGGAAGGTATGTAAAATGTTAACAGTGGTTTAAGACAGTAGTAGATACATCAGATCTTTTGAACGTTCTGCAAACACTTTGGCATTTGCTAAGTTACACATTTGTACACCAAATGACCTTTTATTTACAATCACATCCAACCAAAAACTCTTAAATGATCTAGAAGCCACATCTGCAACCATGTTTTATGATCTGGCTGATAGGTCAAGCTCACCTCTATCTCTCCCGATTTCAACAATTTCCTTTCCAGTGCGCCCGCAGCTTGCATGTGGTCAAAGAGTGACATGTTTTATTTTAAGTATGAGTTTTTTGCTGCATTATTTACTCATAATGATAAAAGTTACATGACGAGTTCATTTTGGTGTTTTGCCATTATCTAGTGTACCTGTGAGGATGGTGTAATATGTATAATGTTCCTTATTTCTATGTTAGTCTTATGCTTACATTGTGTAATATGTATCACTACAAGTAAATAAATAAATAGTGCAGCAAAAAACTTGCAGTTAAAATAAAATATGTAATTCTTCAACCAATTTTCCTAAACCTGTACAGCTTTTCTTGCATACCTTACTACATTAACCCATCTCTGCTTATTTGAATGTTTCTGACAGATTATGACTGTGTTGGAATTCAGTTGATCGCAGATCTTTGCCTCTGATGTGGCTTGCTGATTGCCTCAGTGGACTTTAAAAATTATTCCTTTCTACATTAGTGTTACATGACTTGTGTAAACATGATATACAGTATTCTTCCCTTATCCTGTTACCTGTACTTCTTTCTCTAAAATCTGATGGTAAGAACTGAAAATTGCTAAAGAATAAGAATGGTTGGAATTACCATTAATGACTTACTTGCCATATTGCTATATGTTTAATATCTGGGAATGGTGCCTATTACTCCAGCAACCACTAACCAAGCATATGTGTAACAACTTTCACGCAAGAACTATGAACTTTGCAAAAGAAATGTTTTGTAGCTTATTGGAGTTAGCCAAGGTAACATTGGTGTAATTGGTGACCAGGGATGTAAGACCACCAAAAGAGTAGCATGGTCATAGAAGATGGAATCATAAAACTCTGAAATGAGCACAGTTACACATAAGACAGTAAATAATATTTTCCTTTCACTCTAAGGAAGAAATATGTTTTTGTTATTTCTGTCTGACCGTCCCTTCACCAGTGTGAACTTGTGCCTCATCTCTAATGACCATATCATTGTCATGACACTAAATTACATTATCTTTGCTTTCTGTTTTCCATGAAAATTAGTGTTTGATGTAATCTTAAAGTTAGATTAAAATATATAAACCTTGTGTTACTCCTACTTAACGTTATCAGGTCTCTTGGTTTGTCATTAACTTTATGCAATACAAGTGAGAGGAATAATCATATTATACAATATTCCATTTATGTGTAGTCAATAGTTAACAGACAATATATTGAGGATCTCAGGAGCTTCGTAGGACTATGAGTAGACATTTGCTGCATAGGATTTATTTTTAAAATTTGTTACCCTGGACTGATATTGAGCTTTGTGTCCATCTTCAGTGCTACACTTTACCATTAACTCACATGAAAATCATTGATACGTGTACATGTGTGGTAGTACAAGCCTCATTTTATAAAAAAGAAAGCAAGCACTGCCCAAACGAACAAATGTCAACAAGATAACTGAAGCAAAATTTGGTCTGACAGTTACTACCTTACATGAGGCATGTACTAAATCACATGTGCGTAAGACTGATTATAGTACATGTATCAAAGACACATATTGGTACTTATGGTGTGCCGCAGCTGATGTCGACTTAGTCACAATGGTTTTCCTGAGATTCATGTGAGACGTATAAAACAAGTATATTGAGGATTCTTTGTGGAAAGTTGTTAATTGCTGTAGTAAATTTAACTGTGTATGAGAGCTGAATTTTTTCTCACTGTCAACAGGAAATACTGTCCTTCGCACCACTCCACCTAATGCGGTTGGAATTCCGGCTGGATGAGGCAACATTTAACCAGTATTTGAAAGACATTGAGAAAGAGATTTCAGCAGAACAGCAGGCATTTGATCGTCATGAAGATGTCGAAGCTATCCTGACAAGGCATCGTGAGTTCTTCACACCTGGTACAAAGGGAATTTTGTGTCAGGTTGAACGGTGCCTTGAAACTATGACCAAAGTGACAACCTCAAGTAGTGATACTCAACTGGCTGAAGCGCTTTCCCAGGTCCAAAAACAGTGGCAAGTTGTGTCACGCCGTATAGACAACATGTTGCAACATCTGCAGCAAGTACCAGCTCAGTGGGAGAAATATCATCAAAAGTAAGATTGCTGCCCCATTCATTTGGTGTAATCTTTGCACAATTTCTTAATTTTAAAATTAAAATCAATTGATTGGTGTATTCATTAATGATAAGAAGTCTTTGTACATTCCAACAAGTTAAAAATATCTGAAGAATGGACTATACAGGAATAGTAGGATTATTTTCTCGGCATTAATCACTATTAGATTCTCTACAGTTCACAAAAACCAGGAGATCGTAATTCATCCAGAGTCATAAACAGCATATTGTCACTGCAATCACTGTTCTCTGTTTTGTGCCTTATTCATCGTTGTCACGCAAGTCATCGAAGTGGTATCAAATAAATACATTTGCACCAGGTGGCCGAACTCCCCGAAAGGGACTCCCAGACAAAATATGCCATATGCACATTTGTTTTGTCATTTCTTGATAATTTTGGCACTTTACTAGTTAAGAAAATCTTTTGACTGTTTTCTTTCTTGGTCTCCCCTTGGTTTTCCTACCCAACATTTTTTCTTCCAATACGGGTTCAAAATTTATTTTGTCTAAATAAAGGCTCAAAAAGTTTTTCTTTGTTATTGGGGTACTTTCTGTGAAGTTTTCCAACTTGTTGATCACTTGTAAAATCTATGATAGAATAGTGTTTTCTTTCTGTCCAGTGGGTCCTCATCAACTTTCTCCAGAGTCACATTTCCATCACTTTTAAGCGTTCTGTGTCTCTCTACAACAATGTGTATCTTTCACTGCCCTGTATGAACACACTCCAGATGAACATCTTGACTTTCTTTTCCACCTCTTCTGTACTAATCTACTTATTCACTAGTAGTTGTCTTCTTTCATTGAAGCCATGCATGCCCTTGTAGTATATATAAGCAAAATTTGCAAGAATATGGAATTCTGCCTGACAAGAAAGAGAAGCACACACAAGGCATGGTTGGATATCAGTGTAACATTGCACACATACTCTTCCTCAGTGGGTTTGTGAAAGATTAGATTTTTTATTGAAATCATTGCCACCATTTGACTGTAAGTTTGTATTATTCATTTATTCTGATATTGTGATTTCAGCTTTAGAGTTATTTTCAAGTGCAAATCATTGGACATGATTCTTGCTTGCCACAGCACAATGTGTTAAAGTGTGCCCATTGTGCATAATGTTAGCTTTAATCCCTGCTCTTAATTTGCCATCAGATCTTATGATGAGATGACTGGCATATATGTTGACATGTGTGGTGTATGCCAAAATATGTGTAGTACATTTTGACACTGACATGTCATTCAGACATGTTGGATATTTACTGATTTGACATCTCCTTTCCATTGGAAAATTTTCTACAGTCAGAATCACAGTAGCAAAATAAATTAATAATGAAAACTTATAGACAGATGGCTGCAACAGTTTCTTTCAAAAAGTGTACTATGACTGTGGTCTTCAACCAAGGAAAAATCGTTAAATAATTGGGTTTTAATTCTATGTGACAGATAGAACAACCAGCAGAGTCTGTAGTGTTGTTCCTGTCTCATGTTGTTACCAGGCCTGTTAAGAGAAATTATGAAAGACAGGAAGATGTCATATATTTTTACAAGATAGCATTATTAGCATCTGAAAGCATTTGAAAGGGACCTCATTCTAGATCTCTATTTGACCAGTTGGTCAAATTATTCAATACTCAAATTTGTGGTGCATTTGGATGTGACAGTGGCCCAATGTTGGACAATTTAGAAACTGTAGGGCAGGCACAATTGTCATCAGAGTTCTGGTCGACCATGTATGACCACCACAGTGGGGGATTGCCGTATTTTGTACCGAGCACATCGTAAGCCTTTCACGTCTGCACTTGGTGTCCGAGAACAAGTAATGGACTCACTACAACATTTTGTGTTATCTCGTACCATTGTTCAGAGATTAGCAATAGCTGGACTTTGGGAATATCGCCCCATGTGTAGGCTGCCATTACATCACAACACGGACAGCTGCATTTGGAATGGCATCGTGACTGGGAGGTATGGACTGCTGATGAATGACATTGTGATCTGTGATGAATTGAGGGTCTGCACTATCCTGGATAACCATTGTTGGCAAGTATGGTGGTGACCTTGGGAGATATCATGGTCTTCTTAAGTTTGGGAGGAGCAGAGTAGTGATAGTCGTGGCACCAAGGTATGGGGAGCCATCTGGGATGAATTCAGGTCACAACTGGTAGCAATAGAAGGAACTTGATGGACCAGCTCGCCTCTGGAGAGGATGCAGTGGTTTTAGACACCCTTACAGGCAAATTAGTGCTTGGATCCAGGCAGAGGTGGTGCACTGTCATACTGATAAGTGGTCTTATACTCCCAAGTTCTTCGCAAAGTTGACTTGATTTTGTAATTAGTGAAGTACTATCATAGTATGTCTCTGAACCCATGAAGTGTATGACAGTGTAATTACAAGACTCCCCTATTGTTTGTAGTATTGCAGTAAGACTGATTAGGGGAATTTATGCAGTCAAATACCGTTGGTACTATTTGATATGATTCAAGAATAATCATTCAAATTGAAATAATAATAATAATATTTGTGGCTATAAGGAAGCAGCTACTTACTCGTCACTGAAACAGTTACACGTGGAGCAGGTCTGCTGAACACACTAATTAAAAAAAAAAAGTTGAACTTCTTGTTGAAATTGCTTCATCACAAGTACAACCAGAAAAGAGAAAGGTCAACACATGGAGATTAACGAAAGAAATGGAGGAGAAAATGTACATTTACAGAAATTAAGACAATCTTATTCTGAATGTGGAATGAATAGAGACGTAAGCTGCGAGAAAAGATTAAAAAATAACAGCTAAGATTCCAGTTCCTAAATACTGGTAACAATGAACTTGCTTTCATACATGAGGTCATGGATGCGTGTTAGTTGCACGTGAAGCTAATATAACTGATTAGAATCTTGATTAAAGAAGAATTTTTGTCATAAATATGTGGCTGACTGGGGGACGAGAGCTACTGGTTTATAATTTCTGTATACCTGACTGTGTATCAATGCTGTGGGGTAAATCCCAAACATCTCTCACTGTTGATTATGAGCCAAGCATTGTATGGGGGCGTTGAGGTTGTATGTCCCTCGGTATTACGTGAGAGGGCCAAGATGTATGGTGGCACTTGGGTTTATTTTCTTCCACCTTTTCATTTCACATTGATGCCAGTGATACAAAAAAAAATGCTACATTGTGCAAGCAGTCAAAGTATTTTCACCATTAGATTCAATAGACTTTCTGCTCGTCATTTCTATTTTGATTCACAGCTAGTATGTCCTTTGCCTCTTTGTTACTGCTTGTTGCATTTTTCAGTAATTTGTTTGTATTATTTTGATGTATTTGGTATTATACTTCTTTTTCAGCTTTTCCTGTTTATTATATTTCCCCCAGTTTCTATCCACATCTGTCCAATTTTTTTCCGTCATTTGCTATTCTTTCATCATATTTTCCATTCCCCCTGCCCCTCTCTCTCTCCCCTGATGCAACATTTGGAGCAATTAAACTGTTGTGTACCTCACACTTTCCTTCTCCCGATTACTGTGTTTCTGCTGATGGAGGAGGATTTAAAAACAACAGTAAAGCTAGAGATTTAGCTTTGTTCTTTAATTAATATTTCTCCTAGCACTTTTTTAGTTGTTTCTGCGCCAAAGGTAATAATCAAATTGTCCTCTTCAGTCACAAATATTAGCAAATAATAGCAGAAAGCGGATTAAAGAAATGCATCCTTTTTGTTCACTCTTTCTTCTCCATGATGAGCAGCTTCATTTCATGGTTTTTGTTTTATGTTTTAAACAGTACCTTGGTATTTGATACTTGTTTAACATAATTATTATGTGAGATTCTGCTTTCTTTTTTGTGTCTGGTGCTTTGAAATGAAGATTGTTGAATGATACTCAATTTATTTTTTGCTAACAGATTTAATGAAATGGTGACTTGGATGGATTCAGTCGACAGAAGTTTAAAAAATATAGTCAATGAGGTGAACACACTTGAAGAATTTGAAAAAGAAAGGGCCATTTTCCAGGTAATGACCCATCTTTACTGCTATCTGCTTTTTTGAATTTTTCATACCATATACCAAGTCTTCTGTGACTTATTAGAGCTAATACTGTGATTAAAATGTGAATGAAACTGGAAAGTAAGTCTGCTAATGTTGCAGACTGTGTTACATTCAGTGTGCTGTAAAGTTATCAACCAAAAGTATGTGTAAGAGTGCTATTTCAAAAGTGCTTAAATGATTTAATGTCACTAATTTTCTCATATTCATTTGTTCACTGTTATTAGGTTGTACATCATGATTAGAGAAAATGTATAGTCAAATATTTATTTAATCTTTCTTTCCTCAAAATACTCGTATTTAGACTCTTTTAACAAGTGGGGTATACAGCCTCACGTGGTTTTCTAAATACTAATGCCCTGCCATTGGTTCATACCAACATGTACCATATCTCATCATACCAGGCCATTTTTTCCTTGGTTCAAGTATCAAGTGGCACTGTTCCTGTGGCCACACAAATTTCTGTGTGCTTTGATACCCAGAGAGCAGAGGTAGGAGTGTGGGGTTGTGGCATTTATATCCCATAGTGAGGAGAGGGTTTGGATGATATAGTTAGTCATTGTCCAGCATTGACTTGGCAATTTTTTTGCTGCTCAGTGACCCATCAGTACATTGCTACAGTCCACAGTAGTTTATGCATTTTTTATAATCATATTATGCAACACTACGTGTGAAAAGCCCATTGCCTGCATGACCCCAGAGTTGGAGTGTTCCATTCATTGGGCACCTGCGATATGGCCATGATCAGATTTACTGATACTGTGCACCTTGTCCATACTGTGCTCAATTCTCATGCTAACAGCCAGTGCAAGGTCTGACAATTTCCCATTCATATACCAAACTGAACTATTCCCTTTGCTGTTTTGACAGGAGTGCTCTATTTTCAATGCAGTATTTATCTCTCATTCAGTTGCTTATGAGTCTTTGACCTCAAACCTAATGGGAATGTATTTCAGGTCCTCTCTCATAAAAATAACATTTCTATAAATTTACTGGGCACCTTCCCTTTACTAACTGCTAGTTCTCTTCCTCAGTCTCTAAAGAGGAAGCTTAGTTTTATATTATTTAGAGGAAATGATATTGTTTCCACTGCCTTCATACAGTTTACATATGCCAGTTTTGTTTTGGTAGGTGGAACATAAGCACTCAGAAGATCAGAAAATCACAGGATCACTCTCACTCTTCCTATCTCTCTAACTTCGTGAATATAGCTATTGTATATTCTTGTTATCCCAAGTCCTAATATCTGTTAGTCATCACCCACCCACCCACACACACACACACACACACACACACACACACACACACACGCACACACGCACACACAAAATCACACATTTACAAATGCATTTGTTATTGCAAGTAGTCCATATTTTTTTGACATGCACTGGAAGTCATCTGACTTACCGTTTCCAACTTTATAATACTTTATTATCTGCTTCATGCCCCATGCATCTTATAGCCTCTTGGCTGCCCCAAGCCTTTTGTCTTCTATCAACCTCAGCAACTGCTAATAAACCATCACTGTAGATGGCACTTGACATGTGAGGATGTGTAGAGCAATTTTCTGATCTAGTGCCATCCATCATTTTTTGGAAGGAGGGTGGTTGCCCTTCCTCTGTTTTTCCTTGCTATTTTCATCTTGAAACTTCCATTATCACAGAAATTTTGTTTTTTAATTCACTGACAGGAACTCATTTTTATTTTTGTGTCATTTGTATTCATTTGTCATCAGCTGGCTTACTGAATTTTGTTCCCAGATTTATAATTTCAAAACAACTAGTATTTATTTTGTGCTCTATATATGGTTTTTTAAGTAACTTTTTAGTAGAATTCTTTTACAAACTTTTTAAACCCAGCTGATTACTTACTCAGTGAAGTAACATCTTAAAGTTACTTTACACAATATAACTTATAAAGAGAAAATATTGATAGGAATAAGTTTTCAACTGAAAACCTGTAATTTAATCTTGTATTTGCCTGCCTTTCAGTGTTAGGTGATTTTAGTCTTTTCACACACCTGATATCTATATATGCCTAAAGCATAATTCAAAATTATTTGTACAGCCCAGTTCTACTTGGGCAACAATAATAAAGTAAATCCTTTCAAATTTTAGTTCTTGAAAGGAGGGTTTTGAATTTAAAAAACCTGGCAATATATTTTTGAGAAACATAGCCTTATTTTTATCTTTCTTTTTCTCATGCTCTCCTGGGGGAAACAGCTACAGACATTCATGGTAACTTGTTATTTGGCATACTAGTATTAAGTAAGCTTCAAACTTAGCTTGATGCCTAAAAATATTTTAAGACAACAGCATTTTATGTAAAATTTGCTGCTTATCCCTCTTCTAGTTAGAATAGATATGTCATGACTGTTGGACAACAGATCTTGAAAGATAGTTGCTTTGTTAATATTTTCATAGACATTGAATTGTGAAGGTGACTAATAACACAGATTGAGAAAAAAGTGTTGAACTGAATGATTTCAGTCTGTGCTCAATGTAAAGAAATGTCCCATTTGAGTGCAGATAACCAAATTTCAAAAGTTTTAGAATTACTTGTATATTTATATTATTTTCATTTACACAAATTAATGAAGCAGACACAAATAATCAGAATTAAATGCAGTTTGCAGGGAGAAAATCGAAGTAATTACTTTGAGATCAATCAGGTGGTGAGAAATTAATTTTATGTTGGAGAGGCACTTTCAAATAGGAGCGAAAAGGTTAGGTAGCAAGATGTGAAAATGTGAATTACTTAAGTAGTAAAGCAAACTCTTCTGCTGATGGTAGCACTCTGGGAAATGTGAATTGTCTACATAGAGAACAAAGCTCTTTTGTTGAAACACAAATTATTGTGTACATTGTCTCATACAGAAACAATACACTTAAGATTACTTATTCTAGAGGATGCTGATTAACATTTTAGTTGTACGTGAAGAACTAAGATGTTATCATTGAATCTGGTCATTGACTTGGTTTTGATATTGGGCCTATTGTCTAGATTTCTAGAAAATGACTCACATGTTTGTTCGTTAAAGTTTAGTTTCACAACAGAAGATACTCATTTGAGTTGTTTTGATTGTAAATGTTGTATTCAAAGGTACTATTTATGTTTATCAAGTAGAGGAAGAAAATAGTGAGCTACAAATGAAATATATGTGAAGTCGATTTTTCATCAGTGGATAGGCCATTTGCACTTACATGAAGAATGTTGGGACCAAGTAGAACTGACATTAGTGAAGTGTCAGATTGAGGTGATGATGTGCATATTTCAAACAGTCCATGAAGTTGCTATTGTTTGTAATACATGGAGAATGCTTCTTTCTGATGTATTGGTCAGTTTGTCCAGCAGCAGATTCTGTAGCTGACATTGGAATGGCTATGATTGGAGAGCCATAACAAATATTTATGCAAAAGAGATTAAAAATCTGCTCATTGGGGATGATAAATATAAGTGTAGTTGTTAATAGCGAACTCCCTTTAGAGTGTTTTCATGTCCTTCTCTAGTTCTTTTTATCTACTGCCAGCCTTTTCACACCTACACATATGTTCTTATTATTCCATGAGAAATATTCCCATTGTTTGTTTTATTTTTAGCCATGGTTTTTCTCTTCACTATTCCCTTCAGTATCCTTGTTGCCTCAGCAGTACCTGCTAACTTTGTTAACAATCTTACAGAAACATTGTTCCTCACTTGTTCTATGTATGGCCTCTGCATGACACGAGGCAGAATTTAGGCTAGACGTTATGTAAGTTGAAAAAAATTGGAAGATGTTGTAGAGTTTCTAACGTTGTTTTCAACTCTTTAGTACCACTGCGGTACAACATTTGCCTATTTACTGATTGATAGTGGAACTATTTCTATTAAAGGATTGAATGATACATTATTCAGTAGGGACTAGAGTGGAGTCTTTAATAAACAAATAGTATTTGATGAGGTTAATTTTTGAAAAGCGTGTCATGAGTAGCACAGAGAAAATGAAAGAAGATTCATCCTGAAAAAGAAGGCAGAAAAATAATCGCAGCAGTTTCTCATTTGTGTTTGCTCTTGAGAGGGAACTGCATCTGAGTGAGATACCAGTAAAAAGTATAAAATTCTGTAATAAGGGCAGCAGTTTATCGCTTTTATTGAAAGTAAAACCAGCATCAAATCGGATGATTTGTTATGAGGTAGAAGGGACCAACATGGATCACTTTGTTGAGTCACCGTGTTCACTTACATGATTCGGCAGCAACTGGATGAGATTCAGTTTGTAACAGAGGATTTGGAGCAGTAGTGGGAGACAACAGATAACCCATTGGCAACAAAGAGAGCAGCAGTGCTGTGAAGCCAATGAGAAGCTGGAGCTTTTTTGCATGGTGCATTGCCTGGTTGTATGATTTACCACTGTCACACAGTTAATATGCTACAGAGGCCCTGTTATATAAGGTGCTGGCAGTTTAAAACGTTTGTGAAGAGAAATAAACTATTGGGTATTATAATGAGTAGAGGGACAAGTTTGTGGACATGGCCTGTACAGAGCAGTTTGACTGGGATAAGGCTAAATATGTTGGGTATTAGTATATTAACGGGAAGAAAAGGACCACTGAGTGAAATTAACATTCCTACAGCACTTAAGTTAGTTCATGGAGTGCAACAAGCACACAGTAAAACACCACAATGGAAAGAATAAAGTGTGCAGAGAAAAAGAGAGGAAGTGTTACAAGATATAAATTAGCGAAGAAAATAAAATAGTGGGAAGAAAGAATAGACAAAATGTAAAATGGTGTGGATGGTGTCGAGAAGCCTTGCTGTGAAGTAGTTCTGGGCACCTTCAAACTTTTCATGTACTTTGGTTCCACATTTTCTTTATTTGTTTAAAATTTCATTTTGTCACGAGTCACATTTTAGTTTTGACTTAGTTTCTGCTCATAAGGATTAATAATTGTTTCGGAATTTGAATATCAACTGTTATAGTGCTTTTTCTTCATAATGTTCACTACAAATGGTTTGCATATTTTTGTCATCATGTTGACAAATAGTAATTATTTCTGAGCTATATCAATCATTGTCAACTTTCCTTTCTTTCTCTTCCTTTTTTCCCACAGCTCCCAAAATTAGAAAAGTATGATATCGAAATCCTAATTTTTTTCTTGAGGTACAAGACAAAGTGTGGGCAGTCTCACAAATGCCATATAATCATAAATGTAGATTAACTGTCTTAATATTATGAAAAGGAAAGTTGCTACTCACCATATAGCCAACAAAAAGACTCTCACAATTAAAGCTTTTGGCCATTAAGGCCTTCGTCAACAAGACACACACACACACACACACACACACACACACACACACACACACACACACACACACACACACACACACACACCAGCACACACGCGCTCGCATGTATGCAAGTGCAACTCGCACACACGTCTGAATTCTCAGTGTGTTGTGTTGTGTGTGTGTGTGTGTGTGTGTGTGTGTGTGTGTGTGTGTGTTGTGTTGTGTTGTGTTGTGTTGTGTGTGTGTGTGTGTGTGTGTGTGTGTGTGTGTGTGTGTGTGTGTCGTCTATTGGTGACGAAGGCCTTAATGGCTGAAAGCTTTAATTGTGAGAGTCATTTTGTTGTGCCTATCTGCGTCTCAGCATCTCCACTATATGGTGAGTAGCAACTTTCCTTTTCATAATATTGTTTCAATCCATCCTGGATTTTCCATTGTTTGATTAACTGTCTTAAGTAGCTGAATATCATGTGGAGGAAGAAGAGTGATGTTTGTAAAACTGTACCCCATTTTTAGGATATCCAAAACTGTTGGTTCATTTGTATATACTATCTTCTGTACTTTATGGAGAAAAGTTATTTAATTTATTCAGTGGTGTAGTTAAAACAGTGTGTTCTTAAACTGAAATGCAGTTGGATGCTGCTCCTGATACACTCCGTATGGGGAGCTGTAACAGACTTTCCAAGTATTTATTTCTCTTGTTTTTGTATTCTTATATTACACTACACATACTGAATGGTAAATTATTCAGTTTTATATTTGTGTAAAGTGATTAGCTTCTGTTTTTATGTTATAGTTTAATTTATTACTATATTATGATGACAAAACAAATGGCAATTTGCATAATAATTAACTCACAGTTTGTACTGATAGTTTCACTACAAATGGAATTACTGAGAAGTGAAGTTTGCTGTTTTGGTTTTGTCATAATTTTGAAATAAAAAGTCTGTTTTTCAGTATTACATTTGTTTTAATAAAATTCTGTACTAGAGATTCACATTATTCTCTTTCTCATAATGGATTTCATTTATTGTGATGGAAGTCATTAATACTGAGTATCTCAATGTAAAAGGCTAGTGCCATGTGAAGCAGACCAAACTACACATTTCTAATTACAAGATGATGCTTTTAATGCAATCAGACCAGTTGAAACATACATGAAATTTAGACATAAATGTATGTATTTATAACTTATATGAAAGCAGCGTACTTGTAATCTCATAACATTTCTCAGAGAGTTAAGTTATATTTTCATGGGTCTGTAGGAAATTTTATAATTATCTGATTAGGGGAAAACAGTCAGAGAGTGTCATAAAAAACTTACATAAAAATGTGTGGCAGTCAACAGTGCATATGCAAAGAAGTTCACAAAATTATACATTTATTCATACAAATAATAGACAGTACAGTGAAACATGAGAACACTTTAAGTTTATGTGTATTGTTAGTTATTATTTGAAATAATACTATTAAGAATTACTGAATTATTTGAAAATGCTTTGCTTCCAAAACATAAATAGTGAAGTGCGGAAAACTGCATCTGGAACATCACACTTTTTGGGTACATTGCATTGACCATAAGCGTGGACCATTTGAGGTATGAAGTTGGAGACTCCTCTTAAAGATAAAATGAATGGATAGAACCACTAACCACGGAATCTTCAAAAAATTGGTGATTAAAGAACAATAAGAAAAAGAAGAAATTGGTTTGTAATAGCTCCAGATGATGAGCTGCTGACCAGTTGAAATATTGCTAGTTACGAAGAAGATTTGAATCTGGGTACACATTAATTGTAGCTTGTACTGCATGTAGCTCTCCTAAGAAGAAAAAAGTAAAGCTGTCCTCAAGCTGAAGGTTGGTTTGAGCACTGCGGTGCTTTATGAGGCATGGGTTTCTGCCAGTCACTTAGTTCTGAATTGCAGAATAGTTGTGTAGATGTAGATGAGGCTATTGCAGGTGGTATTCCCTTACCTTTTCTGTACTTTGAACTGACTTACCCACCAGTTACAGGCAAACTTACAGTTTAATCTCCAAACCACACTGCAGCGTGACATTTTTCGCATTAACAAATGTTACCAGAGGGGAGGGGGTAAAAAGGAAAGTATAATTTAGATTACTAGTCTGCCACTTATCCACTGAGCCATCCAGCCAAACATCCTAGAATAAGTTCTTATAAATTTCATGGGGTATTGTCGTAAAATAAGGGGCGTAGGCTTTTATATGGTTGTTGGCAACCCCGAACGTAGTTGCACTAATACAGTTCCATCTATTGACTGTGCAGACAGCCACAGAAGTCATTGCTTTAATTCAGTAGTGTCTTGACTGTTGGGCTGAAACCAACAGCAATGATTTAAAAAATTGTTGCTCCTGCCAGTTGCGAAGTGACTATTATAACTCAATTTTTGTGTGCAAAAGGATCTGCAAGTGCCCAGGTTCATCAGTTGTTGTTCCTAGTTTATGGGTCAACACAAAGAAGTGCAGGAAAGATCAGACAATGACATGGAGACTTTAAAAGAGGAGTAC
Organism: Schistocerca serialis cubense; assembly: GCF_023864345.2. Classification (NCBI taxonomy): domain Eukaryota; kingdom Metazoa; phylum Arthropoda; class Insecta; order Orthoptera; family Acrididae; genus Schistocerca; species Schistocerca serialis. The sequence continues at coordinate 616,786,974 of NC_064645.1, forward strand.
AAATGTACAAGGTGCAGGTCCAGCATTCAGACCAACAAAATCGTGAATAAGAGAACTATACACTGTAATCTGATGATTAATGATTGGTGCCCTGGCTGATAAAGTTCATTATGTTGGCTGCACTAATATTTACCCAATTGTCCTGGAAAAAACTCAGGTATTGTGAGTTGTGTGCAAAGTGGGTACCAAAAATTCCTACCAACAGACACAAAGAGCAAAGGATGTCAAACGGACAAGTGTATTTGTATTGATGTTGACTACATAGAGATTATTTGTTTCCTCATTTTTTTGAGGACAATGGTACTTACATATCCTATACTGACTTAGAATCAAAACAATAGTCATTATAGTGGTGCCATTAACTTTGACAAAACTGAAAAAAATCAGTTGACCTTCTTGCTTGAATAAAAAAACAATGGCTGTTGTTTCCTGATATGAGGACGGTATTATTTTGGTAGATTTTATGAAATTTGATTCAAAATTTACAGCTGAAAGCTATAGCAAGATGCCCACAAAACTCAGATATGCCATCCAAATCAACGGCCTGAGAAACTATTGTCTGAAGTAGCCCTCCTCCACAACAATACAAGTCCCCATGCCGCTGACTTTTTGAGCATTGGCCCTATAGACCCAACTTAGCACCCAGTGACTGTTATTTCTTGCAATTGAGACTGTGGCTTGGTGGACAACAGTTTGAAGATTATGAAGAAGGCAAGACCACTGTTGTCAACTGGTTAAATTTCGCACTGTAGAACTCCTTTGCAGATAAGTTGAAGATGCCAGCACAGTATTACAAGTCACTGGAAGTGAATGACAGTGGTAAAGTTAAGTAGGTTTGTAGGAAACTAAAGCTACCAATAAAAATTTATTCTAAAGAATTTTTTCTCCAAACAGTTTTTATTTTTGTACTACTACTCATTCCAGGTTGGCATATCAATAATATTACGAAAAGGACAGACATTACAAACAACTGTTGCACATAAGCTTTCAATGAAGCCAACACACACACACACACACACACACACACACACACACACGTGTGTTTGTGTGTTAGAGGTGTGCTTGAGTGTGTGAATGTGTATGTTTTTTTTGTTTCTGAAGTAGGCTTAGCTAAAAGCTTATATGTAATAGTCTTATTGTCGTGCCTGTTAAAACTTAGAGCGTCATTTTTGCAGTGAGTAGCAACCTATCCTTTTCATAATATGATGAAATTTTTTTAGGCATAGACTTCTTCCTGTGTTAGGGAGAAAATTTCTTATAAAGCCTCTTTTCATTCTTGTGTAATTACATGTGAAAATGATATAATATAACCATGATTGTCTCATTTAGTAGATTTATTTTATTTATTTATTTATTCACCTGTAGACAATAAATACTGTATGGATGTTGCCCAAAAGTAAATGTAAATTTATGGGAAACAATTTAAGCAAAAGGAACATACAAAATTTTACATTAAGTAGTACAAAGAATAATACCAAAAAATGTAAAAGAATAATACTTGGTCATACAAGACACAGTAATTCAACTTTTTATACATGTATATTAACAGTATTGTACCTGCATAGTCTGTTTGCCCTGAGGTTTTACTTTTGTCTTCCCAAAACAGGAAGCCCTTATATTCACTACAATAATTCAGTAAAGATTTTACCACACTCAACAGCTGTCCATCAGATATATAAAATTAACAGAAACTTTAGGGGATGAAAGATAGTGCTTTTAGTTTTGCCTTACTATAAACATTATCAGAATCATGTAGTGGCCTAAATAGTCATTTACTGAGTAAAAACATTGTTCAGGTAGAAATTCTTTAAATGCTAATTTAAATCTGTTTTCATCTTCTAATTTCCTGATGTTGGCTGACAGTCTGTTGTAGAGTTTTGTACCAATATGGCACACATGCCTTTGTGTGTTTGTTTTCTTTTTGTTCGCTGAATATGGATTGCTGTGCTGTTTCGGGTATTGTAGTTATGCAAGTTGGCATTTGTCTGAAAATCTGCAAGGTGGGCCCTAACATAAAACACTTTTGTGTGTGTGTCTGATTTGTTTTAGATGGCAAGTGGAGGAACCCCAAAATATTATTCTGTATGTTGCAAGAGACTGAAAATAGCCAAAATATGCCATCCTGGTACCTTCTGCAGTACAAACATTTGCAATAATTACAAACATTTGCAATAATTCTAAGAGCAAAACAGGCTGAGTTGAGTTTCTGCACAAGTTTCTTTAGATGGTCATTAAAATTAAGATTTTCATCTACATGAATTCCCAGCAATGTTGTTGATGCCACTCTGTCTATGGCCTTGTCACCCAACAACAGATCAAGTTTTACATTTTGAGATATTTTCCCAAACTGCATATAATTTGTTTTATTTGCATTTAATATCAACCAGTTTGCATTGAACCAAGTGTGTACATTTTTATTATTTGATCAGTAGTTGTTTGCAGCATTTGCTTTGGTGTACCTATTAGCACACTAGTGTCATCTGCGAATAATATTGCCTTTGATGCTCCATCTGAAGTGTGAATGTCATTTACTTAGACAAGAAACAACGAGGGACCTAGAATATTGCCTTGCGGCACTCCTGTTTCCACTTTTTTTGCATACAGTACCAAATTTATTTTTAGGCTGTAGTAATCTGACATCAGTTCAATAAAAAATCAGTTATTTATTTCTTTCCATCATTCATAGTTGTAATATGGAAAGGGTAGGTTGCTTCTCACCATATAGAGAAGGCATTGAGTTGCAGACAGGCACAATGAAATATACTGCTAAAATATTAATGCTTTAGGACAAATTCCTACTACTACAATAGAAAACACACTCACATTCACACAAGCACAAATCACACACACATGGCCACCTTCTTAGGTCCCTAGAGCCTGACAGAAACTGTGTCTGATAGAGCATCAATTTAGATTAGATTAGATTAATTATTCATTCCATAGATCCACAAAAGAGGGGATCCTCCTGGGTGTGGACCATGTCAGATAAACACATTACAAAGATGAAATTAGAAAAACTTGAGTTTCATTTATTTTAATGATCCTCAGTCAATAAACAGTAAAATTATGTAAATGAATTAAAATTAAACTTCTAATATTTACTGGTTTAATACTTACATCTGCTTTCATTAAATCCATCATTCACACAGTAGCTAGTTAATTGGCTATTGCAACCAGTTATTGCCAAACATTAAAGTAAATTATTCATTTCAATGATCCTCAATTAAGAACAGTCAAATTATGTACAAGATTTAAAATTAAACTTCCACTATTTACAGACTTAAGACTTACATCTGCTTTCCATACATCCATCATTCACACAGTAGGTAGTTACTTGGCTGTTACAACCAAGTATAGTCAAAAATTAAAGTATAATAAATTTTCATTAAAATGGTCTACTGCACTTGTTGAGAAATCAGGGATGAGAGGTGGGGGGAAAAAAGGCATTAAGTTGGGTGGGGAGCATGAAGGATACAGTTGGGGGAAGTTGTTAGTGCTGACTGGCAGAGTATGCAGGGACTTTGTGGGGACAGGATAAGGCTGTCAGGTGCAACAACTTCCCAGTGCTGCATCTAACAGCCTTACCCCGTCCCCACAAAGTCCCTGCACACTCCCCCAGGCAGCACTAACATATTCCCCCACTTGTACCTGGTATCCCTCTTGTTCCTCACCTCATGCCAATGGACGCAGTCGCAGTTAGGCTCTAGCACACCGAGACAGTGGCAATGTGTGTGTGTGTTTTCTACTACAGGAGGAGGACTTTGTCCGAAATTTTTAATATTTTAGCAATCTTTTTCATTGTGCCTGTTTGCGACTCAGTGCCTCCTATCTATGTTGAGTAGCATTCTATCCTTTCCATATTATCGTTATTCCATCCTGAACTTTTTGTTGTTCCATAATTCATGATTAGTTGTAGCGGTGTTAATAAACTAAATATTTATTGGGACTGAAGAATAGTCCAGTGTTTAAAGTTGTCAAAACAGGAAGGAACCTAGCAATACCCACAGATACACTAGATAGGCAAAAAATAGTATTCACATAAGTTTTAGAGCTGTCAGTTCCATTTGTTAAGTCAGAGAGGCATTTAGGGATGTTCAGGAAAGTACAGGAAAAATGTAAAAGTGTTGTAGTCATTTGGAAGTATGAATCAATGCAGGCACAAGTCATGGGAAGTGATTTGAAAAAGCTGTAGGCTTTTGTAGCTAAGATTCAGAAGAGGAACAGAGGCATAAAGAATTTAATGTTTTGTCAGTATTGGTGTGGTGTTGATTGAGCACTGACTTATTGTGACAGGGATAGTGGGAGGAATCGGTGTTGCCATCCTGCTGTAATCAATCCAGCTTTCGTCGGAGATAGTTCATGAAATTACAGAAAGTTTAAATAAGAATGGCCAGGAAGGCTTACTGCCAAATTGGAATGTGGTGTATTAAGCAGTGAATCATTCAACAATAAGATTTAGATCACCATTAGATTAAAATTATAATAAAAATTGTAGGTGGGATATAAAGAAGAAAATGAGTAAGAAGCATAGACAATCACTTGTGAGTGAGAGCAAGACTGCTACTGCTTTCTTTTGGTGATGCTGCCTGACTGTTGTGTACAGCTGTGCCATGCGAATGGAACTTTATATATATATATATACATATGCATATATGTATACATAATGTTTTGAAATTCTATTTCTATATTCTTTCTTCTGATCCTGTTTATTCACCTTCTGTTTTTTTCTTTATTTCTCTTTCATTCAAATAAAGAAACAACTGTTCGTGAACAAAAGATGTTAAATACCTTTTCCATTTGTGTTTCTGTTTGTATGCTTGTTATTGTCCCTTAGCATGTCATAAGTAGCCATTCTTCTCCATTACTACATACCTTATTGTTGTTCTTTGGTGTTCTGAGCCACCTATAAAATACTGTATTAGTACCCAAAATTGCTTTCCATTAATGTTAAATTGACAAATAAGAGCATAGCGCGATACTTGTATGGAAAAGTGTGATATTGTCTCCAAGTATGTTCTAAAATCCAGAGTATTGTGTGTTGAAATTCTTTAGTACTGGCATTTAAAAGTTTTAATTATATTGCTCTAAAGCTTGATAATGCTGCAGAAGCAACAGTCTGTGAATTAAATTGATAAAGAATTGGTTCTCATATGTAATTAACTGTCTATTAGATTTTTGAAGTCACCTGTAATGAAAATATTTTTGTCAGTAAACGTTTCAGAGTGGGGTAAAAAGCAAGTACCTCCCAGCAGAAAGAAACTGTGTACCATTATCTGGTCGTACTTGATCGTGAACTTTGGTTCCTTTCATTGTTGGCAACATAGACCTTAATGTGAATATTATCACTTTCCTCTCTTCAGTATATTTATATGACACAGGGTCATAATCAAGCCCAGTTGACTCTCCACAGAAGATGTTTAGAAGTCTCAACACAGTACAACATAAATAATCTACAGCTTTCTTTTTATAGTGAGTGTAGACCGGGGTAAAAAATGATTTGTCATTTTCTGTGATTATCCTCTGATACATATTTATATTTTTTCTCCTATTAGTGAACTATTAAGTAATGATAGGTAATTGTTATTCAAAGCAGATGTGTTAGCAAATAATATTAAAAACTTCAGTTTCATTGTGCTTTTGGCGCCAGTTGCATCCTGGAGGGAAAAAAAGAAATCAGCAAAATAGAGTGGCACAGGATATCATTAGTATTATTCTGCTTTTGCGGGATGAAACATTTCAGTAGCATAAAATATGATTACTGGAAAAAATACTGCGAATCGTTGTGATCTAAGAACAATACCTTTTTTTTGTACTAGGGCATATGTCGTGAAGTGGATGCTAGGCGTGAAGATATGAAATGGCTGGTGCAGACACTTGATGCATTGGTTGCACATTGTTCAGATGAAGAAGGTTTAGCAGAGCAACGTCAATTGGAGCAGCTTATATCACGATACAAGACTCTAATACCTAACATTGAACTGACAATGATTAAGACTGATGTATACTACAAGTGTTACACTTACAGGAAAGAAGTTCGTGAGGTAAGTCTATTAGAGGTAGTGCTGTGTTACCTTTACAGTTTTATGTACTCATCTGACAAGGATATTTCTGTGACACCACATATTTTAATACTTTTAAGTAATTATATAGTGTGAGATGGAAATTTGGCGTAGCTATTTACTTTTTTCTGTTGATAGGGGATTTTATAATTATTATTTTGTGTGAATGAGCCCATTTACGATTGTAGAGTTTTCATAAGAGTTGGTTGACAGTCCTCTGTGCCACATTTCCTTCATTCTTTTGTTGTGAGATTGTTTTCTTAGACCAAAATGTTCTGGTCTTCTTCTTCCTCTTCAGTTTTTCCTGTGATGATCTTGCCATGGTTCGTCTTTAGTTCAAAAAGTTCCTTCTTCTCAGTATTGTCTTGTGTGATCTTTGCCAGTCTTCATCATTTTTTTTTATTTCTGTGTGTGTGCTATACACCTCTTTAGATTCAACTGTTTGTCTCGTATGTTCATGTGGTTTTTTTCTCTTGGTATGGTTGTAAAAATTTTATGTGAAGATTCTAATGCCACTGGGAATGTTTGTGTACTATTTGGTCTTTTGACAGCTTCTTAGCCATGATATAGTCTTCTGTACATCAGTGTTTCAGATCTGCTTTCCTGTTCAAAGTAAGAGTTTCTGAAGCATAATGATATTCTAGTTTATTGATAGACTGTAATATTTCAGTTTTGTCCCTTTAGAGATGCACCTCTGATTGTACATATTTTGAGTGAGACAGTATGCCATTTCCAGTTTTTAGCTTGTCTTTTCAATTACATTTTCTTGAATTTATTTCACTGAGACACTTAACCTGTTGGGACTCACTTGATTATACTGCTTTTTTTTATGTACTTTGGTGCTTGCAAGTAATATATGAGGTGTGATCAAAAAGTAAATGGAATTTTTTAATTGCACGGACTTTATACATCTAATTGTCATTTTTTAATCTCACTGGTACTCATGGTTCTGATGTACATTTGCATTTTCAGCTGTTTTATATTGTTGACAGCTGAGAATGTTATACATGTTTTTTAGATCTCAACAAATTTTACCTTTGAAAAAGATTGCCAAACAATTTTCATTAAATTTTGCTTGAAAAATAGAATAAAGTGCAGCACTGCATTTGAAATGTTGACTGTGGCTTTTGACAAATCTGCTACGACTAAGACATGAGTTTGCAAAACATTTCAAAGAGGATTGAGAAGACATTTAAGACTATGACCACCCTGGATGCCCTAGCATGTCAATTACTGATGACAATGTGGAAGGAGTAAAAAAGATGGTTCTGGAACATCACTAAATCACTGTCATAGAGATTGCTGATGATGTCGGCATATCCTTTGGGTCATGCAAAGCAATTTTTTTGGACTTTCAGGCATGAAACATGTAGCAGCATAGTTTGTTCTGAAAATGCTGAATTTTGACCAAAAATGACACCAAGTAGACATTGCTCAGGAATTTCTGATTGAAAGTGACAATGATCCAGGACTTCTAAAGAAGGTTATTAAAGGTGATGGAACATGGATATATTTGTTTGATGTTGAAACCAGTCATCCCAATGGTGGACTGTGAGTTGCTCCCTTATGGCAATATGCTCAATAAGGAATGCTACCTGCATGAAGCAATCCGAAGAAAAGAACAAGAACTGTGACAAAACCACTCATGGAAATTCCGTCACAATAATCCTCCCACTCACATCTCAATGCTTGTTTGTGACTTTTTCACAAGGGGGGGGGGGGGGGGGGGGAACATTACGTAACCTCAGCCACTGTATTCATGGGACATAGCCCACTGTGACCATCTATTCCCAAAGCTGAAAGGATGTTGTTTTGAAGGGACAAAGTTGATGTTGATGAATAAATAAAGAAAAACAAAAATTCCTGTTACTTGGTTCAAATGGCTCTGAGCACTATGGGACTCAACTGCTGAGGTCATTAGTTCCCTAGAACTTAGAACTAGTTAAACCTAACTAACCTAAGGACATCACAAACATCCATGCCCGAGGCAGGATTCGAACCTGCGACCGTAGCGGTCTTGCGGTTCCAGACTGCAGCGCCTTTAACCGCATGGCCACTTCGGCCGGCTATTCCTGTTACTTCTTGATCACACTTCATATTCTGTCTTTCCAAATGAAACCTGCAAACTTACTTTCTCTGCAGTGTATTTTAAGAGTTCAGTCTGTTTTGTGTCTGTTGTCATGAGTAAAGACAGGAAGATAAACTGCAAAATCAAGGTTCTATTATTTATGTGTTATTATTATTGAGGGACAATGATTGTTATCCTAACTATTCTCAAGACTAAGATCAAACAATTTTTTCACATGGTCGTCTGTGTTTATTATGAAATAAATATTGATCCTTTTATATTGTGTACTGATATATATTTTGCATATCAGTTATTTAACGCAAAAATGAGTATTATAAAATACATTTTCTTTTTGTGATTCAGGTATGTAGTTTACTACAGAAAGTGAAAGAAACTTCACAAACAGGTCCACATCCAGAAACACTGGATTCTGTAGTTGCATTGGTTCGACAACAAGAATCTGCTGTAACACAGTTGGATCAACAGCGTCCTAACATCATGAGCATGCTGCAGCGAGGCAAGGATCTGGCACGTGATGTGAATGCTCCTCATTTTATAAAGCCAGAAGTAATTGGCTTAGAGTCCAGCTGGAATGAAGCCTATGCACAAACAGTTGAAAAACTGAAAAAACTGAAAGGTGTGTATTGTGAACAGACTTTAAATTTTTCTTAAACTGTTTACTATCATTGGCATTAATGCCACTTCAAACATGGCAATTAAAGAACTTACAACCAGTTATTAAATAATGCTTGGCCTTCCTTAATTGCAGAGAGGTATACCAGCTTAAGATTAAGCAATAAGTTTAGAATTTTGGATGATGATGAAAAGAACTGTTATTTAGCAAAGGTACTTCTGAAAGTAGCAAAATATGTTACAGATACAATGAAAGCAAAGGAAAAAATTCTCAAGTAAAACAAGACAACTGTTAAACTGGAGTCATGAGTTTCAAGAAACAATAATAAGGGCATAGTTGAGTATGGTGAATTAAACAAAACAAAAACTGTTGGACATGTCTTTGACAGAATGTGAGAAGATTGATTTAAATTGGTTTAGAGAAACAATTGTAAACATTAAGAAATGAAGAAAACAACAAAGGAATTTGTTTTTTTCATCACATATCATAAGTTAAGATGGCACAGTAGTTAACAAGAGAGGAGAAATGGTACAAGAATTAGATGAATTTTCAAAAAGGCGTATATAGTTTGACATGAAACTGAAAGACAAATATGAATTATGAAAATAACAACATTTTGGAAGTAATGGCAAATGAAGCCATTTGTAGTATGAAAAAAGGAAAAGTGACAGGAGATGATAGTGTTTGCTTAGAAATGGTGCAAATTGAAGGCGCTCACAAAAATATTTACAGAATATGTGCAGAGTAAGACAGTTCTCCAAAACTAGAACAATGGTGCAATTATTCTACAGATGAGACACAAAAAACTGTAGACTAATCAGCTCCCCCTCCATGATGAAGAAAATATTCACAAAAATAATCACCAACAGCATAAGGGGAAAAGGTGTTGGCTTTTAGTCAAGTAAAGAATAAGCTTGCTTTAGAAGTGTGTATCTACGTCCCCCCCCCCCCCCCCCCCCCCTCCTTTAAAAAAAGAGAGAGAGAGAAGCTGCATTTAAAGAGGACTGCTGTGATTTGTTGGGGTTATAAGGAAGCTGTAAAGGCAATCTGTCACATCCAGCAGTGCCAGTGCCTGACATGCAGTTATTCAAAGATAGCACTCAGATAAACTGTTCCATAATAGTGTAGATCTGAATCCATTGGAGTATGGTTGATGGGATGGCATCCCATTATTCAGTCTCATTAGGCATTTATTAGTTTAGCATGGGGAAATATGGAAAAGTGACCATTGTAGAAAAGTGACCACTGTAGAGAGCACTGAATGCTGAGGTCTGAGACAGTGATTTGAGAGCAGCAACTGTAGTAGGTAGTTAAGCCTTAAATTTATTCTGCAAGTGACATACATCTGAGATTTTGTAATTTTTCTTATTATAGTATGTATATTTTGGATCCTTGTCTCCCACTCAAGAAATTCGCATTATATACATCTCCAGCCACTGGCTACGACTAGATGGTGGTCACACTTTTGCTTTGATACATTTCAAAGTAATGAAGAACCATGAGAGTAACAATATAGTATTTGATATTTGCTCATAGTGCTTGTTTGTGTGAAGTTATGACAGGTGTAATTGTAAGCAGTCTACCACAGATGATGTTGCACTATTAAGAACAGACCATACCCCCCTCTTTTTTATTTTGGATCATATAATAAGACAAGACAAAAAAAGAAGAGAAACTGGGAAATCTCATTAATCCATTGTGCATGCGCTTATTAACATTTAAAATAATTCATGACTGAATTTTGTCTGCAGGAACACAGGCTGTGTGGAGTGGATACAAGGAGCAGAAAGATGAGATTGTAAACCTTCTCGAGAAAGCTGAAGCAGAATTGAAAAAGGTGGGAACCAGTGGCATAGACAGCAAGCAGTTGGTGTCAGAGCTACAAGCCAAACAAGAACTAAGTGTTGCATTACGTAAAGCCACTGAAGAAATGTTACGCAGGCTACGTGATCTTTGTTCCTCACTTGAAACCCTCACGGCACCGGAGAGGCGGCCACTGTTACAAAAAGAGGCAAGTACATTGAGGCTGAAGAATGAATAGTTTCAGACAGCAGTGTCAGTTAAACAGCTTAAGGCTTGAGTATATACAAGTAATCCACCTGTATGCTTTACTGAAGTTCTTTCATCATGACTGTTTTGTATTCAAAATTGCTGCGACAAACTTCACTTGTTAGAAATGCAGGGCGAGTCAAAAAGGACTTTACAGCTTTGGAATGATACAAAAATTTATCGAGATAACTTACAGAATCAGTTGATGAATCATTTTGTAGCAAACAACCTCAAGTTTTATTCATTTAGTGCATGATTACTACCATCAGAAGTGCCACCGTAGAGCACATTTAAAATGGCTACTTTCACTGGTGCGGAGTGTGCCCGGTGTGTATTTTGGTCTCATGAAACAAACTCTGCAACAACTATTCAGCATAAATTTCACACTGAATATGCTACCAGTAAGACAGTCCATCACGTCATTTCCTCATGGAAATTCGAGGTTTCTTCGATGATCACTTTCCAGTTCGGTGGATTGGCCATGAAGGGCCAATCGTATAGTCACCTTACTCCCGAGATTTGACACCACTGGATTTCTTTCTCTGGGGTTTCATTAAAGACTGTGTGTATATTGCTCCACTACCAAACAATTTAGCCAATCTAAAAAATCGAATCTACACTTCCATTGCACAAGCTACACCCGATTTGCTGCAGTGAGTGTGGGAAACTTTTGATTACCAGCGGGATGTTTGCCACATCACAAATGGTAGTCACATTGAACCAAAATGACATTTGACACTTTTATGTGAAACTTGAGATTGTTTGCTACAAAATGACACATCTACTAATTCTGTAAGTTATCTCAATAAATATCTATATCATGCGAAGTTGTAAAGGACCTTTTTGCTCACCCTGTGCCTATAGCCTTCTTATGGATAGATGAAGGAACTGCACCAACTGGCGAAATGAGAATACCTAACAGTAATGTGAAAAATTAATATTTTCAGTTTTTGCATTTAGACTTTTGGTAGGGAACAAGGTCATAACGGGAGGAAAGTGAAAGGTAGGACAGAAATGGGAAAGTTATGTAGAATTTAGATTTAAGATAGAAGTTTCAGGTATATGGTTATGGAAGCCATACACTATTGGCACCAGAGGATTCCTGATAAATTAATGATAACTTGAAATTTTGTTTCTTCTTTTGTGGCTCTGTTAACTGTCTTTACGTATTCTTCCAGTTTCAAAGTAAATAAAGCTCATTACTTCTTCTCATACATTTATAATCAATTTTTCAACTGGGTTTTGTTTGTTTGTAATTTAGTTTAACTGTATGTGGTTGTTGTTTAATTGTAGAGACTAGGAAGTTGTAGGAAACAGGGAATCTAAAAAACACCAGGTAAGAATGGGCAATGGAAACATGTTGTAAAAGATGGAAGAACAGAGAAAACTGAAAAATATGGAGATTAGAGAAGCAAAAATGATGTATAGGAAATTGAATAATAAATTAAGAAGAGAAACAGAACATGCAAGAGAGAAATAGATGAAAAGGAGATAGAGAAAATGAAGAAAGAGAAAAAGTAAGAAATGAGGTACAGATTAGCTAGTGAGGTAGTTTTTGAAAGTAGGAAAAGGAAGATTAATATGGAAAGCAAAAGAAAGGATGGCATGATAACCATAGAACCACAGTACGTGTAATATAGACAGTGAGAAGGTATACAGTTTTGTATGAGATGAATCAACGATTAAGCAGTCCAAATAGTCAAGAAGAAGTGAATGTGCTAGATGATGAAAAAGGACCTGATACTTGGTATGAAGAGGTGCAAAAAGTGCTAAATGTGATGAAAAATAGGAAAGTGTGTAGAATCAAACAATGGAAAATCCAGGATGGAATAACGACAATATTATGGAAAGGGTAGACCGCAGTGTTGTTGCAGAATTTTTGTTTTTATGTTAATTTATTTTGTCGCCATTTTAATATATCATGCAGTCTTTTGAATTTTCTCGTTAACAAAGCCAAAATTACATTGTTCGCCCAAAATACAAAAATACGTCCGATCACATCAGAGGCATGTTTACTACTACTTCACTGCGGTAATACCAATATTCCAAAGGGTTTACAATATTTCTTGACAAATGAATTTCTACTAATTTTGATTATTATTTCATAAACGAATCCAGAAATAAACATAATAAACAATACTAGATTGCATAATTAATAATAGAAATTTTAAGTGTGCCAAACAATTTGTAATTTCAAATGTTTGAAAAAAAAAAAATAAATAACTGTACATTCAGAACTAGTATTTATGGATTATAACATCCAAAATAATAATTCCTATTCATAAATTTTAGCTTGAAACATAACATATTGTGTATAAAATTATGTGTAATTTTTCAGAAAAACAGCTGAGATAATACTGACATGTCCAAAATTAGAAAATGTTACTGGTATCGACTACTACTATTGAGGAAAAATAGTTCTAGAGGAGGATGTCCCTTTACAATATCCCCCTCACATAATTTGGAAGCAATATGTTTACAATATTTTGTGTCCTATAGTACTATAAGGTTTGCCAATTGGTGTAAAAAACGATGCCAAAAGATAGAATACACGTGTATAGAAGTATGTGATACATAACATATTACAGGAAACGTAAGAAAAATATCTACTACTTAAGTCATAATCTATACATGTATGAGGATATGGCATTCACATTTTCAGATCCGTGGAACATTCTGTCTCAAGACAAATGATACAAAGTCAAAACTACAATATTACAACACTAAACTATAGAAATAAGTGCAGAGACTATGTAAATTACTAGAATTACAAATTGCAAGTGTACATTTATAAAGTCACTCCTTCAAAATCATCAAAAGAGAAGAAAAAAATTCAGAGCCTAAATATACGATGAGTGAGCCAACTCAAAAAACTGACAACAGCAGGTACAGTCCAGGAGAATATACTTAGTCACAAGTAGGAGTGTAGCACAAAATCAATCAGCCACTGAAACCAGAGTATGTAAGGATATGTTGACTCTTGAAAGGAGAAAATAATGAAGAAATATGAGGGCCTATGCTTATGATGTGAGGATCAACCCATGAATCCAAACGACACCAGGTACACACCAGCAGAAATGTTTCGACACAACAAAATGAATAAAGTTCATAATCATATATCAATAAGTTCAGTCATTTGTAAGGAATAATTAGAGGAAGCATCTAGCCTCAATCAATAGTTGGCACACTCTCCTTGAGTACACACGCACAGTCGCGATGACCAGAGGTATCCAAAACAGAGTTAAGCATGAGTTTGCACGCAACTCAAGTTCCAATGAGATAAAATAATGAAGTACTCAGGATAAATGTAGGAAATCAGAGTTATAAATAGCTTTGAATGATGACATAACTGTTTAGTTTGAGGACGAAAATCAGTGTGTGAAATCAGAAATGTATACATCTTGTTATGCAGTCTATACTCAATTTATGAGGACAAGTGCTCTACTATCTGAGCTACCCAAGTATGACTCACGACCAACCCTCACAGTTTTAATTCCAGCAGTACCTCGTCCTTTCCCAGGAAAGGCAAAGGTCTCAAGTTTGAGTCTCAGTCCAGCACACAGTTTTAATCTGCCAGGAAGTTTCACATCAGCTCACACTCCGCTATAGAGTGGAAATTTCATTATGGAAATATCTCCCAGGCTGTGCCTAAGCCATGTCTCCGCAATACCCTTTCTTCCAGGAGTGCTAGTTGTGCAAGGTCTGCAGGAGAGCTTCTGTGAAGTTTGGAAGGTAGGAGATGAGGTACTGGTGGAATTAAAGCTGTGAGGGCAGATCGTGAGTCGTGATTAGGTAGTTCAGCTGGGTAGAGCACTTGCCCGCAAAATGCAAAGGTCCCGAGTCTCGGTCTGGCTTACAGTTTCAATCTGGCAGGAAGTTTCATATTAGCGCACACTCCGCTGCAGAATGGAAATTTCATTCTGTATCTTTTTCTTAATATTGTTAAATTCCATCCTGGACTTTCCATTGTTTGATTAATCATATTGTCAAAGTGTATAGAATTGTCAATTTGTGATTCGCCAGCAGAAGCGATGAAGAGTGTGGGAGATAGGAGGAATAGTCCATATTTGTAAAGAGATATATGAGACAGTAGAATGGATAGAGGACATAATCATAACAGTAGTGATTGCATATTTATGGTGAGTGAATGCTAACTCGTGAATCAGTGGGTAAGAATTATGTTGAATATCCAACTGCCATAAATGTTCATCTTAGATTAAATAGAATATGATGAGTTCCTTAGATTTTAGGAATAGTGATTTTGAAATTAATTTAATTTGAATGGAATTGTTCACCATATGATTAATGTGCATGAACTAAATGATCTCAGCAAGGCCATTGCAGAAGGAAAAGTTATCTAATTGATTACATCCGCATGTACAGGTCACAGAAATTGAGAGGCGCCTCCAGGTAACTCTTGAGACAGTACAAGAGCGTGTTGTAGTATTGGAACAGTTCCGAGCTCAGTGGACACAATTCCAATCACAGCTGGGTGAGCTGCGATCTTGGACACAAGAAGCAGCACCTAAACAGCTGGAACAATTGCAGGCAGCAGATGTTGGCCCTGAGGAGCGACTCACCAGGGCTCAGGCCCTTCAAGGGCAGTTGAATGAGAAGGCTGCTGCCCTTGAACTTCTTGCTACTGAAGCATCACAACTACTGAAAGGTTTGCATTGTGGGGTCATAAAACTTATTTATGTTTGTTTTTCATTATACCTGCTCTTCTAAGATTTTGTAAGAACTTTTAGCATCAATTCTGAATATTAATTATGGGTGAATTCTTTGAGAAAGTATTGTTCTTTGGAAAGTGTAGGATTTTCATTTCAAGCTCTGCATTCTCAAATATTTCCTCTTGTCCAATATCCTCTTTGCTTCAGTGTAGGACGAATTTATTATAATATTTGGTGATTTTTGTTTTATGAGCTTTAGATTATGGTCCAAGGGATATTTCTTTACCTAACATTTTATCTTCCAATGCTGGAGACATCATCAGAGGCTATAACAACCTAAAAACCACTTACAAGCTCAGCAAGCCGATCTGTTTCTAAGTACCCATGCAACGGTCATTTCTTGGAGTCATCAGACAACTGCCAAACATCTCAGAGTTACGCCAATGTGTGTTATGGAACTTGTAGTGAGGAAGAGTTGACACTGTTAGTTTTACCAAGCATTACAGTCCACAACTTGTCTGTTTCAATCCTTCTTCTTTTCTATGTAAGTTGTTTTGGTGCTTTTGAATTTCTATGGCCTCTTTGTACATCCCACCATAGTGATGAGTAGATCTTGATAAAACCATAGTATCAGAGAAATGAATTTGGTAGTGCCCTGGTCCCAGTGTATTATCTGTTATTCCCAATATATCCATGTTGCCCAGATGACAACTGCTCTTGTGTTCCTTAAGGTGAGTGTTAATGCTTCTTTTTGTAGTAAATAATATGTACATTTGATAGCATGTTCAGGTGATTTTTCTGTACACCTGCTGTGGCAAGCAATGTTCAAATATTCACCATTCGCAGTTTTCCACATATACCTGTGTAAATACCAAGCTGGCTCCCATGTCCTGCCTCAGATACATGATGAGCAAACACTCCGAAAAATGATGTCACATTTGACAATGTGATCACATTAGACACAAAAGGATACATGGAGCGGTAACTTAAATATTCCTTTAGGATTGGCAACCCCATTGTACTAATAGCCTATATATGGATATGATTGGTCTTCCGGGAAATTTGAGAAGTTCTGTACCAGTCTCGATCAGGCATTGGCTGAATAAACTGCACTGGAAAGGAAAGGAAGTTGGCCCTTCCATGTATATAACTACCGTATTTACTCGAATTTAAGCCACACTCGAATCTAAGCCACACCTGAAAAATGAGACTCGAAATAAAGGAAAAAAAATTTCCCGAATCTAAGCCGCACCTGAAATTTGAGACTCAAAATTCAAGGGGAGAGAAAAGTTTTAGGACACACCTTCAAATCGAAACAAAGTTGGTCCAATGTAATATGAGACACAATTTAGGTCGAATGAATGACGATACCGCTACAGTAATTTGGTTCGAGTCGTAAGCTTAGCAGTTAAGCTTTACCAGGTAGCCATTGCTATACGTCAGGTGCTCCGTCCGCATTTATACGGGTACCCTTACTTTTTCAAGTGCTTCGACTGGATTGAATCGATTGCTTATTTTACTTTGATCTGATAAGTGCCGCTTTCTTTGTTATAGGTGTTTACGTCACTCTAAGCTGAAAATGCGTTACTGTACTGTGTCATGCATTGTTTGTCACATTCTGATAATGAGTGTTTACGGCCTGTCGCCGCTCGCGGCATGGCTTGCTTTTGTGCGCGCTACCACCGCTTACAACTATATATATAAAAGAGAGAGAGAGAGAGAGAGAGAGAGAGGAATCGTCTCATTAGCGAAACAATGGCAAGAGACTGCTATTTGTTGTTACATACACTGCTGCTTTCTTTGATAATAATCAACAAGAACCAAATAATAGACTGCGTATGATAGATGATGTTCTGAACGAGAGTTTAGCGAAAGTTTTTCTCCGTTTGAAAATCTTTGCGGCCGCTTCTTTAGTGCATCAAATTCTGCACAGAAATTAGTCATCTTACATTTAAAAATCTAGTCAGTTGCCGTGCTTCATTTCTGACTGTATCACTATTAGGCATAAGAATAATATGAATATAAACATGACACGATACGTATATTCTTCCGCGTTTGCTGTTGTCTCACTCTAGTTTCGTAGTTTATTAGGCAGACAGGATTTAAATGAGATAGCAGCAAACACGAAAGAATACATGGCAAAATGTTTATATTCGTATTATTCTTATGGTGAAGAGAATACTGCATGTGATTCACATTTCATCAGGTTCCTATTAGCAACCATCTCTTCTCACAGTTAGGAAAAAATTCAGATCATAGAGTTGGCCACATTGACAAACATCCCAGTCTTGCCAGTCGGATTTTTGTAGTACATTAAAATTTTGCTACATTCGAAGATGAACAATACGGAATTTGTATTTACTTCGTTGGATAATGTATGAAAATGCAGTGGTCGAAACTCGGGGCGGAGAAAAAAAGCTCGTCTTCCATCTTCTTTTAAATTTTATTTACTGTCGCAGAGGTTTTGGCGCCAGTATTTATCTTTGTGCCTACAAAGCATGCCTGTGTAGCGCTACATATATTCGATGGCAGAAGTTAGTTGTGGCAGCACCTACCAACATTTTTCAGAACTTCTGCTTGCTTTGCACTCAATTCTAAGCCGCAGGCGTTTTTTTGGATTACAAAAACCGGAAAAAAAGTGCGGCTTAGATTCGAGCAAATACGGTAATTTAATTAATTATGACTGATGGTGTGATATTTATCAAAAGATATGTTAATCTCAAGAGGGAGAACATTTCATTTTATTATAACTGTTAGGAGTTGCATATATAGCTGTACACCAGCACTTATGACAGTTTATTGTCATGGTATTTGTGTTTTAATACCTTTAAAGTTAATATTTTAGTGACAGTTACTTACATCAAGGGTGTGCATGGGACAGCACACTGATTTCTTATTGGCCTAAGAAACATAACTGGGCAACAATCTGATAGTTGATACACAATGATTTTATTAAGTGTAAAATATTTATTTGAAAAATAAAATTTCCTATCCTTACACTCAGATGATGCAGAGAATGTCGAAGCTGCAGTTCTGCAGAGTGATGTGAAGCAACTGCAGAATGCGGTAGCAGCATTACAGAGGGCTGCAGAAGCTCAGTTGTCTGCCGTTGGCCGTGACCTTGTCATCTGGAAAGAGTATCGCAGTGGACTGCAATCAATCAAACCATGGGTGGAGCAGGCTGAAGTCAAAGTCAACATGGGCATAGCGAAGCCAGCCACTATTGAAGAAGCCAAGCAAATGAGGCAGGAAGCAAAGGTAAATACATAGCTAATACAAACTACTAATTTTGTGCTTATGCTATGTGGTTACAGAAGTTAGAATATTGTGAATGTTTACTCTGTCTGTGTACTCAGTTGTCATGATTCATTTACTTTTTCTGAAGTCACAAAACATTTCTAAAGTCATCTGAAATTCAATGGCCTATTATAATATATAAATGCGCCAATGTGGTGCTTGCTCCGATTTTTCACTTAAATTTTATATTAAAAGGGCATTGCTGGTTGTGTTACTATATGCACACTCGGAGAAGTCTCTTGGTGAGGTGGTTGATGGGAGTTCTTGAATCGAAAGCAACTGAAAGTGTTGACCAGGTTTGGCTGATTTTTGGTCACTACTGGAGTAGCTATCAGACTAAACTGTGTTTGGTTCATCTTACATGCACAGAAATAACATGATTTCAAACTCAATTTATTTTTTATTGATTCAGCTACTCTCATGAGCTATGTCACTAAGTCATCTTGGAGTGCTCATATTATAATGTTAAACATATGTGTGCTTTGTTCAGCTCATCTTTGCATAGATTCAAATAGCATGAACAAATTTTATTCCAAACTTACCTTTAATTGTCTTCATTAGTTGTGTTTGCACTTTACAATCATGATTTATTTGCAGGAAAGAATTCTACTCATCGCTCGTGTATCAGTTTACGGAGAAGAAACAAATATAATTAATGCCTGCATATGCTAAATAATCCTTATTCATTTTCAGATTAATTGTGTATTTCCCTTTATAAATATCAAAAAGCTAAAAGACAGAAAATTTAGGAAAACATCTTTCTGCCAAAGAAATAAGTATACACTGTCACCTTACCTCATCACTTTACCCCATTGCTACCAACAAAAAGTCTGTTTTTTTTGTGCCAGTTGACTTGAAAGATGGAAAAAGTCATTCTTCTCCCACTGCCATGCCTGGATCTCTCACCCCCCAAAACCCCACTTCCACCCCAGATCTCAGTAAAAGGAAAAAGTCTAGCGAAGACAGGTGTTTTTCTTTTAAGAAAATGGTTTAAAAATCTTTATTTCACAAGCTTTTAACAGAATTGGAACTAAAACATTTTTATGGCTACTTAAAAGCCATCATTCATCTTCCAAACTACACACAACAAAAAAAGTTTTGCGTTACCTCAGTTCTGAGAGTTCCGGAACCTGTACGGAAAATTGGAATTGAGATCAACATAAACATCATTTCTGCCCTTTTTATTGCTCATGAAAAGCACACATTGCATGTTGTACCAGTATACAGCGAGACCTTCAGAGGTGGTTGTTCAAATTGCTGTACACACCAGTACCTCTAATACCCAGAAGCACATCCTCTTGTATTGATGCATGCCTGTACTCATCATGGCATCTATGCACGTAGGTCCCTCAGAGTGTTGGTGGGTCACGTCATCCATAAACAGCCTTTTTCAATCTACCTCAGGAATGTTCAATAGGATTCATGTTTGGGGAACGTGCTGGCCACTTTAGTTGAGCGATGTCGTTGTCCTGAAGGAAGTCATTCACAAGATGTGCATGATGGGGGCATGAATTGTCATCCATGAAGACGAATGCCTCGCCAATATGCTGCCAATATGGTTGCACTATCAGTTGGAAGATGGCATTCACGTACCGTACAGCCGTTACAGGGCCTTCTATGACAACCAGTGGAGTACATTGGCCCCAGATAATTCCACCCCAAAACAGCAGGGAACCTCCACTTTTCTGCACTTGCTGGACAGTGTGTTTAAGGTGTTCAGCCTGACTGGGTTACCTCCAAACACATCTCGGACGATTGCCTGGTTGAAGGCATGTGTGACATTCATCGGTGAAGAGAATGTGATGCCAATCCTGAGCGGTCCATTCAGCATGTGGTTGGGCCATCTGTACCACACTGCATGGTGTCGTGGTTGCAAAGATGGACCTCGCCATGGACGTTGGGAGTGAAGTTGCACATCATGCAGCCATTGCGCACAGTTTGAGTCATAACATGACATCCTGTGGCTGCACAAAAAGCATTACTCAACATGGTGGCGGTGCTGTCTGGGCTCCTCCAAACTATAATCTGTAGGTGCAGTCATCCACTGCAGCAGAAGCCCTTGGGCAGCCTGAGCAAGGCATGTCATCGACAGTTCCTGTCTCTCTGTATCTCCTTCATGTCTGAAAACATCGCTTTAGTTCACTCCGAGAGGCTTGCACACTTTCCTTGTTGAGAGCCCTTCATGGCATATTGCGGATGCGATCAAACCGTGGTATTGACCGTCTAGGCATGGGTGAACTACAGACAACACGAGCCGTGTACATTCTTCCTGGTGGAATGACTGGAACTGATCAGCTGTTGGACTCCCTCCGTCTAATAGGTGCTGCTCGTGCATGGTTGTTTACATCTTTGGGCGGGTTTAGTGACATCTCTGAACAGTTAAAGGAACTGTGTCTGTGATACAATGTCCACAGTTAATGTCTGTCTTCAGGAGTTCTGGGAACCAGAGAGATGCAAAAAAGTTTTTTCATGTGTGTATTAAAAATACTCCATGCTCCCAGGTCTAGGCCCAACCCCCTCTCCATGAAACTATCGTATGGGTGCCGTTGCTATGACATAATTATCAGTTCCATAAGTAAGGAAATAATATTCACCTTTGAGCTAGTAACAAATGAATGTGGACACAGTGAATATTTACATTTGTTGACTAATTAGATCTGTCCTTCACCTCTTACATATCACAACATTAATAGTCGTTAACAACTGTTGGAACAAATACATTCATGTACTGAAGAACCAAAGAAACTAGTACACCTTCCATTATCATGTAGTGCCCCTGTGAGCATGCGGAAGTGCTGTAACATGACATGGCAAGGACTCAACTAATGTCTGAAGTAGTGCTGGAGGTAAATGACACCATGAATCCTGCAGGGCTGTCTGTAAATCCGTAATAGTACTAGGTGGTGGATATCTCTTCTGAACAACGCATTGCAAGGCATTCCAGATATGCTCAATAATGTTCTTGTTTGGTGGCCAACGGAAGTGTTTAAACTCAGAAGAGTGTTACTGGAGCCAGTCTTTAGCAATTCTGGATGTTTGGGGTGTCACATTGTTCTGCTGGAATTGCCCAAGTCCGTCGGAATGCTCAATGGACACGAATGGATGCAGGTGACCAGACAGGCTGCTTACGTTTTGTCACCTGTCAGAGTCATGTCTATACATATCAGGAGTCCCATATCACTCCAGCTGCACAAGCCTCACACCATTACAGAGCCCCCATCGGTTTGAACAGTGCCCTGCTGACATGCATGGTCCATGGATTCATGAGGTTGTCTCCATACTGTACACATCCATCCGCTCAATACAATTTGAAACAAGACTCGTCTGACCAGGCAACATGTTTCCAGTCATCAACAGTCCAATGTTGGTGTCGATGGGCCCATGAGAGGTGTAAAACTTTGTGTCGTGCAGTCATCAATGGTACACTAGTGGGCCTTCGGCTCCAAAAGCCCATATCAATGATGTTTTGTTGGATGGTTTGCATGCTGACACTTGTTGATGGCCCAGCATTGAAACCTGCAGCAATTTGTGGAAGAGGTGCACTTCTGTCATGTTGAACAATTCTCTTCAGTTGTTGTTGGTCCCATTCTTACAGGATATTTTTCCGGTCGCAGCGATGTCAGAGATTTGATGTTTTACCGGATTCTTGATATTCACGGTATACTCAGGAAATAGTCATATGGGAAAATCCTCACTTCATTGCTACCTCGGAGATGCTGTGTCCCATTGCTTTTGTGCCGGCTATAACACCACATTCAAACTCACTTAAATGGTAATAACCTGCCATTGTAGTAGCAGTAACCGATCTAACAACTTTGCCAGACACTTGTCTTATACAGGCATTGCCGACCGCAGTGCTGTATTCTGCCTGTTTACATATCTCTGTATTTGAATACGCATGCTTATATTAATTTCTTTGGCACTTCAACGTGTATAATGACATGTAATTTTTGTAAGTTATTTCCTAAGTACCTGTTGGTGCGAAAAGTACCAAAATTGACAGTATGTGTGTAATTAAACTGCAGTTACATTTGTTGTTGTTTTCACAATTCATTAGTAAGTTTGAGTTTGACGATTTGTTCCTGATTATATGTCAAAATTTGCAGGTATTTGAAGTAGAGTGCGAGCAAAAATTGAGTCAGTTGCAAGGTGTAGCATCTCTGGGTCAGCAGTTGCCAGGTGGACGTGGCGCTGATGAACTCGATAGTGTTCGCTCTCGATGGTCAGCTGTTCATAATGCTGTTGTTTCTTGGGGTGGCAAGATGGACAAGGTGGTTGAAGCCTGGCAAGAACTTGATGCCCGTGCAAAACCAATCGAACAGTGGTTACAAAAGGCTGAGAAGGGAGTGCTTCACACTGAAGTTGACGTTGTAACACCAGAAGCTGACAGACTTGAAAAACAACTAGCAGAGCTGAAGGTACATGTTGTCACAGTGTAATTACTCTGTAATTAAAATAAAGTAAAACAAAATGTAGAATCCTGATGTTAATATGTGACCAAATATAAATCAAACTTTCCATTTTTATTTATTGTTGTCATAATTAACATTTGCCCCACATCTTGATCACATTGTAAAGTCATCACGTTAGTAATATACTTACTAGCAGTATTTATAGAATGTTAATTCTGTCTAGTCTGCCATAATTTGAGGGACTGTAAACTTTGAAAATGTAAGTAAATTTTAGTGGAAAACATGTTTTGCTTGTATTTTTCAGGCTCTGAACAAGGAAATCTCTGAGAATCAAGCACAGTTGATCGTTCTCACACAAATGACTGATAGTGTTGCACAAGGCCTTTCACTAGAAGGTGCCTCTGCCCTGAAAGGTCGTGTAGCAGAAATGAAAGCAAAAATCACAATCCTGGGAGATAATGCAAGACAAAAAATCAATGTGTTATCTGATGTTATACTTGCAAGGTGAGGTTTTATAAGAGTATGCTCTGTGTTGCTGATTCACCAAATGAGGTGATGAAGTGGCTAATACACTAAAATAATGTTTGCCAATATTTGATTTCTTATCAGCATCTGGCCATCTTCCATTTGGTTCCCCATTTTTCTCTAAATGGTATTAGATTAATGAGGTACTTACAAAGAAGCATAGTCATTTTTCTGCTTCATTCTTGTCCGTTTGAATGGGAGGTTGTGCTCCATTGTTAATATGTCGATATCATTAGAAAGCGAAAGCTGATCTTTATTCCTTCTTTATCCAGTTACTAAAAAAAATAAAAAGGAAATATTAGTAGAGAAAACAGTCAGGAATAACTATCCTACATCAACAGTGATTTGTGATTGCTGTCAGAGCGAGAATGATTCTGTTAATAAATTCAAAATTCCATATAGTAAATGGCTACATGTTAGTAAAACAATAGGATTGGCCAAGAATAAAAAGAAGACATGGTGTAACGAAGTGTGTGAGCAAGCACTAGAACAGAGAGCTCAGAAATGGAGGAAGTGCAGATGCTGAAAAAAAGAATAACACCTACAATGTTTCAGAAAACAAAAAAAAAAAGAAACATTAAAAGTAACCTGGTAAATCAAAAGAATTTAAAAAAAAAAAAAAACCTCAGCTTATAAAAGCACAAGAAAATTTCACCAAAAATAGTACTAGTAGTTTTACCAAACTTTTAAACACCAATTTTAAAGTGTATCAACCACCAAGTATGTGTCCACCCCGTTAGCTGAGTGGTTAGTGTGTCTGATTCCCATGCAGTGGGCCTGGGTCCGATTCCTGGCCAAGTTGACCATTTTCTCCAGTCAGGAACTGGGTGTTGTATTGTCCTCATTATCATTTCATCATCATCAGCACATAAGTTGCCTAACATGGTGTCAGCTGGAAAGATTTGTAACTTGGTGTCGAACTTCCTCAGGTGGGGGACTCTCGGTCATCAGTGCCATATGATCATTTCGATCTTTTTACCCAGTATTTGTCTCAAAGATGAAAATGGCAAAATAGGATTAAATCAATGAAAATTCTGGAATGTTAGCAAAAACTTTTGACAGGCTCTTAAACTGTACAGTTCCAGCGGTTAAATTAAACAATGGAAAATCCAGGATGGAATGTAACAATATTACAGGAGGAAAGTTGCTACTCACCATATAGTGGAGATGCTGCGTCGCGATAGGTGCAACAAAAAGATTCACACAATTATAGCTCTTGGCCATTAAGGCCTTTGTCAGCAATAGACACACACATACACACATGCACACACACTCTCACACCAACACAACTTACACAAGTCTGCAGTCTCAGACAACTGAAACCACACTGCGAGCAGCAGCACCAGAGCATGATGGGAGTGGCGACTGGGTGGGGGTAAGGAGGAGGTTGGGACGGGGAGGGGGAGGGATATTATGGTGGGGGTGGCAGACAGTGAAGTGTTGCAGTTTAGACGGAGTGTCTCACTGAAGCCTTCACTAACTGTAATTATCCTCCCAACCTTGTGTGAAAACAGATCTTTCCAGTCTCCCACCACCTCCTGAAGTCCCACAGTCCGGCCACAGAGGAGCATTCCCCTTGTAATTCAGTACCATCCAGGACTGGAGCAACTGAATTACATTCTCCGCCAGGGTTTTGATTACCTCTCGTCGTGCCTTGAAATGAGAAATGTCCTACCCACTATCCTTCCCACCCCTCCTACAGTGGTATTCTGCCGTCCACTGAACCTACACAATATGCTCGTCCATCCTTACACAACCCCTGCTCCCAATCCCTCACCTCATGGCTCATACCCCTGTAGTAGACCTAGATGCAAGACCTGTCCCATACATCCTCCCCTACTCCAGGCTGGTCACTAACATCACCTATCACATCAAAGGCAGGGCTACCTGTCAAACCAGTCATGTGATTTACAAGCTAAGCTGCAACCACTGTGCTGCATTCTGTGTAGGCAAGACAACCAACAAGCTGTCTGTCCACATGAATGGCCACCGACAAACTGTGGCCAAAAAACAAGTGGACCACCCTGTTGCTGAACACGCTGCCAAACATGAAATCCCTCATCTCAATGATTACACCACAGCCTGTGCCATATGGATCCTTCCCACCAACACCAGCTTTTCTGAATTGTGCAGGTGGGAACTTTCCCTGCAATACATCCTACATTTCCGTAACCCTCCTGGCCTCAACCTTTGTTAGTCACTGTCCTAACCCATCCAGTCGCCTCCCTGTTTCCATTCCACCACTACACAGCCGTCATTTCACCGCCACACCCAGTCTTTTAATTTACTTTATTTTTGTCTCCTTTCCACTACTTACGCCCCCTCCCCCCCATCCCCACCTTCTCTCCTGCCCTCTGTCTAAACTGCAGTACTTCACTGTCCGCCAACCCCACCATACTATCCCTCCCCCTCCCCGCCCCAGCCTTCTACTTATCCCAACCAGTTGCCACTTTCATCATGTATGGTGCTGCTGCTCACAGTGTGGTTTCAGTTGTCCGAGACTGCAGACGTGTGTGCAAGTTGCATTTGCGTGAGTGTATGTGTGTGAGTGTGTATGTGTGTCTGTTGCTGACAAAGGCCTTAATGACCGAAAGCTATAATTGTATGGATCTTTTTGTTGTGCCTATTGTGACTCAGCATCTCCACTATATGGTGAGTAGCAACTTTCCTCCTGTAATATTGTTACGTTCCATCCTGGATTTTCCATTGTTTAATTTAACTGCTGGAACTGTACAGTTTAAGAGCCTGTCAAAAGATTTTGCTAATATTTCAGAATTTTCCTTGATTTAATCCTATTGTTACATCAGTTAAATTAGAATGTTTTCCACTACTGGTACCAGATAAACTTTAGGAAGATTTATCATCAACAGAGTTAGAAATTCATGAAGCCATCAAAACACTCAAAAACAGCTAAGCAAGAGGTGAAGACTTCGTTACAGCAGAGTCATTGAAATGGTCAGAACTAGGGATGAAAAGGGAGACAAACAGTGTATCAGCAGTTAAGGGGAACTGTACTTTCTGACAGTTGCAGATAAAATATTATCAAGAACAGGGGCTAGTGGGGACTAAGGCCAAGGATACTGTGTGAACTAAAGAATGTACTGGAAAAATACTTCATGTCTTTGCAGTTAGGAGAAACTGGTGTTGGGATGGAGGGTCAAGAGAGCACAGGTTGTGAAGCAACTAATAAGTCAATCATAATGAAAACAGTGACACATTCTGCCACCTGGTGATCTACCTTAGCCATGGTAATAGTATGGCAGTAACTATTCAGTTGAGTGGACAGCTGCTCGGTAGTTTTTTCACATAAAAGACACATGGTGTAGTGGAGTTGGTATATGATTCGGCTGGATTAGAATGGTCAAGTTTCCACTTGGATCTTTCACATGGATATCATCCATGCAGCAACGGATTCAAAATAGAAATTTCACAAGAACAAACCATACCAGTTTGTAGATTAGGTGGGTGGCCAGAATATAACTTTTGGTGAAATGGGAAGGATTTTGCCAAGGGTGCTCTTCATTTCAGAGTACAATGAAAGATAGTTAAAGCAGGTACAAGATGTGGTTCAACTGTTTCAGTCTAGGTAAACAGGGGATGCATCTTTACAAGCTGATTAATGAGAGTGGTTAGGACAATATGGCAGATGGGATCTGTTTGTAGACCGAGGGAGGTTGGTTATTGCTTTCTGTGTCTTGCCTTCCTGGGTGAAGGTTTGCTCACCACTATGTATGTGTAATCTGCAGGTTACAAGACTGTAAGTACTGTGCAAGGGAGATCTCCTTGTGTGGAAGAGATGGCATTAAGAAAGTGGAGATATTGCTGGTAGCTGATAGGTTTGACATGGATGGAGTGTTTGATAGAATGAACAGAAAGGCTGAGTTTGTAATCCAGGAAGATGGCATGTTGCAGTTGAATTGATTCGAGTAAAATGGGTGGGAAAGAAAATGTTAAACATACATTTAATTGCTTTGGTTCCAAAATATAATCCTAATTACAGGTACTGATTTTTAAACAAGTCATCTTCAGATCCAAAAATCAGGCAAAGAAGAAAATCCCTATTTGTAAATGGTCATAAATAGGGATAATATAAAAGAATTAAAAGTCAACATACAATAACAAAACTAGTTACTACAGATAAAATGTCCCAAGCACTGTAAGCATGTGCTTTATCATCACTGCTACTGTCTGTGACTATATACTACCTTCAAAAGGAGGCATCTATGTATCTGCTAGAGAGAGAGCAAAGGCTAGCATAGTTACATGATGAAATTTATTGCATAATGAAGTTGCAGATGTGGTCAAAGAATAGATGTGAAGAAGATTACTTAGAAATGAGAATTATCGTTTGTAACCAAAACAAATAGATGTTAAAGTGAACATTCAGATCTCATGTTCCACAACATGACTATGTCAAACATTATATATTAAAAATAAAAGTTGAATTTGTGGATGAATGAGGCAGATTGTCTTGCTTTTGTTCTAGATGATGAAGACATTGACTTATTTTACCTTTTGACTCATTTTTGTAGTGGCTTCACAAAAGAATGAAAATACAACCCAGGATTTTACTAAATCTTGACACAGATATTGTTCTGATTGAAATCCACAATGTAAAATATTTTTATCAAAAAAAAAAAAAAAAAAAAACCTGCAGTTAATTAAAGATAATCTTTATTCCAGAATTCAAAAATTTAGCATCATGTTTTAATAGATTGCCTCAATTGCACATGTGAGGCCCCCCCCCCCCCCCCCCCCCCCACACACACACACACACAGAGAGAGAGAGAGAGAGAGAGAGAGAGAGAGAGAGAGAGAGAGAGAGAGGGGGGGGGGGGGGCTGTGTGTGCAAACTTGCATTTATAGCAATTGTAGACTCAGAGAAAGTATTTGACAACGTTAACTGGAATACACTGAAATTCTGGAGGTCATGGGGGTAAAATACAGCGAAAGGCTATTTAGAACTTGTACAGAACCCAGATGACAGTTGTAAGAGTCGAGGAGTGTGGAAGGGAAGGAGTGTTTGAGAAGGGAGTGAGACAGGTTGTAGCCTATCCCTGATGTTATTCAATCTGTACACTGAGCAAGCAGTAAAGGAAACCAAAGGTAAATTTGGAGTAGGAATTGAAGTCCAGGGAGATGGAATAAAAGCTTTGAGGTTTGTCAATGACACTGTAATTCTGTCAGAGACAGCAAAGAACTTGGAAGAGCAGTTGTATGGAATGGATAGCGCTTTGAAAGGAAAATATAAAATGAACATTGACAAAAGCAAAATAAGGACAATGGAATGTAGTCGAATTAAATCAGGTGATGCTAACGGAATTAGATTAGGAAACAAGACATTTAAAGTAGTAAATGAGTTTTGTTAGGCAGCAAAATAACTGATGATGGCTGAAGAGGAGAAGGTATAAAATGTAAACTGGCAGTGGGAAGAATAGTATTTCAGAACAAGAGAAATTTATTAACATCGTATATAGATTTAAGGGTTAGGAAGTCTTTCTTGAATTTTTATAGAGTGTAGTGATGTATAGAGGTGAAACATGGATGATGGGTGGTTTAGACAAGAAGAGAAGCTTTTGAAAGTGGTGCTACCAAAGAATGCTGAAGATTAGGTGGGTAGATCACATAACTAATTGAGGAGATTCTGAACAGAAATGGGGGGGGGGAACAAAATTTCTGGAACAACTTGACGAGAAGAAGGGATTGGGTGACAAGACACATTCTGCGACATCAAGGGATCACCAGTTTAGCATGGGGGGTGGGGAGTCTGGTGGTAAAAATTGTAGAGGGAGACCAAGAGATGAAACAGTAAACAGATTCAGAAGAATGTAACATGCAGTACTTGTTTGGAGATTTGGATATGAAGAGACTTGCACAGGATAGAATAGCAAGGCACTAACTGTGGTAGTTTAATTTTGAACATTTTCTACTTTTTCAACTTTTGTCTCACTTGCAAGATAGTTTCATTTATCTCCAAGGTGTTGTCGACCACCATAGAGTTATCTACGTTCTCCTAATATCTAACGTGTACACTCATGAAGACCATAAAAATGTACATATGTATTTATAGATTCCGTCATGCAGCAATGCAAACTGAAACTGAAATTCAGGAACATTCTTAGCATGATGAGCATTCTAGAGCTGTAGAGCATATTGATTCTAGATGATATTGGGAGGCAAGCAGAGCTAGATGCCTACTATGGCTAGTAGTGACATCCCTCTTTCCTTAGTGAAAGTGCTTTTTATTGTTTAATTTCTCATGAATTTTCTTTTAGATTAGAACTACTAGAGTGAAATATATTACATAGTCAAGTGCACCATTTCCTGCACAGTGTATACATACATCACTGATTTCTGTTACATCTTAATTGGACATTGCAGACAAGAACTCCAGGGTAGGATGTCAGACTTCATGCACTGGATAAATGACTTGGAAGCTGGAGCATCTCAGGTTGAGGAAGTCAGTCCTACCAAAATAGAATCCAGCCTGCAGACAGTCCATGCTCTGCTCCAAGAACATTCAGACAGACAACCTACATTTAATTCTCTATATTCTGAGGTCAAGAAGCTGCCAGAAAGTGAAGCAACAGCAGTGAGTGAGACATACTCGCAACTTAGTACAAAATATCAGGTGAGCTTTGCATGAGAAATTTTAGTTCCTCATATTCTACCTTAATTTTTTCCTTTTTCTCAAAATCGGAGCAATAACAAAGTTTTTGTTTGTTTGCCTATGTTCATAGTATTCACTTGTGATGGGTTTTGCTACTTTATTCTCTGTTTTCTTCATTATGTGTGACTGTAACTGTATATTTTAATATAAGTGCTGGAACAAAGCCCAGTTACAGTTTCTGTGAAATTTTTTGTTTTGCCCAGCTATTTTTAAAATCTCACATGCATCATCTGGGACAACACTAAGCCATAAATCATAACCTGCCATAGACCCATTCTTTGACATAATAACAGAGCTTGATCTGGTTATTCTTATCATGTAAAGATAGTGGAGTCATTAACTATTGTATCTAGGCTTAGTCAGAAGTTTTGCCCCACTTGATGTCTTTCACATTTGGCCAAATGCTATGTGTGTGAAGGAGAATGTGATATCAAACCATGGTTTGAGTTTGAACTCCAGTTCACCTTTCCAAAAGTGTCTGGTTGAGTCATTTCTGAGGTAGGAAAAACGGAAGGGCAAAACACCTGCCATAGATCCATGCCTACTGTAGCATTATAATTGAATTTTTTTTAGATTGTCCAATGTTGTTCATCATTATACTGTGTAATGTTCTGCAGTTGCCTGTAGTAGCTGTTTGTTTAATGGATATGTGATCCAATTACTCAAACAAATGTGATTGAGTAATATTATTATTATTTTGTTGTTATTGTTATTCTTTTGTCAGAAACATCATTTTATACAGTTAAATATTACAGTAAAGCACAAAATGTATATTACTATGCTTTTCACCAATACTATACAACACTGAAGGTGTACTACATTGCCTAAAATAGTTTGTCTTCAGTCCGAGATGCAGAATAAGTTGACTATTGGAGCATACATGTCATGGTTTGCCGTTTGTCGTACTTGCACTTGGTGTTATCAAAAGTGATGTAGCACCATCATTATTTTGGCCTTGAACCTGTCCACTCCTATTCTGTCTAATCCAGTTTTCATTGGAATTAGATGGTAAGCATTCCATAACTTTCATCTGTCCTTGTGTGTTGAGAAACTTGGGTTTCCACAACTGTGGTTTCTTTCTTTTTCCATTCCAGGTGATCAGGTAGTTTTTGTGATGTTCACAGGAGCCTTTCTTAAAGTCTAGTCAATGAACTGAAGGCACATGCCTCCCATTAGTGAACAAAGTACTTACATTAAGAGAATGGGACATTTAAGGTAGCCAAGTGCCTTGTTATCAACACGTAGACAACTGCATCATTATCCTAAGGCTGCAGAGGCCTCATTCCGTTAAGGAAACCATTTACTAATTTTTATGCTCCTTATTCACAGACATTTCTTTGTAAATACTACATGGAACTTTCTGGGCAAGTTGATGCAACCTGTCACTTCAAGTAGGCTTCAAACAGTCTCTCTCTAGCCTGCAGTATTGGTGAAGGCCAAATTTATTTATTTATTTATTTATTTATTTATTTTTTTTTTTTTGGCATAAGATGATGAGTACCAAATTTGGCTGATGTATTTTTCAACAGAGTAGTAGAGGACCATTACTGAGGTACGGATAATCTATGATGGACTGTCCACTGTGATACAGCCAATTATCACAGCAAGTTGTTTTGTGTGAAGACCATCAGTTTGCAATTAATGTAGTGCTTCTCAAAACTGAGGGCCTGTCAAGTGTTATTATTCTCAGATATATTGGCAGCTGCTATGTAGGAACAGTGACTAATAAACAAGGGATGATTGTTTTGGGTAGAGAGATACTAAAGGAAGCATATGTCAGCAATGTTGAGAACCAGCTGAAACTACTATAATTGAAAAAGGCCCCAGGGCCTGATCAAGTTCCTATCAGATTATATACAAAATATGCAGCAGAGTTAGCTTCTGTTTGAACCGTAATGTAATATAATACCCTCAAACAAAAGACTTTGCCTAATAATTTGAAGAAACCACAGGTCACATACATCTTTAAGAAGGGTGGCAGAAGGGAGCCGCAAAGCTACTGTATAATATCCTTGACATCTATCTGGTGTAGAATCTTAGAACATTTTCTGAGCTCATACATAATGTGATATCATGAACAGAACAGGTTCATCACTGCGATTATCTTGAATGGAGAGTTATCAACAGATGCAGAAGTAACTCCAAGCATGCCCAGGGAAAGTGTGTTGGAATCTTTACTGTGCATGTTGTATATTAATGACCTGGCAACCAATGTTAATAGTAATCCCTGAGTTTTCTAATACAATGGAGTTATCTGCAACTGGGAAAAAGCTCCCCAAAACATCACTAAGATCATAAGATTTCAAAGCAGTGGAAAGATTGGCAGCTTGCTATAAATGTTCAGAAATATAAAATTATGCATGTAACAAAATGGGAAAACATTGTATCGTATGACTACAATATAAGTGATACATATTAGGAATCAGTCAATTCATACAAATACCAGGATGTAAAAAATTGTGAGGAATGTGAACTGGAATGATTACATAGGCTCAGTCAAAGATAAATCAGGTGGCAGATTAAAGTTCATTCATAGGATACTGGTTAATGGAATCAATTTGTAAGGGAGATTTCCCCATAAACTATTTGTGATACGTACTATAACATAGTTCAAGTTTGGGGGACCCACACCAAATAAACAAACACTGTATATTGAAGTATACATTCAAGGGCAACAGAATGGTCACAAATTTGTATGATCCATGGGTTAGCTGTGCAACTTTAAAATATGTGACAAAGCTAACGATCCAATTGATGATCCCGCCAGATGTGGGGTGCACAGTGTTATCTGCTTTTTAAATGCATAAAAAGTTTGACTCATCAAAATTTATAGAGAGATAACTAAAGTTTATGGTAATGTGACAACTGGAGCATCAGTTTGGTAGTGGTGTATCATCTTCAATGACGGATGAAAAAATGTTCATGATGAAGATCACTCGGGATGGCCCACAGTGGTGACTTAAGGACTCAAAGCAAGGACTGAAACAAATATTGAAGAAGATAGGCATTTCACAATTAGTGAACTGCAGTGACCTGTTGTCAGATGCATTAACAATTTCACTGTGTCATTAAAAACAAGCGATGTGGAATGCTAACTAGTAGAGTCATCCTCCTTCATGAAAATACACATTCACATACAGCAGGAGTGACGCAGAACTTGCTTCACCAATTTGAGTGGAAAATGTATCAGCATCTGCCTGATGATCACTTATTCCCCAAATTGAAAATTTTTTTTGAGTGTACAGTGCTATGGAAGTGATCATGAACTTAAGAAGTCATTAATCAGTGGTTCAACAACTTGGCAGCAACTGAGTGTGCGGAAGGCATAGAAAAGCTTGTAAAACTGTATGACAAGTGCCTAAAGTTAAACAGTGACTATGTAGAAAAGTAGCTTGGGTATCAAATTGTATGTGGAATACACTTATGTTTGATTATACCAAATAAAAATTTATGGAGAAAAAAATGTTCTTTAGTTTCTGCATGACCATCATTACATTGTACAGTGGGGAGTATCCTCTGCCATGCACTTCACAGTGGTTTGCATAGTACGGGTATGGATTTAGATGAAACATATTCTGATATTGATGGTATTTGGTTTGTGGGGTGCTCAACTAAATGGTTACCAGTGTCATACAAATGCCCAGTCTTTTCACTGTCCAGTCTCACCACTTTCCCGAATGATGATATTGACAGTATGCTTGTTCGCCCACTGCTTGAATACTGCTCAGCAGTGTGGGATCCGTACCAGATAGGGTTGATAGAAGAGATAGAGAAGGTCCAACGGAGAGCAGCACGCTTCGTTACAGGATCATTTAGTAATCGCGAAAGCGTTACGGAGATGATAGATAAACTCCAGTGGAAGACTCTGCAGGAGAGACGCTCAGTAGCTCGGTACAGGCTTTTGTGGAAGTTTTGAGAACATACCTTCACCGAAGAGTCAAGCAGGATATTGCTCCCTCCTACGTATATCTCGCGAAGAGACCATGAGGATAAAATCAAAGCCCACACAGAAGCATACCGACAATCCTTCTTTCCATGAACAATACGAGACTGGAATAGAAGGGAGAACCGATAGAGGTACTAAAGGTACCCTCCGCCACACACCGTCAGGTGGCTTGGGGAGTATGGATGTAGATGTAGACGTAGATGTAGATGATAAAATGATGAGGTCAACACAAATATCCAGTCCTCAGGTGGAGAAAATCCCTGACCTGACAGGGAGTCGAACCCAGGATCCCAAGATCCAGAGGCAGCAACTGTAGCCACTATAGCATGAGCTGCGGACAAATGCATTCTGAGATTGTTCCTTTCTTCCTGGTTTCTTCTTCAGTTTTCGAGAAATCTGTGCTTATGTATTGCCTTGCCATTCAGGAGTAACTGATGAATGGTCCAGTTTGCACTGAATTAACAATGGTCTTTGTTGGGTTATTATTGAAAGGCTTTAGTAGTCTCCATGCTTTGTAATGTCTCTTTTGTAATATAGGCCTTCAATTGTCCTGATCCAGTGATCTAATTTTGCTGCACTTAAGTTTGAAGTGAGATAATTTGCAGCTTTCATAGTTTCTTCAAACAGGGATTTATATTCCCTAAGCTAGATAGTTATATTTGAGGTGCGGTGTGGGATGATGACCATCACCCTAACATTACAGGCATTCTGGAGCAATATTCCACAGCTGCGGTGATATGTAATAAGATTATGGTGTTGGATCTGTGATGGATACTGCAGCATCCAACATCCAAAATGCAACTAGGCCAGTCACATATACTGAAAGTATATCTCCTGTGGAAGATGACACTCTGGAGTCTCAGGGCTGCAAACATTATTCATTTGGGCTGTGTAATTAATATTGGGCTATATATGGGCTTCACACATTGTGTGTTATGATTTTACAGTTGGATAATAGATTAGGTTTATATCCCTCTCACTATTTCCCACCTTTGAAGTATGCTGGCAGATTGGTCTTCTGTATGTGTGTAAGTAGTTTTACTTCTGCCCATTCCTGCTGCACAATAGCAGTCATGCCATAAGGGTTATAACTCCAGATACTACTGTTGCAGTTGGAATCACTGATGATTGTCTACATGTGCTGATTCTGGGAATTTGAAGGTTTCTTAGTCATAAATTGAGTCCTTAGTGATTTACTTAAAGATTGTAGGAACTTCAATGGTATTATCTTCTGTGAAGGCTGAGGATAGAATATGGTCATCAGGATGAATGAAGATGGTACTTCCGTATGTATGGCAAAGTCTCTCAATAACTAGCAGCATTACATTTATTTTTGATTGATGCATTTTATTCCTTTCATGTTTCTGCTATGTACACTGATCAGCCAGAACATTGTGACCACTTATCTAATAGCTGGTATGTTCACCATTGGTACAGATAACAGTGGTGATGCATAGTGGCATGGAAGCAGCGAGGCCTTGGTAGGTCACTAGAGGGCGTTAGCACCACATCTACACACACACAAACAGGTCATCTAATTCCCGTAAATTCTGGGGAGGGGGCAATGAGCTCTAATACCACGTTCAGTGTCATCCCAAATTGCTACGCCAAGAAGAAATGCAGATGATAAACGGGTATTCATTGACAAATATATTATACTAGAACTGACATGTGATTACATTTTCACACAATTTGGGTGCATAGATCCTGAAAAATCAGTACCCAGAACAACCACCTCCGGTCGTAGTAACGGCGTTCATACGCCTGGGCATTGAGTCAAACAGAGCTTGGATGCCGTGTACAGGTACAGCTGCCCATGCAGCTTCAACACGATACCACAGTTCATCAAGAGTAGTGACTGGAGTATTGAGACGAGCCAGTTGCTCGGCCGCCATTGACCAGACGTTTTCAATTGGTGGGAGATCTGGAGAATGTACTGGCCAGGGCAACAGTCGAACATTTTCTGTATCCAGAAAGGCCCGTACAGGACCTGCAACATGCGGTCGTGCATTATCCTGCTGAAATGTAGGGTTTCGCAGGGATCGAATGAAGGTTAGAGCCACGGGTCGTAACACATCTGAATGTAACGTCCACTGTTCAAAGTGCCATCAATGCGAACAAGTGGTGACAGAGACGTGTAACCAAGGGCACCCCATACCATCATGCCGGGTGATATGCCAGTATGGCGATGGCGAATACACGCTTCCAATGTGTGTTCACCGCTATGTCCACAAACACGGATGCAACCATCATGATGCTGTAAACAGAACCTGGATTCATCTGACGTTTTGCCATTTGTGCACCCAGGATCGTCATTGAGTATACCATCGCAGGCACTCCTGTCTGTGATGCAGCTTCAAGGGTAACCGCAGCCGTGGTCTCCGAGCTGATAGTCCATGCTGCTGCAAACGTCGACAAACTGTTCGTGCAGATGGTTGTTGTCTTGCAAACGTCCCCATCTGTTGATTCAGGGATCGAAATGTTGCTGCACGATCCGTTACAGCCATGCGGGTAAGATGCCTGTCATCTCGACTGCTAGTGATACGAAGCCATTGGGATCCAGCACAGTGTTCCGTATTACCCTCCTGAACCCAACAATTCCATATTCTGCTAACAGTCTTTGGATCTCAACCAACGCGAGCAGCAATGTCGCAATACGATAAACCGCAATCGTGATAGGCTACAATCCAACCTTTATCAAAGTCAGAAACATGATGGTACGCATTTCTCCACCTTACACGAGGCATCACAACAACGTTTCACAAGGCAATGCCGGTCAACTGCTGTTTGTGTATGAGAAATCGGTTGGAAACTTTCCTCATGTCAGCACGTTGTAGGTGTCATCACCAGCGCCAACCTTGTGTGAATGCTCTGAAAAGCTAATCATTTGCATATCACAGCATCTTCTTTGTGTCGGTTAAATTTTGTGTCTGTAGCATGTCATCTCCATGTTGTAGCAATTTTAATGGCCAGTAGTGTATGCTCGATTGGGCTCAGATCTGGCCAGTTGGGGAGCCAGCACATAAATTGGAACTTGCTTGTGTTCTTCAAACGACTCCATCACATTCCTGGCATTGTGACATGGTGCATTATGTTGTTGAAAAATGCCACTGCAGTTGGGAAATATGGTTGTCATGAAGGAGTGTATGTAGTCTGCCACCAGTTTACAATACTCCTTGGCAGTCATGGTGCCTTACATTAGCTCTACTCGACCCATGGATGCCGATGTGAATGTTCCCCAGAGCATAATGGAGCCACCACCAGACTGTCTCCAACCTGCAGTACCGGTGCCAAGTAGCTGTTCCCTTGGATGATGACTGATTCGCACCCTCCCATTGGCATGATGAAGAAGGTAGCGAGAATGTCTGGTGCTGATGGTTATGTGCCCATTTCTCTCATAGTTGCCGATGTCATTGTGTTAACATTGGCAAATGCATTGGTCATCAGCTGTGGAGGCCCATCGTTAGGAGTGTTTGATGCACAATATGTTCAGACACACTTGTATGCTGCCCAGCATTAAAGTCTGTTGTTAGTTCCACCAGAGTGCGCTGTCTGTCCTGTTTTACCAATCTGCCTAGCCTACGACCTCCAACATCTGTAATGAGGGTTGACCGCCCAATCACATGATGTCTGGACACGGTTTAACCTTCGCTTTGTCACATACTCACCACAGTGCTCCTTGAACACCCGACAAGTCGTGCAGTTTCTGAAGTGCTCATGCCAAGCCTCTTGGCCATCACCATCTGCCGTCGGTCAAACTCAGATAGATCACATGCCTTCCCTATTTTACACAAGGACAGCACACTCTCTCATACTACATGCACTGTGCATGTTTCTGAGTGGGATTCATTCCCTGCCAGGTGTTGATGCTATTGCCCGGATGGATTTACATCAATAGTAGGTCGGTGGTCATAATGGTCTGGCTGATAAGTATACATATAATGTGGCACTTGCGTGGACTGTTTAAGTCTTGTATCAGTTTCTCTCCGGCCAGTGGGAATGTCTTCTATGTTGACAGTGATTACTGTAATCTATGGCCCTGAAAAAGCCTCAGATATCAGTGTTCATTGTGGCAGACATGCAAAATATTTCAGCAACATTCAGAATCGTCCTCACGCCTGCCCAAATAGCTACACACATTAGCACGCTTCCTCCAGGTTTCAGGATAGTTAGCCTGATTTCGTATCAAAGCCACATAGTGGATTAACAGCAATGGCTGGTGGACCAGCCAGCCTGCATGTAGTTTTTCAGCATTTCACACATCCACTTGGGTGAATACCAGGCTGGTACCCACACCCTGCCTCAGATAGACATTATGTAAACATTTAGAAAACATTCTTACACTTTAACATGGGATTCACTCTTAGACAGAAGCAGAAGAAGAAGAAGCAGAAGCAATATAAGTTTTATTAAGTGAGCATTTTTGTCCTTTCAACAAATTTACTGAAGACAATTCTCTGTTTATTGTCAAAATATTGTGTACCTAGGCCACAACGATATAGGTATTCATCAGAGAGGTTCCATGTATTAGTCTGTTATATAAGTCAATAGGTAATACTGTCCAAAAGGAAAAATTTGAAAATTCATTCATAGCTGTAAATCCATTTTATTACTGTTAAGTATTCAGTTATATCTCAGTGATAAATTTCATTTAATTGTATTACTGTGACTGCAGGAATTGTCAGAACGTCTTCAGCAAAAGCGAGGCGTGCTTGAGCAGTGGTCAGATTTGACAAGCTGGGCAAATGAGGCAGGTGAGCAGCTCAGTCATATACAGTTCCAGCTAGAAAGTGAAGTAAGTAGTGGGAAAAAGCGTGGTTCAGCAGAGAAGATCGAACAGCTAGCAACTGAACTTGAACCACTGCATTCCAAAATTAAATACTGGGCACAACAAGCACAAGAACTGGACTTAAAAACTCAACAAAGTGGGACTATAGTGCAAGGCCCATCAGCAGAAAAGCATGTTGCTGCACTAAGAGAGCAGCTGGAGCTCATTGAGAGACAACTTGAAGATGCTCGAAATTCAATGCGGCAGGTGAGTTCTTGATTTTTACTTTCATTGCCCCATCTTTTTTTTTCAAAAAGTAATTGCTACTAGTGACCTTCATTGTTACATGAGGAAATAATAGTGGTTACCTGTGCACTTCCTTTAATACCTTTCCAGACATTTAATTGGCCGAATCATTGTTTCATGATGATTAGCCTTTATTCCAATGATAAAATCTTATTAAATAATATTAAATAAACAAGACTACAAGTGTCAGAAGTACTAAGTTGACTTATTAATCTTTATTTTTAAAAAATATGTTCTCCCATACACAAATATTTTATGACGACATAGCAGATAATCCTTTACTCCCACAGATCTACAGCTAATGTTATTGAAACGTTACAGTGTCTCTGGGACCAACACTTTTCATGTTCAACTCATAAATGGTGTGCAAGGAGCAGGTCTGTTGGTGTGTCTCTGTAAGACCTCAGATAGTCATTTCGCAAGACATGTATGGGTAGGAGTAATATATTGCCTGACTTCTCATTTTATACATTCTGGGAAAACTTCTCTATGACCAACAATACCTCCCTTGCAGAGTCTGCCACCCAAGTTGATTGAGTATCTCCATCATGTTTACGTGCTTCCTAAATGAACCAGCGATGAAACATATTGATCCTCTTTGGATCTCCTCTGTGTCTTCTGTTAATCCTAACTGATAAATTTCCCAGATTGATGAGCATTACGTAAGAATTAATCAAAAAAGGGTTTTTTAAGGTACCTCTTTTGTTGATGGATTACATTTCCACACGATTCTTCCAGTTAATCTCTCTCTGGCACCTACTTTTTCTGCAACCAGTTTTATTGACTACTGCTTCACAGTAAATTTATTCCCCCATGAAGTTTGTTGTAAATAATCCCAGCATTGAAGAAGAAGCAATGATGTACACAATTACAATACCAGAAGAAAAAATGACTTTCATTACTCCACATTAAGGTTGTCTTTAGCACAAAAGAGGGTGCAGAATGTTGGAACCAAAATTTGTGATCACTTACTGAGTGATATAAAATGTCTGACAGACAACAAAGTAAAATTTGAAGGAAAAAAAAAAACCTGAAATGGTTTCTCTGTGACATCTTCTATGATGTGAAAGAATTTCTGTCATTATAATGTGTAAAAGGTGATGGGCTCAAAAAAACAACACCAACTTGTAAATGGTCCACATGTAGCCATATTTACAAAATAATTTGTGATGTGAATATAAAATTGCTCATCACACATCATTAAAATTTTTCATACAAATGATCCATGGAACATGAAGCTAACTAACATGTCTAACCAGGGTTGCCTTTCCTTTGCTGAATGATTTTAGTTGATTTTCTATTCTGTGATCACTTACTGTAACATCTAATGATGGAAAATTCAGGGAGGAATAACAAATAAAGATAGATTGATACTCACCACTTAGAGGAGGCGTTGAGCTGCAAGGCACATTTAAAAGTGCCCGGATGTGACCATGTGTTTGTGGAGGGGAGGGGGGGGGGGGGGGAGAGAGAGAGAGAGAGAGAGAGAGATAGATAGATAATTACATAGCTTATTAAACAGTCTACTTTAAAATGTGCCTGTCTGCTGTTAAACGCGTCCTCTTTGCGGCTAGTAACAAGCATTTGTAACTTGTGTTGTTATCTCAGTATCTGTCATTTTCACATTTGTTTGATTGAAACAGAGAATCATGTTACTGTCTCTCTCAGTGAAACAATTTCAGAGGGGAGAATTCAGTATTTCCTCTTTGTCTATTTATCTTCCATTCTGGTGACAATTTGATCACTGAGTGACTGTTGTTTTTGTTGTTGTTGTGGTTTTCAGTCCAGAGATGGGTTTGATGCAGCTTCTTCATCTCCAAGTACCTACTGCAACCTACATCCTTCTGAATGTCCTTAGTGTATTCATCCCTTGGTCTCCGTTTACGATTTTTACCCTCCACGCTGCTCTCCAGCACTAAATTGGTGATCCCTTGATGCCTCAGAACATGTCCTACCAACCAATCCCTTCTTCTAGTCAAGTTGTGCCACAAATTTCTCTTCTCCCCAACTATATTCAGTACCTCCTCATTAGTTACATGATCTACATCTAATCTTCAGTATTCTTCTGTAGCACCACATTTCAAAAGCTTCTATTCTCTTCTTATCTAAACTATTTATTGTCCATGTTTCACTTCCATACATGGCAAAACTCCATACAAATACTTCCAGAAAAGACTTCCTGACACTTAAATCTATACTTGATGTTAACAAACTTCTTCAGAAAAGCTTTCCTTGCCGTTGCCAGTCTACATTTTATATCCTCATCATCAGTTATTTTGCTCCCCAAATAGCAAAACTCATCTACTACCTTAAGTGTCTCATTTTCTAACCTAATTCCCTCAGCATCACCTGATTAAATTTGACTACATTCTGTTATCCTCGTTTTGCTTTTGTTGATGTTCATCTTATATCCTCATTTGCTGTCTCTGACAGACTTACAATGTCATCGGCAAACTTCAAAGTTTTTATTTCTTCTCTGTGCATTTTAATTTCCATTCCAACTTTTTCTTTTGTTTCCTTTACTGCTTGCTCAATATATAGATTAACATCGGGGATAGGCTACAATGCTGTCTCACTTCCTTCCCAGCCACTGCTTCCCTCTCATGCCCCTCGACTCTTATAACTGCCATCTGGTTTCTGTACAAATTGTAAATAGCCTTTTGCTCCCTGTATTTGACCCCTGCCACCTTCAGAATTTGAAGGAGAGTATTCCAGTCAACATTGTCAAAAGCTTTCTCCAAGTCTACAGGTGCGAGAAATGTAGGTTTGCCTTTGCTTAATGTATCTTCTAAGATAAGTTGTAGGGTCAGTATTGCCTCACATGTTCCAACATTTTTATGGAATCCAAACTGATTGTACCCAAGGTCGGCTGCTACCAGTTTTTCCATTCATCTGTAAAGAATTCTTGTTAATATTTTGGAGCTGTGACTTATTAAACTGATAGTTAGGTAATTTTCACATATGTCAACACCTGCTTTCTTTGGGATTGGAATTGTTATATTATTCTTGGAATCTGAGCTAATTTCGCCTGTCTCATACATCTTGCTAACCAGATGGTAGAGTTTTGTCAAGGCTGGCTCTCCCAAGGCTATCAGTAGTTATAATGGTATGCAGTCTACTCCCGGGGCCTTGTTTCTACTTAGGTCTTTCAGTGCTCTGTCAAACTCTTCATGCAGTATCATATCTCCCATTTCATCTTCATCTACATCCTCTTCCGTTTCCATAATATTGTCCTCAAGAACATTGCCCTTGTATAGACCCTCTATATACTCCTTCCACCTTTCAGCTTTCCCTTTTTTGCTTAGAACTGGTTCTCTATCTGAGCTCTTGATATTCATACAGGTGGTTCTCTTTTCTCCGAAGGTCTCTTTAATTTTCCTGTAGGCAGTATCTCTCTTACCCCTAGTGATATATGCCTCTACATCCTTACATTTATCCTCTAGGCATCCCTGCTTAGCGATTTTGCACTTCCTGTTGGACTCATTTTTGAGGCGTTTGTATTCCTTTTTGCCTGCTTCATTTACTGCATTTTTAAATTTTCTTCTTTCTTCGATTAAATTCAATATTTCTTCTGTTACCCAAGGATTTCTGCTAGCCCTCGCCTTTTTACCTATTTGATCCTCTGCTGCCTTCACTATTTCATTTCTCAAAGCTACCCATTCTTCTTCTATTGTATTTCTTTCCCCCATTCTTGTCAATCATTCCCTAATGCTCTCTCTGACACTCTCTACAACCTTTGGTTCTTTCAGTTTATCCAGGTCCCATCTTCTTAAATTCTCACCTTTTTGCAGTTTCTTAAGTTTTAATCTACAGTTCATAACCAATAGATTGTAGTCAGAGTCCACATCTGCCCCTGGGAATGTCTTACAATTTAGAACCTGGGTCCTAAATCTCTGTCTTACCATTCCATTATATAATCTATCTGAAACCTTCCAGTGTCTCCAGGCCTCTTCCATGTATACAACCTTCTTTCAAGATTCTTGAACCATGTGTTAGCTGTGATTAAGTTATGCTTTGTGCAAAATTCTACCAAGTGGCGTCCTCTTTCATTCCTTACCCCCATTTCATATTCACCTACTACTTTTCCTTCTCTTCCTTTTCCTACTATCGAATTCCAGTCCCCCATGACTATTAAATTTTTGTCTCCCTTCACTATCTGAATAATTTCTTTTACCTCATCATACCATTTTTCAGTGTCTTCGTCATCTGTGGAGCTAGTTTGCATATAAACTTCTACTACTGTGGTAGGTGTGGGCTTCGTGTCTATCTTGGCCACAATAATGTGTTACTATGCTGTTCATAGTAGCTTAACGCACTCCAATTTTTTTATTCATTATTAAACCTAGTACCGCATTACCTCTATTTGATTTTGTATTTATAACCCTGTATTCACCTGACCAGAAGTCTTGTTCCTCCTGCCACCGAACCTTGCTAATTCCCACTATAACAAGGCTTAACCTATCCATTTCCCTTTTTAAATTTTCTAACCTACCTGCCCGATTAAGGGATCTGGCATTCCATGCTCCAATCTGCAGGACACCTGTTTTATTTCTCCTGATAACAACGTCCTCCTGAGTAGTCCCTGCCCGGAGATCCGAATGGGGGACTATTTTACCTCCGGAATATTTTACTCAACAGGACTCCATCTTCATTTAACCATACTGTAAAGCTGCATGCCCTTGGAAAAAATTACGGCTCTAGTTTTCCCCTTGCTTTCAGCTGTTCGCAGTTCCAGCACAGCAAGGCTGTTTTGGATAACGTTACAAGGACAGATCAGTCAATCATCCAGACTGTTGCCCCTGCAACTACTGAAAAGGCTGCTGTCCCTCTTCAGGAACCACATGTTTGTCTTGCCTCTCAGCAGATTCCCCTCCGTTGTGGTTGCACCTATGATACGGCTATCTGTATTGCTGAGGCACGAATGCCACCCCACTAACAACAAGGTCCATGGTTCATAGGTACACAAATGTGAGATATGGTTATCTGAAGTTCTGATGACAAATAGAAATTTGACTGGTCAAACAACTTTCTG
This sequence comes from Schistocerca serialis cubense, assembly GCF_023864345.2. Classification (NCBI taxonomy): domain Eukaryota; kingdom Metazoa; phylum Arthropoda; class Insecta; order Orthoptera; family Acrididae; genus Schistocerca; species Schistocerca serialis. Next base: position 616,831,410 of record NC_064645.1, read on the forward strand.
TGTGATAACTCTATGTTCACATAATCTTAAACTATGATTAATAAGGTTTAAAAATGCAGTCATAACCAATTCTTGCTTTCTCTTGCTATTACAGCTGCTAAATGTCTAACATTTTTCAGAGTCAAAAAATTGACATTACAGCCTTTCCATCCAAACACTGTAATCCTGCGGACAGCGCCAACACACAAGCAATCTCACACAGGAACAACTAATGAGAAGTAATTTGAATGGTAGAGATTTGTACTACCTGCAAGCTCTTTCTTGGATTATTTACATGTTACAGTTTGAACATTTGAGCATTAAATCCATCATTCAGCAACCATCTATTTGTTGACTTAAATAGACATGTGAACTGCTGATGTTCCTGAGTGACTATATAGGCGATTTTTGTGTGTTTACTTACTTTACTGAACCAGGAGGCAAAATTTTACTTTCTGGTTCATTAACACTTCTTGCATTACCCCCTTTTGCACAGTTTAACTTCATTCAGCTTTAGTTTGTCAACAAGGCTTCAACTTGATTTACATTTGTGATGAAGCTCTTTTTTCTTTCATAGCAACTTTCTAACACAGCTATTGAATCATGACAAATCTTTCCTATTACTCACCATGTTGCTCAGCACATTCATGACTAAAATGCAGCATGCAGCATTTTTAAAATGTATACATTGATGTTCAACATTTTCAGCCTCAGAGACGAATGTTCGATGTTGACTGTACATGTAAAATGCCATCTGTTTCTCGTTACAGTTGCTAAGCCTAAATATTTTTGTACATTTCTTAACATTCCTTTTCACAGTTGTAGTAATTGATGCTTAACAGCCTTTGTGGTCACCGTTTCTCTTCCTCGTGACAACTGAAATGAATAACTGAGACTTTTCCTCACTTGGATAACTAGGAACACGCAAGTCAGTTCTCTACCTTTTTTTCCCAAAATAATGTAGAAGTATCATCTTTGACATTTTCTTCACGCAGATTATTTCATGTTCAAAATCCATAATAAACCTTGTATAGATTCTAGAGGTTTAATGCCACCACTATTGGCATGTAGCTTATGAGAAGATTTCATTGCTATTCACGTCTTGTTTTACGCTATTTTCCACTCTTCATACTATGTTGGCATTATTATTGTTACTCAATTAAAGTAAATCTGAGGTAACACCATGGTGTTTTCTTTCTGTCCTGAAAGTATGAATGCTCCTTTTCTATTTTATATGAATTAGCCTCCTCTTTCTCGGTATAGCATGTAATTGATCATAGGAACTGTAATATAGTACCTTTAACTAGAAAAACTCACAAGTGCATGCTATTTTCCCTTTGTAGTACATGCCTGACATATTAAGAGGAGGGCTAAAATGGTTTACCCAATCTGAGATTGTCACAGAATCATCTGAGCCTCTGGCTTAAGCCTTCCACTTGGCTGCCCTGCAATTGGTGCTGGGAAATGAAACCGCAGATTGCGAGTCATGCCTTCATCCCATGTAAAAGGATAGCTACCTTCACAAATTTAGTAGCTCACAATGTTCACTTAGAGTCATCTCTGTATCTGTTCCTTTATAGAAATTCTAGTTCACGCTTGCTTACTAATCACAGTGCACTGTCCCAAAGATGTATGAACAGCCAGCCTTCTGCTGCTTTCCTTTATGGCTTTGTTTGATCACTTGGTGTAGGACATCAGCAGTCATCACCTGTTTGGGTTAAGTTGAATTTAAAAACTGTGCGCCACAAAACTGACACGTACCATGCAATAATCAGAAATTTGTCGCAGTTAGAAAAGTATACGCTTTGAGCCTACAATTATAACTAGAACCAAAGAATTAAGCACTTGACCTCTGATTGGCAACACTTTAGCCCTGAAAAACACCCACAAATATATTTGCAGAATATATTTAGAGCCCATGAAATTCTTCTTTCTAGCTGTGCAGTGTAACTATTTAAACTTTGAAAGTAGTATGTTATTGATCTCATACCTGAACTAGTGAACTGGTTGTAAGTATTCCCTGAGGTTGTTTACTAAACAAACAGGTGGTATGTAGTGAGAGAATAAAGGGGATAATTAACATCCGGTGACTGCTAAGTTAGAAACATTGTCAGAGCCTTAAAGTCAAGCAATACAAGTGAGGAGTGAAGGAATAAGATAGCAAACAGATTAGGTGGAAAAGATATTGTAACATACATTGTGTGCATTGAGTCCAGAACTTGGTTGTAGGCAGGTGCCTGTCATCCTGATAAAATTTGGATAGACCATTACTTTTAGTTTAGAAAGGAAAGGCCTCAAGTTACAATGTGTACAGGCATTTTTATGAAATACACTCAACAGCTGATTGTTTAGTATTTCTTGGAGAAAATTTTTCTCTCTTTTTATCATCTTTTTGTAATGACACAGTCATGTTAATCCTGACAGAGAAGAGGAAAAAAAGAGGATGAAGGTAGTGAAAGGAAGAGAGTAGATGTAATTTATGATGTTAGGTGTGCAACTGAGCTAACGATTCAACGTTGGCTCTTCCATATGTGTGCTTGTCGGTCCTTCTGTGTTGTTGAAGTGGTTCTTTAATTATTATTAAATCCTTCTCTTACTTTTCATGTTATTGTAGGTGTAAAAATATTTATCTTCACAGTTGATTGTGTCTTAATAAGCAGGAGTAACAATGTAACTAGAAGACTTAATGTTAATGAAATAAAATTATATATGAATATGAAAGCAAAAAACTGTATCAAATGGTCATGTTTATGTGTATGTTAAACCTGACTTATCTATCTGTCATAGGTTTTCACATCATATTCTGACATTAGATACCTGTCCAACATGCTACTCTACTTACTTGTATGATAAATGTACTTGAATTTCTTATATTCAGCTTTTGATAGAAGTAGCTCTCTTTACTGCAACTGTTGCTTTTAGGTGGAGGAACGATGGTTGCAGTTCCAGCGCATGCAGCAAGAAGTATCCCAGGCATTGTTAGCATCACAGGAAAAGATACAGGAGGTGGCATTAGCCTGCCAGACTCCATCAAGACTAGCTGCAGCTGCACACACTTTTTCTGCGCTATTGGAAGAGCACAGGTTGCGCCAGTCTGTTCGCCAGAAACTAGCAGAGCAGGGACGAGCCCTTATGGAGGCAGACGTATCAGGTGCTGCCACTGTGCAGAATATATTGACTTCAGTTGACACAAACTTCGAGAAGGTAAAGACTTTTTTTTTTTTTTTGTTAGAACAAGTTCTGCTTCATATATTTCGTTAATACTGTTTAGAACTGATGTAACAAGAAATTAGTTTCAATTATTGGCTGTAAATATGATGAAATCGGAATTAAGGGAAAACAGGGAATCAGGTACCTGTTGATGAAAATAAAAATTACGTGATTGTAATGCAAAAGTTCCATTAAGTATGATTACATCACATAGCACATTGATTTCCTTTAGAAAATATGAAAAAATCTTAGATTCATGTTAAGTCAAAAGTAGTAGAGTGTTTACAAAATACATGCAGTAGCTCTGCTTAGCCCAGGAACAAACTCATCAGAACCAACACTCAAGACCATATTTGAGAATGACTAAAGAAAAACAATGTATGGTATACTGTTACAGCCCATTTTATGAGAATAGAATAATGGCAGGACACATGGTATTAGCAAATTTGTTCATGGGAAGGTGGTTGTTTGCTCGATAAACAGGACAAAGCATGGTGGACTCCACCTCAGAGGTTGTGCAGGTACTGGATTTTTCTTATGTCACCGTGACAAAGATCTGCCAAGTTACCTTGATCCGGGACAACCGCTGCTACTAGGTTCAGCTGCTCTGGGCAACAACATGTTGTTGCCCCACATGTTAACCACTGCTCACTGCATGTCACAGGACAGAGTTTTTCAGGGAGAAGAGATGATACAAGCTACTGGTTGGGTTTTTGTATTCAGTTGTCCATATGGCTATATATCTGTCGAAGATCATGGGTTTCCTTTCTTGAACTATTAACTTTTGGGAAAAAAAATTTTAAATGGGTGATATGTTCTATTTATTGGTTTTAAATTTGTGTTTTGGGTATCCAGTGCTAATTATCCTACAGTTCTAGAAAAACATAACATATCATCCCAAAAAGCTTAATGTTCTGTTTTCATAATCTGCTAAACATAATTAACAAACTTTTTCTGCTGGCTTTGAAGAAAGTGGTAACCACAGTTGGAGTCTAGGAGAAAACTTAATAATTGCAAATAAAATTTTATGTCTGTAATATTGAACTTCTATTTTTATTACAATTTTACATTGCAGGTGTTGTGAACCTCTGTTTGATGTATGCTGTCAGTTCTAGCACTCATAGTGCCTTAACATGGAGCCATCTCAAATGACTTTAACCTAAACATAATACTTTTTATCACTGCTGAAAAAACATGAGTAGTATTCATTCCATCTCGTTTTTTTGTTTCAGGTAACTGAAATGCTGAAGGAACAAAAAGCACTATTCACAGAAATGGACATTACATGGAAGCACTTTGGTGATGCAGCTGAAAAAGTGAAGAGTGGAATTTCGGAGGCACAGGCACTATGTGGAACAATACAGGAGGCCCCTGCTGACGTTACCCAAGCAGCTCTCGTCCATGAGAAGGCCAAGAAGGCACTGGACATCCTTAAGAAAGCTAAGATTTCTGTGGATACAATGGACAGTAAAGCACAGATATTAATGAGGCAAGCAGAAAATCTCCCTGAATTTGACACAACAGGGCTTCAAAAAGAACTGAGTGCTCTACATTCTCAATGGCAAGAAGCTTATGATGCTGCAATGAAGAGAGTCCAGGATCTGGAAACACAGTTGATTATTTGGAAACAGATTGAAGACAGCAAGAATGAAGTTCTACATTGGCTTAGTGAAACAAGCGAAGCACTTTCCAGTGCATGTGAAAATCTGTCTGACAGTGAGAGTGGTCAAGCAAGACTAAATCGCTACAAAGATGAACTACCTACTTACTACAATTTGAAAGGCAGCATTGTTGCCAAGACATCTCAGCTTGTGAAACTTAATGATGGGAAGCCAATATCTACACTTGAATCACTAGTGAAACTGCTAGAAGAAGAATTTTCTGATGTGAAAAACATTGCTGATAAACTTGAAGACATTGCTTGCAAATTTTTAGAGCAAGAGAAGGATGTTCGTGCGGAGATTAAAAAGGCTAGTGATAACATTACAAGGATCAGAGAAGCGATTATAAAATGTGACGACCTCACAGGAGAAAACTCAAAGATACTTGAAAGGCTCCAAAAATGTCAGACTTTGAAGAAAGAACTGTCCACTTTTAGCAAAGATCTTGAAAAACTTGATAATAAAATTGATGAAATGAAAGTAAGCTATCCTTCTTTTGCAGATTCAAGTCTTCCTAAGGAATTAAGTGGTTTGCAAAAAAGATATGATGGTGTTTCTTCACACACTAACAAAATAGAAACAACACTGCTGACATTTTTAAAGAAGCACCATACAGAACGTTTTGCAGCTCTGCAGCGTGTTGTGGCAACTCACCGGGAGAAGCTTGGATGGTGTGCTCCTGAGGCTGGTAGTGATCGCTATAATTTAGAAGTGAAAGCTGCCTCTCTTCGTGATGTAGAAGCTGGTTTAATTGACTGTGACAACAAGAAAGAAGAACTTGACCAATCACTTCAGCTTTTGGAGAAGGTGGAAACACCACAGCGTATTTCGGAGATGAAAGAAGAATGTCAGCAACTTGTTGATGATGTTAATTCCCTTAAAGAGCACTATTCAACTATTAAGCAACTCCTTGAGTACAACATTGATCTTTGGCAGAAATATGAACTTATGTCAGAAAATGTAGCCTCTTGGCTCAGGGAAACTGAGGGCAAGGTGTGTATTTTTGAACAGCTTAGTATTTAAAGTTTAAAGTTTTTGAAGTATAGAAATTAATATGGATGTATGCAATTAATGCTGATTATATTAAGTAGATCACTCATCATAATTGTTGACTTGTCGCAAGAATTTTTGCAGTAGTAACAGGTTACAGTAAATATATACCTGTGAAAAAATCTCCATACATATAAAAAAGACATGACAGAATTTTTTCCAGAGTTTTGTTTCCTTATTACATCTCATTTTTATTACTAGAGGTTAAATGTACTTGCTGATTGCATTTTTTTATATTCTAAGAGAGCTTTGTTCTTATAATTAATTGTAAATTTGTATATTATATGTGTGTTTGATCTTTTCAGGTGAGAAATGAAACAGTGAATCAGCTAAACCTATCTACCATTGTAGATAAAATTGCAGAGATGAAAGCATTCCAAAAGCAGGTTCAAACATTTGAATCAGAAATTAGAAATATTACAGGTGTCGCAGATGAAATAACAAAAGAGAATCCTGAGTCACGAGTGGGGCAGTATGTCAGCCATCTGACAGCAAGATATAAAGCTGTTCTTAAATTTGCAAATAATTACATTGAGCGTTTGGAGGCACTCAATACCAATAGAGATCTATATCAGGCCTCTGTTAAAGATGTGGAGAAGTGGTTGGGTGATGCTGACAAAAAACTGAAATCGTATGAAGAAATATTTTCAGCTCCAGCAAAACCAATGCAAGTATACCAGGCAAAATTAGAAGAGCTGAAATCTTTTGCTGAAGAGAGAGAAAGGGGACAAGTCCTTCTGAATAAGGCAGTGGAAACTGGAGAAGCATTATTCTCTGGGGTAACTCCTGAAAACAGAGAAATAATACGTACGGAACTGAGAGTGTTGAGAGATGCTTCAGAGACATTAATTGATAAAGCAAATGAGATACAAAAGCGTATTGAAGGGATCATGATGCACAGATCATCATTTGATGACAGTTACACACAAGTGTGCAAATGGATTAAGGAATCTGAGGCAAAACTTGGCAGCAAACTAGAATTAAAACCTACTCTTAAGGAAAAGAAGCTTGCTATGCACAGTTACCGTTCCCTGGCCCCAGATGTTGCAACACATAAGACTATTATGAACCAACTCCAGGAAAAAATTGTGAACCTATCTGATTCAGAAGCAACAGCTAAATTCAATGATATTCTTACCTCCTATGAGAGATTAGCAAAAACATTGGAGGATCGAATTAGTGATTCTGAGAAGCATGTTACTGATCATGAAATATATCTGCAGATGTTAGAAAAATGTCGTGACTGGCTCAGCTCTTTGTCTGCCGAGGCTGCAGCTGTTTGTGATGATACGTCTGTAGAGAAGGATGGTGCTGATGCCAGGCTCGCCATAATTGAAGATATCCTTCAACAGAAACCTGAAGGTGACCAGCTGATTGATAGCTGTTATAAACAATTGCAGATTGTTTTGAAAGGAACTGATATATCTGGTCACCCAGCCTTGCTAAAGGAATTCGAGGAACAGAAAACAGCCTGGGAATCATTCCTTGCTAATTGCGTTAACTCACAGAATAAACTACGTCAATTGTGCTGTAAATGGACAGAATTCGAGGAAGTTGTAGATGGTCTTACGAATTGGATAAAACAGAAAGAATTGCAAGTGAAAGACCAAAGTCTTCGTAGTACCCAGGAAGCTAAGCAGGCACATCTTGATAAACTGAGATCTCTTGAGGAGGAGATAACAGCAAAGGGAGATGAGTTCTCCAATGCTAGTGAGCAGAGCCAGTCTATAGAAGGGGAGTCAGAGCTTTCTGTAAAAGTATCTCGACTTCTCACACGTTACCAAGCTCTGAAGAATGCCACAAAAGTAAGTGTGCATATTTTTGTATTATTTTTGTTTTGTTGTAAATTGTGTAGAAATTGTTTGTGTTGGCCTTTAAATAGAGTACAGGCAATCCTATCATTGGTAATATTTTGTGATATTGGGAAATTTATCTCTTAACTTGGATGAGGGAATGCAGTGAAAAGAGTTGATGGTATTTTTCAACTTTAAAATTGTGAACATCCTTTCTCAGCTTATTATGTTAGTCTCAGAACTGCATTGAGCTTTCTCTCACTTATTCTGTTCATCATTTGAGAAAATTAGTGCAAAATGAGTGTGTGTATGTTTGCTTTTTCTGCCCTCAGCTTTAGTTACTGTTTAGGAATGAGACTTCTTAACAGATAAATATTATTTATGGACAGAGACTCAGACCCAGAGCCTTGCCTTTCTTAAACAATGATTGTATTGTTTTTCAAGCTATTCTAACAAAACTCATGACTCGGTTCACATTTAAGAATGTTAGAATCTTACATTAACAGTTTCTGTGAAAACACTTAAGCATCACAACAAAAAGCATAAAAGTTTTGTACTAAATAGTGAAAGTACACATGAAATTAATTTCTCATATTCACTATCTATAGTGAACCCCTCTCATACTATGGCCTGGGTAACCTACCTTCCCTTATCCAACCTCTCCCATTCCATCCCTCTCATCTGCCTGTAGAAGGAACTAATGGTTCTGAAAGCTAGGATTACTTCTATGTTTTGCATGTCTATCAGCAGTAGTAAACATTTTGCCTCCTGGAGGTAAGTACTGACCAGAGATTCTGTCTCTCATTTATTAGTTATCTTAATAGAAGTTTCCTTTTACATTTTTTGCAGTTTATCTATTTTCTTGTGACCAACTGCAAATTAAATTTATGCAACTATGGAAGCTTGTAAAAATTTGCATATATTTCATTTACAGTTAACTGAATTGAACTCACATTTCATGTGAATGCTGTAATTTTTGTAGCCCAGAGAGAGGAAGGTAACTGGAATTATGTAAATGACAGTCTGAAAACCTTAAATCTTCTGAACAATATTATGAAAAAGATAGAATGTTACTTGCTGTATAGATGACACATTGAGTTACAGTCAGGCACAATGGAAAGACTGTTACACATTCAGCATTTAGTGAAAGCCTCCTTCAACAAGGAAAAGGAAAACACACATACAGACACACACACACACACACACACACACACACACACACACACACACACACACACTTTTCATATTCACACAAGCAAGCACTCCTCATACACACATGACCACTATCTGTGGCTGCTCTTCTGGCCAGAGCAACTGGAGATAGCAGTCATGTGTGCATGAGGTGTGCTTGCTTGTGTGAATGTGTGTGTGTTTTTGTTTTCTTTTCTGAAGAAAGCTTTAGCTGAAAGCTCAGTATGTAACAGTCTTTTCATGGTGCCTATCTGCAACCCAGTGTGCCATCTGCCATCTGTATGATGAGTAGCAATCCTTCCTTTCCAAATTTTTGTGGATATTTCACTGTTAGATACTTTGAAATTAGATAAGGTGGCCGTATGGATCCTAGCTGATTTACCATTCATTGTGTGACTGTCATTCTTTGAGAGAGAGCAGTTATCGCATGAAATGAAAAGTGCACCTTTGATAACACTCTTTATTAGTGCCAATAGTTAACAATATTCTGCCTTCATTGTTGTGCACAAATGTCTACTCTTTGAAATGATTGATTGTCTACTACATAGGAAATAACTTAACAGCTCTAGTGAACTTTATGGTTAATTTAATTTTAACAATGCTGTTGAAGGTACCACATGAAATCTTCCAAGATCCATTTAAAATTTCAGCTTATCTGCATGTTTAAGCTGTACTGACTATTTTGAGTATCCCCTCACCCCAAATTCCTGTTCTAGGGCTGGTGTCAGTATGGTTTTTAATATCTCAGAAATTGTGCCCCTTGACAAACCAATATGCTACCATTAATGTTTGTAACTTTTATATTCACAGTCCATCAGATATGTGCCCAGTTTCAGTGCATTCTTTAGAATATGGATAATTTATAGTGACTTCCTTGTTATAAGATAATATCACTAATTTTTCATCTATAATTTTGGCCCCTTATGGAATTGATGTTGAGGATCGTATTTTGAGAGTGCTAAAAGTCTGATAATTCTCACGTGAGGGCATTTGTTGTTTTGTGTGCTCTCATGAAATTTATGTTTAAAAATGAAATTCTGATATGCAGGAAGCTGTGTCACGATATGAGCAATTTGTAAAGGAACACAGAAGTTTTAACGACGAATATAATGCTTTCTTGGAATGGCTCTCTAAGGTTGAAGATGAACTGAAGGAACTTAGTCAGATTGTTGGTGATCTGGCAGTATTACAAGTAAGAGCTCTTGTTTTCTTTTTTTCTCCTTTTCTGCTATTATGAAACAAACATTATAGTAAGAATTGTTGATTATAAATTGTACGTGTGCTTTAGGATCGGCAAAAGAAAATTAGGGAGCTCGCTGATATCAGATCCAGGGAAAGCCCTAAATTTGATTCACTGCTGGACAGTGGTGAAAAACTTTATGCACACACATCACCTGACGGAAGGGAAATTATCCGACAACAGCTCAGGTGAGGAACTACACAGAAAAGTTAATATTTTATGAATATATGAACTTCTAGAATGTTAATGATGGTAGAAATTTCATTGGAGTTGAAGTAATATTTAGATGCAGCTGACAGTTTTGAGTTTTTTTTTCAGTTGTTGAACTTTAATCTAGGCAGGTGTAGATAAGCCATAATTTTATTATCAAGTGGAAATTCACGTAGGAAAGGACCAGACACTTATCCTCTTCCTGCTTGCTTCTTAAACTGCTTGAAGATTGTGAACACCCTGATTATGTCATTGGGGTAATTTTGTTTTTACCCTAGGCTCCAAGATTTTGTAATTTTCATCTGTAACTGTAAACATCTTTGGAAGTAAGCTGTAACCTACATTTTTTTTTTTTTTTTTTCCAGGACACTGCGCACCTTATGGGACAACTTTTCTGATGATCTACAGGCTGCCACTCACAAGTTGGACCAGTGTCTAATGCAGTTTGCTGAGTTCAGTCTGTCTCAGGAACAACTGACAAAATGGCTGAAAGATGTGGAACGTGCCATGATGCAGCACACTGAACTGAAAGCTTCTCTGCAAGAGAAAAGAGCACAGCTGCAGGTACCTATACACATTGCAGTGCTATGTTGCAACAGGACTGCTTTGTACTCATAACTTACAGTAATAAACAATGGCCTTTTAATTTTGTTCCGTATTGTGAAAATTGTCACTGATGGATGGTGAAGAGGCTAGATTCTCATATAAAACAGATTAAGCAATAAAATCGCTACAACATTCTTTATTTGTTTGCATGTAATAGTGTTACAAGAAGTGCACTGAGGTGAAAAAAGTCATGGGATACTTCCTAATATCGTGTTGGACCTCCTTTTGCCCAGTGTAGTGCAGCAACTTGATGTGGTATGCACTAAAAAAGGAAGTCCCCTGCAGAAATATTGAGCCATCCATAATTGTAAAGTGTTGCTGGTGCATGATTTTGCGCACCAACTGACCTCTCGACAATGCCCCATAAATGTTTGATGAGATTGGTGGTCAGGCCATTTGCTCAAATAGTCCAGAATGTTCTTAAAACCAACCGCGAACAATTGTGGCCTGGTGATATGCCGCATTCTCATCAAATTCCATCATTGTTCGGGAACATGTAGCCCATGGACAGCTGCAAGTAGTCCCAGGTGACCTCGGTATAACATATTTCATTGGACCATGAAAATGAAATAGTTTTACCAGGGTTATTGTTATAATGAGGTTTTGTTATTGTGAAACAGAGTAAGGAGCCATGTTTTCGTGGCTGAGAAGTACGTTACTGCAGTACTCTCCAGATGAAAAATAACATGAAAAGACAAATAATAAAACACATTTTGTTCACTTCATATATTAATATTGTACCTGTAGAATATCTTACTTTTTTGATATCAATGTAATGGAAGGAAACATTCCACGTGGGAAAAATTATATATAAAAACAAAGATGAGGTGACTTACCGAACAAAAGCGCTGGCAGGTCGATAGACACACAAACATACACACAAAATTCAAGCTTTCGCAACAAACTGTTGCCTCATCAGGAAAGAGGGAAGGAGAGGGGAAGACGAAAGGAAGTGGGTTTTAAGGGAGAGGGTAAGGAGTCATTCCAATCCCGGGAGCGGAAAGACTTACCTTAGGGGGAAAAAAGGACAGGTATACACTCGCACACACGCACATATCCATCCACACATACAGACACAAGCAGACATATTTAAATAATTGGTATTTAAATATAATATAATATAATTAATATAATTGGTATTTAAATATGTCTGCTTGTGTCTGTATGTGTGGATGGATATGTGCGTGTGTGCGAGTGTATACCTGTCCATTTTTCCCCCTAAGGTAAGTCTTTCCGCTCCCGGGATTGGAATGACTCCTTACCCTCTCCCTTAAAACCCACTTCCTTTCGTCTTCCCCTCTCCTTCCCTCTTTCCTGATGAGGCAACAGTTTGTTGCGAAAGCTTGAATTTTGTGTGTATGTTTGTGTTTGTTTGTGTGTCTATCAACCTGCCAGCGCTTTTGTTCGGTAAGTCACCTCATCTTTGTTTTTATATATAATCTTACTTTTTTGTACAGAAAAATTCACTATTTTCCTTTGTTTCTTTTTTCTTAAAGATTCTCTTGTGAATATTGTCTTTATCTTCTCTAACGAAATCTACTGCTGTGCGGAAACACTGGGGATTGAAGATGCTACTTGTTGAATGCTTTCCAACTGACCTATTAGCTCCATCAGAGGAGGGGGATTCACACTTGTCACATCACTGTCATCGTCAGAGTCTTCAATAGGCCTCATTGTCCACTGACAAGTATTCAACTACTTAATCATCTATGGTTTTACCAGTAACTCCTGAATAAATCTCCAGATCACTTTGAATATCATCCTGTGTTATTTCATCCACCACAACTTTCTCACCAACATCTTCACTCTCAGAAATTCTTGCATTTTTCCAGCAGTTCACAATGACATTCGGCTGTACACTGTTCCAGGAACTAGCAGTCATGTCAGAAGCCTGTTTCACATTGAAACTGTTGGGATTCCTCACCTTTCTTTCAGTATTTGTGATCACATGTTGTACTAAATGTGAATGGTATTTTGTTCTTAATTATCCCCATATATAGTGGCTGAAGAATCGAAGTGCAGTTTGAGGGAAAGTAGCATAGTTCAAGGTTCTTCAACACTGGCTCATTATTATGCGCACTACAATTATCCACCATCAATGCTATTTTCTTGTTCTTCATTGACATGTCTTTATCAAGCGAAAGCAGCCACTCTCTAAAAAGAGTAGACGTCATTCGTGCTTTTTGATTTGCCTTGCAATTGACTGCAATAAAAGAAATCACATTTACAATGCGACTGTAGCAAAATATTACAGCTGAAGCTATACTGCACTGAATTAACTTATAAATTAAAGGAAGGTAAAATAAAATGTATGTACCCTCTTACCTGGCAAGCTTCTTACATTTTTGAAGCACCTTGGGTTTGCAGATCATCCAATCACCAGTGGTGTCAATTTGTATGTCCCTGATGCTTTGCTGCAGAGAAGAACAGTTAGTTGTACTTAAGACTGCTTCCTTCCTTTACACTTTTCTCCTCTAAAGGCCATCGTCTTCTCTGGCATCAGTTGATAAAACAATCCTGACTCATCTGCATTGTACAAGTTTTCAGTACTGTATTTTTCTAACAGTTTAAACATGGTGTTTTTCCTCCAAAATTCTGCATCACCTAAAGGTGCTGATTTTTCTACTCCTGAAATTACTTTAAACATGTTCCCATGCCTGTCCTTAAATCTTTGCAACCACCCTTTACATAGACTTACTCTAACAAATAGTACCATGAGTGCCACTGAACATGACGTACTCATCCAACAGGAAATCACCATCCAGCGGTGTTACGTGGACTCATTCCATGAACCTTGCAATAGGGAAAGAATTCTGGTTACTTGATGCTACCATTGTTCAGTTCTGCAGAATTAATTCTGCTTAATTGATTAACATTGTGTGAGAGACACTTGTGTGAGTTGGAGGAGGATTGTGCTTTACATAATTTTCAATCTCTGGAAGTTAACATATATAGATTTTAAACATATGCTATAGTGTGCTTTTGCTAATATTGCCTTTACTATTATTTCAGAACCACAAGATCATGCACCAGGAAATAATGTCACATCAGCAGTTGGTGGAATCTGTTTGTGAGAAAGCTCATCAGTTAGTTGAACAGACACAGGATAAGTCTCTTAACATATATCTTCAGTCCATAAAGCAGCTCTTCCAAAATATTGTAATAAAATCACAGGTATGTTGACAAAATAGAATAATATTTGTCACAAAAATATATTATTTGCTTTTCTCTGCAGGCTTCAAATATTTAAGAAAAAGCCAAAGCTTTTGCTAGATTTTAAGATACGTTTCCTCAAAAATACAGGTCTCTCAGAATTTCAAAGACGTGATCATAGAAACATGTGGGCTGTAATGTTAACAACAGAAATAAAATATGAGGGTTGTACCAAAAGTAAGGTTCCCTGTGAGCTACAGCCTGGAGGGAAGGTGCTAGGCTAAATCCGACAACAGTGTCGCGCGCAGTGGTTCCCCCACTCTCGAGCCAATCCGTCCGCGGTTCACTACGTTGCTCAGTGTTGGCTTGGCAGCCGTCAGACATAGAAGTGTTGATTGCCACTCCCACCAAGTGTGAGGTTCGAGCAGTACTCCAGTCTCTCCATGCAAGGAAGTTACTGCCCATGGAGATTCGTGGGCAACTGACTGAGGTTTATGGTGAAGAGTGCACGTCCTTTCAGCACGTCTGAAAATGGTGCAGGGCTTTTGCTGAAGGTCGTATGGAAGTTCATGATGAAGAACTGAGTGGAAGACCGCCTGTTTCGGATGTGATTGTCCAGAAGATCAACAGTGAGCTGCTCAAAGATCGGAGGGCACGGTCCGTGAACTTGTTGAACACATTCCTGTAGCTTCCCACAGCATAATTGAAAGAACTTTTAACAGAAACGTTGGGTTATCGCAAGGTATGTGCTCGCTGGGTCCCCCGGATGCTGACTGATGGACACAAGGAGCAGCGCCTTGACTGTGCTTAGAAGTTTCTTCAACAATGTGAGGGGGGAGGCAACAAGGAGAAGTTTTTGGACTCTATCGTCACAGGAGAAGGAACATGGGTGTTTCATTAGATCCCAGAAAAAAAACAACTATCTCGTCAGTGGAGTCACTCCAGTTCACCACCACCAAAGACATTCAAACAAACGCAGTCAGCAGGAGAGGTTATGGCAATTGTGTTTTGTGATCGGAAGTGGGTACTTCTCATTGATTTCATGCAACCTGGGGTGACAATAAAATCAGACAGATATTGTGAAACATTGACCAAACTCCGGTGAGCAATCCAGAGTTGCCAGAGAGGACGACTGATGGAGGGAGTAATGCTTCTTCACGACAACGCTCGACCCCACGTTGCTCGTCAAACACAGGAGCTTTTGAAGAAATTTGGGTGAACTGTTATGCCCCATCCCTCGTACAGCCTGGACTTAGCTCCCAGTGATTATCGCCTCCTTCCCAAGCTAAAGGAACACTTAAGTGGCAAACTCTTCAAGTACAGTGATGAAGTCCGATCAGAGGTCACATGCTTCCTCATGGATTAGTGGGAGACTTCTTTGACTTAGGAATACAAAAACTGGAACACCGTCTTCAAAAGTGTGTTGAAAAAAAATGAATACTGCTGAAAAATAGACAAAAGTGTAAGCTTTTCAATGATATATAAATTAATAACGATAAAAAATAGAGGAACCTTTCTTTTGGTACAACCCTCATAATAATTAAAAAATTACTTTGAGTAATTTATAATTAACAGTATGTGACATATGATCATACCTTTTTTCATATATTGCATTGTTGTGGGGAAACAAACAAGTAAAATAAATTTTTATACTATACAGATACACAGTATTTTCCTACTAGTTTGATTTTTTTACTTAAAGTTTTACTTCTGGTGTAGTTTCAATCCTTTGTTCCTATGTAATGTTGTTTGTCATGTGCTCGCTTGGCTAATAGACTGTGATTGAGTAAATCAGCGTCTCACAGCCTGTGTTTCACTTGGTGCCACACTAGGAATCCACACAGACTTGAGTTTTTTGATGCTCAGTGATGCGATATTGTTAAAGGAGTTCACCATTTCTGTCTTTTTGTGGATCGTGCAGCTTCTGTTTGTTCATTACTTCTATACCATATCTGGTTTCACGTAATTTCCTTCACCTTCTTCTTTTATTCTTACCCTGTTTTCATAATGGTACTGATTTGCAGGACTTGCTGGATAATCTTGAGGATTGTGCACAGAAACACAGTCAGCTCAGCACGTTGTGCAAGGATTTCAGAGATTGGATAAGTTCCGAAAGAGATAGCGTACATAACTGTGATGATGTCAGTGGGGAAAAATCTGACATCAGCAAAAGACTGGCAGCGATTAAGGTAAAGTCTGCTAAAATAAATGTGTCTTGGGCTGCACAGTTTTTCTTAAGATATTCAGAAAAATGAAATGTTTAACATTTTGTTTCATTTCTTCCAGGATCTTCGAGAAAATCGAAAGAAGGGAGAACATCAGCTATCACAGATTAGAGATCTTTGTACAGAAGTAAGCAAGAGTACTGCACCAAAAGGAATAACCATCCTAGAAAAAGAAGTTTCAGATTTGGAGTCCAGCCTGAAGCAGCATCTTGAAAACATAGGTATTTCAGGAATTTTAACACAGAATATGAGCAGCTAGCACACAACCAATACAGCATCTTGAAAACATAGGTATTTCAGGAATTTTAACACCGAATATGAGCAGCTAGCACACAACCAATACACACTTTTTTATCCTTTTTGATTGGATTAACATTCAATAGGTTGTCAAATACTTTCCTAACTATCTTTACTTTTACTTTACACGTGGCTAAGGCCTTATCGACCATACACCTGCTCTACGAGCCTCTTCCAATTATTTCTATCCAGGGAAATTGTTGTCCAATCAGAGTTGATGCCCTTCCTAGCTGCATCTTCCCGGATATTCTCCATCCACCTAATTCAAGGTCTTCCTCTTCTTCTCTTTCCTTCTAATTTCTTAGTGGATGCTATTTTGGGTAGTCTGTTCTCCGGCATCCTTGCTACATGACCAGCCCAGTTCAGTCTTCTCTTCTTTAACATTTCCACAATGGTACTATGTTTGTACAGCTCCCGTAGTTCTTCATTTTTCCTTATCCTCCACTCCATGACATTTTCATCGAAGATTGGTCCAAATATTTTTCTTAGTATTTTTCTTTCAAATATCAACAGTTTTTCTTCATCTTTTTTCCTGAATGTAATAACTTCACATCCATATAATGCTACTGGTACAATAGTTGACTGATAAAAACGGATTTTGAATTCAGTACTAAGTGATCTCATCCTTAAAATTTTGATACAGCTGTAAAAAGTTCTATTAGCTGCTGCTAGACGGGCGTCTATTTCTATTTCTGCTCTATTGTCTCTGCTAAAAAGACTCCCTAAGTACTTGAAGTGGTCAACTGCCTTGAAAGTGAGACCATTTACGGTCAGTGGTGTATTCTTTTGGAGTTTTTTACTTATGACTAGATATTCTGTCTTTTCTTCATTCACATGAAGTCCAGCTTTCTCAGCTATTTTGTAATAATTTTGCATCATCCTGATTAATTCATCTTTTGAAGTGCTTATTAAGGCTACATCGTCTGCATAAGCAAGTCTAGTAATGTTCTGTCCCTGCAGTTGGATCCCTTGTGGATTAGTTTTGGTGAATTCTCTATCAATCTTCTCTAAGATGATATTAAATAGAGTAGGTGAGATGGCATCCCCTTGTCTCAGTCCAGTGTACACCTTAAAATTTTCAGTCTCTCCTGCAGGTGTCTTAACTTTGCATATGGTTTCTTCCAAACACATTTTAACTAATTTGATTAATTTTAATGGTATTTCAAATTCTTTCATGGTGTTTAAGAGTGTCTGTCGGTGTATGCTATCATAGGCCTTCTTGAAGTCTATAAATAGAATATGGATATCTACATTAAATTCCCATGCCTTCTCATTTATTTGTCTCAATGTGAATAAGTGATCCAAAGTGGATCTGTTAGTGCGGAAACCACATTGGTAGTCCCCAATCAGTTCTTCGGTTATGGGAATCAGTCTGTGTAGTATACACATCGACAAAATTTTATACGTGACATCGAGTAGGGCAATTCCTCTGTAGTTATCACAGACAAGGGGATCATTCTTCTTAAAGATGGGGCATATAATTGCAGTTTTCCAATCGGCCGGTATGTTTTCTGTCTCCCAAATTGTTTCAATTAAGGAATGTAGTTCTATTTCCAATTGTGGTCCTCCATTTTTTAAAAGCTCAGCATATACCTGGTCTTCCCCACAGGCCTTGTTGTTCTTTAATTTCTTTATTGTTTGTCTTATTTCATTTACTGATGGTGTGGTGACTTGTATATCAACTGTATCTGGTTCTTCAAATGTAAAGTAATATTGTGGATCATTGCAGTTGAGCAGCTGTGTAAAGTATGTCTTCCATGTCTCTTGTATGTCATTCTTGTTTGTAAGTATTTTCCCATTTGGTCCTTTATAAACTGTTCCCTTTTAGTGAATTTTCCCAAGGACTTTTTTATATTCTGGTACATCTGCCTTGCTCTGTGATGCTTGAAATCATCCTCCGCTTCTCTTACCATGTTGTTGTAGTGTTTTCTCTTCTCTTGTCTAAGAGTTCGTTGTGTTTCCTTGCGGATTTTATAGTTTCTCTCCTTTAGTGTAATATTGTCCATGTCTTGTAACCATGCCTTCCTCGCATTTTGCCTCTCCAGTACTCTTTCTTGGCACTTTATATTAAACCAGATTTTGTTAGTTCGTTTTCTTTTACCTATAGTTTTGGAAGCTACATCTTGAATACTGTTTCTGAGGTGTCTCCATCTACTTTCCACGTCTTGCTGGTCACTATGTGTCAGTCTAGATTCCGATAGATTAATTTCCATTTCTTTCCTAAAGTTTTCTTTTATTTTTTCTTCTGCCAGATTTTCTACATCATACCTTTTAATTTCAACCCTATTTGTACTTTGTTTCTTTTTTAGCTTTATTTTCATTTGAGCTATGATTAACATATGATCTGTCTCACAATCTGCTCCCCTAAAAGTTCTAACGTCTTTAATACTGTTTTGAAATCGTCTTTGGATGGCGACATGGTCAATCTGGTTCACTACTTTTCCATCTGGTGATATCCATGTCCCTAAATGAATGCGTTTGTGTTGGAATTTTGTGCTGCTTAATGTGAGACCATTTGCCATTGCAAAGTTTATGAGTCGCACACCATTCTCTGAACTTTCATCATGTAAGCTGTAATTCCCAATGGTTGGTTTGTAGATTTCTTCTTTTCCTACTTTGGCATTAAAGTCTCCTAACACTATTGTTACGTTATGTCTACTTATTGAATTATATGTCTGTTCCAGTTGACTATAAAATTCTTCTTTCACGTCATCTTCCTTATCTTCTGTGGGTGCATGAACATTTATAAATGTAATATCAAACCACTGAGCCTGAATTGTAATGTGTGATATTCGGTTATTAATTGATTTGAATTCCTTTATTGTGTCAATTGCTGTTTTATGAATGTAAAAGCCCGTTCCAAATTCGTGGCGCTGACCGCAGTCTCCATACATTATTGTCCCGTCTCCTATTTTCATTGATCCCGTTCCCTGCCATCTTATTTCTTGGAGCGCTACCAGTTGTACCTTGTATTTTCCTAGTTCGTTTATTAGTATTTGTGCGCTTCCTGGGCGGTATAGACTTCTGACATTCCACGAACCAAAAGAGAAATCCTTGTGACTTTGCCAATTTCTGTTCCAGTAAATTCTGTCCTGTTTCCGAGGCATACCTTGAGTGTCCTGACCGGCCCTTGTTTTACATGAGTGGGTTGGTAGCCCTCTGCACAACCCCCAACCTGGAGTCTTGATTTTGGGGTACTCTACCCCTAGGGATTTGCCTTCACCATGGCTTAACGAGTCTTCCCTACCCGTGCTAGTTTTGGTCCACCCCGGGTATTTTATTTCCCCGGTACCCCCCATATCTGGAGAGCATTCCCCAATCCGCCACCCGGGGAGGCGCCCGATGGGGGACTAGCAACCCCACACGGGTTCCTAACTATCTAGGATTTATAAATACAGGATGATGCAGGATTATGCTACCACTGAAATGGAGTGAATATGTATCTACTGACAATGTAAAATATTCATATGTAGCGTAATAATTGGTGTATAGACATATGTATTTGAAAACTATGATCACTCCTTATTTAAAAGATTTTTTTCGCTTCATGATCATAATGGAATTTTTTTGGTTTTGCTTCTTAACAAACCACCTTAATATCAGAATTCCTTCCACTACAACAGCTGTGTGTCTATTCATTGCATATATTTATGACAAAAGAGAATTTAGTTAGTCCCTTTATTCACAAAAGGGGACAAAATTTAAAAACTGTGTTGTCTGTTCTCGTAATTTTTGACACACATCTTTTTAAGAAAAGAAAGAAGAGTTAGTTAAAGGAAAATCTCTGGAATCAGAATTGGAAGTTTATTGTCTCACAACATAAAAGTTAAATAAATGATTTATTGTATGAGAGACTTGTCAGCAGTAAATCACACTAAATTTTAGTTTTATGGTACTTTGGAGTTATATAATGTAACTTCAGTACATCATTTAATATCACACATTACATGAAAACTGAATCATTATTAAAATAGTTCTTTGTGGGTTTGTGTATTTTAGTGACAGACAAATAACGTATCACTATGGTGGAGAAACCTCTGGTGTTGGTGATTTAATTTCTTTTTAGTTCTTTATTATTAGATCATTATTGTTGTTGTTGGAAGGGTGGTCAGGCATAAGATCATACTGATTCATGATAATACAGTTGGTATATTAGCTTGCATGTAGATTGATAGTAAAATACAATTCACATTTTTTCTACATCTGTTCACTAATCTTGTGTTGCAGATGGCATAGAAGTTAAATTAGATGCTGCTCTGAAACAATGGCTTGAGTTTGAAGAGCAGCTTGATAAGCATACAAAGTGGTTCCGTACAACAGAGGCAATATTCAGAGACCAACAGCTGCAGGCATCATTGGCAGAGAAAGAGGAACAGCTGAAGAGTTACCGTGACAAACGTGACCTCATCACTTCCAAGGAGCATGAAATTGATGAATTCGTTGATCGATCCCATGGACTGCTCCACTGGAGTGGTGCCGACCGAATTAAACCTTTGATATCACAAATAAGTAACAGGTACTTTCATGACATATTTACTCTTAAAATTGTGCTACATTTACTTCTCCACACAGTTTTCGATTTTTTCATATTTTGACACAGTTTTTAAGCTTCTTGTTACCTTTATTTGGTATTACTTTGAGTTCAAAGACATTTTGTCTGTGCATTAATGAATACAGATTTCTTATCTTACTTCTTAACAAGCATTTAAAATTATGACAGAATTGCTTATCTATACTTACCTTCAGGAGCTGACAAATGAGAACTGCTAATAGACCAGTACAAAAATTCACGACACTATCCTCACTTTCCAGACTAATAGTTCCTGGCTCATGAAGAAGAGAGGGGTGAGTTGTGGAAAATTAAAAAGGAGGAGCAAGTTGCTCATACCCAGAATAAGAGGGATCCACCTATTTCGAGGTCAAATGGAGACAAAGATCTTAATCTTCCCTCATTCTCAAAACAAACTGGTCCCTCTCATCCTGAATCTCAGTAGCCTGCTCTTCCTTTTTAACCTTCCACGACCCATACCCCTCTCCTCCTCAAGAAAGGAACAATCACTTCCAAAAGCTAGGATAGCTTGTTTCACTTTTGTCCATGACAGCAGTACTGATATTTTATCTCTTGAAAGTAAATACTGGCAGCAATTCTGCATCACAATTTTAGTTTTCTCAAGTGAATTTTCCTTTTGATACAATTCTTACTGAGAGTATCATTTTACTCAGTTTGTAAGTGATTTATTGAGGTTGTCGGTTCAGGTTTAGATCTGCCATTAGGTAAAGGAAAATTTATTAATAGTCCATTTTTTTATTATTTCATGTTTACCTTCATAATGAATAATTTAGAACTTACAAATTAGATTAATAACCATTATTTTCCATGTTTTTGCAGTTATTCACTTTTTCCAACATTCCACATATTACACAAAAATGTTTGCATTGTAGTTTGTTAACATTATTCCTACAGTAAACTGGACTCTGCTGCATCAATCAAGTATTCCGGGTCCCAAATAACTAAACATTTTAAGAAAAATGTACATAGAAGCCTCTGAGAAAGGGTCTCTGTTGACTGGAGCTGATCCAGGTGCAATTGGCTTAGGAAAATTTATTGTAAAACACAGCCAGTGGAAGAGAGAAGCCAAATATCACATAATGGTTACACTGGTATGGATGCTGTGCAAAGTTGTCAACCACTTCTCACCCAAGTACTATTGGGGAGATGTAGTGGAAAATGGACATGTGCTTTGAATGAAGAAATACTATGCCTTTACTTTAAGAGTTAGTCATGGAGGGTGAGCAGTAAATGAGTACAGGCAAGATTACAATCACAGCTCACAAGCACATTTCCAGGATTCTCTGGAATACAAAAGTCAGTGTGTTGCCAATTAATAGAGACTCATTTTGGGTTTTGATGTGATACCTAACGCTAGAAAACTTGCCATTAGACTGGAAATGGAAAGAATGCTGTAGCCAAAGACACATATGGTCATGCCTGTCTAAGAAACAGCAAGTGAAGAAATGACCATACGGGATAAAATAACTACAATTGGATCAAATTTGATTTAAAGTTTGCAAACTGAGATGACAAGAGTGATGATTGAATTCAAAGGAACTGATGCTAGAAAATGGCCTCCATTACACCCAAAAATGTAGTTCAGTGATAAAAAAAAAGATTAGATAATACATGGTACAGTGACATTAATGTGACCACCGCCTACGTTCAAAGCAAGTGTGCAGTGACCACTCACAGGTAGCAGATGGCAGGTCTAGCAGTGGAGGGCATATAAAGTGTGTCATGAGGACATGAAAACCAGTGCAGTCAGTGTTGTAATGCGGAAACAGAGTCGTTTATCTGACGTCCAAAAGGGGATGATCTGAAATGGCTAAGTTTAGGAACTGTTCACTTGCCACCACAGTTGAAGTATACCTTGTGTGGCAAAATGGCACTATTCAAAACCAGCACCAAGGCAACACTGAGCCCTAGATGACAGGGGTGAGCAATGGCTGCTGAGATGTGTACGGTTGAATAGACATGCAATTGTTGAGCAACTGACCACCTGGATTAACCAAGGGGCCACCAATACTGTCGTCTCAGTGACATTTCGGTGAATATTGCAGTGTATGGTCTTCCACAGCAGATGCCTGGTTCGTACACGTATGCTGATTGCTGTTCATCAGCATCAAGGGCTAGAATTTGCATACCAGTACCGCAAGAGGAAGTCCACTGAGTGACAACAGGTGGCCTTTTCAGATGAATCACATTTTATGCTCCACTGGACAGATGACTGTTGGCTTGTACAGCATGAAATGTCTGAAAGCAAACATGCTGCAACCAGGAGGGAGTGTTACAGTCTGGGGAATGTTTCTGTGGTATTCTCTGGGTCTTCTCATCGTTCTGGAAGGCATAGTGTATCAACAAAAGTATGGATCCATCCTTGGTCAACCCCTACATGTAGTTTGTTTTTCTTCGGCATGATGGCATTTTACAGGAGGATTCTGCAATATGTCACACGGCTTGCAGTGTACATGCATGGTTTGAAGAGCACCAAGACAATTTTACCATACTCCCTTGCCTGGATTTAAACCCAGTTGGCAATCTGTGGGTCCACCTCGATCAGGCTGTTCATGCCATGGAGTCTCATATGAGAAACCTAGTGCAGATGGCCATGGCATTGAAGTCGACCTACCAGAACCTCATTCACTATCTTCTCGTGCTGCAAATATTGGTTGTTCAGGCTTTTGACAGTTGGTCACTGTAATGTGACTAGACAGTGTACTTTCATATTTGGGGATGAGCGTATCTTGTAGTATTGTGGTGCACTCACCACTCTGACATCAGTTGGATCAGTCATTATACGAGAATAATCACCAAGAAAAAAATATCATTAGATCTGTAGCCATCAAGGAGCAGGGCTTACTGAACAAGACTGAAGACTGGAGAAGAGAATTCCAGTGCTTGACGCGTATGTGGTGTAAGGCCAGAAAACTAGGAACAACAGGAACAATATTATAACAAGATCATCAGACATCTGAAAAAGTGCACCAATGAATGTTCTTCTACACTGAAACAGAATGTCTGTAATGTCTGTTTGTATCTATGGTTGCAGGACAAGGAAAAATAAAGTGAGTTCTCTATTTTTTCAAATTGGATAAAATTTTTACTGTGGACTGTGTGATTGTCCTGAGGCAAATATACATTCTGCGTGAGTGCCATGAAGACAAGATAAGAGAAATTAGGGCTTGTACAAAAGCATATAGGCAGTCATTTTTCCCTGGCTTTATTTGGAAGTAGAGAAGGAAAGGGACTGACTAGTAGTGGTACAAGGTATAATCCGCCACACCATATGGTGGCTTGCAGAGTACATGTCTATATGTAGCTGTTGATTAGGCAACCAAGAATAGCTTCAAAATCAGTATTGTCCCATCGAAAGAGCAAGTAACTTTTTGGAACTGACAGTGTTAAAGATTCTGCCTAACTGGAAGTCGGCAGGTCCCAACAGGATATGAAACTGCTTGTGAGAAAGATTCAAGTCAAGTGTCTAAGTCAAAAACTGACTGACCTTATTAATTACGCGCTTAAGAATCCAAGAATGGAACCTCGTTTACAGACACAAGACATCATATACCCGATCCTGAAAAACCCGCAAACCAACAAGAGCTTGTAGCTAACCATTACATAATGTATGTGCTAACTAGATAATTACATCAAGACTGTCACTACATATTGGGAGATGTAGTGGGAAAATGTCACTGCCAAACACAGAAGTCACCAACATAGCAGACCACATTTTCAAGGCAAATGGATGGAAAAGCTATTGTGGATATAAATAAGAAACACAAAAGTTGATATCAATATAATGGAAGGAAACATTCCACGTGGGAAAAATTATATATAAAAACAAAGATGAGGTGACTTACCGAACAAAAGCGCTGGCAGGTCGATAGACACACAAACAAACACAAACATACACACAAAATTCAAGCTTTCGCAACAAACTGTTGCCTCATCAGGAAAGAGGGAAGGAGAGGGGAAGACGAAAGGAAGTGGGTTTTAAGGGAGAGGGTAAGGAGTCATTCCAATCCCGGGAGCGGAAAGACTTACCTTAGGGGGAAAAAAGGACAGGTATACACTCGCACACATGCACATATCCATCCACACATACAGATACAAGCAGACATATTTAAAGACAAAGAGTTTGGGCAGAGATGTCAGTCGAGGCAGAAGTGTAGAGGCAAAGAAGTTGTTGAAAGACAGGTGAGGTATGAGTGGCGGCAACTTGAAATTAGCGGAGATTGAGGCCTGGCGGATGACGAGAAGAGAGGATATACTGAAGGGCAAGTTCCCATCTCCGGAGTTCGGACAGGTTGGTGTTGGTGGGAAGTATCCAGATAACCCGGACGGTGTAACACTGTGCCAAGATGTGCTGGCTGTGCACCAAGGCATGTTTAGCCACAGGGTGATCCTCATTACCAACAAACACTGTCTGCCTGTGTCCATTCATGCGAATGGACAGTTTGTTGCTGGTCATTCCCACATAGAATGCATCACAGTGTAGGCAGGTCAGTTGGTAAATCACGTGGGTGCTTTCACACGTGGCTCTGCCTCTGATCGTGTACACCTTCCGGGTTACAGGACTGGAGTAGGTGGTGGTGGGAGGGTGCATGGGACAGGTTTTGCATCGGGGGCGGTTACAAGGATAGGAGCCAGAGGGTAGGGAAGGTGGTTTGGGGATTTCATAGGGATGAACTAACAGGTTACGAAGGTTAGGTGGATGGCGGAAAGACACTCTTGGCGGAGTGGGGAGGATTTCATGAAGGATGGATCTCATTTCAGGGCAGGATTTGAAGAAGTCGTATCCCTGCTGGAGAGCCACATTCAGAGTCTGGTCCAGTCCCGGAAAGTATCCTGTCACAAGTTAAGCACTTTTGTGGTTCTTCTGTGGGGGATTCTGGGTTTGAGGGGACGAGGAAGTGGCTCTGGTTATTTGCTTCTGTACCAGGTCGGGAGGGTAGTTGCGGGATGCGAAAGCTGTTTTCAGGTTGTTGGTGTAATGATTCAGGGATTCCGGACTGGAGCAGATTCGTTTGCCACGAAGACCAGTCCTGTAACCCGGAAGGTGTACACGATCAAAGGCAGAGCCACGTGTGAAAGCACCCACGTGATTTACCAACTGACCTGCCTACACTGTGATGCATTCTATGTGGGAATGACCAGCAACAAACTGTCCATTCGCATGAATGGACACAGGCAGACAGTGTTTGTTGGTAATGAGGATCACCCTGTGGCTAAACATGCCTTGGTGCACAGCCAGCACATCTTGGCACAGTGTTACACCGTCCGGGTTATCTGGATACTTCCCACCAACACCAACCTGTCCGAACTCCGGAGATGGGAACTTGCCCTTCAGTATATCCTCTCTTCTCGTCATCCGCCAGGCCTCAATCTCCGCTAATTTCAAGTTGCCGCCACTCATACCTCACCTGTCTTTCAACAACTTCTTTGCCTCTACACTTGTGCCTCGACTGACATCTCTGCCCAAACTCTTTGTCTTTAAATATGTCTGCTTGTGTCTGTATGTGTGGATGGATATGTGCATGTGTGCGAGTGTATACCTGTCCTTTTTTCCCCCTAAGGTAAGTCTTTCCGCTCCCGGGATTGGAATGACTCCTTACCCTCTCCCTTAAAACCCACTTCCTTTCGTCTTCCCCTCTCCTTCCCTCTTTCCTGATGAGGCAACAGTTTGTTGCGAAAGCTTGAATTTTGTGTGTATGTTTGTGTTTGTTTGTGTGTCTATCGACCTGCCAGCGCTTTTGTTCGGTAAGTCACCTCATCTTTGTTTTTATATATAAACACAAAAGTTGATTAGTCAGTCCCAAAGAAATTTCTTAGGGACAGAGTTAATTACCATTAAACCATTCGGTCTCTCAGGCAGACTATTGTACACCACTGCTCTTCAGCAAGGAAGAAACACTTAGTATTGCCTTGTAAATAATAGATTTCAGCTATCATTCGTCCTTTTTAAATTTTATTGGCAGATCTAGATATTAGCTAGAAACTAGCCATTCTCAATGCACTATCATTTTTGATCAATGCATGTAATGCCTGTTGGTCAGGCTTCATCCACAGTTCATTGAATGTAGTATTCAATGAACTGTGGACAACGCCCGACCAACAGGCATTACATGCATTGATCAGAAATGATAGTGCACTGAGAATGGCTAGTTTCTAGCTGAAATCTATATCTGCCAATAAAATTTGAAAAGAATGACTAATAACTGAAATCTATTATTTACAAGTCAATATAATAGCCACAGAGTGCAACAGTCTTCGGAATGGAAGGTAACCGGGTAACGCATAGTATTGATAGCATAGCCAAAAAAGTGAATATGTGAATGCCAAAATCTTTGCATGGACATCTTAATGAATTAAAAGAAGTTAATTTACGCACGTCATAATACTGAACAACTTGCAGGATAGTTGTGCACGCTTCCCTTAAGAGACCAAGCAGTTGTAACAAGGAACAAGTGCATCGTTCATTTAGACTACAAAAGAAGGCAGTCAGAATAATAAAAGGTATAGGATATAGAGCCTCTTGTAGGCATGTTTTCAAAGAATTAGAAATCATGACACTACCATCTTTATACATATATGAAAGCATATGTTTCTTAAAAGAACACGAGGAATTTTCTACATTAAACAGAGAATTTCACAATTACGAAACAAGGAATAGGAATGATTTCCACAGAGAAATTCATAAAACAGCTATGTATCACAAAAGTGTACTATACCAACCCAAAATCCTCTACAGTGCTCTCCCCAAAGAACTAAAAATAATACCAAAACTGCACATATTTAAAAGAGAATTAAAAAACATGTTATTGAGCAATAGTTTTTACAGTATTGAAGAGTTTATGAATCGTTGACAATAAAAGCGCAGTTAAAATTTCCCTGACATAATAAATATGTGTAATTGCTCACATTTAAATACTTGCTGTTTCTATGAAAGTGTGAAACAGTGTTAATGTAAGAATGTAAATAATCTTTGATGTGAGAATCACTAACTTTTTTTTTTGTACGTTGTTATCCTACTTGTATATTTTTATGTTAATGTTCTAAAAGTTCTATTAAAATTGTAATGTCTAAGTGACAAGTAAATTCATGTAATGTTTATTGACAAGTCCTATGTCATTTCGATGATGTACTACAAGGACGCTAATAAATTGAATTGAAATTGAATTGAATCGCAAAAGACCTGACATAGATTTTCTAGATAAAGGTATCTATTGCACATGCCTTATGAAGTGAAGTTGTGAACAGTAACAAGTAGATGGAGAAAATAAACAAAGAACTGAAAAGATGTAACTGTGACAGGGACATTGACATATTATATGTGTTTGTAGAATACCAATCATTTCAAATGTGAGTCATTCCCCCCATGTTGCATGGATGTTTCAGGTATTTGAGCTTGGCAAAGGCAGTCTGGAGGTTGATGCAAAAAGCTATGAAACTTGCAATGACAGGAGCAGTCAGGAAATTCTTGGGGGGGGGGGGGGGGGGGGGAATAATAAAAGTGACAATATTGTGCCTTAGTTTTCAATAATTCAAACATTACTTTGCAATATGAAGTATTCCATTGTATGTAAAATTTTAATAAAAATCAACATAATAGAAATATTTATAATAATAATTTCTTCATTTTTCTATTTCCAAATATTGCGTTAAATTCACAGAATTTCAGTTGCATGCTGTATATACTGTCCTTTAACTTTCGAATTAGAATCTCGAGAACTGCTGTTGTCCTTTTGATTCAGTTTCGATTTTCTTATGTGTGTGTCTAAATGTTCTCACTAATTATCCACTGCTACAGTTCAATGAATGCAACATTAGAGTGTCCTACAAAGGATTTAGTTTCTGGTGCATGTAAAATTTCTGACAAATTGAGTGATATTAATTTTTTATTGAAATGATTTTATGTGGTTTTTAAGATTATTACATTTTTGCACTTTTAGCAATGAAAATTTCAAAAAATAGGACTGATGAATCATCTCTTTCCATATAGATGAATAAGTAGGTAATACACTGTATTTTTAAATTATCCAATTATTTATGAGGAATGAGGGAGTCATTAACTATAAATGCAAATTGGAATGGTCAGTGCATTTAACTTATTCATCCCAAATGAAAATACAATCCTGAATATTGGTTTTGTGGAAAAAATCAGTGTTAGACAGATTAGGGAAAAGTAACTATGACTCTGAAATGAGTAAATTTTAAATATGTAGTTTAACTGTCACTAATATGTTATTTTAGGTACCAGTTACTCCATGTATTAAGCAAAGAAGTAATCAACCGGTGGCAGAGCCTGGTAGACGACCATCGAGCTTATGAAGAACGATTGGCTGAAACGGAGGCATGGCTTTCTCCTTTGGAAGAGCAGCTGGAGGCCATGAAAGTTACACCTGGTGCACCAAGCAAGCTTGCTATGCTCCTCACTGAAAAGGAACAAGCTGCTCACAAGTTAGTTAAACAGCAATCTAGAATCCCACCATTGAAAATAAAATTTATGGAGTTAAAAGATATTTCCGTTTTTAGTGATACAAAAAATACAGCATTAACATTTCAGTAAGTGTCTGTTTAAATTTGATGTTCTGGAAAAAACTGTGTATATGCCCAACAAAACACTTCATACTCTTGTCTGCAGAAAATAAGTGCATTCTATTGTCTCCCTATTATTTATTCTTTCCAATGAGATCAATGCAAATTACAACATTTGGGTATTGGTTAGGAGCAAAACAAGCCCCTGAGTTGGGAACCAGGACTTCTTAATTAAATTTTCATCTATTGAATCTCATGTCATATACTTACAGATTTGTGTTCTTTATCCTTTTTATGCAATTTTCATAAATTTTACTAAAATTTTGACTTATTTAGTTTTATTTTTATTTTCCTCTATCCTTTCTGTTACTTGTCTTTTCAGTTTATTTTGTCTTCATCATTTTATTGTCTTTCTCAGTCCCGATCCAAAACCCGTATTAAAACTATTGTAGATTAGATTAGTACTTGTTCCATAGAGCATGAATACGACACTTCGTAACGATGTGGAACGTGTCAGGTTAATAAAAGGTGTCTATACAAGATATTACATTAGACAAAATTTTACATGGCACTCAATATTTTTAAATTATTTTTTTTTTTTTTTTTTTTTTTTTTTTTTTTTTTTTTTTTTTTTTTTTTTTTTTTTTGTGGGATTGGGAAATTACCCACTTACTATATCCAAAAATTCGTCTAATGAGTAGAAGGAGTTGCCATTAAGAAATTCTTTTAATTTCCTTTTAAATGCTATATGGCTATCTGTCAGACTTTTGATGCTATTAGGTAAGTGACCAAAGACTTTTGTGGCAGCATAATTAACCCCCTTCTGAGCCAAAGTTAGATTTAACCTTGAGTAGTGAAGATCATCCTTTCTCCTAGTTGTAGCCATGTACACTGCTATTACTTTTGAATTCATTCGGATTGTTAATAACAAATTTCATAAGTGAATATACATATTGTGAGACTACAGTGAAGATTTTTAGCTCTTTAAATAAGTGTCTGCAGGATGATCTTGGATGAGCTCCAGCAATTATCCTGATTACACGCTTTTGTGCAATGAACACTCTTTTACTCAATGATGAGTTACCCCAGAATATGATGCCATACGAAAGCAGAGAATGAAAATAGGCATGGTAAGCTAATTTACTCAGATGTATATTGCCAAAATTTGCAATGACCCTAATAGCATAAGCAGCTGAACTCAAATGGTTCAGCAGATCCTCAGTGTGTTTTTTTCCAGTTCAACCTCTCATCAGTGCATACACCTAGAAATTTTGAATATTCTACCTTAGCTACCGATTTCTGATCGAAGTCTATATTTATTAATGGGGTCATTCCATTTACTGTGTGGAACTGTATATACTGTGTTTTGTCAAAGCTTAATGAGAGCCCATTTGCAGAGAACCACTTAATGATTTTCTGAAAAACATTGTTTACAATTTCACCAGTTAATTCTTGTCTGTCGGCTGTGATAGCTATACTTGTATTATCGGCAAAAAGTACCAGCTTTGCATCTTCGTTAATAAAGAATGACAAGTCATTAATATATATTAAGAACAGCAGAGGACCCAAGAGTGAACCTTGCAGCACCCCATTCTTGATTGTTCCCCAGTCTGAGAAATCACCAGTTTTTTGCATATTATGTGAACTATTTCTTTCAACTTTCTGCACTCTTCCAGTTAGGTATGATTTAAACCATTTGAGCACTGTCCCATTCATACCACAGTACTTGAGCTTATCTTGAAGTATTCCATGATTTACACAATCAAAAGCCTTTGATAGATCACAAAAAATCCCAAGGGGTTACTTCCAGCTACTCAGAGCATTTAATACTTCACTAGTGAAAGTATATATAGCATTTTCCATTGAGAAACCTTTCTCGAAACCAAACTGACATTTTGTTAAAACTATATTTTTACAAAGGTGTGAAGCTACTGTACAATACATTACTTTTTCAAGAATTTTGGATAAGGCAGTCAGAAGAGAGATTGGGCGGTAGTTGTTGACATCAGTCATATCCCCTTTTTTATGCAGTGGTTTAACAATGGCATACTTCAGTCTATCTGGGAAAATGCCCTGCTTCAGAGAGCTATTACATATGTGGCTAAGAATCCCACTTATTTCTTGGGAACAAGCTTTTATTATCCCGCTGGAAATGCCATCAATTCCGTGTGAGCTTTTATTCTTGAGAGAGTTTATTATCTTCCTAATTTCAGAAGGAGAGGTGGGTGGAATTTCAATTGTATCAAATGGTGTGGGTAAGGCCTCTTCCATTAACTGCCTTGCTTCTTCTAATGAACATTTAGATCCTATTTTCTCTACAACATTTAAAAAATGATTATTCAAAATGTTTTCGACTTCCAGCTTGTTGTTTATCAAGTTTCCGTTCGCTTTAATGGTGATACCATCATCCTGTACTCTTGGTTGTCCTGTCTCCCTTGTAATAATATTCCAAATTGTTATGATTTTGTTATCAGAGGTATTAATCTCAGACATGATGCACGTGCTTCTGGACTTTTTAATAACCTTTCTTAATGTAGCACAGTAGTTTTTATAATATCTGGCTGTTTCTGGGTCATTACTCTTTCTTGTTGTTATATACAGTTCCCTTTTGTGGTTACAAGATATTTTTATTCCTTTAGTAAGCCAAGTTTTTTTGCATGGTTTCTTATTATTAGATTTAACTACATTCTTGGGGAAACAGTTTTCAAATTCTCTTACAAGTGTATCATGAAATAAGTTATATTTTAAATTAGCATCGGGTTCCTTGTACACCTCATCCCAGTCTAACTGCTGAAGATTTTCTCTGAAATTTCTAATTGTTGAGTCATTAATTGAACGCACAACTTTGGAGGGTAGTTTTGAATTATTGAATGGAGCTGTGTCATATACTGTAACTAGCTGAGCATCATGATCAGACAGCCCATTCTCAACAGGACAAGAATTTATGTTTTTAAACCTATATTGGTCTATAAAAGTGTTATCTATCAATGTGCTGCTGTCCTTTACTACCCGAGTAGGAAAATTAATGACAGATGTCAAATTGAAAGAACCGAGCAAGACTTCCGGGTCATTCTTCCTATTACACTCTTTCAGTGAATCATCATTGAAGTCCCCACAAATAATAATTTGCTTTCCCCTATCTGACAGATAGCACAACAAGGCATCCAAGTTTTCCAGGAATAAATGAAAGTTTCCTGAAGGGGACCTATATACTGTTACAATTATAAAAGAGCCCTCCTTCAGTTTAAGTTGACAGGCACATGCTTCTATATGTTGCTCTAGACAAAACTTTTTTGTATCTAAGTCATTCTTCATATTTCTTTCAGAAATCAGTTGTTTTTAGATTGTTTGAGGATGTTGTGATAAGTCTGGTAAAAAAGCAATTAAAAATGTTTGTTTCGTAAACAGGCTCCTGTTATGATTCTGCTTTTTAGGATTGATCTGTTAGGATTATTCCTTGGGAATCCCAAAAAACAGTGACCATCACCTTACTAGCTGACAAAATGGTCTTTGCCGTCTTCAGTGCACTTTCACCAGCCTTTGCCCATTGTTTTGATTGTTGTTTAGACTGTGGTGTATAATGATGGATTCAGGTTTCATCAAAAGTCACAAATTGGTGCAAAAGTATTGCAGATTGCTATTAAACATCACCAACCATTGTGCTGAAATGTTGTGCCAGCTTCGCTTTTGGTCAGCTATGAGTAATCGTCCCATCCACCTCACACACAGCTTCTTCAAAGCCAATTCTCCATGCAGGATATTATGCTCTTGCCCAGTTGACATGCCTACAGTCTCAGCAAACCCACAAATTATTATTTGGTAGTCTTGCATTACTGTATTATTAATTTTGTCAATGGTTTCCTGTGTGGTGACCTGAACTGGATGGCTGGAATGCATTTCAACTTTGGTGCTTGTTGGATCACATTTAAATTTATTAATCTAAAAGTAAATGGTGCTCGATGATGGTGCAGAGTCTTTGTGAATATCATCCAATTCTATTTTGATTTATGTAGCCAGCTGACACACTGAGCAATTCAGACGGCTCTCAACAATGAACTAGACACTGTTAAAATGTTTTATGTGATCCTTGGAATAATCAAACTTACCATGGCTTTATATTTAGTAATGTGCAGAATGATATTTAACCAATGTTGTATTGCATTGTATTTTTATTAGTCCTGTTATTACAAAAGCAGCTTATACCATGACATTGAACAAAGCCAGCTTATGTGTGTACAAGTGAAAGTGGTTTCTCTCCATACATATTTAAAATCCCACATAATATACTTCATTAATTCAAATATTTATATAGTACACTTCATACATATAAATATTCTTCGGTGGAGTGAAAGTAGTGATGCTGTAAATATTACTTTAAAAATTTTGACATCAGTACTTGCTTTTATGTTTTTTGGATGTTTGTTATAGAGTTAAAATTTGGTGTGGAAAGTATCACTTTGTCAAAGAGATGTCTTAATTTTGATCCTATGTATGTTGTTTGTTTTGTCTCATAAAGTGATCAGAACTATCAAAGCTTTTTAATCTACTTTTCTTACCTCTTAAATTTATTTTAAAGAATATAAGTGACCCTAAACAGAGCTTTACCTAAGTCTCTAGGTTTACATCCAAACTTGATTCTAATGGCCCTTTTTTTGCTTTTTAAATGTTCTGATAATAGATTTAGAATTTTCCCAAAATGCAACACGATATAAAATGAGAATGAAAGTAAGCATGATAAGCACTATTTACTGTTTCCTCACTACAGCAGGATTTTAGTAAGCAACAAAGGCAGCAGGTTATGTTTAATTTTGTGTTATGTATGCTTATTCCAATTTTGTTCTGTAGCCATAATCATAAGAATTTAATTTCTGTACTGTTACCAACTGGTTCATTGTTGATCAAGATAAATGGGACATACACTATGTGATCAAAAGAATCTGGACACCCACAAAAACATTTTCTCATATTAAGTGCATTGTGCTGCCACCTACTGCCAGGTACTCCACATCAGTGACCTCAGTGGTCATTAGACATCGTGAGAGAGCAGAATGGGGCGCTCCGTGGAACTCACGGACTTCGAACGTGGTCAGGCGATTGGGTGTCACTTGTGTCATATGTCTGTATGCAGGATTTCCACACTCATAAACATCCCTAGGTCCACTGTTTCTGATGTGATAGTGAAGTGGAAACATGAAGGGACACGTACAGCACAAAAGCGTACAGGCCGACCTCATCTGTTGACTGACAGAGACTGCCGACAGTTGAAGAGCGTCATAATGTGTAATAGGCAAACGTCTATCCAGACCATCACACAGGAATTCCAAACTGCATCAGGATCCACTGCAAGTACTATGACAGTTAGGCGGGAGGTGAGAAAACTTGGATTTCATGGCCGAGTGGCTGCTCATAAGCCACACATCATGCCGGTAAATGTCAAATGACACCTCACTTGGTGTAAGGACAGTAAACATTGGATGATTGAACTGTGCAAAAACGTTGTGTGGAGTGACGAATCATGGTACACAATGTGGCGATCCAATGGCAGGGTGTGGGTATGGTGAATGCCTGGTGAACGTCATCGGCTAGCATGTGTAGTGCCAACAGTAAAATTCGGAGGCGGTGGTGTTATGGTGTGGTCATGTTTTTCTTGAAAGCCCCCTTGTTGTTTTTGCTTGACACTATCACAACACAGGCCTACATTGATGTTTTAAGCGCCTTCTTGCTTCCCACTGTTGAAGAGCAATTTCGGATGGCGATTGCATCTTTCAACATTATCAAGCACCTGTTCATATTGCATGGCCTGTGGCGGAGTGGTTACACAACCATAACATTCCTGTAATGGACTGGCCTGCACTGAGTCCTGACCTGAAACATACAGAACAACTTTGGGATGTTTTGGAAGGCCGACTTCGTGCCAGGCCTCACTGACCAACATCAATACCTCTCCTCAGTGCAGAACTCAGTGAAGAATGGGCTCCCATTCCCCAAGAAACCTTCCAGCACCTGATTGAACATGTGCCTGCTAGAGTGGAAGCTGTCATCAAGGCTAAGGGTGGCCCAATACCATATTGAATTCCAGCATTACCAATGGCGGGCATCACAAACTTGTAAGTCATTTTCAGCGAAGTGTCCAGATTCTTTTGATCACATAGTGTACATATCCTTGTTCAGAGGATTGTGAAATTTTTGGGCACTAGTTTTTTTTGCTATATATTACGAGCTCATTATGTTGTGTGCAGTTGCTAAGTTGTTTTGTGACAGTTTTCACTGAATGCTGTAGTTCTTCCTTATTTTCTGCTTTTAATAGAACTGTTGCATCGTGTGCAAATGTGATCATTTTATATGCATCCACATTTAAACCTAGATTGCTAATGTACAAAAGGAACAGAAGTTGTCCCATTTCTGATCCATGGGGTACAACATATTTCATTAGTTATACCTTGATAAGTGTTCAGAAATAGTTTTAAGGTTGATATTTGTTGTGACTCGCCAATCTTTCAAAGTGCCGCCGCACAGTTATGTGCGTCCTCTACATGCGGCGCTCTCTGCCAGCAATACAGCAGCCGCGCCACCTAAGAGGCCAGCCTGCCAGCGGCCACTTGACTGGGGCTCAGTGCTGATTTGACTTTTACCGTGTACACATGTCTTGCTTTGTCTACTTGCTCTGTTACTTACATGTACTGTGTCGTTTTTGAAATATATGTGTTCAACTTGACATTATAACAATTGGCGATGAGGATGGGATCCTGCGTCTTTGTCCTTTGCTGAAACGTGCTCACTTCTGTCTGTATATTTTCAAAAACGACACAATACATGTAAGTCACAGAGCAAATAGACAAAGCAAGGCATGTGTACACGGTAACAGTCAAATCAGCACTGAGCCCCAGTCAAGCGGCCGCTGGCTGGCTGGCTGCTTAGGTGGCTCGGCTGCTGCATCGCTGGCAGACAGCGCCGCATGTAGAGGACGCACGTAACTGCGCGGTGGCACTTTGAAAGATCAGCGAGTCACAACAATACTAGAGTGTGAGATGCTCATCACTTGCTTATGATTGCTCAGGAAGGAACTGATCCAACTGTTGGTTGGTTGGTTGAAGGTTAAGGTACTAAACGGCAAAGTCATCAGTCCCTGATTCAGCTGCTGGACAGATTTCAAATACCATAGTTTTCAAGGTGTGACAGCAGAATCTTATGGTCCATCACATGAAACACTTTTGATAGGTCAACAAATACTCCTGTGTCTTGTCCATCAGTCTTAGTATTTAATTCATTGCACTCATAAATGACAATCGCCAGTATTATTGACCTCTTATTTCAGAATCCATTCATTTATTACAGAGACTTTTGTTTTTATTTAGAAATTCCGTAATGTTCTCTAATATTTTTGAAGTGTAAGAGGAAACTGTGGTGGTCTTGTAGTTATTTACAGTATCTCTCCCACCTTTTTTACCTGAATTATTGAATACGTTTTAAATGCATTTGGGAAAGTGCTAAGTTTAAGTGAACTGTCACGCAAGTGTGTAAGTAGTTCAGCTAGGTGTGGAGTTCTCTTCTGTAAGATTATTGTATGTGTATCATCAGTGCTTGCAGAGTTCGAGTTCTTTAGCCCTTTTATTGGCTTTGCTACTTCATCCTGTGTGACTGCAGATATACATTTATCTACTATACGTGCTTATTTTATATTTATTGAATTGGGTATTCATATTTGTATTTGATTTTATCACATTATCTGAAATTATTTAACCACTCCACATTGAAAAGCCTTTAATACTTATACCAACGAAAAGAGACAGGAAACAATAGCCATCATAGAAAGCTACTTTCTATAAATAAAGTTGTTAGGCCCTTATTGTGTCTTGTGTCTATTATTTGTATACGTTTTAGTGCAGAGGTTCTTTTCTTTTTTTTAAAAAAAAAAAATTAAGATTGGATTTGGAGCTTGAACAAACAGTTCTATCAGTACAATGAATTCTTCAGGCGACTCTCATAATGTTAAATTTTTACTATGTCTTGAATCTCAAAGGTTGAAAAATTGCATTATTATCTCTATTTGTACAGATTAGGCAACCTGACAAGTGCCGGTGAGCGACTGTACCCAGACACAGCAGCTCCTGGACGAGAGCTGATCCGTTCACAGGTGCGAGAGATAAGAGATAGATGGGACAAACTTGAACAAGGAATAGAACAGGAACAGAAGCGTCAGGATGCACAAAGTCTCCAGAGAACCAGTTATCAAGAAACACTGGCGCAGACACTAGCATGGCTTGATGCTATGGAGCGTTCGTTGCAGCAGGACCCGGCTGCTACTTGGGGCTCCACCCAGGAGATTAGATCAAAACTGCTTAAACATAAGGTACAGTTTCTTTCTAACCAACAAATGCTTCTAAACTTGTTTGATTTCTACTGTTCTACTATATTTGAAATATTATAATGTGCTTGTGACTGCAACAATAAGGACTACATTTATTTAGTGGATATTACGTAACCTTTTCACAGAGACTGGGGTTGACAAAGAAAGAGTGTATCAAATCTAATCCTGTAGAACATCTGATAAAAAAATAAATTTTACTGGCCACAATGAAAACTCTGAGCTTCTGCACATTTTGCTGAGCTGTAGCTATAAATTTTGCTTCATAACTACCTGCTCAGTTTTCTTCCTGTTTCTGATTAAGTGAAAGTTTTAATATTTCAGGCTAGTAGCATTTTGTGTTTAGTCATTGGCAACCATAGTGATCCAACAATATTGTGTGAAATGCCACTGTCACTGTTGTGAGTTCTGTGTTGTCTTGTTTGTTGCTGGTGGGAAAAATACACATATACATAATGGTACTGCTCTGCACAAGAAAGGCAGAGATTGCTTCTTCTGCACCTCTCCTCTCCCATGTCAGTCTATGTTGGAGGTGGAAATTGCTTCCTCCATTCCCTGTATGCTCCTCTATTAGTGCCAAAAACAAGTAAACACTCAGTAATCCATAATTTGTAGGTGATGGAAGTCTATTAAAGTAAATATCACAGGCAATAAGTTGAAATTAATGACTGTAGAAAGTATGATGATATGAATGAGGCAGATTTCGGAGGAGGGGGTAGGCAGAACACATTGTCATCAGACATGCAAAATATGTAGTGTCACCATTATATTGTTGTTTGGTAGTTTTATGACAAATGGGAAAAATAAATTATTCTACCAGTCATGAAGCTCAGTTATTATGCTTATTTCTGCTAGTAGACATAATACTTCTGAAGTACACTGTGCATAATTTTAAACATGTGTTCCTAGCACACCAAATGAAAAAATATTGAGAAATGAGACTGGCAGCTGCACATGAATACATAACCTGTTTTTTTCTCCATATCATTAGTAGTTTCAAAAAAATATTACATGCAGTAGTGTTGAGTACCATTTACATAAATAAGGTCACGCCTAATATTTTTCCACATCTGAGTTTATTCTCCGTATCCACCATTGGTTGTGTAGATTGGAGACAACACCTCGTGAGAATGCCTGGTCACAGAATTCCCCAGAAGATGCTGAACTACAACACCTCGTGAGAATGCCTGGTCACAGAATTCCCCAGAAGATGCTGAACTACAACACCTCGTGAGAATGCCTGGTCACAGAATTCCCCAGAAGATGCTGAACTACAAGCTGGGTGGGAAAAAAGATTTTGAAAGACCTCAAAAAAGATGGGAATGATTTTTTTTGTGTGTGCAGAAGAGTTAGCAGCCTAATCCTTGAAAGGAAGATGTTGATGATCCACCATTAACAGGGTGCTAAACTCTCACCTTCCATCCATTCCCTGAAGAAAATTATGAGATGTGTGACCTGAATTTTGTATAATTCACAGTGTCTAGAGCAAAATTGAATGCCCTCTCTGGAACTTACACAGTTGGGATTCTGCTGTTCTGCATCATAACACTCAGCTGCATGCCTAGCTTATACAAATCAAAAACCAAAAATGAAATTTTTGCTGAAGCAAGCTATAGTTCTGATGTAGTAACCAATTGACCACCATTCATTCGTACACTTCAGGATATGGCTTGCATCTCTGTGAGTCAACATAAATATTTACTTCAGTAAAAAATAAAAATTGCTGTTTTCTTTATTATTATGTTGGTATTTGCAGCAATTATGTAAGCAGTCTTTGGTTGTAATATGTGGATTATAAATGCACTTTTAAGTACAAGTGCTCTCCTACCAGATTTTGAAAAGTGAGAATTGTATATTGCCCACAGATGACAATCCTGATTTGGAGGATCTAGTGGATTTCTTTTTGGCTGTAATTATGAAGATGTAAAATTTTTAGTAATCATGCTTCTTTAATGTTAATGAGTACTTGCACATACTTTTATAGTTATGGAATCTGTGACAATAGTAAACAGCTTTTATAAACATTTTTACAGAACTATAACAATATTCTCTGCTTTTGAGTGGCAACATTTCATTAATTAATTTAATTTTCAAAATTATATTTGCAGACAACCCTGCAGGAAGTGATAACTCATAAACGTGTCATTGAAGCAGTGACAGAGAAAGCACAAGCTGTTGTACAGCTAACTGGAGGAGATGATGAGGAGGTAAAGAAAGCTGTAGAAGACATCAGCAATCGATACGAAAGGCTGGTGAACGGGCTGCTGGTGATGATAACGCAGCTTGAGGAAAGCTTGGATGTGTTTCAGCAATTTAATGATCTACAAAAGAACTACCATGATTATCAGAAAGCTTTGTGGGATCGTCTTGCTGGTTATTCAGGTAACTAGCATCTCTTATATTTGTAAAGTACTTAAGGTATATGGCTTAGGGTGTGTCATTTTTGGATCATTTTGACATTCTGATGCTAGTAACATAGAGAATAATTTAGTAGGGGTAAATGCTACTTGTAACCTTCATTTTGACGACTCCCTAGTAGCATTAAATGAAAGCTAAACAAATTTCATGAAGAAATTATTTATTTGTGCTTGTTTTGTTATGCACATGAGTCTTGAGTAACTTAGAGGATAACTATGTCCATTTCCCCTTCTTGTTACAGATTATAG
Source organism: Schistocerca serialis cubense (assembly GCF_023864345.2). NCBI lineage: Eukaryota > Metazoa > Arthropoda > Insecta > Orthoptera > Acrididae > Schistocerca > Schistocerca serialis. The sequence goes on from NC_064645.1 coordinate 616,872,149, forward strand.
TGGAAATAAACCAACAATACAGTCCAGGCTGTCAAAAGTCAGAGAAATACAGGATTGCCTGAAAATGGAAGGTGATATTAAAATGAAGGCTCTTACTGACCATGTTTCCAACAAAACTGATAAATTACCTCCTAGAGCCAAAGAAGCCATGGAAAGAGACTTAAATAATCTTAAGTAAGTGAATAATAAACAAAACTGACTGTAAGAACAGTGCTAATAATAACAGTGTTCTGAAAAGGAAAGTTGCTACTCACCATATAGCAGAGATTCTGAGTCGAAGATAGGCACAACAAAAGATCCTCTCAATTAAAACAATAGATGTCAGACACACACACACACACACACACACACACACACACACACACACACACAACTACAGTCTCGGGCAACTGAAACCATACTGCAAGCAGCAGCACCAGTGCTTGATGGGAGTGGCGACTGGGTGGTGGTAAGGAAAAGGCTGGGGCGGGGAGGGGGAGGGATAGCATGGCGGGGGTGATGCGCAGTTAAGTGCTGCATGTTAGACAGAGGGCAGGGGAGCAGTGGGGAGGGGGGGTGGTAGCAGAGAAGGAGGGAAATAAAAGGTTGAGTGTGATGGTGGAATGACGGCTGTGTAGTGCTGGAATGGGGACAGGAAAGAGGCAGAATGGGTGAGGACAATGACTAACGAAGGTTGAGGCCAGAAGGTTTACAGGAACATAGGACGTATTGCAGGGAAAGTTGCCATCTGTAAAATTCAGAAAAGCTGGTGTTGGTGGGAAGGATCCATGTGGCACAGGAAGTGAAGCATTGAAATGAAGGGTATCATGTTTGGCTGCGTGTTCAGCAACAGGGTGGTCCACTTGTTTCTTGGTCACAGTTCGTCAGTGGCCATTCATGCAGACAGACAGACAGCTTGGTTATTGTGCCTACATAGAATCCAGCACAGTGATTGCAGCTTAGCTTGTAGATCACATGACTTGTTTCACAGATAGCCCTGCCTTTGATGTTAGTGACCAGACTGGAGTAGATGGTGGTGAGAGGATATATGGGACAGGTCTTGCTTCAAGCATTAGCATCGTCCATTAACATCATGTGCTAATAACATCTTTAGTAGTAAATTTAGACTGAAGACCATGTTGTTGGCAGCGGAAACTGTATTAAAATCAACAGCATAATAAAACAGGTAAATATGAAACCTCAACTTTCAGAACTGAAAGTGTCACTCTAAGTACCTACAGTAAGGAAAAAATAGGGCAGTTGTTTTGGGGTCACTGCGCATACATTAAGAATAGAGTTCAGCACTGGAGTGTAACAGCTGCATTGATTTCATCTTCACTCTCTGATGCCATGACTCAGATATCCCTTTTTTCATATTATTGCCCACCAGATGTTGAGACAATGTTACTCGCAACTTACTCATTTGCTTCACATGAAATGTGCCAGAAGAAGGAGTAAATAATTTCACTGCTGTTTGTGAATGCTTTGGACACAAAAGATCATAATTATCTTGGTATCTATGGACAGCCATAAAGTACTGCACTACCTCTCTGTAAACAACATTCTGAGACTTGTTTTTCTCTGCTTATATATAGACATAGCTGAGTATCTAATGTTGTCCGGGTATATATTTATTCCAGTCTTCTATTAGTTTATCTCCTCCTTCCTAACCCCCTCCCCCCTTGTCCACCCCCTCCACCTCCCACTCTGTCCATCTCCTTCTGCCCCTCTGTCTGTCCATCTTCTCTGCCCCCTCTGTCTGTATGACTCCTCCTCGCCCTGTATCTGTCCAACTCTTCCTCTCTCTGTTCACCTCTCCTCCCCTCCCCCCCCCCCAAAAAAAAAGAATCTCCCTCCCTCTGTCTGTCTGTCTGTCTGCTCTCTCTGCCTTCTCTCTCCACAGTATCACTCCTAACCCAATAGGAGGCTGGTGGTTGTTAACCCCACAGTATTATAACTCATATGTGCACGAAATGCAGTTGAAATCGTTCCAGAGGTTTAAGATGAGCTTTTTACCCCTGTCTTTGCCCATGCATGTACATGTCAAATATATTTCACATAAATTTATCATATTACACACGTATTTACGCACACACTTCACCTATACCTCTAATGAATTTCACCCTTCAGTTTCATTTTCATGAAGCTCCGTGTTTATGATGTCTTACCTCCTGAACTATGTGTTGTACAATGATATAATTGTGCTGGTACATTCAGTGGTATATAGGAATATTGTTGCAAAATGTGTCACGGATACAGTTAGCAGTAAAGAAATGATAAATTAAAACGTCATGCTTCATATGGCAAGTTTTACTGCATGAACATCAAAAATGTTGTAAGTGATGAACTTCTCTCCTTTCATTATATTGTGACGGCTGTCAGTGAGAAAATGTTTTCATAATGGATTCATGTTTTGTGCAAAGTGTGTTACAAGTAACTAAGTGCTCTCATGCTCAAATACTGGACGAGTAAATTATGGGTGTTTGTGCAGCGTGGGTTATACCTCCCCCCCCCCCCCCCTTTGATAGGTAGGTGTTTATAAATTAGCCTACATGAAGATTTAGTATCACATATTTAAATCATAACAGCTTGTTTTGAATTTAGTAGAAAGTTCACAGTTAGTGTGTTCTCAGTGGTAGGCATCCCTTGTCTGGCATGGGCACTTTGAATTGATTCCAGAGACCACAGCAGCAGTGGTAACTGTAGTTTTGAATAACCACTTGGTGACAATCAAACTAAAATAGTTGCAGTGATCAAATCTAATTAAAGGGGTCATTTTGCAATGCGACAGTGATTGGTCCCATAATGGTCGTATAACATTTTTGGCCTGTGTTGTAGAATCTTCTTTCTTCACCCATAATACTCGCTAGACTTTAGCCTCTATGATTATTAATGTAGACACCTCTGGAAGAGGCACTGGGAAGAACTAGGTTTCATTTGGATGGTGGCATATACCAGGCATGTCATGAATGGCTGTAAAGATATTGAAGAACGTTTTATTTTGACACAGGGAGTGTATGTTAAAATTATTATGGCTGCATACCACTTAAAATGCTTCATCTGACCTTTTTTTTAAAAAAAAGGGCAGCGTGTGTCTGCCAAAATTAATGTTATTGCTTATTTCACTGGCCAGTCAGGGCTGCAGTAGAGTGTCTGCTGCAAACTAACAATCACAGATTTAAAAGCTACATTCAAGAGATCCTTTACACAAAGAAACAGAGTGATTACGAATTGTTGAAATCTTTCTTAAGGTTGCATTTTCACAAACATGTAAATTCAGCAATAGGATAGTTTGAACAATTGCGACAATCATAGATCCATTCACTGTGATCCCAAGCATAATATGGAAGTAGTACAGGTCATAGTCGCATTCTCTCCAAATCTTATCAAATAATTCTTAGGGAAGGTTTCCAATAACTGTGGTACTGCACCAATTCAGTTCCAGCTAAGTGTAAACTTTGTTGCCACTGGCTGAACACTGCAAGAAGAAATAACACAGTGAGACATCTGGCAGCAAACAGCTTTTGCATAGAAGAAGGCACCTGCAGTTGATGGCCATCCAGTATAAAGTATCAGGTATCCGTTTAGTTCTAACCACAGTCCCAACATAACTATATGCACATATCTTGTGATATTTGTGGCAGTGAAGAAATATGATATAAGCACACAGCTTAGAAGTGCTACAAAAAAGGGAAAAATTGTTACTTTTGGGCTCACATTTCACCCCAGTGACAGTATCAGTTTTATATGGTCCCCATATCCAATCATTTTGCTTTAATGACTTTTCCAGGTAAGTAGAATATGGTAAGTTCTTGTCCTGCACAGTAACTCCCTAAAATCTTTCTCAGTATTATTGTTGTGAGCTGAGACTCTTAGGTGATATTTCACGAACCACTCTAGACATCATAAGACATTCATGCACTGTGTCCTAGTGCATACTTATCTTTTAAAACAGTTGCATCTGCTATTATGATATAGTCATAACACTTTTTTACTGCCTTCACGGCAAGTAACAATGCCAAAATTGTCATATTTAAGCACAACTGCACTTTCTTCCCATGTGTCTTACTCACACATTACCTGTAGTCAATCAGTAATACTGTCTTGTCCTATGAAGCAATGTATGCATTTACTGCTAAAAGAAATATGCAGTCAAATAGCAATGCTAAAATGCCAAACATTCTGTGTTCAGGTGGTGACAGTCTTATGCATTTATGTTCCCTTTGGTGAAGATATAACCTTACCAAATACTGAATAATTTGTTGTTGTACTGTACTCTTTGGTCATTGTAAAGATGAAATGAAAGTAATAAATAAATTAATAATGACATGTTGACTGAGTTCATGACTTTTGAGCATTTTGATTAAATAATTTGTCTGCGAAATGATGTAGTTATGATGTGGAATTACTGGCCAGTACTTACTTTCAGAAGGCAAAATTCTTAATATTGTCAGTAGACACACATAAAAGTCCAAGTAACTATCTTAGATTTTGGCACTATTAGGAATTAACAGTTCTGAAAGCTAGGACAGTTTTTTCTACTTTAAATGTGTCTCTTAGCAGTACTATGAATTTTGTCTCCTGGGGATAAATAATGGTCTGCACTTCTATCTCATAATTTTATAATTTTCTTAAGTGAATTTTCTGTCTGATGCATATGGTGGGGTTAAAAAATCTTATTAATATCAAGACTGAGACCCAGTTGTTAATTACGTATTTCAAAGAAAGTTATGTTGCCAAGGTGCTCTTTCAGAAAAAGAGAGTAACAGCAAAACATCACTTATACTCTTATTACTTACAATTGTGTGATCCATAATTATAAAAACTCAAAGAAAGGAATTGCAAATATTTTGGTTAAAAGGAGTACATTTATACCTTGATGGTCAATTGACCACTGTTTTATATGTATTGTTATAAATAAACACCTCTTTCATGGGGACGGTTCAATCCCGTCTCCGGCCATCCTGATTTAGGTTTTCCGTGATTTCCCTAAATCGTTTCAGGCAAATGCCGGGATGGTTCCTTTGAAAGGGCACAGCTGATTTCCTTCCCAATCCTTCCCTAACCCGAGCTTGCGCTCCGTCTCTAATGACCTCGTTGTCGACGGGACGTTAAACACTAACCACCACCACCTTTCATGGGCAATTTATAATAAAAATTGGCTATGTAAAACATTAAGGGCGTTTTATAAATTTATCAATTCAGAACAAAATAAGAGATAAATAAATTATGTTAGTACTTAGTGTATATATCCTAAATGAAACATTTAATAATTACAGATATTCACTGTCAAAATGTAAATGTAGCTTAGTGCTTCATAAAATAACATTGTGCATTTGTTTGGCGCTTGACATTCTGTTGTACAAAAATATGAAATAATTACATGTTGTACTTGTTATTTCTTACTTACTTAAACTTCTGAAAATAAACTTAGGTTTGATCGTGAGAAGTTTGAAGTAGCCTTGAATGATGTGATTCATGGACTAGAAGAACGACTGCAGCAATGGTCTGAATATGAAGGCTCCTTTGACAAGCTGTTACAGTGGCTCTCAGAAGCGGAAACAGCACTCAAGAACTATTCACCTCGCTCTACACTTGAGGAAAAACAAGATCAGCTTGAAAAATATCAGGTAGTTAACTAACTTCATATTTCATCAATATTATTCTTCTGATACTGTATCATATATTGATGAATACATTTCATATCTATTGGCCAAAAATTATTTGTTATTACCTGCAGTTTTGGACCTGTTATTTGCTATGTTCACTATTGTGTTGGCCAGGTAATTTCTTCATTAATTACCTAGAATAAATTATATTTTAAAATTCTAAATTTAAAGTAGAGTGGATGGTGTCAAAATGAACAACTTACTGAGAGGTCATAAACCAGTTGGTTAGGTCTATCTCAAGTAACTTGCATTAGAGAAAATTAAAGGATTTACTGTAAATAAAGGTAAAAAGAAAATTGTGCTAAGGAGATACTACAAGACAGTGGAATGTCCTAAACTAAATAGAATTAGATTTATGAGAACACAACTTTCATCTGTTTCAAACCACTGGCAATTCATATATCTTAATTTCCAATACAAATTTGTAAAATTTCTTTTTGGTTTTGCTAGAATCAAAACGCTACTTTTTATAAAAAGTGTGAGCAAGTTTCATATTCTCAAATGTTCATAGGAAAGATGACGAATTCAGTCTTAATGAAAGACACTGAGTATATTTTATATGTTACAACTGTTTGCACATCTATGTTAATGTTGTACTTTATCCTCTAGGATCTCATAAAAATAATTGATTCGAGAAATAGAGATGTGAAGGAAATGATAACTCTAGCTGACCATCTAGAGCAAGTAAGAGTTTACTGGTTTTGATGGTTTTTTTAATGATTTTTTTCATTGTGCATAGGCTTTTTTGTCTCTTGTCTGAACTATGTATTTATTTTGGTTTTGTATATGTCCACAGTAGCCCATGTCTATTGTCACCCTGCTTTTAAGCTTTTGTTCCACGTGCATTATACCTTCACTTCCAGTTTTTTCTTCAGAGATATTTTTATGTAATACTTTGTAGCACTGCTCACATGAATGAAAATGAGAATATTTATGTTTGATTACAGAACTGCTTAAGTAACCAATAACTAGTGATATTTAGATACATAAGTGATAGAGTATTAATAGAGTACATACTAAACCGAAAAAAACTGTTGCTTAACATTTAGGTTTATTTCATTTCAAATATTTTGAGGTACATGTACCATAACAACTTACTTCTTTTTAACAATATTCTTAACCTTATTATTATTTCTTTTTTACATGAATCTTTGCCAGCAATGAAGTTAACTTATGTGATTTTGATGTGTCTTTATTTCTTTTTATGAAATTTGTTAGTATCGTTACAGTCTAAGATAACAGTCAAGACACTCCATCTCATTTTTGTTACTCACTGCGATAGCAGTGCACCAAGTGGGCAGCAAGCTACACTTCTGAATACATTATCGGATGGGTGTGAATAGTACTGCTTATACCGATTAGTAACATAATTTTTACAATAGGGAGCACATGTAGTGTCAAAATGTCAAACAATGACTAATAAGTGACATCACATTTGCCTTTCTTTAGTTTCATAATGACCCTGGGAGGTATGAAATGGTACATTACAAGACGTTTTATTTTTGATTCTCATGAAACACAGATATTTACTGAAAAATGTTGATTTCTTTTAAGAACAAAAAATTGTTAGTAAATGCCAGAAGACCTGACCTTTTACAGAAGACATTGTATATCTACCCAACAACGTGAAATTTTTTTCACTACCCCTCCAGCCAAATCTGTGAGTGTGGAACATAGGAAACTTGTATGGAATGTAATACCTAATTATTTAATGTACCAAATACGCCACCAAACTAGTAGGAGAAGGGAAAACCACACAGACATGATAATGAAATGCCAAAAGCAATAAAACTGTTTGCCAACACAGAAAAAATCAAATCCACAATTATTGCTTCATTTGAGCCACAAGTGGTATGAAACTTCAGCACATTTGTTTTGAAAGCAAAAGTAATTACTTTAACAAAAATATTCGGATACTTGAAAGTTGCGTGAAGTGTAGGAATGAGATAATAAGAACAGAGAACAATAAAAATATGTGCTTCTCATGCATGGGATATGTGTTGATATCCTCTTGCCTTCAGCAGAGTAAGCTGCAATTACACACACATTTGTAAGTAATTCTTCATGAATAAGATGTAGCTTACGGCATTGAGTCAGTGAGATTTGCCTGTTTTTACATTTATTTCACAATACTGATATCTCTTGGTAATTTACTTATGCATGGAACACAAAAATATAACAACTATTTTGTTAATTATATTAATATTTTTTCCATTATTTGATTGTATTTTGTTAATTAAGTAGAAAGACAATTAGAAACAAACATTATCCTTATGACACATATGACTGTCCGCTTTCTCACTGACTGTCCGCTTTCTCAGCAATTGAAGTGTTAGTGTCGCTCCAGCTGTCAAATGGTAACAACTTTCACAGCAGAGTGTGTCGTGACTGTATGTGTTAGACTGTGGTATCATGTAATATTAGTTTTGTGTGTAAGTTCATAGAGTTTTTGTTTTGTATGTAGATATTCTGGTTGCTCTAGGTTTATTTATCGATTGTCATTTTTTATTTGTAGTTTAAGGCTGCTATTTGATTTTACATTGTGTCATTTTGTCATTTGGAGATGGTGAGTGGAACTGTGGACACTTGAAAATAAAGTGCCAAATGGAGAAAATGGATCATATCTGACATATTCTTCTGTTTGAGTTCTGCAGTGGGGTGACAGCAGCAGAGGCTGCCCGAAACATTTGCACCATGTATGCGGATAATGCCATTGGACAAATAATGGCAAGAAAATGGTTTTCTCGCTGTAAGGAGGCCATTTTGACATTAGTGACTTTCCATGTTCAGGAAGACCATCAGGGTTTGACGAAGATCATTTAGACACTTTAATCCACAATGATACTCATCAGTGTACTTGAGAACTGGCAGATGTGATGAGCTGTGATCACTCCACCATTGTACGACATTTGCACGCAATGGGCAAGGTTCAAAAATCAGTTGTATGGGTACCACATGCTCACGCCAAAATCACAAGCAGGTGGCCATAAGCGCATCTCTGTTTGCTTACCATCAATTGGATTGTGAACAACACCGACCATTCCTATCCTGTATTATCTTCTGGTAAACCTTCCGGGATGTAAGGTCGTGGTCCATGAAATTCTTCAGCTCCTATCATGGACCACGACCTTACATCCCGGAAGGTTTACCAGAAGATATGTCATCCGGTCGTGAAAGCCTTCATACTATCCTGTATTGTTACTGGTGACAATTATGCTAACACACGGAAAAGAGTGGAATGGCTTAGCCCAAACAATGCAGCAACTTCCGTACCAAAGTCTGTGCTCTTCCACGAAAGATAACATTATGTACGTTATAGAACAGTGATGGTGTTGTGTACTACAAATTGCTTCCTCAAGGTTTAACTATCACTGCTGATATTTATTGTCAACAATGGAGACATCTTGCAGATGCAACCAAGAACAACAAGCAGGACAACTGCGGGAAGTGATGCTACTCCACGATAACACCCATCCTAATTCTGCTAGACTGACGCTATAAAGAAGTTGTATTGGGAAGTCATTCCACACCTGCCTTATTCACCTGATCTTGCATCTTCAATTTTCTGCTATTTGATTCTCAATCAAACAACCTTCAAGGAACTTCCTCTCCAGATGAAAATGCTCTCCGAACATGGCTTGATGAGTTCTTTGCCTCAAAACAATGTGATTTCTACAGTCACAGAATCAAAATGTTGCCCTAGCATTGGAAGACTGTCATAAATAGCAAAGGAGAAATTATTTTGATGACTATTGTCTCTGTTATGTGTACATATCTGTTGCATTTATTAAACTTACATAAAAACTCTATGAACTCATGCACCAAACCAATATTTCTATTAATTTTTAACATCATGCCACTTCCTTAATTTTTTAATATGGATTTATTAAGTATTTTTTTATATAAAAGTCCTCACTTTGAGCCCAGAAAATTAAAAAAAAAGTTAAAAACCTATAGCAAGTATTGATTATATGAGTTACATGAAAAAAAAATGGGATGTAAGAGATGGCATGTCTGCTTGTCACTGATTCATCCATTTACAACCAGTGCATGTGAAACCTGTAAGCATTTGAACAAAAATGAGTTCATTTAATAAGTCCATTTTTTTACATATTTTCTTATCTTAGTGTTGTTACCTACAATAGCGTTTACTGAGTAGCTGCTCTGGCATAAAATGTAATGATGTCATTCCTTACTAGCATACAAGAGTTTAGCAATCTACCATCGTACTTCCTCTATAGGTGATAAATTTGTCTGAAGCAAAAATATTAAAATGAAAATCTTTCAGTCAAACTAACACTTAATCCAAAATACTACTACTTTCAGATACTGCTCTAGAAATGCCAAGTTACAGAGTTACCAAAGTGAATTTTGAGTTGTATTTGGAACTGCCATTCACGTAAGAAACTCATTAAAGATTCATCTTACACCAGTTATATACCTAAAAAAGTCAAGGAAGAATTGTTCTGAGATCAGTATGTTTCTGGCAAAATTTTAACAACCTTAGTGCCTGCTGTACAGAAATATTGTATATGAATGTAAAAACATGTTTCTTAGTTTATTTATTTTTTCTGATTCTAAGATTGAATGTAATTAAAAAAATTGGAAAGTCAATCATGTTGGAATTTAGGTAAACAGACAGTTAAATATTATCCTGCAAGAAATTTTCCTGGAAATACCAAGGCTAATGCAAAAATCTTTTCAGACTTCTCAACTTTGTGAAAGATAGGAACCTGCCTTGGATCAGTATAGGTGATTTGTGCATGTTCAAATGAGTATTTCCATGTTTTGAAACCCTCGGCTATTTTATCTGATTCACAAGACCAATTAGAAGCCATACTGGTATCATACTGAGGCCTCTTCAAGGGGTGAGAAAAAGAAATTGTAGTTTAAATAATTTACTTACTGATATGAAGTGAGTGTTTCTCTAGGTCTGTAAAAAATTGTTTTAGTTTGTGTGTAGAGGAATTAATCGGGCTACTTTGCTGCAAAGACCTCATTCAGATTCAAGGTGTTAAGGTTCTAACTGAAGGCAGAGCTTATAAGAAATCCCATACTGATATCAGCCCTGTGTGTCATAAAATAGAGGTAATTTACAAATAAGCCTTGATGCTGATGGACATCCAAATTTGTTGTGTCATCAAATATTTTATTCCTGACATTGTATGATTTTTTGTTGCTGGCCACTAAGAAACATGTTCCATGTTTCACATAAGTGAAACAGTGAGAAAGTATGTGCTCATTATTCATTATATTTACAGTCACTGATCCTGAGTCTTCGTCAAAATGAATCAGAATTTGATAAAATGAATGATGAGTCTTCAGAGCTCATGCAGATCAGTGGTGAAACCAGAATATCAGTAAATGTACAGCAAATCACATCAAGATTCCAGGCCATTCAGACAACTGCTAAGGTAAGTTTTGGTTTTGTGATAATTGTTGTAATTCCTGATATGATATGCTGTTTCTGATCGTAATATAAAACTTTGTATTCTGATCGAAATAGAAAAGTCACAATATTTCCTATGATTCTAGATAGTTATTAGTAACATTGATCTAAATGCTGTGATTTGTGAGATTTGTATGATTTTCATGGGAAATGACAATAGTTACAGACACATTACCAATTTCACAATAGTGTATATATATCTTAAAGACTTATTTCCATGTTTTCTTTTATCAAAAATGTTGTCCGATTATGTGTATACAGAACATTATACAGATATTGAAATACCTATTAATGCCAAATATTGTGACATTGACAATAATGAGATGAAGTTATCTCTTGGAGAATACTAAAAAAGTTACTTTGAACATGAAATCTGTGTATATGTCAAATATATGGTTCATATTAAATCAGTCATATATATTATAGAATTTCTACACTTAATATTACAACCATAACTATAAAAATGTATATTGGTAATATTGCGCAATATCAAGAGCATCTTTTACAAGTGCTTGTAACTTGTTTAAACGATATCTTTTACTGAAAAATCAAGTGTTAAAAACTAACATTGGAATGAGTAAAGATAACCACTTACTGTAAAATGGTTGTCTAGAGCAATGGATAAGCTCATACACATGCAGCTGATGTTTATAAGCTGGACTACTGTGTTGTCTTGTTTATATGCCTATCTATCATTCAGTGCCTCCTCTATTTGGCGAGTAGTTATCTTTACTCATTACATTGTTGATACATATATATTTTTAATGCTAGTTATAGTTGTGCTGGGGTTTCAAACTGTAAGGATTATTTTCAGTTGAATATAAAATGAGAGTGATGGGTGAAACATGTGTATAACAAGTATAAAATAATCATATAAGTAATATTACAGAATCTTTTTCCTGCTAGCAGTTAACATTAACTATTTACAGATTAATTGAGGTGGCAGAACTGGTTAGTTTTGGCTTCACAAAATAAATTGTTATGACTAGTTGCCGTAAGTTTTCTGAATCTTACATTTGGTTTAGTAAAAATGTGGTCAAATAAGGATCTGTATGGTGATAAAGACATGTGAATCAGATTTAAATAAATGGGATACTAACCTAGATAAAAACGTCATTGCTTCATTGGCTGTCTACATCTACATCTACATCTACATATATATATATACTCCACAAGCCACAGCATGATGGAGGTAACCCTGTACTAGTTGTTTCCTTTTCTGTTTCAATCGCAAATAGAGCGAAGGGAAAACGACTATCTGTATGCCTATATGCCTCTATGTGAGCCCTAATTTCTCCTAACTTACCTTTGTGGTCCTTATGTGAAAGGTATGTTGGTGGCAGGATCAGTCTGCAGTCAGCTTCCAATCCCCGTTCTCTAAATTTTCTCAATAGTGTTCTGCGAAAAGAATGTGCTTTCCCTCAAACGGTTACCATTTGAGTTTCCAAAGCACCTCCATAACACTTGCGTGTTGTTCGAATCTAGCAGTAACAGATCTTGCAGCCTCCTTCTGAATTGCAACAATGTCTTCCTTTAATCCGACCTGGTGCAGACCTCGAGCAGTACTCAAGAGTAGGTCACATTTGTTTCCTGTATGTGGTCCTCCATACAAATGAAGCACACTTCCCCAAAATTCTCCCAATAAACCAAGTCAAGTGTTTGCCTTCCCTACCAAAAATCTCATGTTCATTCCATTTCATATCGCTTTGGAGTGTTACGCCCAGATATAAACAACAAGACTGCATTGAAGAGGGCACTGCTAATGCTGTATCCATACATTATAGGTTTGTTTCATCTACTCGTCTACATTAACTTACATTTTTCTACATTTAGAGTTAGCTGCTGTTCATCAAACCAAATAGAAGTCATCTTGTTTCATCCAACAGTCACTCATATTTGACACCTTCCCATACACCACAGCAGCATCAGCAAACAACCGCAGATTGCTGCTCACCCTGTCTGTCAGATCATTTATCTACAAAGAAAATAATAGCAGTCTTATCACATGTTCCTGGGGCACTCCTGCTGATTCCCTTGTCACTGAAGAATATTCACCGTTGAGAACACATACTGGGTTCTATTTCTTAAGAAGTCTTCGAGCCACTTGCGTGTCTGGGAACCTATTCCTTATGGTTGTATCTTCATTAACTGTCTGCATTGGGGTACTGTGTCAAATACTTTTCGGAAATCTAGGAATATGGAATCTGCCTGCTGCCCTTCCACCATATTTTGCTATATATTATGTGAAAAAAGAGAAGGCTGAGTTACACACAAATTATGTTTTTTAAAACCACGTTAATTTGCAATCGTAAGCTTTTCGGTCTCTAGGAAATTTGTTATATTTGAACACGGAATATGTTCTGGAATTCTGTAGCAAACCAATGTTAAGGAAGTTGGTCTGTAATTTTCCAGGTCCATTCTTTTACCCTTCTTATAACAGGAGTCTCCCGTGCTTTTTTCAGGTTGCTTGGGACTTTGTGCTGGGCAACAAATTCACGATAAATACAAGCTCAGTAAGGTAGCAGTGCCATAGAGTCCTCTTTGTAGAAACTAATTAGGATTCCATCCAGACCTGGTGCCTTATTTGTTTTCAGTTCTTGTATCTACAATAACAATCCATATAACTTTATGCAATTGAATTAGCACCAGACTTGCATCTGGAAAGGGTGTGACTCAAATCTCCTTCTGGTAATCTAGGTTTAGGTATCCTGGGTTTTCCCACAGGCAAATGGTAGAATGTGACATGGCCAGTCTGAGCTTATGCTTTTTCTTTAATGAGCTTATCATAGACACAATGTTAAACTGTGGTCTTGCGTTCTCTTATCACTTCCAGGATGGGGCTCAATATTTCAGTGTAGAACTTATAAGTAAGTACTATAACTGCCTAAACACAAATATTATTGAGTAATATTTAGGGTATTGAGGGCAGTGAGTGTCAAAACTCAGTATGAGGATCCTTATTTAAGTTTTTCTGAATTTCACTGCCAGTTCCTACCTCTCCCCCCTTTACACTGACTGAAAAAAGTAGTGTAGTTTTAATATGAAGGAACATAAACAGTTTAAAGAAAGAGGCAGACATTAACGTCTTTACAATTACTACTGTTTACTTTAAGAAAGATAACATAAACAGCCAGAGCGGGGGAACTCTAATATACTGAACAATGCTAATTTTTTGTTCTTCCATTTCATCCTGTCAAAATATGAATAGTATATTTAAATAATTATTTTTTAATTAGTAACTTATTTGACTTATTCTTTAATACAGGAAATAGTGAAAAAATGTGAGCAAGCTGTGGCTGACCACACAGCATATGCAGAAAAGTACCGCCAGTGTTCAGACTGGCTATCAACTGCGCAGTCACAGTTTGAAGCTTCCGGAGGATCAAAGATAGCAACAGGTGATCGAGATGAACTCACAAAGCACAGCACGAAACTAAATGAGCTGCTTGTTGAACAGCCTGCAGCAATGGCTCTGCTTTCAACAACAGTTGAATATGGAGAAAAACTGTATCCATCAACAGCTGCTGATGGCCGTGAAACCATTCGTCAGCAGTTACAAGAATTACAGCAGGCTCTTGAAACACTGTATGATAGCATTTCCAGCACTGAACGAGAACTTCAAGCTAAACTCTCTCGGTCAGTAGTCCTAGTTTCTTTTTCTTCTCATTAAATGTAGTAAAATTTTTATTATTTTCAATACTTTAACAGCTTTGGAAATTATTTCAGTGACTATTCTTTTTCCGTTTTGAGTCGGTGTTAGAATTTTCAGTTTGACTGTTTTTATTTGTTTGCACTTTCCAGTTCTAAAGTAATGACTGAACAAAAGATAAGTTTCACAAGAGTGCCAGTTGATTGTGATAAATTGCACACTGGGGAGAATGGGAAACATTTGTGGGAGGTACGAGGGAGAGATGATGTGCCTATTGTTTCTACAGTCTCTTCACAAACCCTAGGAACTTTCATTGTAATGGGAATATCATAATTTTTATAGACGGAAGCATTATTTCCAATCTTTTATGTATCGTTTCTGGAGCTTGCTCATTTGTATAAACTGTTAAGATTTTATTTCATTGAGAGAGGGAAACAGTGACATTTTCTGTACACAGGTGGATGAGTTTTGAAGAGTGTAGTGAAAGACTTAAGAAATGGCTCGCAGAGGCAGAGTCTCAACTTCCTGCAGAACCTGTGTTGTTTGCCACTCTTGATGAGAAGCGTGCTCAACTACAAGTTTATCGTTCACTGCTGCATGATGCAGTTGCACACCAACAAGACATCCTCAGCCTCCGTGACAAGACAGAAGGACTGCCAGGTCGTGGAGGGGGAAGTGCTGCAGAGCGTGAGCTCCAGCAGCTAGTAGACCGTCACACTGCCCTGTTGCGCCGTGCACAAGCTTTTGTTGAAAGCTATGAGGCAATTGTTGGTGACCATCAACAATATACTAAGGCTGTCATGGATGCGCAGGAGTGGCTTGATGCTACACACAATACGGTACGTTGAATCTGACAACTGTAAAATGGTTAAGAGTATAAGGATGGGCTTTATTTGATTGCACTGTTAGTAATCCATATTTATCTTAATATCTGTCTCTTGTAGACCAAGATTAAAAGTGAAGTGTAGTCATCATCATCATCATCATCGCCTCAATCAGACATTAAGCACTAGCACTTGTTTTAGACTATTTTCTGCACTTTTTAAAAAATTTGTTTATTTTCTCATGACTATTCATTTGACATGAAACAGACTACATCATATATACTCAAATCAACATTTTTCCATATTATAGAACTCTTTTGTATTGTAACATGGGTTTTATTTCTGTCAGCCAGTTACATATCTTAATTTTGGAACTTTTAAATGGCTCGAGTGAAGTAAAGAAATTTGTTGAAAGTAGGACATTTCTAAACTACACTGACAAAGGCACTTTCACAGACACTACAGCTGAAAGAGCTGTCATTTGTGTTTTATTTCTTCATTAACTTAACTGTCATGATATCTGATTAATTTGCTACTGTGGAATCTGGGGAACTAAATAATGTATTTTGTTCCAGGTTATGCTATGGGGAGATACAGACCTTGAACGTGTTTCATTGCACACCAATTTGGAAAGGTTGAAAAATCTGCAGCTCAACTTACCTGAAGAAGAACAACGTATTGAATTAATTCGTTCCTTGGGTGAGAAAGTTATACCTGGGACAGTGGAATCAGGTCAGGTCAATATCAGAAATCAGATAGATTCTTCCCAACAGGAATGGCAAGGACTGTTATCCTCTGTCAAGTAAGCATGCCACTATATCCCTGTTTGTGGAATGATTTTAATCATATCTGCAACTATAAATGTGAATTTATTACTTCCAGGAGTACAATTGAAGCACTTGACAGCAAACTACAGCAGTGGAATGAATATGAATCTCTCAAAGATCAGTGCATGGCATGGATTAGAGAGACTGATACAAAGCTTCATGCCATTGATCTAAAAGCAACATCCCAAGAAAAGAAAGAACAACTTGAAAATCTCAAGGTATGTCACGTTTTGACTATATCTTTAGACTGTTAAAAAAATAAACAAAGAATAAACTGATGAAGGTTATTTGTTATCATTAGTGATATGCTTTTTATCAGCATGGTTTACAAAATCAATTTGTATGCTGTGTCGTGTTGTTTTAAATAAATTTTTTATTTTTTTACATAGGCCCTACAAGGTGAAGTTCGAGCGAAAGAACTGGAGATTGATGCTGTTACAGAAAGAGCTCAACAACTTTATAAAGGCAGTATGAGTTCAAGGAGTTCACAGATATCAGAATTGGGGCTGAAGTATCAGCAAGTTTCACACAAAGTTAAGGTACTTATAAACAAATATTGTATGTCTTGTTAAACAGTACTTACACATGGAAGAATAAGAGAATAATTTCTGTAAATGTATGTGTTCTTTTGATTACTATTCACTTCTTGAAACTAAATTCCTCTTCACTTACCTAATACAAGAAAAAGCTTTTAACACAATCTAATGGTTATTTTCACTTATCACAATAAGTAAACCATTTAGCTGGAAACGTAAGAGTAAAAATAACAAGAAAAGAAAAAAGCATTACCATTTGCTGCGCATTTCCTTTTAGGATCTCACAAATCGATGGCACCAGTATGTGACCACTCATCAAGAATTTGACACACACGTTGCGGAGTGCACTCAGTGGCTTGAAGATATAAAGAACAAATTGTCATACTGTTCGGATCTCAGTGCATCCTCTCAGCAGGATCTTGAGGGGAAATTGGAGACTATACAGGTAAATAGACAAGCCTAGTAACTTTTAAATATAGTTGTGATTTTTTTACATTATTAAGTAAATACTTTCAGTTTACACATGTGCCATTTATATTTATCTATCTGCTTGCTTAAAAATATAGTTCAACTGTTCAGATGTGTTGATCATTTGACTTGCAGTTTACTGACAATGATAATTACCACATTTACCTGTTCAAATGAGTTTTTTCACAAATTAATCGTTAAAAATATGGGGTCATTTTACACTTGCTAATGAACTGTTAGTAGTTGAGATTAATGTTTTTACATTCTGTTATTGCTTGCAATCAATGTAAAAGTTTCTAGTCATCATTATTTTGATTTTACATTTACTTGCTTTTTTCATCCTTGTTATGTTAGCAGTTGAGTTTTGCAATGTTAATGTTCTTAAAAGTAAACACAGCATTTTGTTTACTTTCATTGTCACTGTTGCTAGGACAGTAAATTTTACCAATTGAAAATTAATGCAAATGATCGTCATAGCTCTGTTGAAGTACATGGATTTAAGAGGTCACAATCAACAGCTATTTCTTGTAGTCAGACAGCAGGAATGGTTTTACTGCTGTGTTTTGCAAGCATCAGGGTTAGGCAAGCAGTGGGAAGGCATTGAAGTCACCAGTGGAGCCTTAAACCTACAATTACTATATTACACACAACTTATCTGTTATATAGAGAATCAGCAAAGACCACAAACAATTGTATAGTAGAAAGGAAGTTCAGCCCTTCATAAAGGCATATGCTATGTGTGTTCAGAAAGTATTAGGAATTTTCATTTTTTGGTAATAATTTTATTTATTTATGTGCTTTAATATTATCTTCTTCAAAGTAGTCCACATTAGATATTATACATTTTTCCAGCACTTCTTCCAATCCCCAAAACACTTCTGGAACTTAGTGTTTGGAATAGCACTTAGCTCTTTCAGTGATGTGTTTTTAATCTGATCAAAGCTTGTAAAAAAATGCCTCTTTAAGTTTCTCTTTATTTTTATCATATCTGGCAAATATAGAGGCTGGGTCATCATTAGAGTGTTGGTTTTTGCCAAAAAGTTCATGAACAAACAATGAAATATAAGCAGATGCGTTATTGTGGTGCAAAAGCTGTGAATTGTTTTGCCACAAATCTGGGTGATTTTTTCAGATTGCTTCTCATAGACGGTTGTTGAACTTGTAGGTAGTGCTCCCCCCCAAATGATCATTTGTCTCTTTTGGCAAGAACATGTGATGCACTATGCTATTAAAATCAAAGAAAACAGTGAGCTAGAATCTTACCATTTGACTGCACTTGCCGAACTTTTTTTGGTCTTGGTTATCTAGAATGTCTCCACTGGACGATTGAGACTTAGTTTCAACATCATACCCATACACCCATGTTTCATCACCTGTTATCACATGTTTCAGTAGTTCTGCATCGTTGTTGATTTCATTTAGTGACTCCTGAACAACTTCCATTTTCCTCTGTTTTGCTTGAAATTCAACATCTTTGGCACAAATTTTGCTGTGAAACATTCCATACCCAAAACATTGGAAAAGATTTCGTGGCATGAGCCAGTTGATATTCCATCATCAGCAATTTCTTTGACTGTGATTCAGTGATCATTTGTAATAATTTCTGTCTCATTTTCATCAGTTGTTGATGCGCTGGGATGTCTCAGAAGGCTAGTCGTCTTCTGCTTCTTCATGGCCATCTTGAGAATGCTCGTACCACTTACAAACCCTTGTTTTACTCATAGCAGACTCATCAAAAGCAAAATTTAACGTTTCTAAAACTTTTGTTACATTTTATTCCATTTGTGTACCAAATTTAATGCACATTTTTAAAACAAATCAGTAATCGTCACTCATAAGCAAACACATGTAACCTCCTTGACAACTGATGGCAGGCTAAACTTCCAATATGACTGTCGTGTACAAGTTGGTTTCAGACATGTCTATCAACACAACAATGCAAAATTGCACGAATCGGGCTAACACAACCTGTGAAACTGCAAAATTTCCAACTTTTTGAAGATACCTCATATGTTAAATGAGGAGTGCATTAAAAAATACCAGTTCTACATGCAAATCTTTCCAAGGTTGTAACGAAGGAAAGTTTTATGTGTTGGAGAGTAGGCTGTACAGTATTCCAGAGAAATGTAATGACTGATTTCTCCTTACTCAAAAGTTTAAAGTACTGGAGATAAAGAGGGTTTTCCTACTGAAGGAAGATTACAGACTGGATTATGAGGATGATGAAGAGGGGGGAGAGCTTACATAATAGCTGAAAACAATGCTAGCTTGGTGAAATCCAGTGGTGTTCAATGAAAGCTAAATGCATTTCAGCCAAATGTTGTGGCTGACACGTAATACATTGACGTAGTCCTTGATAGAAGCTCAGATAATTAAGACCTTTGTGTTGTCCTCAGATGCGATAACCTAATGGGAAAACCATGCTAAAAGAGGATGTCAAGAAAAATGTGAATTACTAATGGCTGCTTGCTAGGCTAGTTGAAAGTTGTTTATAGCAGAGGACTTAGTTTATTTGCATAACACATGAGAACTGTTGATGCTGAATTCCTTCAGGAGGTACCTCATCTAGGAAGTTAAGAACCTGATATCAGATGGTCACACAGATGTAGTAGTAACTGCTAGTGGTATTATCTCACAACTTCATATAATGGACTTTGTTGGAAATAAATCTTTCAAGGCTCGTATGCCACAGTTTTACAGGATTGTTATTGCGTGGAGTAGTATCTCATGCAAATTCATTGTGAAATGATCTGAAAAGTTTTGCACACCCCTGACCTGGATTGTTAGAAAATGGCGTGATATGGGTGGAGTATCAGGATGAAACCAGCAAACCTACTTCTTATTCTGTAAAGAATCATGCTCAGATGTATGAAACATCATATCTCCTGAACTGCGTGTTTTACAATGACACAATGTTGCAGGTATATTCAGTGGTATATGTGGAAGCTGTCTGCAAAATATGTTGTGGGTAGAGTTAATAGTAATGAATTGAAACATCATGCCTGATGCTGAAGTTTTACTGCATGAACAGCAACAGTGTAGTAAACGATAAACTTTTTTCTTTTCAGTATTTTGTGGGGGTCTCATTGAGAAAAACTTTTGAAAAGTTTATAAACTATGTGTTTTTTGGAAGTTGCGAAGTATTCTCATTCTTGAGTACTGGAGAATATCATCTAGGTGTTTCCAACTTGGAAACTTAAATTACTGTATTAAACCTGTAAAGTAAATTTTTACTTGTTGATGAGTTGATTATGAAAGCACATCAAATATTTAAATTAACTTAATACTTGCATGAAACATTGAAAATCGAATTTTTTGTGTTGCCACTGGAAGACATTAGATAGGCAGCCATCAAGTGAACCTGTGCATCACTTAAGCTGTTTATTTTCAGTGGGCACACAAATGAAGATCACGATAATATTTATGATGATGAAAGAGAAGAAAAAGATTGTGTTGTTACTGGCTGTTAGCTAGCTTTCTGTTGTCATTGATACATCATCTACTTCTAAACTGAGAAATACACAATTATTAAAAATTTGATGACTGCTGTCCAGTTTATACTTGGTTGTGCATTACTCTCTGCCCTCCTGTAAGCAGTGCAGCAGTGTTTTTTGCTCTGCTGAGGAAACATGTCCATGAACATGTGATTATTTGCTTGCTACTGTATCATCTGAGAGCATTGATGTGTATTTTTTTGTTAAATGCAGGACCTTCTGATGTACAAGGAAGAAGGCTTTGCCAAGGTTCAGAGCCTTGTGGAACTAGCTCAGACTGTACTTGCTAACACTGCTCCTTCAGGACATGATGCCATAAATCAGGCTTTGGGCAATTTGCAAGAAGAATGGAGTGTTTTAGCATCAAAGATGATGGAAACAAAAGTATGTAACTTCCTGTTAAGTTATAAGTTGTTATATGTTTACAAAATAAAGTAACAAATTTGTACAACAATATATGTAATAGATTTGTAATATAAACATCTACTCACCAACTGTCAAAACTGGAACAAAAGATCTGAGCAGACAAACATCCATTTAGAAATGGTTGAATCTTAACTTCTGGGGTTTTGTAAAACTACAAAAGCTTAAGATTTGACTACATTTTTAAGTTTTCACGTCTGTTAGTGTGGTTTCAGCTATTCCTTGTTTGGGCAGCTTTTCCTCTTCTGCCACAAATGTTATTTGATTTGTTTAGCTATTCCTTAAAATATTTTTTTTGTCAATTATTCCTTTCTGGTATTTCTCAAAAGTGAATGTATCTTTGAACCCAGGCCATACTGGATGACAGTATTCATCGGTGGGCAGGCTTTTTGGAACAGATACAGCAGTTGAACAAAACAGTTGATTACTTGGAAAGTGTATCAAATGAACTGTCAGATTTCCAGTCAACAATGTCCGAGAAGAGAGCCCAGTTAGAGCGCATAAAGGTTAGACTGGAAGGATTATGGCATATGATTCTTTTTATTATAATTGACTATTACAGTTTCTACACATGTGTTTATGGTTTCAGTGTCTGGATGAGAAGGTACGTTGTGAGAAAATTGAAACCGATAGTTTGAAAGCAAAGGCTGCAGAGATGCTAGCAAGTGGCCAACAAAGCCATGCTGCTACACAAGCACAGCAGATTTTGAATAAATTTGATTCACTAGCTGAGAGGATAAAGGTTGGTAACACCTATCTTCTAACAAAGCATTTTGCCGTACAGGAGTATGTCAGTAATTAACTATGTAACTCATTCATCAACTGGAATATATTATTACAGTTTAAAAAACAACTGTCATCTGGAGCATGTGTATTTTTTATAACATTATGCAACATCTGATTTCAGAACTTGCTCACTGAACGGGAAGATCAGTATAAGGATCATCGACTGTATAAGGAGGCTCATGATGACCTGATGGGCTGGCTGGGAAGAGCTCGTGAGAAAGTGCCATCACTGAAACAGAGACCTCTCAGTGACAAACTTGCAATAGAAAATGCTGTATGTATCCCCTTTATACAGTTCTTATAAATGACCTATTGACAATCTATTGTTAAATGTAAAAAGTAGTGTGCCAGATGCAATGACCTGTGGTGACCAGTCACATAGCTGAAGCACTGAATATTATATCACTTAGATAATATAAGTGCAGTTTCTGTTTTGTTTTCCCCAAAAGCAGCTATAATTACAGACAATCATAGAAGATCAAAGACTGTCCTTGCCTAGTTATTGACTTCACAAAATTTCCCAAATTCATGTACCTGGTTTTGGTTCATCTAGCATTTCATTCCTTTCCAAACAGCATACAGTACCAGCAAAACACCACATTTAGGTTACGACTGCCAGCTAATCAGTCACATTTGGTGTAAGCATGACACTCTAAAATTGCTGTTTTATACTGCACTTTCTGAAGTCTTAGTATTGTCTCTCTGTAATCAGCCATGTAAGGTTCGAGTATGCTAAACAAGAGATTTAGTGAAATCATAGGCAGTCACTTCTAGAAGTGTATGAGAATTCCTGTATTAAATGTATTTCACTGCTGGCCACTTCTTCCTGCAACACTCTTGCAGGTGCCTATGGTTGTGTTAATAGCTCGAGATTATATGAGGACACACAAGTTATATGAGTAATAGAGATGGTAGTCCTTGGTGTAATAGTTCTGGCGCACAATAAGCATTGTCTTGGCAGTTAACCGTACATTGATTCTGCTTGTATATTTACTACAAGAGCCTAATCAAGCTAGTGGTGAGGAAAATTCATCTAATGTGTAGTGCTAACAATGTTATAAACAAGTGGGTATTCGTGTTCAGGACTGTGCTTGAAAGGAGAAAAAATTATCTAAGTGTGTCCTTGCTTTTTGTACTCATAGAATGTCAGGTTCTTGAAACAAAACAGATAATGCAATTCAAGATTCTATGTTATTCTTGTAACTCCTTGATAAAAATGGGAAACTGAACGAAAATAAAGTTTTTAAATTATGACTATGTAGTAGCATTGAAAATATAATAAGCTGAAAAGAAATATAGTAGTTTACTCTAAGATAATTGACAGTATTTATCACATACATTTTTGAGACATTAATTGCACATGTGCATGAGGAAATACAGAAATTAATTCAGTACAGTGGAAGAATAATAAGTGGGGATGTAAACTGTTTGCAATGAATAAAGAAAGCTCAAAAATTAAAGTATCATAAGGCCAAATGAAACACATAAGATAGATGTGTTTTCTGATTTTATAAATTTCAGAGTTCTTCTTTTGGATAAACCATAGGAAGCAAAGCTTTAGAAGGTGCAAAAAAGTAGCAGGCATTTTGCTGTCAACTCTAATCAAGTCAGCTAGCAGGAGGAATGAAAAATACACACATATATACATTGTAGATGACATGCGTGCTGCTTCCTCTATTCCCTTTCTCTCTCTCTAGGATCAGGAATCTGACATCCAAATCTCGAGCAACTGTTTGTTGGCTACCTCAAATTTTACTCATATTTGGAGAATGAAGATATTTTGGCTTTCAGTGCTCAAACATGATCTGTTATAAAACTTATAAACACCCTGCAGTAGTCAAAACTTAATGTTTAGCTTGAGTACTTCAGATTATATGTAATTATCAACAACAAGAGGATACAACAGAGTATGAGATATTGAGGGGCAGAGGAGGTATATACCTATGCACATAGAATTTTGGGAAAGATTTGGAAAAAGAAGAAGAAGAAGAGTGTAATTATAATTCCAAAAAATTTCTCTAGCTACTACTCTTGATTAAGTCATGCAACACCTGAGACTTTTGGCATGGAGGAAACATGTCATGTCTATAATGAACAATAAGGTCAACAGCAGTAGCAGCTGCATTTGTATTTCCGTTGAATATTGAAATTAAGAAAAAGTACTTGAAGCTTTTATTTCCGTCTGTTTCAAACTGAATTTTTAAGTCTACATAATCTGTCTAAGCAGTTCTGGATGCCGTGCATCTAGCATTTTGGTAGTTCTTGCAGTGTCATTTCTTTTATGAATACAGCCTGCTATATTGTAAATTTGAATACTGTCATTTCAGGTTGCTCCATTGGAAGCTCTGTTGAATAAACAGGCACAGGGTGAATTACTTGTAGAGCATCTGACACACACAGCTGAGGTTGCTGCTGCAAGTACTGCTCCTCAAGGGCAAGAAATAATCAAGAATGAGGTTCGTGCTCTACGAGAGTCATTTGAGGGATTGTTCAAAGGTATGTGTGTGCTGTGCATAAAAGTGAAATTTTGTATTTTTAAATTTTAGTCCGACAGTTGGTGCTTCACTGGTAATTCTATTGTTTCTTTATGCTTAAGTGTACCAAACAAACTCTCCTACACAGTTTTCCAGCATTATTGTTCAGGCAATAAAATCTTAGTTCACCCCATTGATTTGATTTGATTTTATCAGGAAAGCCAAAGCAACATTGGTCAAGCCTGCTCCGAAACAGAGTTTATTGTGCGGTATCATTCACTGTGTCTCTAGTAAAGCCAACCAGTGCCCTTGAACAGTGCAAGGAGATTTTTTGCCAGTGATTTGCTAGATACAATTTCTTCAGGTGTAGTTGATCCATATATTCTGTGTCTTTTGTTCTCCAATGCCTCGCATTCAAAGATCAAATGTGATGCAGTTTCCTCCCTCACACCATACAACCTACATTTGGGGTCTTCCTCTATTATCCCCAGTGTATATAGATGTTTTTTGAAGTTCCCATGGCCTGTCAATTGTCTATCCATGAGTTTCATTTCTCTCTTGTTCAAGCCCAGGGTTGAGAGACTTCTCTTAGAACATGATTTCGGCATCAATACCTTGCCATGTTCTTGCTTTTGGACCTTAGCCCAAAAATCTACATGCTGTTTCCTTGTCCAGTCTTGTAGTTTTATTTTGGTCATCGCCTTGGTGTCAGTACAGGTTCCAGTACAATAAATGGTGTCATTGCCCCTATTCTGGCCAACCTGTTGGTTTGCTCATTACCACTAATCTATGAGTGACCATGGACCCACAATAGGTTTACTCTATTGCTTTCCCCTAGCCCCACAAGGACTTTGTGGAATTCTGCCACGATCTTTGATCTTGTTGCAGAGGCTGCCAGTGCTGTTAGGGCTTCTTGACTACGACCTCTGTAGCATCTCCACAAATTCTCCTCCATGCACACCCTGATAGCAGATATTTCTGCTTGAAACAGTGGCCATCTTCCTAGAGAGATTGCACTCTCCAGCCTTGGCTGCGCTCCATATACCCCAGCCCCAAAACCTTGGTCTGTTTTTGAACCATCAGTGAAACAGACTATGTCCCCAGTATGGTGTCGAAATTTGTTCTCCCAGAGCTCTCTACTTCCAATTACTACATTGAAAGGCTTGTTGGAGCAGCTGGGGGTTATTATAGAGTCAGCCAGCATTTCTCCAACCATACCTATGTCTACCTCACTCAGTATTTCAGTGTGAAATCCTGGATACCCCAGTGAGTTCCCGTTTTTGCCATGCTTTAACATGTGTGCTCCAGCTGCTGCCTCCATCTTTACCGTCAGGTGTAATGGGGGCATTTGCAGCATGGTTCCCATCTCATCAGTGGGTGTGCTGCCAATTCCACCTGTAATGGCTAAGCAGACCCATCTCTGCACCTTAGCAAGCTCCTTAGCAGCTACCTGCTGTTCTACCTTTTTCCACCACACTCTAGCCCCATAAGTGATAATAGGTCTTACTACCATGGTGTGTATCCAGTACATACTCTTGGTGCTTAAGCCCCAGTTTTTACCACAAGCTCTCCTGGTACTCATTAGAATACCATTCACCTTGGAACATGTGATCCTTATGTGAGGGGTCCACGATAGTTTCTCATCCAGGGTTGCCCCTAGATATTTCACTATCCTCTTCACTGGTAGAGTTTCATCGAGAAGCTTGAGATTCCAATATGTGCATTGGATCCGATTCCTCGTAAATGGTACTACAACAGTCTTCTTAGGACTGGCCGTTAGATCCTGTTTCCTGCACCAATTTTGCACAATGTTCAGTGCTCCTTGTGCCATAGCTGTGACTGTACTTGAGAATTTGCCAAGTATTAATATGACAAAGATCGTCTGCGTATCCCTGGCAAAAGTATTGTCCAGAGTTTAATTCTACAATGAGTTCATTCACCACAAGGTTCCACAGTAGAGGGGACAGGACCCGTCCTTGTGGACAGGCTCTGGTGGTATTGATTACATTTTTTCTTGCATCATGATGGCTTCTACCTTTCTACCACTAAGCATGGCTCTAATCCACCTGCAAATGGTGGTCTCCAAGCCATGCACCTCTGCTTCCTTAACCACAGATTTGAAGGTCATGTTGCTAAAAGCACCTTTGATGTCCAAGAAGATGCAGGGGGCTATTTCCTGAAAGTGTAATCCTTTCTCCACCTTCCCAACAAGTTGGTGGAGTGCAGTTTCACATGATTTTCCTGGTTGGTGTGCATGTTGGTTTATGTGTAGAGGGACCCTAGTTAACCTTTTCTCCCTAACATGCACACTGACCAGTTTTTCTAATGTTTTAAGAGGAAAGAAGGACAGACCGATTGGTCTCATATCCTTGGCCTTGGTATGATCAGTTCTCCCTGGCTTTGGAATGAAGACAACCTACACTGCCCTCCAGCATTAGGAATGATTCCCCATAGGATTTTACTATAATCAACACATTCTCTGGCAGATTCCTAGTTCTCCCTTCGAATAGCTGAAAACCAATATCTCGCAAGGACCTCGTCCTGGTCTATGTTGTCTGTAAGAGTACATTGAGGCAAATGAGTAGTTCCAGCATTTCATGTGCTGTCCTTGTACACTCCCCATTGTCTTTCCTTAAAGTTCCTTCTGGATTAGTTGGTATCCTAGTGAGGATTTTGTGAAGTCTGGCCTATTGAGCCCATTTTCCTTTCCTTGTCCCAAGGTTAAACAGTCTTCATACCTGTTTCCTCTGTGATTCCAGGTTGTTGTTCCACCAAGATGCATTCCTATTTGTGCACTTCTTGGTGATTGAGAGCGGTTGTCATTGTATGAGGTCTTGATGGCCTCTGCTATCTCCTCAAACTCTACTGGATTCCTTATCGAAGTACTGACTTCCGATAGGCTTGAGTCGAGGTCCGTCCTATATGCCTCCCAGTCCGTTCTCCTGGGGTTCCTATAGAACATGGTCTGTCTAATGCCCATTTCAACCTTGAACTTAATATACATGTGGTCTGATGAGGATGGCTCTAAAGTCACAGGCCATTGTTTGATATAACTACCCATCAAAGTGGAACCAAAGGTTATGTCCATTACCTGTTCCCTTCTTGTATTCCTAAATGTAGGTTCCTTGCCCCTGTTGAGGATCTCTTAAGTTATTAGCTAGAATAAATTCTAAAGGTTCTCACCTCTACTGTTGATGTCAGCACTGCCCCACACTAAGTTGTGGGCATTAGCATAGCATCCAACCAACAGTTGGTAGCCCTGTTGTGCACAGGCTTCCATCAGTCTCCTCACCTCCTGAGTAGGAGGAGCACTGCCTCATGAGGAAGGTATGCCGAGGCTTTACTTACTCCCTCACGATACCTTCCTCACCTTGTCGCATCCTGATGGTCACTAATTCCCTAGAACAAAAGTCTGCCATCGGCTTGAAGGGGATTCCATTTTTTACGTAAATGCACGTTCTGGAGTTTCTTATATTTCTAGCATAAATCACCTTACCTTCAGTGCCGCCAAGGCCTGGTACATCCCCTTTACATAAATAGGGTTCCTGAATCAGGGCACCATCCACTTCCTGTCCACCCAAAAGACGACTCAAAGCAGCAGTGGCCCCTTTATCTGCAGCACATTCAGTCTCCATCTTGTCGCCATTGTTGCTTCTGATGTCTTTGATTACCCTGACAGCAACCTGTGAGAACCCCAAGAATAGTCTCAGTTCCTGTTCCCACATTCCCCTCAGGGACTTCTCTCTGAGTTCGAGCACAAGGGTTTGGCCATTTGGTGCAATCTTCCAGTTGAATCCTTCCAATCCTCTGTCGAGACTTTTGGGTTTTGAGAACCTATTTTCTCAATCAGAGCCTCTGGAGAGGTATCCTTAAGGAGTTTTGGCACCCAGATTAATATCTTTGCGGTCTTGAAGAGCATAGCTGCTGTCTTTACCAGCAGCTTTGCATCCTCCCACAGTGATATTAGGGGCACCTTTTCCTTAAGCGATTCCACTGTACCCACCCCCTCACAGACAAAGATAAGAGCACTGTGATCCAGATACTCTCCTGAATTTAGGTCCTGGACCAGTGTCCCCCCCAATCTTCTCAAAGAGAGCCATCTGTGCGAGCTTCTCCTGCTGCAAGGTGATCTTGACCAGTGGATAGCCTTGCTGGATAACTGCCCTTGGATTTTTCTGAATAAGGTTATCCTTAGAAGTGGGAATCTTAGATTCCTCCCTCAGTGTAGAAGGGGTTTGTACATCCTCTTTGCCCTGGGACAGTCTTTTCTTGGAGATCTTGGTCTCAAGCCCTTTTAGTTCCCTCCACTTTTGTTTAGGAAGCCACTCTTTGACTTCCTTTAGCATTTGTTCTCTAAGAAGTTTCCTCCTCTGAGCTCCAGACAAGTCTTTGATCTTAATCTGGTCCAACTTCTTAGTAACCATTCCCACTTCTTGAACAGGTCTGTCACCCTGTTCAGCTGAGGGGATGTTTTCCATCAGTTCCAGCCCTGATGTTTGGGTGTCTTGAGGTCTCAACTTGCCCTTTTCGTGTCCATTTTGGTTCCATGAGAGTTGGGGATCTAATCAGTCCACACCACAGAAACTCCACGCGGTGCAAGGCTAATTACTCAGGGAGGTCGTCCAGTATCCCTGAGGCTCCATTCACAACACATCTTCCCACATGTCATGCACTCCTCGGCACAGATAGCATCACACCTTGGGTTGGGTATTGAGGAGTTGGGAAAGGGCAAGGAATGGATGTGGGATGACAGATCGTTGTGGGACACACTTAGTCTGGTCCATCAGCCAAGACCTTACCAACCGTAGATTCCCACAGCCAGCATAGCCCTCAACTCCCCGCGAACACACAAGCCTCTCCACCCGCACGGACAATGTTACTTCAAGGTGGTGTCCCTTGGGGAGGAGTTCACCCCATGCTTTTGCAGTGTTTTCAGTAACTAGTTTTTTTTCCTGTAGCTTCATCACCTTGCTCTATACAGAAGAGGTCATTTGTTTCCAAACTGTGAATGTCATTTACTGAAAAACAAAGTTCTACTACCATGTATTGACTAAAATAAAGCCAGGAAAATAGAAGGAAATAGTAGGGACTAACAGCCTTTGAGAGCCCACACACAAACCCAAAAGTAAGATGTTGGAATCTCCAACTACTATTCAACTGAATGTTAAGATTGTTATCTTGAATAAGCCCAGGTTGTCCAACTGAGCTAATGCAATTTATGAAATATGTACTAGACTACGTGTAAGGGGGAAAAGAATAATTTTGTCTAATAAGTCAGCTTGCTATTATTCTAAATGAGTTCCTTGTGTTCTAGAACATGTAAAATGTGGCTTAGTCAGTTATACATTTAATGCCATATATGTTTAAGGAGCTGAATGTTGATTACACCGGAGAGTGAGTGTGAGTAAGCTTCTTATTTGTTTAGGTGGACTGCCACTAAGGTTCAGATTTTAATACTAAATAAGTGTTAATTCAGTCCTATATTTCTTATTTTTACATATTTATATCTTAGATAAAAAGGGCATATTGTAATGTGCCTGGATAGCTTGCTAAACATACCTTTTTGGGTTGTGCATCACTTTACTTTCTTTACTGTACAGATATTAAGCATCAGAAGGAGCAGTTGGAAGCAACTGTAGTACAGTGGCGTGATTATAAGGAGGAATATGAACGCCTTTCTGATTGGCTTCAGCAGATTGATATTCTTATCAAGGCCCAGAAAACAGCAATGTTAGCAACACTGCCAGAGAAAGAGAAACAAGTGAAGGAAGTTAAAGATATCCTTGAAAAACTTGAGAAAGGACGTGAACAGATTGAACGTTTCAACAGTACAGCTTCTGCTCTTCTACAGTCACATCTAGATACTTACGTCAACAATCAGCTGCGACACTTGAACTCTAGATATGAGGTATGTCATATAAACATATCTTACTAGATTATTTTTTGTTTCATCTGAACATTCGATGACTCCAGTAATATTAGTCTGAATACATATGAAAATAATATATAAAAATGTAGTATACATAAGTGTTAAAGCAATGACATTTGCCTTTGAGACAGAATAATAAGCTACAGCCATCCTAGTTAGAAAGAAGTTGATGATTGTTTTGACTCTAAAATTCGCCTTAGTCAGTCAGCTAATAATAGAAGCAACATGTGTGTGACTTTTGGGGCAAATAGACCCACTAATGCTAGTATGCCTAGTGGATGTATTTCCATCTGTGTTTTCAACGATCAGAATCATAAACTCAAAAACTGAAATATCCATGTACTCTGTTCATAAAGTATGGTTAATTGATAGATACTTCCTACATCTCTGTGATTGGTTATTAATTCTATTTTTATGGACTGGAAGTGTTATTGTTAAACATTTCTACTCCAATTGAATATTACTGTGATGCAATAGAACTGAAGGCATGTTTTTTATGTTAGGAGAGTGATAATTATTTTATTTTATAGGTCAAGTCAATCTTGATAAAAGTATTCTTGAGAAGATGGGTACTGAATTATCATAGATGAAAAGTTCTTGGTTGTTATTCAGCATCCATTTGTTTGTTAATTGTTAGATCAAGCAGACTTTCATCACTGACATCGAGGCTAAAAACTGGCTTCTCAGACATGATAGCATCAGCTAGGTATTGTTAGAGAGAAGGAAGCTTCTGGAATGTTACACAGCAGGGGCCTCATAATTTGCTTCCTGCTCTCTATATGTATGTGGGGGATGCTGTCATGTCCTTGCAGTCAGCATTTTCTCCTGATGATGATGGTGGTGTTGGTGACAGTACCAATTGAAGTTATTGGAAGGTTGGGATTACCAACCAAATTGTTCTGGCTTGGCAGCCAAAAAGGTTTTAGTCATCAGTTCTGGTATACAAAACTGAGATCTGTTACTATTATTGGAGCATGCAATGGAATTTACATTTTTATACATATGTAAATCTAAACAAGTTCTGTTTTTGCATATCAAACTGAAAGCGTAAGTTTTACTATATTTGTGCAATACCATAATTTTCTTGGGGTGTTGATTCAGTAAAATTTGAAGCAGGGCACCCACATAAACTACATAGTAAAAAGTTAAGTACTTCATGCTACTGCATCGAAATTCTTGCTGGGTGTGCAACAGAGAAAATATTCAAAAGAGACTAACACCTTATTGTGATTTAGTCAATTTTTATGTGGCAATTCCTCAACTAGTAAATGTTATTCGACACCCTAAAAGTGAATCATATAGGCCATGAAGAATGTTGTAACCATAAACTCATGAACAGCTCCTCTAAAAGTTTCAAATACTATCCTTATTGTGTTTACATATTCTAAAACAAACAAAATTGTAGATGCAGTCTATATTAGATGTAATTTTCATTCAAATAGATCCATAGTGAGGAGATCCTCCTGGGTGGAAAATGTGTCAGAAAAATGAGAATATGCACTAAGTATTTACAAAGAAAAGCAAATATTCTAATGTAGCTTCCACAGAACACCAGATGCAGAATAAGTAAAAAACATCTTAAACTTATTTTCATTTAAAAGGTAATAAATAACTTGCCACATAACATGTAAATGTTCAGCACAGTGAGGTACATATGGTACTTCTTGGGCTGTTGTAGCCATGCACCATTAAATGGAAAAATTATTTTACAACACTTGCTTGCAATGATCACTTTACTGCACTAAATTTGCACAAAAATCAGATTATACTAATACTCTCATTTTCTGATGTTATTAGTAATCTATACACATCGGTTAGTCCTACCAAGAAATTTATCAGTGGAGTGGAAGGAGTTGGCCACCAATAAATCCTTTAGGCTCCTCTTAAACTGAACTTTATTAGTAGTTAAACTTTTTATGGCCCCTGCCAAGTTACTGAAACTGTGTGTTCCTGAATAATGTACATCTTTCTGGATCAAAATAAGTGACTTTACGCTTCTGTGAAAATGATTTTTATTTTTAGTATTAGTTCCATGAACTGAGCTGTAGATTTGAAAAAGAGCTATATTTTTAATGATAAATTTCAGTAAGAAATAAATATATTTGGAAGAAGTCATAAGTATTTGTAATTCCCTAAACAACTTTCGGCAGGACGTTCTTGAGTTCAAACCACAAATAACTGAAGAGGTCGACGGAAGGAAGTGGCAACCCACAAGAGCATATGTTTGATTCACCAAAGAACTATCACTCAATATCTCTCCTGTGTCATCTTTACAAACTGTATGAGAGACTTATTTTAAATTGTATGACAGACTCTGTTGAGATGAAACTAATTCCTCAACAAGCTGGTTTTAGACCTGGAAAATCATGTACTAGCCAAATTCTGTGCTTAACAGAACACACAGAGGAAGGATACAAAAATAAAAAGATAACAGGGGTAGCTCTGGTCGACCTTAGCTCTGAATATGATACAATTAACCTCCTCTTAAACTGAACCTCTTAACCTTAACCTCCTCTTAAACAGGCTGCTGCTCCAGAAGCTCTATAATGAACTAAGACACTATCAGTTTGTTAAGATTATTAAGTCTCTATTACAAAATAGACAATTTTATGTTGTCCTCAATGGGAGAAAGAGCTGATGGAGAAACCAGAAAAATGGTCAGGCACAAGGAAGTGTTTTGGTGCCCTCCCTACTTAATCTGTACACCAACGACCAACCAATGCCTAAGCATACAAAACATTTTCTGTATGCGGATGACCTGGCAATTACAGCACAGGGGAGGACCTTCAAGGATGTAGAACAGAAGCTCGAGAAAGCTCTTAGAGAAATGTCTGAGTATTATAAAAACAACTTTCTTAAGTCAAACCAGTCCAAAACACAAGTCAGTGCCTTCCACCTTTGATCCTGGCAAGCTACCCATAAACGTATCGTCTCTTGGAATAATACCACACTGGAGCATACCAACAAACCAACTTACCTGGGCTTGGTGCTCGGTAGATCTCTAACATCCAGTTACCATTGCGAAAAGACGCGACAAAAGGTAACTGTCAGAAATAATATTCTGCGGAAACTAGTTAACAGCAACTGGGGTGCTAAACCTTCCATATTAAGAACCACTGCAAAAGCCTTATGCTTCTCTACAGTCGAATATGCCTACCCAGTATGGTCCAGATCAACCCAAGCAAAGAAGGTCGACATAAGTTTTAATGAAACATGACAGTTAACAATGGGATGCATGAAACCTACTTCCCTACCAAAACTATATAGAGCTGCCGCGTTTGCGAATCCCAACTTTCAGAGAACATCACATGAATTCACAGAGAGGCTCAGACAAACTATTGACGATAGGCATCCCCTTTTTGGGAGTGAATGTAAACCCGGGCGATTGAAATCCTGCAAAAGTTTCTTTGCTATGATTATAGAAGAACCACCAGCTGATTACCCACCTGCACAGGAAGTGCCCAGCAGATTCAGCACAGACTGGAAGACATGGAGGACACTGAACCGAATAAGGATAGGGGTGGCCTCAGGGAAGATAAATATGATTAGATGGGGTCCTGGAACCACAGATGATAAGTGTGACTGTGGCACTGTGCGGGATATGGAGCATCTGCTCGCCTGCCAAAACTGCCCTTGTAGGTGCAACCCCGACGATTTATGGCTGGACAAGAAAGAAGCCTTGGAGATGGCCCTATACTGGGCTGAAAGATTGTGACTTGGTTTCCGGGCACAAAAGAGTAAAATAAGCTGTGTGTTATATCTTTGGTTAAAGCCAATGATAAGAACATAAATACAGTAAGACAAAACAAGTTCTAAAACAGACATTTCTCTCTAGTGGTACATTTGGGGAAAAATGTTACCAGCATATGGTGCATTCAGAAACATAACAGATAGTGTGATCAAACTAGTTGTACTAAACTGAGAGTTAGTACCTTCTTCCTCACCAACCCCTTCAATTCTCATTTTGTGCTTTTGGACCCTGAAAACTTGAGGTTGGCTTGATGAGTTACTTCAAAAAATAACTTCTATGATATTATGGAATAAAAGTAAACCTAGAATACTTGCGTTTTTATTTTTATACCACCTTTGTCTGACAACATTTACATTGCAAATAGGGATTTGTTTAGGCACTACAGCAGTTCTGTTATATGCTCCTTTGAGTTGAATTTATTATCAAGCTGTAACCCCAAGAATTTAACACTGTCCACTTCCTCAATCTATTTGTCATCATATTTTTAGCATTTACTGGTGAGAAACTCGTTATATAAACTGCATATAATACGTGTTTTTTTTTTAAATTTAGTGACAAAGAATTGATTAGGTAATGAAAAATTCATAGACAAGGTCAATCTCTCAGTTTATATGTTAACAGACAAAACTTGAGACGACATGTTATGTATGTTCAAAAGACCCTCAGGCAAAACTTGGAAATCATTGCATAGTAAACTACCCCATCACATCAAAACAATAAAGAATATATCATTATTCAAAGTGACTCTTCAGATATATTTGTTACATAAAATTTACTGTACTCTATCTTGTAGCATAAATATTTAAGTTTTTGTAATATTGATGGCAGTGTAGTTTACCACTGTGCATGAGTGTTTGGAGACTGTACTTCATCATCATATTAAGTGAATTTTCACCTCTCTTTATTATTAGGTTAAATTATTTATTTTACATTAAATTGTCATTACCTACACTATATGGAAACCATTTGTCAATTCTGATATTTTTAACTTACTTAAATAATAAATTGGTTTGATAAATAAATAACTTCATTTATAGGTACAAGTGAATCTTGCTAAAGATGTTCTCAAGAAGGTGGAAACAAATTTTGCACAACATCAACAGTATGTTGACAATTTAGAGAAGGCAAAAGCTTGGATTGAAAATGCTAAACAGATAATTCGTGACAATAGTGGATCTTCCGATACCACAACCCGTGAAGTAATACAGGCTCGCTTGGAGAAGATACAGGTAAAAATATTCATTCAAGAGTGAAGGAAGAGAAAATATATGTAACCACAGTTTGGCCTTCTTCATCTATATAACTGTTGATGGTTTAATCATTGCAATTGGCATCAGGCATTTGCTTCTTTTACTCATCACAAATATTGGGTATTGTAGATTGTAAATTAAAAAACTGTAACACACTGCACCGATTGTTTAGAATTCTCAATGCTTTACCACTTGTATATACGCAGGAAGTATTTCTGACAAACACATGCTTCTTATCATCCTCCTGATTTCTGCACAGTTTCCTCCCTGTTCTGTATTGCATAGAACATTCTCTTTGTCATCCTCTCTCCTCCAACACTTTTCCTTTTATTTTGGTTGATCAGTTTTATTGCAAGACTTTGCAATTTTTCTGCCTTTGCACCAAAAATTCATGGACTTCTGCAACAGTCAAATGATTTGGTTATGTATCTTATGTGTTATTTCCCATTTTTCCCATTCTCTCGTATGTCGTTTCTCTTTGTGCTTAGATATGATACTTTTGTATTTAATTTTTTAATGTCCACCAATTGTTTATTTGTTGCTTTGTGTTTATTCTGAATGATTTGTCTATGTCTGTCCATTCTTTTTCTTCTCCCTTTCATTTTATGTGTGATATCACATAATCTACACACATTCTCTTGTCTTGTTGGTACATAAATAAATTCCCAAGCAGGTATGTTTTATTCACCTTTACTATTGATGTTCTCTTGCTTTCTGCCAGTGTCTTTTATTTCACCTTCCTGAAGACAAACCTTGTATATAAATTTTGAGTTTCACATCACACAGCACAGCATCTTTTGAAATTTTACCAAATATTGTATTGTATAACAATGGCCATAACCTTATACACTGTTTTTTGTTATTTTGTATGAAGGTGTTTCACGACATTACAATCTCTGTCATCCAACCAACATACTAATTTAGAATAATTTAAGAATACATATACAGAGCTAATTATTGTAAAGCATAGTAACAACTTTGCAAGTTGCTTCTGAGAAAGTAGAATCAAGTTAATCTTAATTGTATTTTTGCTGTTTTGCTTCAATAGGAACTACTGCATCGCCAGGAAGAAGGCCAGGCTCTTGTTCATGCCACAGTAAACTGTGGAGAAAAAGTACTTCGCAATACACGATCTGATGGTCGAGATACTATCAATGCACAACTTCGTGATCTGCAAGCAGAGTGGGATCGTCTTGTGCGCAAAACATCCACAGCTAAAGTGCATCTCGAGACAAATCTGTTACAGTGGGCAGATTACAGTTCATCATATTCACAACTTCAACAATGGATTAGTGATCGTGAAGCTAAACTGCTGCAAGTATGTGAACAGAAGGTAAGTAAAACAACTGTGAAACATGAAATATTGATACAGTCGGGTTTGTTGGACTGTGAGTAAAATGTTCATGATTTTCAGGTGTCAAAAGCCAAAAAGGGCCAGGCTCCAGGCCTCAGCTCTTTAAGTCTTGGTGAACGCAAAGCTACACTAAGAAAGACAAACAGTATAGTCCAAGATATTGTGTCATTTGAACCTATGATACAATCAGTTACATTGAAAGCAGAAGATCTACAGCAGGCTCAACCAGCCTCGGAAATATCAAGCAAATATGAGACTCTCACAAAACAAGCGAAAGAACTATATGCTCGTCAGAAAGAAACTGTCGAGCAACACCAGGCATTCATTGATGCAGGAAATGACTTCATGCAGTGGATAAGGGCTGCTAGAGAGAAACTCAGCAAGTGCTCAGAGCCTACCGGTGACAAGGAGTCACTTAGTGGAAAGATATCACAGCTGAAGGTAATGTAAATTTGTTAATGTGCTACCTGTATATGTTTAAAAGATATGTTGATAATGTCATTATTCATAGCCAAGAAATATAGGAAACCCCCAGAGTATAGGGTGTTCTCAAAGATCATATGTATTTCGAACAGATTTATGTATCTCGTGTCAGAAACATACATAGGTGCACAGTTAATATGCCATATAGTCTTTGACCGAAATTTGGCCACTTCCAGTCCATTTTCTGTCACTTGATGGAGGTCTTCTGCAATACAAGAAGCTGGACACAGTCAACATTGAAGCATGTCCTGGACAATCTGGACTTCTCCACAATCACACTTAATATTGTTTTCTATACTGTAGCCCCATCTTTCCAGAGTAAACCTTTATCTTCCCAATCCTGATCTCAGCCCATTCAAAGATTTCCAGGTTATCTGTTCCTCCTCATGTCCTGGAGGCAGAGTTTCAGAAACTCTTTTCGAACCAGACAGAAGGGATATCTTTACCTCCAAAATTGCACCCTGGCATTTTCAGCAGTGGTAGCTAAGTATCTTTGATGTTCTAAAGAAACTCTTCCTTGACTTCAGTCATTGCAAATTTGGTTTATGCCTGTACAGGGGATGGGTTTGTTCTTGTTCCACTTTCTTGCATTCCCTATTCACCACAATTTCTCTCTGAATGAGAAGTGTTGCTATTGCTGCAAGGTGGGAAATCCATTCGACAGGAGTAGATTTCAAACAAACTATTATAATTCTGCAGGTGTTGTTGGGAGCTACGTCTACCTTTTTGGCATGTGATGAATTATACCAGGACTAGCATACTCTGCTGAAGAATAGGCTAACGCACGTGCAGAGGTTTGGGTGGTTTCATGTTGATTGCGTCACTGTGCCCCTGCCAATTTTCTTAAGAGATTGTTCGTGGTGCAAACTTTCAACTTGCTTCATGCAGTGTCTCTTGAGAGTAATAGAGCTGTCCAGCATCACTCTGAGGTATTTTGGAGTTGACCAGTGTTGTAACTAAACTCCTGACCATACTATCATCAACTTATGAGTAACTTCGCTGTTTCTCAAATAGAAAGCACACACTTGAGTCCTTGAGGGGTTTCATTTAAGCTTATTTTCAGGGCCACAGTTAACTGTTATATCTGTTAAAATAGAAGGCATAACAGGAGCCAAAGAAGAGCTACTACAAGATCTAAGCAGTCAACACCAGTGCTAGGTATTGTGTGTACAGGAGACATACACCAATGACGATATGTGGAGGCCAAAAATAACGGAATGCTCCTTGCCATTGAAAGACCGCACGATAAATGTGGAAGTGCTATTTTTGTTCATCTGGATGAATATATTTATTAAATTGTATGACAAACAGCTAGAAAACTTCGAACACATATTTACAAATCTGTCAAGTTTAGATTAAAGATGTTCAGTATACCCTCCATAAGTGACGGACAATATCATATTGATACGCTCAAATTTCTCCCATACTCACATAAGCGTGTTCATCGTCACTGATCTTATGGCAGTACAAATCTGCTTCTTCAACACTTCTATGTTCTGTGATAGTGTTGGTGCATAAATGTTGCCCTTAATGAAACCTCATAGGAATAATTCACAGGACGTCAAATCCAGTGACATGGAGGTCAGCTGAGAAGTGCTAAGTCACCAGCTGTTTGATGACCCATCCAGTGGCTTGGTAGAGTGTCATTCAGATTTTCATGCACTTCGCAACACCAGGAGGGGTACCCCATCTTGTTGAAAAATAAAGTTGTCATCGTTCAGCTCTGTAAACAATCAGTTTCATAACATAGCAAGATACTGCTGCCTTTAACCATGTTTCTGTCAAAGAAGAATGGCTCATAAATGCAAAAGTGTTATAACTGTCAATTATATACTTATAAGAAAATGCCACATATTTGCATTTGTTGTCACGCTGTAGAACTTGTAACAGGTGTAATTTGGACAACTTCATAACCAGCCAAAGTCTTGGAACATACCAAATTATTGTTGTAGCCAATTGTAACTCCCATTTATTTTGTTTTCTTTACATATCAAGTTCCATAGGACCAAATTGAGGAGCAAATCTCCAAGGTCATGGAACGTGGCAGTACATGAAATTACAACATAAAAGTAATAACAGATAAAAATAAAATATTTATGAACCTGAAAAAATCAGTCCATAAGTTTAAGTAAACACGATCAACAAGACAACAAGAATCAGCTTAATTTTTCAAGGATCTCCTCAACAGAATAGAAGGAGTGACCCATGAGGAAACTCTTCAGTTTCAATTTGAAAGTGTGTGGATTACTGCTAAGATTTTTGAATTTGAGTGGTAGCTTATTGAAAATTGATGCATCAGTATACTGCACACCTTTCTGCACAAGAGTTAAGGAAGTCCGATCCAAAGGCAGATTTGATTGCTGCTGAGTATTAACTGAGTGAAAGCTGCTTATTTTTGGGAATAAGCTAATACTGTTAACAAGAAATATTATGAGAGGCCAATGTCAAAATACCCAGACTCATGAACAGGGGTCGACAAGAGGTTCGTGAACTTACATCACTTGTTGCCTGAATCGTCCATTTCTGAGCCAAAAATATCCTTTTGGAATGGGAAGAGTTATCCCAAAATATAATATCATAAGACATAAGCGAATGAAAATAAGCAAAGAAGACTAATTTTGGTGTTGAACAAACACTCTCTTCAGATACCTTTTGAATAGTAAAAATGGCAGCATTATGTCTTTGAACAAGATCCTGAATGTGGGCTTTCCACAACAGTTTACTATCTATATGAGCACCTAGAAATTTGAGCTTTTCTGTTTCACTAATCATATGCCCATTCTGTGAAATTAAAACATCGGGTTTCGTTGAATGGTGTGTTAGAAACTGTAAAAACTGAGTCTTACTGTGATTTAGCATTAGTTTATTTTCTACAAGCCATGAACTGCACAATTGTTGAATGGTGTGTTAGAAACTGTAAAAACCGAGTCTTACTGTGATTTAGCATTAGTTTATTTTCTACAAGCCATGAACTTAGGTCATGAACTGCACTATTTGAAACCAAGCCAATGTTGCACACAACATCTTTTACCACCAAGCTAGTATCATCAGCAAACAGAAATATTTTAGAGTTACCCATAATTCTAGAGGGCATATCATTTATATAAATGAGGCACGGTATTGGCCCAACACTGATCCCTGGGGCACCCCCCACTTCACCATACCCCACTCAGACCCCACATCACAGCCATTCTCAACTCTGTGAATAATGACCTTTTGCTGTCTGTTGCTAAAGTAAGATGTGAACCGATTGTGAGCTACTCCACATATTTTGTAATGGTCCAACCTCACGAGCAATGTTTTGTGATCAACAAAATCAAATGCCTTAGTTAAATCAAAAAATATGCCTATTGTTTGAAACCTTTTGTTTAACCCATCCAGCACCTTACAGACAAAAGAGAATATAGCATTTTCAGTTGTTAAACGACTTATAAAGCCGAACTGTACATTTGATAGCAAACCGTGTGATATAAAATGATCAATTATCCTTACATACGCAGCCTTTTCAATAAGTTTAGCAAACGCTGATAGCACAGAAATAGGTCTAAAATTATCTGCATTATCCCTTTCTCCCTTTTTATAAAGCAGCTTTACTAATGAATACTTCAATCATTCAGGAAACTGACCATTCCTAAAGGAAAAATTACAAATATGGCTAAATACCAGGGCTAACATGTGCAGCACAGTACTTTAATATTCTGCTAGGCACTCCATCATATTCATGAGAGCCCTTAGTATTCAGTGATTTAATTATTGACTCAATCTCCCCCTTATCCATGAGAGCCCTTAGTCTTCAGTGATTTAATTATTGACTCAATCTCCCCCTTGTCTGTATCACAGAGTAGCATTTCAGACATCAATCTCGGAAAGGTATTTGCCAAGGAAGTTGTATGATTCCTTCCAGAAACTAAATTTTTATTTAATTCACCAGCAATGCTCAGAAAATGATTGTTAAATATTTTACATATATCTGATTTATCAGTAACAGAAATATTTTTACTACAAACTGACTTTACATCGTTGACCTTGTGCTGCTGACCAGACACTTCCTTCACAACTGACCATATGGTTAATTTTATCCTGTGAGTTAGCTGTTCTATTTGCATACCACATACTCTTTGCCTTCCAAATAACATTTTTAAGCGCCTGACAATACTGTTTGTAATGGGCTACTGTAGCTTGATTGTGACTACTTCTAACATTTTGATATAATTCCCACTTTGTTCTACATGCTGTCCTTATCCCACTAGTCAGCCCTAGTACCCCATTTAGAACGTTCTAATAGGAAGCAACTCTCAAAGAGCATCAGAAATGTGTTAAGGAAAGCATTATATTTATCATCTATGTCATCGGCACTATAAACATCCTGTCACTCTTGTTCCTTGACAAGGTTTAAAAAACTCTCTGTTGCTGTTGGATTAACTTTCCTACATAGTTTGTAATTATATGACATTTGTTTGAGTACAAAAGCCTTTTAGTGTTAAAATTTGTACATCGTGGTCTGAAAGGCCATTCACCTTTTTACTGACAGAATGTCCATCTAGTAATGAGGAATGAATAAAAATATTGTCTATGGCTGTGCTACTGTTCCCCTGCACCCTAGTTGGAAAAAACACCGTCTGCATCAGATCATATGAATGTAGGAGATCTACCAACATCCTTTTTCTTGCACCATCATATACAAAATTTATATTGAAGTCACCAAACATAACTAATTTCTGGTACTTCCTACAAAGTGATTCAAGAACTGTCTCTAGCTTGAGCAGAAATGCTCTGAAGTCAGAGTTAGGGGACCTATAACCAACAACAATTAGAAGTTTAGTTCCACTAAATTCAACTGCTCTGTATAACATTCAAAAATCTGCTCAGTGCAGTGTTGGCATACGTACATGGACTCAAATGGAATATTGTTTTTTATGTACATGC
Source organism: Schistocerca serialis cubense (assembly GCF_023864345.2). NCBI lineage: Eukaryota > Metazoa > Arthropoda > Insecta > Orthoptera > Acrididae > Schistocerca > Schistocerca serialis. The sequence continues at coordinate 616,914,420 of NC_064645.1, forward strand.
AAAGAACTCCTTGAGAAACAGCCAGCTAATTTGTATCCTAGTAAAGGAAGCCTCTGAATTGTCGAGTTATTTAAGTGGGGCTCTGATATAACAATAATTTCGGAGTCAACATCTATAAGCAGTTCACTAACTTTATCTCTAATACCTCTTATATTTTGACGAAATATGCTAATTCCGTCTCTACTTGGAAACATTACGTCCTCCAACAGTGAACCCTTAGTTAGAGAGACTTCCTTTAAGCAGGTATACCTATCATCTGACTTAAATCTAAAAAAGCTGCAGCTCTAACACAAACTACTACAGGAATTTTTCCATGAGTGATGCCACCATTACCTACTACACTGTCACCTTTAAACTTTGCCAGCTTCCCCTTCCCATACCTATTGAGGTGCAGGCAATGCCTTGTGAAACACGATCTACTGATAGACCCAACAGGCACCACTGAAATGTGACCCATGCCGTCTGCTGTCAGTGCTCCCTCCAGCCCCATATTAACGCATCTAACAGCCGCATTAAGATGAGGCCGATCATGACGCTGAAACAGTTGCACAAAATGCACATTAGTGCCACCATTTTGAGTAGCTATCTTTACCAGGTCACCACCTACATCATATTCTCCGTCCCTATCAAGACTGTTCCCTGCTCTGTCCACTTTTACTACCTGAACCTCCTTCGTAATATTCCTACATAACTCCCCTACGCTGTCAGTCACGTGAGCCAACCCTGCACTAGGCTTCACAATGCTGGTGACCTGATACTCATTTCCCAACACTTCCAGCAGCTGCTGGCCCACACCTCTACCGTGCGAACTACGTAGCAGCAGAACCTCCTTCTTTCTGTTAGACTTTGTAACTGACTTAGGACTCCTAACTGCTGAGGACTGCTGCATGTTCCCTACATCTACAGCCACAAGAGGCTCCTCTGCACTCAGCTCTGACAGTAGATCAAATCTATTGCATATAAGCAAAGGATAACTGTGAATACCTCCTCCTCTTAGCTGCCTTCTTGCCAACTGTGAGTACCCATTCCCCACCACCCTTCACCCTCCTCAACCTATCTAGTTTCTCCTTTGCACTTTGTAACTGCACCTGAAGGGCACAGATTTTATACTCCTGCTCCTTTATCAACTTACTTCTACTACAGATTTTGTATTCCCGGGAGAGGATCTCACTAGAATGCCCACTGGCTTCCCCATTGCATTCAGTCCAATGGAAATACTTTGAACAAATCTCACACTGTAACCCACTACTCACGAACCTACGACAGAGCCCACACTTCTCACTCATGGTAAAATTTTACAGTTACTGCAAAAACTATACATCTATGTTACCTAATTTCAGTTCCACTAATAGAACTATTTATAGAACTAACAATAGCAGTCTTGAAATTCTCTGTCGACTAAGAAAGCAACTACTTGTATTAATACGACTACACCACAGCTAATACCAATACCAACAAAACTTCACAAAATTATTAGCTAAAATCAAAAATTCAAGCGGCCGCTGGAACACTCAACAAAGTTAAAACACTAAATGAAAATTAAATAAAAATATTTCACTAGAAACAGTAAGAATTTACTAAACAACTTCAATGCACAGAAAACTCTAAAACACACAGTGAGCAAATGTTTCCAAAAGTTTATTAAATCATTATTTTGCCACAAACAGCATGAAACACCACTGAAAACTATAAAATTTGATAACTGTCTAACAGACATGCCATCTGGCATGAAGAATTGATTTTGTATGACTATGTTGGAAAGTTGTTTGAATTCATGTGACATTTTCATCAGAAATATGTCTACAAACTGTCAGTACCATCTGCAAATGTTCCATCCATTCAGAAGGTCCATTTGGCATCTCAACGTGAAATGTCTTTGCATTCTAATCAGAGAATTACACTTTGCAAATTCGAGAACATTAAGTGATTTCTGCTGCAGAGTAGCCATTTTGCAACATGTGAAGGTAACCAAGCAAATAAAAGACAACGAACACCTAGCAATGATGGGTTTAAACCAGACAATAAGTTTGTTCCTCCAGTAACCAAGCTGTGGCATAGCGACTGATAGTTTTGACAACATAATACTCTCTCTCTCTCTCTCTCTCTCTCTCTCTCTCTCTCTCTCTCCCTCTTCCTCCAACTTTTCCAGAAACGACAATTAAAAGAGGAGCAGGAAACTAACTGAGAAAATATTTAATTCTGGTATCTTTTTCATTACTATTATGTAAAAAGACAGTCCAGTTATTTCTGCTAATGTAATATACATGTACATATTTTAGTAAAATCAATGTTATATTTTGCCCAATGCAATTAACAAGTCTTGTTCCCTTGCATGATAACTTCTTCCAATGAAAAAACAGTTAACAGTTACTATTGTTTAAGAAATAGATCAGCAGTGTCTGTGCAGTTTCATGAATCCCATCCTGTCAACGTCTCTGGCCCACATGACAGGCATAATAGCAGCTATCCCACAATATGTAATGGACAGACCTCAGTTGGCCGTGGCACTCATTTGCCTCACATGAAATAAATAGAAAATAAACAACAACCAGAACTAAACCTTTGTGAAAGAAAAATGAAACATATTAAATACTAGTCCATTAAAACACAGTATTGTATCTGTCAACTTTACCAAACAAATATAATGTGTAGTCAAATTGGATGTTACCCGTAACTACGCCGTTGGCAGGAGAATGAAGGGTATCTAAAGTTTTGTGACACTACATAGTTCTTGTAATATTTTATTTAACTGTTTTTTAAAAACTTTCTTTACATTGTATGATTCAGCTCCTGTCCATTCAACAAATTATAAACATCAGTTCCTTTTTCATGTAATTTCTCCAAACCATTATCATATGTATCATTTTGCAATTACCATGCATTAATACTTTTATGCATGATCACTATCATTATTTAGAGATGTGGCATTGATTTAGTGTCAAAATGTTTTCAACATAAAAATAAAAGAAACTCAGTTATTTATAGAGTGCTACAGATAGTCAGTAATTTCAGATAATGTGTTATACTCTGCTCATTTGCTCACTCTATTGATGACATAAACACAAACATTCTTGCTGGGTTATGCTGCTGCTTCAAAGGTGTTGTATTCTGAAAAACATAATGTTTGTACCCCTATCTATTCTGACAAAATAATTCGATTGCTTGACAGATTAGTGTTTGAAAATGTGAGCTTTACCTTTTACTGGTCCACAAGCAGAGATTCTAAACTACACAAGGCCTTTGTAATAATTTTTGTAAGTTCTGAACTGCTTTATAATAACATACAACTATGACAGAGAGAACAATTTTGGATTTTTGTCCAGGTTCCAGATGAGTCCCATTATTGTACTGCATGAAGTTGGAAGACATTATTAAGATTTAGAAAATTTGAGTGCATGGAATAGTATTATTGCTCCAGAGAGTACATTGAGTGATTCTTGAGGAAGTTCATTTGTTGAAATACACTAAGACACAAAAAACAACAATTAGTTCAACTTTTTATTCTGAAGTTGGACTAGCCCATCAATACCATTTGTAAAACATTGTGAGATATCATTCCCTGGCACCATCTTCTGTTGCTAAAATTGGCACCCACCTTAAAGCTTTCTGTGCTGACTACGACAAAGACATCGAGTTCCTCTTGTAATTACAGGCTTAATTAACGTTGGCCTCTTACTTAATCACTGTGATTTTGATCAAGCTACTAATAGAAAGTAAAGACAGAAATAAAGGCCTAAAATTTTGCATTTAGTGTTATTTTTTCTATAATGTTAAATAATTCAGTTATCTATACTCATTTTATAGCTTCTATCTCTTTATTTATAGATTCTCGAAAGCGAAATGGAGGAAGGCCAACAGAAATTGGAGAAAGCTCTGGAACAAGGAAATGCTGCCTGTGAAGGAGCTGATTCTGAAGACAAAGAAGTTATTGAGGAAGAAGTAGCACTCCTACAGGAGGAATTTGACACATATGTGTAAGTTGGTTATTTACCAATAACAATCTGTAAAGTACTATGCTGTCACTTTGCTCAATAGTGTTGTTCTTTAAAATAATTTTGTTTATTATTTTGCTGGAAATAGTTAAAGACCAATAAGAATATCGGTATGCTGTGTTTCAAGGAGGTGTGCAATAGCGTTTTTAGCAGCAATGGGAGTAACACAAATTGTTCAAAAAAACAACACATTTTATTCATTTCAGTATGTTAGCTTCTGCTGGAGCTGTAACAGCTCTGTCAGCCAGTTGTCTTTAGAATTCCTATAGTGTGTTTCAGTTTTCAAAACTCATAGGGATAAGACTTGGAAATTGGCAATTAGATACTATTTTATGGGTAAAGTGACAAACATGTTAGTGGCAGAATCTCAGAGGTGACTGTAAACTGAGAAAGTAAAAGAACACCAAAAGTTTTCATAAATGAAGATTATTATGTATGAAAGATGAATGTAGGCATCCCTCAGTTTGGGAACACAGCTACTTCATTGTCTTAAAGAGATACATTTATGCTTCTACATTATTTTTGAGTGAAGCACTGTTGATAAATCCTTGGGATGTAAATTGCATTTGAGTTGAGCATTGTATTTTAGGTGTGGACAGTGGACAGTATACAAGGTTGGAAAAAATCAGCAAGTCTGCCTGCATTAATAAGCAACAATTTGCTGTGGTGTCCAAAGAGATAAGGAAAAAGTCCATAGTTCAGTACTAAATTCAAAGCCCCATTGGAATCAGACATATCCTGATCCAGATGTACTGCCCTTTCTCCTCGACAGTTTTGATCTTTAGCTGTCTCCAGGAAATATGATTGAATTAACGCTGATAAAATATAATATGAAGTCATTAACTTGTTTCTGCAAATAACAGTGACATTCCATAGACTGTGCATACTGCCTTAGGGAATTATGCTGACTGTCTCACTTGTATTTCAGTCTTAGGTCACACACGTACTATCATAACTGACATTGTATTATTACCAAGTTATCATCAGATGATCTGTGATCTGTACAAAAAGAAAGAAAGTGATTTGTATGAAAAGAAAGAAAGTGGGGATAGTAAAATACTGGCAAACTAAATTACAACCAAACTAACTTATGTACACAACCATATATCTTTGAATATGTTACACAGTAACTCACCAATTGTAGAGGCACATAGAGAATTTACAAAATGTAAACATATCTGCATTGTGGTTGGTTTGTTGAAACAGAAGGTTACAGTTGGCTACACAGTAAAATAAAGTTAGTAAATCTTAAATCACAGATATACAATCAAGAATACTCATGATGTGAAATTGATTGCAAGGGAATGCTTTCCACAACCGAAAACTAGTGACAAATAACTGAACTAATGGTGTAGGGCAGCTAGATGTGCTCTAGTAGCAGGACCAACAATTCCCACCTGCAGATGCGATCTACAAAGTAGTAAACTAAGGTCTGGTGGTCATAAGCATGCACTAAACATTATAAAAGAACTGATAAATTAAGCTAGTATTAAACATGCTACTATTAAACATGTGTTGGATGGCAGGAAAAAAACGAAAAGAGAGAGAGATGATAACAGACAGAAAATACTTTTTAAAAGGCTTTGTTACAACTTGTTGACTGAGCGAGGTGGCGCAGTGATTAGCACACTGGACTTGCATTTGGAAGGGCGACGGTTCAATCCCACATCCGCCCCTTCTGATTTAGGTTTTCCATGATTTCCCTAAATAGCTCCAGGCAAATGCCGGGTTGGTTCCTTTGGAAGGGCATGGCCAACTTCCTTACCCACCCTTCCCTAAGCCAGTGAGACCGATGACCTCGCTGTTTGGTCTCTTCCCCCAAACAACCCAACCCAACAACTTGTTGTGATACCACTTCTGTGACATGAGGCTTAAATATACAATTAAAAAACATGACAGTGTTATTACTTGAATGTCTAATATGTATTGTTATTTGCTCTAGGGAGTCTCTCAATCAAGTTAAAGGCCTCCTTGAAGTGGGAATCGTCAAGTGGACAGAGTATGAGGACCAGTATCAGGAAGCATCTGACTGGCTGACACAGACTGAACAGTTAGTTCAGACATTTAATAAATTACAGGATAGCCTTGAAGAAAAGAAAAATGTCCTTGAACAGTTCCAGGTAAGTAGAGTTGTGTCCTAATGTTAATGTATAATATAGGCAAACAGACCACTTCAGTCAGTATTGTGTTTTACTTTGCTCTCACTGAAAAATGTGTTTCTTCAGGTCCATCTTCAGACCCTATTTGATTGGCAAAAGGAACTGGATCGACTGAACATGAAGGCCCAGATGCTGTTGGAAACATGTGCAGACACAAGAATAAGCAATGCTGTTACCCAGATGACAACAAAGTATAATGCTTTATTATCACTGGCAAAAGAAATCATGCGAAGACTTGAGCTGCATTATCAGGTATAGTTTTCATTATTCCCTTTTTTGTATCGGAAGAAGAGGATATTTATTTGTTTAAATGCAAACATGATAATCAGTTAATTACTGTATTATGATCATACAATGACATACTTCGGCTATTCATAAACTTCTTGTTGTTTCATACTACTGTGGGTATATCTGTCTTAAATATAGTCATCCCACAATTATTTTTCATTTTAAAACCATTAATGTTTTGATCAAGCATTGCAACAGAAGTGTGAAACATTCTCTGTGGCTGCAAGTCTTTATGAACAATAATGTGTTCATTATTGATTGTGTCTTGTCACACCCTCTCTAGTAGATCTTATATA